>NW_028258308.1:19087500-19712500 GCF_053883595.1 Heterocephalus glaber | reverse complement strand
AATTCTGGAGGAAATAATGGAGTTATCAGGGGGCAAAGTGGCTTTCTTTCAACTGAATCACTATATTTCCATGTCTATTATCTCTTATAAACTCACAGCACTGAGCTTTCAAGACTGAAAATTATTGATTGCAAATAATAGCAAGGAGGAAACCCACTATTTCCCATCTCAAGGTTTTTTCTTCTGGGCCAAACTTCTTGCCTTATCGTGACAGTAACTGAACTGCTCCCATTGTTAAGTGGCATAAGGAGGAGACTTTCTCTACCCAATTGGGCCCCTGACTGCTATATTTTGGCACCAGTCTTCTCAGTCTTAATATGAAGCAATCTAAGGGGTGGATGTCACTAAAATAAAAACACTTTGTGCTTATTTTTTGAGATAGATGAAATGTCTTAGTATCTCTATGTTTATGCATATGCCTTGGGCATTTTTACATTACTTATTGAATGTTTCTGTTTCCTGAGTAATCTTTATGTTCCAGGTACAGTGCTAAACATTTAAGTGTGTTATGTAATCTTCTCCAAAATATAATTTATATTTTCAACACAATAAAATTTAGAGAAATTGATAAATTGCCCATAGCCACACCTCTAATGAGTAGCAGAGCTCTAACTCCCACTCTGTTCTAACTACAAAGTCTGTTTTAAAAGTTTAAAAACTTGCCATATTGTGTTATTTGACCAATAAAATAAAAATATTATATCATATTATATACATTGAAGTTATGCAAGCAATAAGCTATTGGGTTTTTTAGTATTGGTGGTACATTTGGAAATGAAAGAGCAAAAAGTAAAACTTATATTGACCTGAAAAATAAGGCTTTGAAGCATACATATAGGAAGTGGCCAAAGGAGAGGCCCCCAGTTGGGGCACTTTGTAAGCTTCTCCTTAGACAGGAGTGATGTCCTGTGGAAGGGAAGTATCAGTCCTAAAACAGGCTACACTCTGCCCTAATGGGTCTGACTGTCCAGAACACTCTGAGTTGTTAAATATTTGCATATCATCCCTGTTTTAAAATATCATTGATCACTTCTCAGCTTTTCACCTAAGATACAGGGTAAAACGTCTTTGACATCATTAATCATCAGGAAAATGTAAATCAAACCCATAGAATATCACCTCATTCCTGTAAAAAAGACTATTATCAAAAAGAAAAAAGATAACAACTATAGGCCAAGATGTGGAGAAAAAGGAATTCTTATATACTGTCAGTGGGAATGCAGGTTAGTACAGACATTATGGAAAACAGTATGAAAGTTCCCCCCAAAATAAAAAATGGTTGATTTCTCTGCCTGCTGCGCAAGCACAAGGACCCGAATTTGATCCCTGGTACCAAAATAAAATAAAATAAAAAATAAAAAATAGAACTATCATATGATCCATGAATCCCATTACTGGATATTTATTCAAAGGAAATGAAGTCAGTATTTGAAGAGACATTTGCACTCCCATGTTTATTGCAGCAAAACTCACAACAGCAAAGAAATTGAGACAACTCAAAAGGAGACCCTTAACTGAGGAATGGATAGAAATAATGTGGTACATGTTCACAATAGAGTACTATTCAACTATCACAAAGCATGAAATTTTGTCATCTGTGACCACATGGATGGAACTGGAGATCATGTTAAGCAAAATAAAGCAGCCAGAGGAAGAATACTACATGATTTCACTCCTACATGGAATATAAGAAGGTTTATCTCATACAAGTTGCAAATAGAATAATGGTAGGGGAGGGAGAGAGGGAGAAAGGTTGAACAATGGGGACTTAGTTAAAGTTAGACAGGAGTAAGACTTTCTTGCATGTTATTGCACAATCAAGTCACTACAGATGATGATAATATACTATACATTTCAAAAAGGTAGAGGAAAGGATTTTGAATGCTTTCAGAATAAATGTTCAAAAAGATGGCAAGATTTATTCCAATTTAAGCAGGGAACATGTATTAGTTAAAAATAAATTTAAATGAATATTTTTTGAAAAAGATAATAATTCTCTATTAGTAAGGTCACTGGATGATGAAGAAACTGATTATAGATGCTTCCAAAGGCACAGACAAGATAAGCTCATCATAACCTACCCGTCAAAGCAATGTGCGGCAGTCAGGACCCACTGCGGTGCAATGAGGGACCCTCCACACAGGTGGCTCCGACTTGTCAGCTTTACCTGCAAGCTGACTTGCCAGGGCCACTCTCCCCATGAAGAGTTCATTCCTCCCACGATGCGTGCATTAATTTTTGTTGTGCAGACTAAAAAGAAGAGTTGATGCTAATGGTCAGAATTAGAAGTGTATCAGAGTCCCCTTCAACCAAGGAAAATGAGATATATAATTCAGTCATGTAAGACTAAACAGGCTACCAAAATGTCACACTTTTACACAGTGCGCTTTACTCACCAGAGCTGTCCCCAGTTTTACACAATCTCAAAGAATAACCAGAGCTCCCTTGTGTCCCATGGCTGATCCTGGTTGGAGAACCGTTCAAAGACAATCTTAAAGAACACTTACACCTGGCGAAATGAACAGTACAAATGTTATGCCTTCACAGAAGGGAAAAGTGTGAAATATCTCACCAAGTAAGTGCTCCCTTACTTCTCTCCCTTACAGTCTTCTGGGAGTAAAGAGTAAGTAAAAAACTGACAGCGAATTGTCTTCGTACAAGTCTCTTGGCAAACATTTGCTCCTTTCACGAAGGTCACATTCAATTCTTCCCCTCCAAAGTCAACTCCAGGATAGATTTTGGAAAGGCAGGGTTCTGTGCCAAGGAGAGATATAAAAAGATACAAGAGGAGAAAGCAACAAACATGTTAACACATGTTTCTGGTGCTTTGAAGATTATTTTTTCACTATTACTTGTTAGAAAACGATTGGATTTGTTACATGTTACGTAGTATCATTACAGAATCACATTACCAGGCAGAGTTTTTTTGCAGGTTGAAAGGCTATATCCAGATATTGCGTTTTCTTGAGGAGTAAAGGAACTTGGTGTCCCACTTTTAGAAGTCTTAAGGAAGCAAACATTTCTATTTTTAAAAAAGGGAGACAGAAAACTGTGTTAAAGGAACTGGATAAATATAAAATCAGCTTACGTCAAAAATATAACTGCAAGGCTGGGGATTTAGCTCAGTGGTTCCGCCACCTGCCTTGCAAGCGCAAGGACCTGAGTTTGATCCCCAGCACCCCCCAAAAATTAAATACATATATATATATATATATATATATATATATCTGCAAATTTTATTCTCCAGAGAAACACTTTTCAAAGTCAGTTCCCAGGACTTTAATAAAACATAAACATTACCTGTAAACATCTCTCACTGGTGAAAACTAACAGGCACAGATAACTTGAAAAGAGGGTGACAGTAAAGTTCAATTTTCTAAATGGTAAAATTAAAAAAGTATATCATAGGACAAATCCTTGGGATTTATCTTGTTGGTGCTATTATATAATTATATACCTTTCTGCTAGTCTTATGCTGTTTATAAAGAAAAGGGTGGGTTATCATGGACAAAGCAGTAGGACCAGAATCTTGATCAAACAAATAGAGACATAATTTCTAAAATAGATAGAAATTAGAGCCAACAAGTTTAAAGAATAAACTGCCAGGGAGTAGATTTGACTCCAGGCTAATACAAAATATTTATACCAATAAGAAAGGTATCAGATCCTTTCTCTCCCATGGCTATTTCCTCATTGATTCAGTGGTATGATTGTTTTACATAATAAAAGGACATAGAAAAGTCTACTCATCTCTTATGTAATCTGCACCTGGCAGAAAGGTACCTGTTTAAATTGCAGATTCCTATGTTTTGAGGGAAATACAAAATTTTCAAACTCAAACTATTAAAAATGATGAGAGAGGAGCAGCACATGCCACCCTTTCACACTTGCCTTTGGGATTCTGTAGTCCACGCATTTGTTTGGAATGTAAAGAAGAGGCAGCTGGGATGATAAGTGCAGATGGTTCGACACACAAAAGCATCTGGGGTGATAACTCTGGCTACATTTGTGTCTGCAAAGGCAAGATGCTGGAAAAGGTCCATTTGACAACCTATGAACTCAGAGAGGAAAGATATTTCTCAGTCAGTGACATAATGCTAAAGTTACTTGTTCATTGTAATCATAACTAAGGGAGGTAAGTGTTATTATTTGTAGCACTGTACAACCTAAGTGAAAAATTGTCTGTTAAAGTATCCCCAGATTTGTTTGCCATTTGGAAGAAGGCAAAAAGATTCTAACTCTGGTGAGAAATAACATAAGCCAACCTATGCTTCTAGTTCCATCCTCCACCAGTGCAGTGTTTAGGTGACTCAGTGTGTGTTCACATTTGCTTTATATTATCTTGACCCCAAATTGGGTATATGTTATATAATCTTGAACATTATGAAAAACATTTCAACAAAAACATGTTACAAAAATTCCAGACAGTTAACAAAAATGCCATTTGCCTTTTGAAATTAGAACAGGAAAAAATTGAATGACTCTTATTCTCTTTCCATAGTTTTCTTTCTCAAGTTTGTTTTTATTTGGGTTTATATTATTTACTCAATTTACTTGATAAATTCTAATAAAATTATGGAAGCTTAGAAAATAATGGTAGCAATAATGAGAAGGACACAATCATAACCTCAATCATAACCTTTTTGGTCCCCACAGCTGGACCAAAAAAAGAACACCTTCCATTATACTTTCATATTGATGACAGTCTAGAAAATCATACCTCAACTAAAAACTTTTTTAAATGCACATAAACTTTAGAAGCTAAAAGAGAACATATGCAGGATCTTCAGTGCTAACCTACAATTGTATCCTCACAAGGACACCCTTCACAAGTTACCATACAACTTTACCTAGACATTTAAAGTGATAAAAAACTCACTATCACATGACAAGATCCATTTCTTTTCAGGACTACTGCAGGTGGTAGCATTTTTATCTTATTTTCTGCATGTTAATGTCTATCTAAATATTCCCTATAGAATCACCTAGACTAAAATAATTCCTTTTTCAGTGATGACCTTTACAAAACAAAAAAAGCCACCAAAAAATTGAGTCGTCCTGACTTTTTTTCAAGTTAGATATCTTTAAGTTTTTCCTTTAATCATTTTTAAATTTTCCATTACTTTTAGGCACTTTACCATCCTGATTCCAATCTTTTGAAGTGGTCTGGGATACTGCAGTCATGGTGTGACCTGTTCAGATGGCAAAAGGACAGGCATTCCTTATTTCAAGGGTCTCTTTCTTTAGAACTAGCTTGTTTGTTTTATCAAAAGCAATATGGAATGTTAGTGGAGATGGCAGAATAAGGACCTCCAAAACTAGGTTTTTTGGTTCATCATGGTAGAGTCATTTCATTAGACACAAACACCATCAAGAGATGACCTTCCAGGTTTCTCTACATTATCACTGCCCTGATTTCTTATTACTGCTGTATTAAGAGTATTTTACAAACTTGGATGCAAGTTTATTACTTTACAGTTCTAGAAACAGGAGGTCTGATAGGTCTTATTGGATTATACCCATGATGCTGGCAGGGTTTTATTCCTTTGGGAGGATCTAAGGAGAATCTGTTTGGTTGCAGTTTTCAGCTTCCAGAGGTAACCTGTATGCTTTGTCTATGGACTTTCCTTCATCTTTTTTTTTGGTACCAGGGATCGAACTCCGGTCCTTGCACTTGCACAGCAAGCGGCGAAACCGCTGAGCTAAATCCCCAGCCCTGACTTTCCTTCATCTTTAAAGCCAGAAGTATGACACCTTCAAATCTCTATTCTTGACTAACCCTTCTGACTCCCTTTTTCACTTATGAGAATCTCGGGACTAGACTGGGCCCATCAATATCATACAGAACAATCTCCCATTTCAAGGTCCTTGACTTAGTCACAACCTCAAAGACATTTTGCTGATAAGGCAACACATTCACTCTTATTCTACCTACTACAGTCATATAGTGAAATAATAGTCCTCCTATTACCAAATTCTGAAAGCGCACAGGGCTTCAGTGAGAATCCAGATACCACATTACTCAGCGTCTTTATACCAGTAGGTGTTCCACTTGGACTGTGTTTTAATAGGCAGTAGTTCCTGAATGTGAAGAAAAAAGGTTACTTTGCTTTCCATACTTTGAGATGCATGGAGCAGTCCCCATAATATTTGTAATTAAAAATGATTCACGGGCAGTGGAGCACAGCAAGGCAATTAGAACAATAACTTTGATTGGATCATAGGTTAGGGACTTGAGTGGTCAATGAAATGGACATCTTTCCCATTTCAATGGGAGTTTAGGTTGAGAACACATTATTCTGCAACTGTAAATCCTCACTCCACAGACACAATTTATCTGTGGACCAAATGGTACTTATTCTCTTCAGTAAAAATGATACTGAAATTGCACAAGTAAACGAGGAAAGTGGTTAGATCTAAATCTGTGCTTGGTTTTCAGTTGAAAGGAAAAAGTAATATTATGAAAAATACAATTAAATTCTGAAAACACCATCATAAGGAAAAAAAAACCCTATGAATTTTACTCACCGGTACTCTGCACTGTAAAATGTTTGTGTGGCATATGTGAAAAATTGGCAATGAATATTATTGGTGCACAATGTTTGGCATTCTTCAACACTCTTGACCTTAGATACATTAAAATTGGCTCCTCTCATATCAATCCCTTCATAAACATCTCGGTGGCAAGCTGAACAAATGAAAGGCACAGAGAAAATTTGGTCAATTTCCTTTTTAGAGATAGGTCATCAATTACCATTTGGGCAATAGGGTAATATTGAAAGAAAATACCCCATTTTGGGCTATGCAGCTATTAACTAAAGAATTTCATATTTTACTATGCTCCTAATTATTAAATTCTGGTCAAAATAAACACAATCAATAAGCACCTCCAGAGTATTAGCATTAAATAGGATTATTTTGCTTCCTAAGCTGGGAGGTACATGCAGCAGTACAGGGATCATTTCATGCTGGGAAGATCAGTGGCAATAAAAACAACAATCCCGATAATGTGTGCCAAGAGATTGCCTTATTAAACAAACTGATGTGCCTTTGACCTCTTGCATTATATGAAGGAGTTTCTTTATCTGGTTTATTTCTTTACTTTCAACTACTCAGGTTTGATTATGAGTTTCATTTATAAGCTCTAACACTGACTTTCCATGTCAAATCTTTACCAAATACGGAGCATTCTTGTATGTGCATGATGAAACAATTCTCATTCTTGCTTTAAATCTTTGTTAAATTCTATTTTTCTATTTAAGCAGCCTTTCAAACAAAAATTTTCTTATATGCAAAAATATAGATAGCTCCTTCAACAGATAATGAATCAAATTAGGCTCTTGGTTTTTTTTGGGGGGGGGGAGGTTGACTCAAATATATTAGACTCCTGTTTAAGGAAGCACTACAATCAGCAATATAACCCATAACCTACTTATATAGCTTTCTACTCCTAAGAAGTATGAAGTTGTAAAACTAATTTTAAGCATGAGGAAGACTGAAAATATCCAAACTTTCAGGAAAACAGTATGCTGAGGTGGCAGGGAAGCAAGTGTGTTTTCCTCAGTGGTTCATAGACACAGGAATCTATAAAAAATAAAATCTCTCTTCAAGTTTGCTGCAGATGAGAAAATAGGCTGTGAGTTGGAATGAGATATTTAGAAAGAAAATCTTTTCTTTATCATTACCTGAAAGCTTTAATCCTACCTCCAGATGTTTTTGACTAAATTTGATACGGAGTTTAGAAGCTTCCAGGGAGCATTTTTAAATTTTAATTTAAGATATTTGGGGAGAGTTAGGAAGGAATTTTAAAATCAAGCTCAGTAAGACTAAGTTTTAGAATAAATTAATAATGACTAAGAAGTACTGAGAAAAATACAGTATTCTTTTTCTTTAAATTTTGCTGTAAGATGCAGTCAGTGGAAATAACCCTTAATTGAGTAATTTATATCAAATTGTATTAATATATAAATTTGATCTTATAAAATAGGATATGTACTTCACCTCAGGTTAGCTACACCTATTACACTGGCAAAGTCAGCCTTCCATATTTATAACGCAGGCACTGTTAACTTTTGGTAACTTATTACAATTCAGACTGCAGGCTTAAAGTGTGTGTGTGTGTGTGTGTGTGTGTGTGTGTGTCTGTGTGTCTGTGTGTGTACTGAGGGAGTGGTGTTAAAGGGAGAGAAAAAAGTGGCACATTTTTAAACATTTGAAATTTAAACCTAAAAAGTAAATGTCAACAGTAAAGATAAAGTATTGATGTAATAATGTATAGTTCTAGAATGATTATTTTAATATTCCACCAATCTATAAGTTGAAGAAATATTTTAGGCACATTTCATTTTCTGATTAGCCTCAGTCATACTAGCAGATAGTTTTGAAAGTTTTACACAATACATTAGCAGCACTGGGTGTCAGAATTAAAGGTCTGTAGCATCTTAGACTTCACATTTCTTCTAAGAAATATCTTCATAGCAAGATTCACAAAATTCCATCCTTAAGTTTGGGCTGAATGATATGCAAACAATTTTTTTCAAATTCTTGTTAATGCCATTATTGATGTCTTGGACAATGAAATTCTTTGCTGCAGGGCACTTCCCTGTACTTTGTAAAATATTTAGCAGCATTTCTGGCTACACTATATGCAGTAGCAATTCCCCTACTTGTGACAGTTGTAGTAACAATATCTCCAGAAATTGCCAAATGTTCTTTGAGAAAAGAGGAGCAAAATCACTGCTGGTTGAGAACACAAATGATTCTCAAGTCAACTTGGGAGAGAAATATTTCCTCAGTTTTCTGTTAAGTGTCTTACCTGGATAAACTGTTGTTTGGATATGTACTCACTTTCTGCAAACACTGCAAACCTCATAAATAATGGAAGCTCATTAAGCTTGTGTGACTGATAAAGACAAGAAAATTGTCCAGATGAATATGGTTCCCTATTAAATCCCCCAATTCTGTTATTTTTCTTAGTGCTTTCCTCCAAAAGTCTGTGGCTGCATAGACTTTGAGCAATAACTGTTCTAATACAGATCTACGATTACCTCAAATTTAGCTAAGAAATCCACACCTTACCACTTATTAGATGGCCACATTGCTTTAAGGAATGTCCAGAAATTGCATTTGTCCGACGCACTCTTGGTAGAGTTCCTGTAACACTGTCTTTCAAGAAACAACCAAACCTATTTTTAAAAGAAGACTCATTTAGGCAGAATAATAAACATATGCTAAGTTTGTATCTAGCAATTTTGCTACACTAACAAAGTTTAAAATAAGAAAAATGTCAGTTCCTTGACACTTGAACATTTTTAGAGGTGATTCTATAATATCTAATGATTTCTGTAATACCACATTTCAGAATTTAAAAAACGAACAATTTTTTAAAGTACAGAAAGTCAACAATATTAAATAATTAATGATAATTCCTGTGTTTTTAAACTTCAGGGAACTATGTTAACCACCCAATAGGTAGTTATTTTTATACATACTTTCATTTACTTAAAAAATGAATCAGTCATAAGAGTTGGATGTGTATCTAGCATTCATTTTGCTTATTAATTCCTTCCAATCTACATCTATTGGAAGACTTCTTTCTATCTTTAACATTAAGTTTAATGTTAATCTCACTATTTACAAAGATTCCAAAACCTAACTCAATTTTCAGTGTGATTTTTCTCACATATAGCTCGGGTTTTCTATACAGCTTAACAAGCAGGAATAGGGAATGACTATCCAGTGTCTAGTTTTGAAACTGAAATAGAGTGACAATAAAAGAAAAGAATTATGGAAATGGGAACAAAATATTCAGTGTAAGTATTGATCAAAATGAAAGAAAATTAAGATGAAACTATGGAATGTTCACAACCTAATAAGATTTTTAATTACCATTTTTCAAATATTCTTACTCTTCCAAATTGCCAGCTAATAGCATATATATATATACATATATATATACATATATATATATACATATATATATACATATATATATACATATATATATATACATATATATATATACATATATATATACATATATATATATACATATATATATATATATATGTGCCCATGCTTACACACACACACACACACACACACACACACAATGCATACCATAGGTGCCCAAACTGGCTCACAACAGGCACCATTAAAATCTGCCCTCTTTCATTAATATTTTCAACAAAATGCTTGATTTATGTTATATTATTTTTTTCTTTTTTTGTTTTTCTGGTGTAGTGCTGGGATGAACCCAAGATATTTGTGCATAACTACATCCCTAACCTTTTTAAAAAAAATTTAAGCCAGAGTCTCAACCAGTCACTAAGTTGCCCAAGCAGCCTTGAACTTGCTATTCTCCTGCTTCAGTCTCCCAGAGTGCTGGGGTTACTGCTATATGCCTTACACCCAGCTGCATAATATTTTCTTAAGACTGTGCTACCCACAAATATGATAACAATTCAGATTAAGTACATTTCCTTATTCAGATAAAATACTTGTTATTAGACCCTTTTTTGAGACAATCTCTTGACCCAATGACTCTCTAGTATTTTTCTTGAGGTTTTAGATTAAAAAATAACTTGTTCTCAGGGCCAGGGATTTAGCTCAGTGGTTCTGCCACCTGCCTCACAAGTGCAAGGACCCAAGTTAGATCCCCAGTACCAAAAAATAAATAAATAAATAACTTGTTCTCACTACTTTACATGAATGCAGTGATTGTTTGAAATGCAAATTTCCAGGCCCAAGACACATGGGTTCAGTATGTCTGACCTCTGGTGTCAGTCTGGTTTTGAAAGAACCACTCCAAAGCATTCTGATGAAGCTGGTCCTTGAACTCAATTTGAAAAACAACCTTGTGAGATGATGTATTGTTATGGTTTGTGTCTAGATGTTTCTACAAAGCCTCATATGGTCATAGGTGGGGCTTTACAGAAGTGGCTGGATCTAGAGTGTGTGATGCTGGGATTAAGTGTATGATGTTGGGATCAAGGGTGTGTGATTACTAAATTAATCCACTGGTTTGACATAGTTCTGGGTAAGATTAAGGGTATAATCTTAATCCTGGGTGTAACCTGGGTGTAAGTGCAACCTCCCCTAAGGGCAGGTAGCCTGGATAAAATATAAGGAACAGAAAGAGGGCTAGTGTTCTCACTTGTTGCTTGCTGCTGCATTGCTTGCTGTTTGCTGCTTTGCTGCCTTCTGCCCATCATGAACTGTTTCTTCTCTGCCATGCCCCTCTGTCACGCCATCCTCCCTTGGAGCCAGATGACTATACACTGAAACCTCTACAAATTGTGAGCTAAATAAACCTTTCCTCTCTTAACTTGTGGGTATTGGGCATTTTGTCTCAGCAGTGAGAAAATTAACTAGGACATATACCTTTCTGCACATAGCTTAGAATAATTTGAAAAATAACTGACTTTGCCTATGAGAAAATACAAACTTTTACCTTCTTGTTGGCTCATTAGTTGAACTTTCTGGAAGAAAACTGAAGAACAAACACCTGGGATGAAATGTGCACATCATCTGACAGTACTGGGCATCTGGGGTGTACATGGCAGTTACATCTCCACCTCTGAAGAAGGTATTTTTGTACCATTGAGTCAGACATCCTGTGATATAATCATTAAAAATTAACTTGGAATGAATGAAAATAATAATATTAATAGAAATACATCAATGTTTTTACTTCTTCAACTTTCTTACTTCTTCCTCTGACTGGCTACTTTTTTTGGGGGGGGGGGTGTTCCCATGGATTGAACTCCAGTTCTTGCACTTGCAGGGCAGGCAGCAGAACCACTGAGCTAAATCCCTGGCCCTGGCTGACTACTCAAAGATTTCTGCAGCATGGTTTTAATTACAAAGGCAAAGTCAATCATATTAAGACAATTATTGAAAAATATATTATGTTATTTAAAGTCATTTCCAGGTACTTCTGTATAAAAATTTTTAGGGGCTTTATTAAATCATACAAAAACTTGTGCATAAAACACAAATTTAACTCGATTTCTCCATTGCTTAATATAATATAAAAATATTATGTCATAAAAATGATGATGTTTGATCTATTTTTAAAACATCTTAATAAAAACCCTACTAGATTCTCACAACTCTGTAAGGGGAGCTTTATTATCTACATCTAACTTTTTTTAAAAAAGAAATTAAATAACTGAGGCTCAAGGTGCACAGATTTGCCTGAGATTCACACAACTAGTAATGTCCTGGAACAAAGACTCAGCCTTTCTTATTCCCAATCTTGTCCCCTTTTCTAGGATGCAGTGTTAAATGTTGTTTCTCATTCAGTTTAATTCACGCAAACTAACAGCTGTGATTTAATTTTGAAAGCTAATTTTTAAAGCTGAGAGTGGTGGCGCACATCTGTAATCCCAGCACTTTGCGAGGCTGAGACAGGAGGATAGAAGTTGGAGCCCAAATTGGGCAATTTAGCAAGATCCTATCTCAACAAAAAATAAAAAAGGCTTTTGATGTAGCTCAGTACAAAGGTGCTGGGTTCAATCCCCAGCAAAGCATAAACAAACAAACAAATAAATTTTAGATAGTTAAGGAATGCATGCATAAGCTAAATACAAAATAAATTTGAAGCCATTTGCTGTTTGGAATTAATTCTTGTTGTAAAGTACTTTGTATATACCACATCTTGTTAGAGAATGTCTTTGCTGGCTTTAATATATGAATTTAGATTTACCTTGAAAAGCCCAATTCAAAATCTGCTTAATTAAGCTTTCTAGCTGAGGCAGCATACCCGTTTTCATCAATCAGCTGTCCATTAATCATGGACTATTCCAGTAACAATTTTGTCCTTTCCCTAGTGCAGTAGTCATGCTGCATTGTAAATACTATCTGTTTTTTGTATGTAGCCTATTAATAATAAAATATTATTTTCAAGGAATGGGCAGATTAGACAACAGATACTTCAGTGAGCACTGAAGATTTAATGTTTTCTCTGAACTACTCTACCACCCTGGGGATTCTGCCCTGGCCACATGTTGATGATTCAAATCAATATGCCTGCTTTGCCTTCCTTCCAGAGGTGTGACCAAGATGCTCACCTCTTAGGTAAAGTTTATATTTGGAAACAGCACAAATCTCTTCAGATAGAAGCTTTGGAGAATACAAGCTCCCAAGTGTGTATTTTTGGATTCATAAGTGCACAAAATACTGAGTAGTTGGTCCAATAGCAATGCTTGTTATAAACAGACTTGTTTTTTAGAAGTTGGTGTTTTCAGCTGACTCGTAATTATCAAGTGATCATGCTGGTCCCATCCCAATACACATACAAGGGTACAAATCATGACCAGTGGTAGCTTGGGAGTTCCTATTCTGCAAAAGAATCTTTGTGAGCTTCCATGTGACTCAGCTGATGGAATGGGGTTACATTAGTAATACATGAGCTTTGGAGCTGAATGAAAAGAAAGTTCTAGCAAAGAACTTTCATGCTTATTCTCATACATTTGTGAGGATGATGATGATGATGATGACAATTCTATAATTGTTTGTGATTTATTTTAGAATGCATGCAAGGCACTGTAACATAAGTTATCTCATAATAATCATAGCTTTCAGCTTTCACGTGGGTCCCTACATCCATGCCCAGGGTATGTAAGCTTGTTTAAAAATTACATGATCAAAAAGAGAAGAAAAGCACTCTCACTTTAAAAAATCAGGTGACAGATATGAAAATATAATTTACCAAAGAAAAAAGTGGCTAGAAATAGGAAATAAAAACTAATAAGAATCATAAATTTATAAAAGTTAAAACAACTTCATGTAATTTTATTCTCAAGATTAGCAAAAATTGAAAATTAATTGATTTTGGTTGCAGATGATAGGAAATGTAATTCAAAGTGTTTGAGTACAAATAAATTTTTTAGTTCAGAAGCCAAAAAGCCCACGATGAGCATGGCTTCAGGAATAACTAGACACTGAATTCAAAGTATAGCATCAGTACACAATTTGCATCCATTTGCTTTGTTCCATGGTGCTGCCATTGCTCAAACTCTACATAGTAGAAAGATGGTACCAGTAGCTCAGGGATCTATATTCTCTTATACTTCAATTTGAACTGGAAAAAAATTAAGAGTCCTATTTCTGGACATCTAAGCAAAAATTTGGTTGCAAGGCTTGCGCTCTGACTGGTCCATCACAGTCAGCAAAATATGTGCACTTCCTGATTCGGGTCTGACTGAGTCCTAAGCTCCAGCTCTAGTGTCAAAATCAGAAGCAGTTTCACCAGAAGAACATAGGCCCAAAGTGCAAGCAACAGTTTTCCAAAAATAAATATCCATACTGCTTCCAGAAAGCTGAATGTATGTTAGGCCATAAAGCAACAAAAGCCTGTTAGATCTGCCACCTGCCTCACAAGCGCAAGAACCACAAGCGTGATCCCCCGGTACCAAAAAAAAAAAAGCCTATTAGAGTTGGCCTAAGTGGAACACTTGAACACTCTCACGTGATGGTGAGAAAAGCCAACTAGAAAATAACCCATCCGGAAAATAATTTCATTATGCATGTCATAAAACCTTCAAAATTATTCATACCTTTGTATCTAGTATTTTTATTTCCAAAAGTTTAATCTATAGATATAATTGAATATGTGTGTAAGAGTGCACATACAAAAATACTATGAAAAGAAGATACGAAAAATATATGTATTTGATTAAAGATAATTATAAATGGCAAAAGTAAGTTTTAAAGTATCTGTAATTAACATCACCTTTGTAAAATGCATAGATACACATAGAAAAATATTAAAAAGATCTATGGATTTTTAAAATGACTTTTTCTGCATTTTGAGAAGTACATATAATATGTTGTTTCTCATTTTCTGGATATTTATACCTCTAATTTTCCTAGCATATTTGTGATTTTTTAATGCTTAAAAATTTGAAGTGGGCATGGTCCACAAAATCTCTGGTTTACACTGTTCAGAATTCAGTTGGTTTCTACATAGCAATGATTATGGTAAAGATTATGGTTAGGATTGAGGAGACAGGTGTAGGGAAAATATGATTTGGAGATAAAAGAGCTTTTTCCTGAATAAATTATTCCTCTTTAGAAATATAAACCTTACCCAGAGTTGTTTTTTTCTCAGTCAGACAACTGGGCAGTAAGTAAACAATCTTGATTTGATCATTTTAAGTCATTATAGACACCGAACTGACCCCTTAGTGGTAGCCCAGAGAAAAATCTCTTTTCTACAATGACTAATGAAAATGAAAATGAATGGAATAGAGGAAGAAATGAAATAAAAATCCAGGGTTGATGGGGCCAGGGATTTAGCTCAATGGTTCTGTCACTTGCATCTTAAATGCAAGGTCCCGAGTTAGATTCCTGGTACCCCCCCCCCAAAAAAATCCAGGGTTGAAACTATTTGCCTAGAATATCAAAGAGATAGTTTAATAAGTTAAATTTAAACCAGTTATCTTCACTTCTGAAATATTTCCCCAGTCAACTAGAGTAAAAGTATGTATCATGTGCCTTTCAGATCCTTGGAGTGGACCCAGACACCATAAAACACCTAGTATTCTTTACAATTTCCAAGTAAAGCTTATTTTTAAAATATTGATAATGAGCATAGGTGAATGATTACTTATTTGAGGATCTGCTTTGTAGAGAGTTATCTTCAAACAGAAGTTTAGTTAACATGTGCCATAAGACACTCTCACTCTGGGCTCCTCCCCCTTAAACATATGTGTTTAAGGCAGTATATCTGGGAATTCGTTCTTGTCTCCAAACACTAAACAGAGATGATAAAAGGAATTGTTCAGGACTGCCTCCTTCCTTAAAGCTGTGTAGTCAAAAGCTTTCTCCTGGGGTGATGAGTTTTGCCTAACTTAATTTTATCTCTCACAGATGATCTACTTACCACAAGAAACTGTACCAAACAAGCAAATGAAGTAAGCTGCTCGCCTGAATGCAAACATCCTAAAAAAAAAAAAAAAAAAGAAAGAAAACAACTCATAATAACTCTGCTTGCTTTAGACTGTATTTAATATATATTTAACATAAACTTTAATTTACTATAGATATAGACTTTCTTGTAAATGTCTAAATTTCAAATCAAAACACACAATTACCAATATAGAGAATAAGGAGTTTTTTGGAGCACTTTTTTGTCTAGGAACTTGGAAATTTTATAATGCCTCCCCAGACACAAATTAAGATCTCTAGACTATTATTACATTGATTGCTAACTTTTCACCTCTGTTGCTAATAATTTTGGAAAGGGAATTGAGAGAGAAGAATTAAACAGTTATAAAATCCTCAAGATTTTAGAAAAAAATAAAATCATTGCAAAAAATGATAATACTAGTCCAGAATCACTACATAAAACCTGTAAAAATTTTCAAATATTTAAAATTTTTAAATCAGTTGGATATAATTTTTGATATTTAAATATTTTGTATTTAAATATTTCTATGTACAAAAACATCAGTTTCTTCTAGACTGTCTGAATACTCAGGAAGTTAGAACACAAACTGATAGATTCTTCACAAAGTAAAAATTATACTTAAAACCAAAATACTGTATTTAGAAGAAATCAGAATAATATAAATTTCCTACCTGAAAACACAATTGCTTCTGTAGTTCTGGAGGTGAGGGAGTCTCTTGCCACTTAAAAATGGAAGGTCTTCAAACTGTCCCAGTGCCACTGCAGGCAATATTTGCTTGGCTCTAATATTGACTTTGGATTTTGGCCAACAGTTTCAGCTTTTTGTTTTGTCAATACATCCCATGAACATCTTATTCCTGTGTTCAACTGCTTAATATATTAACTGTTTCAGGAAGTGATGTAATAAGATGTCAGAATAAGAATTTCCAACATTCACCCCCTTGCAGAAATATCAATGTGAAAAACTTTCCAAACGCAAAATTATCTTCCCAAGAGTTAAGGAATCCAAGCGAGAGTCTAACGCACTTGATTGGAACACAGAAATAAGAAAAGATTCATTTAAGATCATAGGAAGGATAGCTTCACATTAGCCACATCACCTTGCTCCCAAGTCTGGACAGCATAGCATAGATTCCCTCTTCATTAGGGAGGGAAGATACATACATATATATACACACACACACACATATATATATATATGTATATATATGTGTGTATGTGTGTATATATATGTATATATATACACATATATATATCTTAAATGGATATCCTTATATCCAACATTGGCAAAAACCCAGGACCAGTCTTGCGTCTTGCCCTAGTAAATTCTAGCACCAGGCCAGCCACTGCAACCCCAGATTCCAATCTGGAACCTGAAAACTGTCTCCAATCTCACCAGGTTGATAGAGTACCTATCAACCTCTGTGATCCCAGGCTCAGGCTGGTCCTTGTAGAGTCAAACTTATAGCCCATCCTAATATCAAGTCAACCATCTACAACTCAGGCTTCAAGTCAGTCCTCACATGCAGGATCCTGGAAGCCTCAATGAACCAAGGCTCCAGGCATACCCCTATGGACACAGTCACCAGACCCACCCTTGCGGCCTGGCCAGTCTGCCCAAGGACTCTGGTTCCAACCCTGCCCCTAGACCCCACCAAATGGCCCACTCATAATCTTTGGGTGGGTTGATCAGTGGCTTTCCCTGATGGAGCCAGTCTGTAAAGTTTAAAGAAAGTGCTTAATTCCTCAAATGTCCAGACACCAGCACAAAGCCATAAGGATGATAATCAGGGAAAAATAACATCAGCAAAGGAACAAAATCAAACACCAATCAATAACTGACACTATACAAATGGAGGCCCATAACTACCTAAACAAGAATTCAAAATGATTGTCTTAAAGTAGCTCAATGAGCTACCAGTGAGTTCAGATAGATGACCAAACAAAATGAGAAAAATAATACAAACAAGGGAGGCAGTTCAACAAAGAAAGAATCACCAAGCTCAGACAGTTCAATCGAAATTACTCAGAGGAATAATAGAAAAAAAAAAAAAGAATTACTAGACTTACAAGAGACTATCAAGAAAACCAATAGGCCTTCTGAAAGTCTCAGAAGGAGCAGAGAAAGATAAAGGGGGCAGAAAGCTTATTTAGAGAAATAATGACAGAAAACTTCCCAAATATGATTCCTGCATGTGAAGAGAGAAATGAACATGAGGATCCATGAAGCCCAAAAAACCCCACATGGATCAAATATTTTTAAAAATCCTTACTAAGACACATTAAAATCAAATTCTCAAAAGTCAGAGACAAAAATAGATTTGAAAGCAACAAGAGACAAGTAGCTTGTCACATACAAGGGACTCTTCCTGAGGTTTTCAGTGGAGTTCTTAGCAGAAATCTTACAACCCAGGAGAGAGTAAAACATATTCAAAGTACAGACGGTCCCTAAGTTTCATTTTTCAACTTTACTATGGTCCAAAATTGATACATATTCAGTAGAAACCATATTTCAAATTTTGAATTTGAATCTTTTCATAAGCTAGTGATGATTCATCCTTGGGATGCTGGACAGCAGCAGTGAGCTACAATTCCCACTCCATCATGTGGTCATGAGGGAAAACAAACAACACTCTACAATATACTGTGTTGTTAAGCAATGATGTACGTCTTATTAAATGCATTTTTATTTAAAATATTTTCAACTTACGATGAACTTATTGTAATACAATTCCATTTTAAAATGTGGAGCATCTGTACTGAAAGAAAAAAATGCCAACTAAGAATACTATACCCAATAAGGTTCCTGTCAGAAAGGAAGGAGAGGTAAAGACTTTTCCAGATAAACAAAAGCTGTGGGAGCTTATCACCACTAGACCTGTCTTGTAAAATATATTAAAGGAAGTCCATAAGTTGAAATAAAAAGATCATTAAGAAAATAAAACATAGGTAAAAATAAATCTCCATGAACATAGTCAAAGTCAGAATTCTGTACTACTAAATTGGTTGTACAAAAATCATTTAATTATACTATAAAATTAAAAGACAAAAGCATTAAAAGACATAATATTTGTTAATGAATATATAATACATAAAAGATGTAAATTATGGCATAAATAACAAAATGTCGAGGAAGGAGAAGTGAAAATGTAGAGTTTATGTATGTAGTCAAAGTTCAGTTGTGATTATCTTAAAATAGAAAGTTATAGCTATGATATTTATGTTAGCATCAAAAACCACAAAGAACCAGTAACAAACACACAAAAGATAAAAGGATCAAATCACACCACTACAAAATACCCATCAAATCACAAAGGATGACAGCAAGAGGATGCAGAAACAAAGAAACTATGAAACAGTCAGAAACAATTAATAAAATGTAATTAGTATTACTAAGTTCTCACCTATTGATAGTTACATTAAATGCATAAAGATTAAATTGCCCAATCAAAGGTATAGAGTAGCTGACTGGATTTTTTTTAAAAGTAAGAACATTCGATACCTACTGATCCTACCATTAGCTTTACAGACACAAACAGGCTGAAAGTGAGGGGATGGAAAAAGATATCCCATGCAAATAGCAAGAAAAAGAGACAAGATGATTATCCTTATGTTAGACAAAGTTTAGTCAAAAACTGTCACAAGGTCACTACAGTAGTCTTCCCTTATGCATATATTTTTTTTTTGGTTTTCTTTTTTGCTGGGATTTCATTTACCCTTGGTCAACCACAGCCTAAAAATGCTAAATAGAAAATTCCAGAAATAAATATTTCTTAAGTTGTATGTTGCATGATGTTTTGAGTAGCAAGAAGAAATCTCATACTGCCCCACTTTGTCTGACCTGGTATGGAAATTAGTCTTTTGTCCAGGATTTTCATACTGCATTCACTCCCCACTGTTAGTCACTTATTAGCCATCTCAGCTATCAACTGTCATGGTGCCACAACATTTAGTATTACAGGGCTCAGAATTATCTGAGGTTTCAGGCATCTACTTTCTGTCTTAGACTGTGTCTTCTGTGGAAAGAGATACCTACTATGTATAAAGATAAAACAATTCATCAGGAGTATATGTGAATTGTAAATATATATGCAACTAATGTATGAACACCTACATATATAAGAAAATATTAACAGAAATAGAGAGATAAATGAACCACAATACATTTTCAACCATGGATAGTTAATCTAGAAAAAAAATATCAGTAAGGTAACAGAACATTTTAACACCATACACAGGTATGTATATAAAACATTTACAGACATAATATTTCTCCTAACAGTAGCTGAATAAACATTTTTTTTCATGAGACATGGAAGATTTTTCCAGGACAGATCAGATGTCAAGCCAAAAACCAAGTTTTAATGAATTCAAGAAGATTAAAATCATATCAAACACAATGGCATGAAACTAGAAATCAATAACTGGAGGAAAACTGGCCAACTCATGAATATGTGGAAATGAACATACTCCAGAATAACCAATGAGTCAAAGAAGAAATCAAAAAGAAAATTAAATGAAAATGGAAGCACAATATATGCTGTAGACCAAAAGCAGTTCTAAGAAGGGTATTTTTAGCAGTAAACACCTACACTTAAAAGAACAGAAAGATCTAAAAGAACCTAACTTTACACCTGATGGAATGAGAAAGACAAGAACAAAGTAAGCCCAAAGTCAGAAACAAAGAGTAAATAAAAATCAGAGCAGAAGTAAATGAAATAGATACCAGAAAAATAGGAAAATTTTATGGCACCAAGAGTTGTTTTCAAAAAGATAAACAGAAATTGAGAAGTTTTTAATTAAACTGTGAAACAGAGAAGGCTTAAATAAACGAAATTATAAGTGAAAGAGGAAACATTAAAACTTACACAAAACAAATACCAAAAGATCGTAAAAGACTACCATGCAAAGCTATATTGACAAATGAGATAACCTAGAAGAAATGAATAAATTCCTAGAAACATAACAATCTAGATTGACTTATGAAGAAATAGAAAATCTGAACAGACCACTAATGAGTAAAGAGATTGTGTCAGTAATCAAAATCTTCCAGCAAAGCTCAGGACCCTATGCCTTTGCTGGTGAATTCTACTAAATATTTAAAGAATAAACATCAATCCTCAAACTCTTCGTAAAAGATGAAGATGAGGGAATACTTCAAAATTCATTTTGTAAGACCAGCATTCCTCTCATACCAAAGCCAGACAAGGACCTGAGAAGAAAAGAAAAACACAGGTCAATATCTCTGATGAACTAGATGAAAAAATCCCAAACAAAATACTGGCATACCAAATTCAACAGCACTCTAAAAAGACCATGACTGAGTGGAATGTATCCCTGGTTGCAAGAATGGTTCAAAATATGCAAAACTTAAAATGCTATAATTTGGATTTGATTTGATCCCAAAGGTTAGTCCTGAGTGTGGTGATGTTGACAGGTAGTGGAATACTTAGGAGGTAAAGCCTACTACAAGGTGTTTAGGTCTTTAGGAGAGTTTAAGGCTTTTTTTTCCTCTGAAGAGTTCATTCTTGCTCTCCCAGGACTTCCTGCTTGAGTGGTTGTTACAGGCAAGCCTGGTATCTCCCCTAAATCTTTCTTGCTTTCTCCCTCACACATGTGCCCCTTCTGCATGCAGTTGGTTGTCTTTTTACTTCTCTACCATGTTATGATGCACCAAAGGCCCTTTCCAGGAGGCAAGAAGGAGTCTCCCACCAGGCTGTTTAGAACTTCCAACCACAAGAGTTATGGGCCAAATACTTCTCTTTTTTTATACATTACCAAGTATCAGATATTTTGTTACAGCAACACAGTACATTAACAGAATGAAGAAAAATTATGTGATTATCTGAGTAGATACACTTATATGTAGAATCTAAAAAAGCTGAAGTCACAGCAGCAACAAGAATTGTGGTTGACAGGATATAGGATGGGGATAAGGGGGATGGCATACTGTTAGGTGAAGGTGCAAAATTTCAATTTTCAGGATGAATAAATTGGGGGATCTAATGTACAGCAGCATTATGACTGTAGTTAACCTACTTTATTGTACAATAATAATTTTTAGAGAATAGATTTTTTTGTTCTTATCACACTCACAAATGATAACTATGTGAGATAATGGCTATATAAGGTAGCTTGATTGTAGTAATTATTTCACATTGTATATGTATATCAAAACATGTTGCCCAATATAAATATATCCAATTTTTTATTTATAAACTTTGCATTAAAAAAGATGTGGAAATGCATGAAAATGCTTAATTCAGGAAAATGAATTTTATGTTAGGGCCGCACAATTCATGTATAGGTTTCCAATTTTTAAAATGTTCATAAGATTCTCATTTATTTGAGGACATGCAGCTTAAATCTCAATTAATTATTTTTTTCTATTACAGCTGATTAGAGATATGGCTGAATGAGGGGTGGCTATGAACATCTCTTCCTAGAGGAATATTTTAACAAATGATGCTTGCACCCTTCTATACCCTACCAAAACAATCATGTAACACTGAAATTTTAGATTTTTAAGGGACTTGGTAGATGTTTAAGTCTTCCCCACCCAATTCAGGAAATGTGGTATATCAGGGTTGATAAACCACAGTTTACAGACCAAATCTGTTCCAGAGGTTGTTTTTATAAACACATCCATTCACTCATGCATTGCTATGGCTGCTTCCTCCCTACAACTACAAAGTGAAGAGGTTGCAACAAAGATAGAATGGCCTACAGATGTCAAAAAGATTTACTGTCTGGCCTTTTACAGATAAAGTTGGGTAAAATGTGGATACAGCACTTCTGGTATAGCATTTAGACTTCCCTGTCTACCGCCTAGGGAGAAACACTTTGATTTTTCAGGCAGCTTCCTCCTACTCAGGAAGCTCTGTTTTATTTTTATTTTTTTATGAAAACATTTCCCCATATACTGAAATATTCCTCCTTGCAACTTCAAACCTTGAGTCATAGATTTACCTACTGGATATGTAAAATAATTTATTCCCCTTTTGTGTTTTTAAAAAATATTTAAATGCTATAATCACCCATTAAATCTCTTCTGTTTTATTCATCAACATTATAGTACATCATTCTAACTAATAAATTAGATTTGTAGGGAGTTGACTCATAAATATTTGATGTATATTACTGGAATGCAGATCTATATTGTTTGGAAATGTAGGATAATGTTGCTAATAAAATATTTTTGACTATAATAAAGTAGCATATTTAGTATTCACGCTTTGCTGCCTTTTAGATTCAGAATATTAACTGGTACACTAGCAATCGACAAAACATAACACTCTACTTTGTGCAGTTTAAAAGAACTTGAATTTTAGATCTCATCTATTACTTAACAGAAAAAGAGATGACTGGAACAAAATGCACCATCCCTTCATAAACAGTAAAAACTCTCAGATGTTCTTTCCCTGGAGATTTGAGATTCAACTTACCAAAACACACTTCTAGTTTAGTTTGAATTTTTTTTACAATGAAACAGAAATTGTATTCTACTAATTCAATAAAAACTAAAAATTCCTTTGTGGAGCCAAAGAACCAAATCAATTACATTGAAAAGAGACAATGGTGAAAAAAAATTCTGAAATGTTCCCCTAAATTTCTCACTCTAATACAGAGGACTATGAATATAATGAAATATCAGGTCTGGTCATGATCATGGTACCTGATAGAAACAATCTTGCAGATGTCATCATTACTCAGTTGACTTTGAGCTAATGAAATGAAAATGGTCTGTATGGGCCTAGTCTAGTCAAGTAAAAGTCAAAGATTCAAAGTAGGAGACACTGAACAACAGGAAGGCTCTCCAGTGCTGGCTTTGAGATGGAAGGGATTACGGGACAAGAACCTAAAAGAAGTTTCTGTCCAAGAACCAGAAAGAAAATGGGGATATGAGTCCTACATCCCCAAGAGACAATATTTGCAATGAACTGAATGAGGCTGGAGGAGGATTCTTCTCCAGAAGTACTTCCTTCCTCTCAGCATTCTCCAGCCTCAAGTTCTCTTCATTTCCCTCCCTCTCCTTGGGCCACTCTTGACCCAGACACCGAAATGCTTGCTGTAGCCAGTCTTCTGCACAAACTCCATCTCCTCAGAGCTGCCATTTTTAAGTATCACATCTATAAATGTGTTCCACTCCACTGTCCCTTTAACTTGCTTCATTTTTTCACAGCATTTATGAGTACCTGGAATTATTATATAGTTTTAGATTCCTATATTGTTTTCTCCTGCTCATCATCTTTTTTTTTTCTTAAATTCTTTTATTGGTACATTTTAGGTAGGCAACACATTTACATTTCTCATTGGGAACTTGTACCTTTACATGATGCATCTTGGTTCTTATTTTTTCCCCATTCCTAGCCCTCCCTTCACCCCCTCCACCCTCCCCTATTTACAAAGACTTTCTTTCCATTTTCTCCATTTCTCATCATTTTTCCTTTCCCTTTTTTCCTTTCCCCTGCCCCTCCCACTACCCCTACCCCTTTGGACCTTTTCTTCCTATTTTGCATTATCAATTATTCATTCTAATCATTGGTACATTGTAGGTATACAATATAATGACATTCATCGTAGGAAATTTGTACCTTTACATAATCTCTCTTGATTCTCACTTTTCACCCTTGCCCAGCCCTCCCTTCAACTCCTCCATCCTTCCCTATTTACAAAGATTTTGTTTCCACTTTTCCATTTTCTCATATTAATTCCATTCCTTTCTTTCCTTTCCCCTACCCCTCCCACTTCCCCCTCCCCTTTGCCCCTTTTCTTCCTATTTCACATTATCTGTTATACACTTTAGTCCTTATTTACACTTTTAGTTTCTCGCACTAGAGAAGCTATTTGGTATTTATACATGTGTGTCCTATTTATTTCACTTAAGAGTATCGCCTCAATGTGCATCCATTTAGCTATAAATGTCTCTAATTTATCATTTTTTATGGCTGAGTAGTACCTGCTCATCATCTTTAACATCTTGGTATTAGAACTCAGGCCTATTTCTTTGCTCTCTTTCCCCACAGGTATTTATTGAATGACAGTTTATGAATAAATAAATAAAATGAATAAGAAGTTAAATGTTTTTAAAAAAAACAAACTGAGGACAGGTGGTCCCTTTGGCCACCATTATGAAGCATCTAATTCACACATGAGGGTTATAATTATACTTTAAGCTATGATAAGTTGCTTACCTTTGATGAACTGAAAATGACCATTAGAATAACAGCCAGACTTTCCCTATCTCTGTTGAATATTCTTTTCCTGCTGCTGTTGTTCAAACTATTTATAACAATATGTTACTTTAGGGAATTTTAAAAATAGAAAATAAAAATGACATATATTTATGGTATACAAATACATGTGAAATGATTAAATCAACCAATTTAACAAATCTATTACCTCACAAACATAATTTTTGTGGTAGTGAGGACATTTAAAATTTATTTCCTCTGCAATTTTAAGTATACAGAACATTATTATTAACTATAGTTATGAAGCTGCACAATATATGTCAGAACTTATTTTTGTCCAACTGAAATTTTGTAGCCTTTGACAAACATCTATCTCTCTACTTTTCTTGGATCCAAAGGAAAGAGCTGGAGCCTTGACCCGTGGCACAGACCCTCCTAATTCTGGAGCAGGCCTGGTCACTGATTCTGAGAGTGCTAGTTTCAGTCCTTGGTCCTCTGAGTCTGGCCTGGTTTTGGGGTCTTTACCAGGAGACTGGAACCTCAGCCCTCAAGGGCTGGCCAAGTCCCAAGTCTATGGAGGCAGGGCTGGGCCCTGGGTCCATTGGAGCCCCAGGCTGCAAGAACTACTTTGGATCCTGGCTCCAGCATGGCACTGGGATGCAGGTTCCAATCTGGAGCTGGGTGCTACAGGGCTGGCCTGAGCTATGGGTGGGCTTGGAGGCTGGCTCTGTGGAGAAAGGCTGAGACAGGGGGTTTTGGGTCTGGTGAGTGTCCTTTGGTAGGAGCCAGTGTCTCCCTAAGGTTCTATCCAATTGCACCAGTGTGAGACTCTGCAGTCATTGGCTTTCAAAAACATTGTTTTGAGTAGTGGTTAAGCACCTTTGTTTACAATATCAAATATTAGTGATGGTGATAACAATTGATTAAGGCATAGAAGGCTGAAAAACTAGAAGTATGATCAGACTTCTATGATAATACTACCATATGAAAAAAAGTCAATTTTAAAAGGCTTAATTTATTGCATATTCATCAGTGTAAAACTTAAAAGTTGACATTGATTTGAGAAAGAAAGGAAGCTTAGCTTGAAAGTGCAATATAGTTTAAGAAAATAATTCCCTTCTGGGAAGTCCTATGCCT
This sequence comes from Heterocephalus glaber, assembly GCF_053883595.1. Taxonomy (NCBI): domain Eukaryota; kingdom Metazoa; phylum Chordata; class Mammalia; order Rodentia; family Bathyergidae; genus Heterocephalus; species Heterocephalus glaber. Next base: position 19,686,253 of record NW_028258308.1, on the reverse strand, counting down.
ATTCATTGCTATTCAGCTGGCACATACACTTTTTTTTTTTTTTTTGGTACCAGGGATCGAACTCGGGTCCTTGCGCTTGCACAGCAGGGGGTGAAACCACTGAGCTAAATCCTCGGCCCCTAGTACATATACTTTTAAGCTATACAGTTATGGGTCACTTAATGACAGGGACACATTCTGAGAAATGTGTTCTTAGGTGATTTTTGTCATGAAGTACTTATCCACACCTAGATGGTGCAAACTATTACACACCTAGGCTATATATATTGTGTGTTCGTGTGTACATTTTAGGGTTAGAATGAACAAAACAACATGAAATTAAATCAAGCACAAGAAAAATGATGCAATCAGCAGCAATAGCAAACATGAGATGTATGAGGTTACTACCAGCACAACATGATAGCATGGCACAGCATGATTTTACAGTAAGTTTTCTTTTGTTTTTAGTTGTTTGTTGCAGTGCTGGGGATCAAACCCAGGGTCTCATGCATGCTTGGCAAGCATTCTACCACTGAGCTGTATACCTAGCCCAAGCACTAACCAGTAACAGAGCATTAATTATTATGCTGCAGAACCTTTATAAGACTGGCAGTGCTACAGATGTTTGCATCTGCATCACCATTAACTTGTGAGTACTGCCTTGTGCTCTGACACTGTGATGGCTACATCATGACACAATTGAGATTTTTCATCTTCACTATTATAGTATTGTACCTCCATTACATATGTGACTTATCATTAACAAAAACATCATTATAAATATTTAAAAGTAAACTTAGCATTCTGGAAATGAACTGTTCTGGAAATAAAATAACCATGACTAAATATTGTGATAACTTTTGTCCTAATAGGATCTGTACTGTCTATTTCTCCCTTATAGAAAAAGAAAAAATTATCAAAATATTTAATATAAATTAATGTACAGCTTCTATTTTGATGAAATATAAATTAATAGCAGAGAAGATAAGGATCAATACATATAAACCCTAACAAAAAAACAATGATGGGTGAAGAGAACATATAATTATGGACAACAGAAAGAGAGTACCAAAAAATCTATTTCCTAGGTTCAAAAGAACAGGACTCAAAACAGTTCAAGACTCCAGGTAATTTAAAATTGTATTGGTCCAAAAAGCCCAAACAAATAATCATTTGGTGACTTTCTGGATAAAAATCTGAGGAACAAATGCAATGAGTCCATTGTTAGTATTTATAGATGAGAAATTTGTCATTGAAATTTGGAACATAGCTAGCCAGGAAAAAAATCAGACTGAACTTGGTTTAATTACAGAGGGAAAAAAGAACTGCTTAGTCTGGGTGTTAATTGTGTTAGAGAAAACCTTTAAATTTTACCTTTAAAATAAATAAATAAATAAATTTTGCCTTTAAGCTTCACCTTTAAATTTTCTACTATATAAAAGAAACTGCATTTTCTCAAGTGCTATTGCACTTAAAATGCTAGTAGACACATTTACTAATAACCTGGCACAAAGGAGAGCTATACAGCAGTGCAAAGACAAGAGAGCAAAGACTGAAGATCATCTCTAAAGAATAGGATCCCTGGCCACTCCTAGCCAAGAGGAAAGTGCTTTGGACTGCCATCCACTACACCACTCTCAGCCCAGAGGAAGGGGCTTCTGGGCCACCATCCCTACCACCGCTCCCAGGCCCTGTCCCAACTCTCCCAGCTTAGAGGAGGTGAGCCATGCAGGCTCCAACAGGAACCCCCATGCCCCCCAACCCTGGTCAAAATGGGAAAACAAGTAAATAAGTCTCAAAACCAGACTTCCAGATCACCTACAGCAACCCCAAAGGGAAATGAGATGGAACACTCTGATACTCAACCATCTGGACCCACTGAACTGACAACAAAAGGGGATCTGGAAAAAATGAAATCAGAAATAATTTCTCAGATAACAGGAGAAATTGTGCCCCTAGTGCCAGACATGATTAATAAATCTAGAGAGGAGCTCAGAAACATGATGGAATCCCAACATAAGAAACAAATGGAATCCATAAAACAGATGCAAATAGATTTCCAGGAGATGACAAACTCCACTGAAAGTCTACACAGCAGAATGAGCCAATGTGAGGACAGAATTTCAGACATAGAGGATAAAATTGCAACTAATGACCAGGAAAAGAAAAATTGCTTCAAAATTATAAGGAAACATGAGAAATCAATCCAGCAGCTACTAGATGATGCAAAGAAAAATAACATAAGACCGACTGGAGTCAATGAAGAAACAAGAGAGAGTGCAGATGATATAAAAAAACACTTCATAGAAGTAATGGCAGAAAACTTCCCAAGCAGGGGAAAAGAACTTGACATGCAGATAAGTGAGGCATATAGGACTCCAAACAACCTTGATCAAAAAAAAATCTACACATAGGCATATAATTGCTAAAATTCCAGAAACTCAACAGAAGAACAAAATTCTACAAGCAGTTAGAGAAAAGAAATAAATCACATACAAAGGAAAGCCCATCAGAATCACAGCAGACTTCTCAACACAAACCGTCAAGGCAAAAAGAGCTGGGAGTGACGTATTCCAAGCCCTAAAAGAAAACAGCCTCCAACCCAGATTGATGTACCCTGCAAAACTATCTTTCAAAATGGATGGAGAAATAAGATACTTTCATGGCAAAGAGCACCTTAGGAACTTCATGAATACCAAGCCAGCACTCCAAAAATTTTAGACAGTATCCTAGGAACAGACATTGAGTATGACAACCCCAGGAAGCAAAGCAGAATGAACCCATCTGGCATGACAAGAAATTAAATGGAAAGGGGGAGAACCCAACAAAAAGAAAAAACTCATGGCAATGACAAGTCAATACGTTTCAGTTTTAACCATCAATGTTAATGGTCTCAATTCACCAATCAAAAGAAATACACTGGCAGAATGGGTCAAGAAGCAAAATCCAACAATATGCTGCATACAAGAAACACACTTAATTCAAAAGGAAATTCATAGACTGAAAGTTAAAGGGTGGAAAACAATACTGCATGCATCAGGAAGCCAAAAAAACCAGGAGTAGCTATCCTCTTGGCAGATCAAGTAGATTTCAAACCAAAACTGATTAAGGGAGACAAAGAAATACACTACATCCTTGTAAAGGGAAGAATCCAAGAGGAAGGGATGACAATCATAAGTATCTATGCACCAAACACTAGTGCACCCAACTATATAAAACAAATACTAATGGACATGAAAAGTCATATATGAACTAATACAATTGTAGTGGGGGACCTCAGTACCCCACTGTCACAAATACATAGATGAACTAGACAGAAAATAAGTAATGAAATACTGGAACTCAATTGAACTCTTGAACAAATGAACTTAACAGATGTTTACAGAGTCTTCCACCCCACAAAATCACAATACACATTCTTCTCAGCTGCACATGGGTCATTCTCAAAAATAGACCACATACTTACACGTAGAACATGTTTAAGTAAGTGAAAAGGAATTGAAGTTATCCCCTGTGTACTATCAGACCATAGCGCAATGAAATTGGAGACCCATAGCAAAAGAAACTCAAAAAATTTCATAAACACGTGGAAATTGAACAACAAACTTCTGAATAACCAATGGGTCACAGAGGAAATTAAAGAAGAAATCAGACAGTTCCTTCAATTAAATGACAATGACAATACAACATATTGGAATCTATGGGACACAATGAAAGCAGTCTTATGAAGGAAATTCATAGCACTGAATACACATATTAGGAAAACAGAGTGAGCCTAATTAAACAACCTGATGCTGAACCTCAACCTTCTAGAAAAAGAAGAGCAGGACTACCCCAAAGCTCATACAAGGGAGGAAATTATAAAGATCAGAGGAGAAATCAATGCAATGGAGACAAAAAGAATGATACAAAAAATCAACTGAAGCCAAGAGTTAGTTCTTTGAAAGAATCAATAAAATTGACAAACCATAAACAACCTTATGAGAAAAAGGAAAGAAAAGGCCCAAATCCATGCAATTAGGAATGAAAAGGGTGAAATTACAACAGATCAAGCAGAAAATCCAGAGGATCATCAATACCTACTTCCAGAACCTAAACTCCAATAAGATGGACAACACAGAAGAAATGGAAAGATTCCTAGATACATATGAATTACCAAAGTTGCACTAAGAAGACCTAAAAATTCTAAACAACCCAATATCAACAAATGAAATTGAAAATGTAATTAAAAACTTATCAACTAAGAAAAGCCTGGGCCCTGATGGCTTCACTGCTGAATTCTACAAGACATTTAGAGAGGAACTACTGCCACTACTGTTTAAATTCTTCAATGAAATTGAAAGGGAAGCAATACTCCCAAATTCATTCCTGGAAGCAAGCATCACGTTGATCCCCAAAGCAGAGAACGACCCAACCGAAAAGGAGAACTATAGCCCAATCTCACTAATGAACATAGATGCAAAAATCCTTAATAAGATACTGGCAAATAGAATGCAGAAGATCATCAAGAAGACCATACACCCTGATCAAGTGGGATTCAGCCTAGGGATGCAGGGATGGTTCAACACAAGCAAATCGATCAAGGTAATACACTATATCAATAGCACCAAGGACAAAAACCATATGATTATCTCCATAGACCCAGAAAAAGCATTTGACAAAATCCAACATGCATTTATGATAAAAACCCTACAAAAAATTGGAATAGATGGTCTCTACCTCAAACTGATAAAAGCCATCTATGAAAAACCAACAGCCAGTATCATACTAAATGGTCAAAAACTGAAATCCTTCACATGAAAATCAGGAACAAGACAAGGATGTCCACTATCACCACTCTTGTTCAATATAGTTCTGGAAACATTAGCCATGGCAATTAGACAAGAGAAAGAAATAAAAGGAATAAAGATAGGAAATGAAGAACTCAAATTGTCATTATTTGCAGATGACATGATACTCTATATAGAAGACCCCAAGAACTCCACCAAAAGTCTTCTAGACTTAATAACCAAATTCAGTCAAGGAGCTGGTTACAAGGTCAACACACAAAAATCAATAGCTTTCCTCTACACAAATGATAGACTCACTGAGAGAGAAATAGGGAAAATAATTCCTTTCACAATAGCATCCAAAAAACTGAAATACCTAGGGATCAACCTAATGAAAGAAATCAAAGACCTGTTCTCTGAAAACTATAGCACTCTGAAAAGAGAGATTGAAGATGATATCAGAAAATGGACAGACATTGCCTGCTCCTGGGTAGGAAGGATTAATATAGTGAAAATGGCCATACTTCAAAACTGCTATATAGATTCAATGCAATTCCAATTGAGATCCCAGCAGCATACTTCATGGACCTTGAGAAAACAATCCAAAAATTCATTTGGAACAAGAAGACACCCAGAATAGCAAAAGCAATTCTAGGTAACAGAGACATGGCAGGGGGTAGCACAATCCCCAACCTGCAACTATACTACAAAGCTACTGTGATCAAAACAGCATGGTGCTGGCAAAGAAACAGACCTGAGGACCAGTGGAACACATCAGAAGATGCAGAAATAATGCCAGACACACTCAACCATCTCACCTTGATAAAGGAGCCAAATACCCTCACTGGAGGAAAGACAGCCTCTTTAATAAATGGTGCTGGAAAAATTGAGCTTCAACTTGCCAATGATTAAAACTAGACCTATATCTCTCGCCATGCACTAAACTAAAACCAAAATGGATTAAAGATCTAAATATTAAAATAGAAACTCTGAACCAGTTGGAACAGAGGGTAGGTAGAACTCTTGAAGACATCGGTGTAGGAAAAGATTTTATTAATAAAACCTCAGTTGCCTGTGAACTAGCACAAAAAAATCAACAAGTGGGATCTCTTCTTATTAAAAAGCTTCTGCAGAGCAAGAAAAACCACCAGCAGTGTGAAGAGACAACCCACAATATGGGAAAAAATCTTCACCTGCTTTTCCTCAGACAAAGGTCTACTATCTCGAATCCATAAAGAACTTAAAAAGATCAGACCTCCCAAATTTAAAGACCCAATCTGAAAATGGGCATCTGAAATGAACAGACATTTCTCAGACAAAGAAGTAGAAACAGCAAATAAATACATGAAAAAATGTTCACCATCAATGGTCATTTGAGAGATGCAAATGAAAGCAACGCTGAGATTCCACCTCACTCCAGAAAGAATGGCTGCTATCAAGAAATCAACCAATAACAAATGCTGGCGGGGCTGTGGGGAAAGAGGAACCTTCTCTACTGCTGGTGGGAGTGTAGACTGGTGCAACCACTGTGGAAATCAATATGGAGATACCTCAAAGAAGTAGGACTGGAAGTCCCATTTGACCTCGCTATTCCACTGCTGGGGATCTTCCCCAAAGAATTAAAAGAATCATACCACAGTGATATATGTGCACCCATGTTCATAGCAGCACAGTTTGTGATAGCTAAACTTGGAAACAGCCCAAATGCCCATCAACTGGAGAGTGGATAAAGAAAATATGTTTTCTTTATAAAATGGAGTACTACTCAGCCATCAAAAATGAGAAATTAGAGACATTCATAGCGAAGGGGATCCACATTGAGGGAATACTCTTAAGTGAAATAAATAGGACACACGTATAAATACTGAATAGTTTCTCTGGTGTGAGAAACTGAAAGTGTAAATAAGGACTAAAATGTATAATAGGTAATGTGAACTAGAAAGAAAAGGGGCAAAGGGGAGTGGGAGGGGTAGCGGAAAGGAAAGAAGGGAATAGAATTAACATGAGAAAATTGAAAAATATGAATGGAGCGGTTGACACGAGGCCTGGGCAAGGGTGAAAAATAAGAACCAAGAGAGATTATGTAAAGGTGCAAATTTCCAATGATGAATGTCATTATATTGTATACCGAAAATGTACCAATGTTTATAATGAATAATTGATAATGCAAAATAGGAAGGAAAGGTCCAAAGGGGTAGGGGTAGTGGGAGGGGCAGGAGAAAGAAAAGAAGGGAAAGGAAATATGATGAGAAATGGAAAAATGGAAATAAAGTCTTTGTAAATAGGGAAGGGTGGAGGGGGTGAAGGGAGGGCTAGGAATGGGGAAAAAATAAGAACCAAGATGCATCTTGTAAAGGTACAAGTTCCCAATGAGAAATGTAATTGTTTTGTATACCTAAAATGTACTAATAAAAGAATTTTTTAAAAAAAGAATAGGATCCCTTTCTTTATTCAACACCTGACCTGACAATCAGTAAGTTGAGTTGGCTTATAAGTTACATACAATCCACTTAAGCCAAATGGCCATCCACTTTTTCCTAGCTTCCAAGGCAGGGTTGAACAACTGAACATGGCAGGACAGACATGTGGCTGAAGCTCAGAATCTTCTGGAACACTAAACCCATTCCAGTTCTTTCCTCTTCTTCTCTCTGCTCTCTCTCTACTCATCACCATAATTACATGTGCCACTGCACCATCAATCTCATGACCTGAAGTTTCCACCAAAGCAGATTGACCATCTGTTTTCATCAATTCCATCTGGGAACCCCCAAGGGGAGAACTCTGGTTTGACTTTGCATAGGGCTCTCAATTTAAACTGAGAAAGTGGGAACCCTAAGAGCAAGAAAATTCCAAGTTAACCACATCAGCACAGCACATGAATAAATGTATATGCTGGGAAAGCAGAAGCTGAGGAGAACATAGAGAAAGGGGTTATCATAGGATGTTTCCAAAAACTAAGAGTATGCTCTTTCTAGAGAAAAATTTAAATACCAATTGGGCATCTCATTAGATGCTAGAAAAATATTTTATTCTTCTAGAAATATTCTAGGGTTAAAAATACTTATCTTTTCATAATCAGTAGTTCTTAATTGTGACACTGTTTAAAAAAATTGATATTCCCTGGTTGTCCATGACAGTGGGTAACACAACAGCTCAACAGTACACCATCTGGTTTCTAGACTCTAAATCTTTGGGTCCCAACCACAGTAGTCACTTTTACTGATTCCCAAGGTTGGTCTTATATGATTTCACTTTCTGCTGTCAGGTGAACAAAATGGTCTGGTGTTTCTGCTTCTTTGTTCCTCAGAGTCAGGTCAGGGAAATTCATAGTCTGTGACAAGGGCAAAAGGAACAGGTTATCAGCAAAATTGATTGTCACTGATGACTTCAACTCAAAAGTGTTATTTCCTTTATTATCAGTGGCCATCCACTGATTTACCTTTTAAAGTTATAATTTCAAACTGACATACAGTATTAGAATAAAACATAGTACCCAAGTCTAAAATGTAATTTATTTTTATTGAGATAGCTCTTTCAAGCAGAAGTAAGGCACATAATTAGGACACAAGCAGATATTTGATAATATAGAGCATGATATAATTTTTCAGTTCCACCTCTGACACAGTTTAAGTAAATTAAAATATGAGTATCAGATTATTCTGGAGTTAAATGACTATTTAGGCCAAAGAATAACATTAAGCAATGTTTTACTGTAAATTTAATTTAATGTCTAATGTAGGTTCAATGAAAACTTAAAAGCCAGGTTTAAATGTGAGTGCATAAATTGAGAGGTCATACCAACTTTCCTGAATAAAACTCTTACTATCCAAGATTTATCTGGAAATGAGATTTACTACATACACCCATTTTCCAGAAGGTTAATCATTTGATGGGAATCTTTTCCAAGTGTATCATCCACTTTCTCGGCTTTCTGTCTTCAATTTAGGGACTAGTTGTATGTACTACAGCTTTTGGAGAGTTAGTGGGTGTTGCTGCTGATAGTACCCTCAAGGCCCCAGGCTGCACTGGTTCTCAGATGACTCTGGTTTTGTCATCTTTTCCTTTGCTATCCATTGTATATTACATATTTTACTCTCCTGATTTGTTAATCCTACCTGCTAGAGCCTTGAGAAAATTGGAAAAAACAACTTATTTTCTTAAAATTACTTACTGAAAGTTTTAAAAAATCATTCATTCAGTGATAAGTAGAGGCTTTACATATCAAATTAAAATTCAGAAAATGTGCACCAGTTAGTTTTCTGTTTGATCAAGGATGTTCCATGGATGGAACTGACTGGAGATCCAACCCTAAACTGAGATACTACAGGGTTACTAAATATTGATGAGTGCCTTCTCTGTTCTCTTAAAGGTGGAAGAATTCTGGGGCCGGGATTTAGCTCAGTGGTTTCGCCTCCTGCTGCACAAGTGCAAGGACCAGAATTTGATCCCCAGTACCAAAAAAAAAAAAAAAAAATGGAAGAATTCAAAAAGAAATATGCCTAAACTAAAGGCAGAAATCCTGAGTTCTAAGACTACATCTAGTCATAGACCCAGGTTCCATAGAGCAATAGTGTATTATGGTAGAAAGTACATCAGAATTGGAGTGGAGAGATTTAAATGACAGACCTCTATTTTCAGCATAATCTGAACTAGTAGATGACTTTGGCTAGAAATTTATCTTCTTGATTCCATTCCCTCACTCCTAACATAAGAGAATACAAGAAGTTCAATTCCGAGGTCATTCCAGCTCTGAAAGCCATCAATCAACCCTATGAGGCACTCTGAAAGAATAGAGATTACCAGGAGGAATCCCCTTCAATAATATATGACATATAAAGCTAAGCATGATTCCACAGAAATGAAATGACAGTAAGTGCAGTCAAAAGGCAACAAAATTTGAGTTAACTTGTAAATTTTCGGCTATACATAATAAAATCTGAAAAGTGGAATAATAATAATAATTCTCATAACTGATGTCATTGATATTTTAAAAACATAAACCCCTTAAGGCAAAGTGCTAAACTATTCACCATTTTAAATTACGTGATGTGAGCTGTGATTTAAAAAAATATAGCAAATTGTTTAAGTTGTAAAACAAAAAAATGATTTCAGAAAAAGACACATTACCTTTAATCTCCCTCAAGCACACTTTCCCTTGCTTCAAACACACTTATTCCACCATTGTCACTTTCTGAAGCAGTTCTGGAAGGGTTCTTCGAGTGCCTTTAGTGGCACTGTCCTGGGTGCCTCATTATACTAAATCAATTCAAAATCCTTAATTCCACAGTCATTTTTATTTTGGGGGTGATTCAGAAGTTGCACAGTGCCAGAACTGATAAATAAGGTGGCAAGGGCACATAGCAATGTTATTCTGAGCCTGCTTTTCCATTGGATGGCAGCCACATTCACCACATTTTTTATCACAGCTCATAAAGCCATGAAAGAGGATTTTCAGAAGTGCTTCAGAAAGTGGCAACAATGAGATAAATGTGTCTGAAGTCAGGGAGAGTATTTTGAGGGGACATTAATGGCAATGTGTAAGGCAGTAATATATATTTTTTTTGGTACCGGGGATCAAACTGAGGACTTGGAGCTTGCCAGGCAGGGGCAAAAGTAGTATTTTTAACTAAGCATTCACTGTATATTTTGATCACCCCTTGTATTGTTGCAGAAATCTCAGAAAGAAATACACGGAGACCCAAAATACAGATAAAATAATAAAATTTCTTCTCGCGAGTGGGCAGGAAAGCCAGAAACCAGTCTGGCTAGTATCCCAGCCCCCTTTATTCAGCGTTTTCCATTTTATATCCTTTTTAGCCATTATCTCATCCCCAGTGATCTTTGATGTGTAAATACAATTCCAGTTTCTATTTACAAGTCACAGACACAAGATAGGCACATATACATTGTAAATTCACCCTGGCATGGTAACTTTATTAGGTTAATGAAGTTACGGGTTAGAGTCAGATAACTGTCACCTTAAACAAACAAGGAGTTATGGGAAAAGCAAATCTTAAAAGAACACATTACTTATTTTGCTCCTACAACTACCTTAATATTCAATCCATTAAGTTATCTAAAACTTTTCCGTATCAGTATATATTCCTGAATCAACCAGAATAACTTTAAAATATTTTGAAGCTTCAATTCAATTATATACTTTGAGTCTATCAGATGAAATTTAATTGACCTGTTGATCCCTAGGTTGAGAAACTTGTATGTTTATTTTGGTACTGACTCAGCTAATTGTACCTTGGAGGCCAAGATCAGGTGTAATGTAACATCTATGGTGGCAATGAAAATAAGAAACTCTCTTATTAGTACACTGGATCCAAAGATCATTGGGGACAGGAAACAATTAGGTCTGCTGATTCAGAATATTGAACTCATGATCTATAAATCATAAATTTAAAATTTCTCTTCGCCAAAGATCTTTTTCATGATAAGGGCACAGCTGGAGTACAGAGTTGGGATTCATCTGGGTTTCTCCTCTTCAATGTAATCCAAATGCCATTATTTGGTCGAAGAATCAACTCTCCTGAGAGGCCAAGTTCTTCTCTTTTTTGGTTGGATTCTACCCAAAACTGTCTCAGGATATAGGACAGAATGGTCTTTTCTTCCATCACAGCAAACTTTTGACCTGCAAATTAATGTAAATATCATCACTTTAATCATAGATACAATTCAAATGTGAGAAATCATAAGCCCTATTACAGGAAAAAATTACTTTATGATTTCATGTGGGCCCTAAGAGAATCATTATCACTTGAGATGCTTGCTAAAGATGAAGATTTTTGAGTACCCTTTTCTGTTCCAACACAGGGTGTCTGAATAATGCAGTGGGCCAAGGAATCTGTATTCAGTCAGTCCTCTGTATCCACAGGTTCCACATCCGGGGATTCAACCAACAGCAGACAGAAAATATTTTTACAATTTCCATCTGTACTGAACATGTACAGAATTTTTTCATTATTTCCAAAACAATGCAATATAACAAATATTAGCAGAGTATTTACATTATTTTAGGTATTGTATGTAACATAGAGATGATTTAGAGTATATGGGAGAATGTGATGGAAATACCACAGCAAATGTACTTGAGCATTTGCAAGTTTGGTATCTGTGGGAGATTCTGGGACTACTTCCTGGAGATACAAGGGACATCTGTACCTCAGATGAATCCTGGGCTCTTTCGAGGTTGAGAATCAGTATTTCATACTGTGCTCTTTTTTTTTGGCTCTTTAATTTACAGTAGAGTCACCAAATACGCTTCAGATTCACTCATTTCAACCTGGCCTCATTTTACTAATGTCCACATTCACATAAATACAGGATTCTAGAGATACTAAAGCCAAGTGCTTACAACCTATGGTTGATGTGATTTAATTTTGCTTAAGTATTTCAACTAGCCATATGGCAACCATACTTTTTTTTGGTTTTGCAAAAATGTAGTTATTAAAAGCACTCACAAAAATTAGGTTAAATAGATAATCACATATTCTTATCATAATAAATTATATTCTACTTTATTCCCAAATCTACAACTTTTTAAAACTCTACCATGAAACTGAGTATGCTTTATGTTATAAGCTAAACTGTGTCCCCAGCCAAAATTCAGATATGGATGTTCTGACCCCTGGTATTTTACACTTTGATTATATTGGAGATAGAGTCTTTAAAAAGGTAATTAATGGCCAGGGATGGTGGTCCTTGCCTGTAATCCTTACAACTCTACTGCTCTAGAGGCTGAGGCAGGAAGACGATAAACTCAGCTTGGGCAACTTAGCAAGAACCTATTTCAAAAAGATAAAAAGGGCTGAGAATAAAGCTTAGCACCCCATTCTCTAGGTTCAATACTCAGTAACTCAAAAAAAAGAGGAAAGAGGTAGTTAATATTAAAGAGTTAAACTTAACTAAGGTTAAACGAGGCCATCAGGGTAGACCCTACTACAAACACTGAGACAATAAGAACATAGGCACACACCAAGACCAAGTGAAAACACAGGGAGAAGGCAGCCATCTATGAGCCAAAGAACGAAGCCTCAAAGAAACCAGCTTTATGGACACTTTAGCCTCCAAAACTGTGAAAAGCTAATTTCTATTGTTTAAGCCACCCGATATGGAGTACTCTGTAAGGGCATCCCTTGGAAATCACTATATTTTCTGACAATCATATTTTAAAACTCTAAAGCGGAGGAAGAAAGGAAGCAGTATTTTTAAGACAGTTGTATACAGGTAACGGCATATCACATCTTAAAGAGATACTTGCGAGAAACCTGCTATCATATGGGCCTGAGAGGTGAAACCAATTCCAGTGGATACAAACCTATACAGTTTCTAGGTCCAGCAGAGAAGGGCACATACGAGTATGGATGGCGTCCTTGTGCATTCTCAGGAAAGAACCGTTCTGGCTGGAATTCCTCAGGATTTGGGAAGTACCTCGGATCTCTATGCAACGCATAGGGAACAATGACGGCTTCAGTGCCTTTCACAACTTTGTAACCTGCTGGCAAGAAGTAAACACCATGTCAAAAGAAGAGAACAAGACAGACATTAGTGATAAAATTCACTCTCCCGATTATTCTGATTATAAAACACTTACCCACTTCACAATCTTCATTAAGTCGCCGGGCAAATAAAGGAACAGGAGGGAAAATGCGAAGGGACTCCTTAATGACAAGATCCAGGTATTTAAGTTGCTTCAGGTCTTCCAAATCCACAGGGCGATCAGATTTCCCTGATTAACGAAAATGTACAAAATGACAGTAAAAGAACTCTTTTGGCTTGGGGAGGAGTGAAAGCATCAAAGAAGAATACATGACTCAAAACGTCAAATGTTAAATACCTTCAGCTGAAGTAGAAGTTCTAATATTATGCATAATCAAAATTAAATGAGACAACATGCTAATTAAATGAACCAAGTTGAAAAGGTCACATGTTACATGATTCCATTTATAAAGACAGAAAGCAAATGGTTGGTCAGCAGGGGATGGGGAATGGAGAAGGAGGAATGACTGTTTAATGGTACAGGGTTTCCTTTTGGAGTGCTGAAAATATTTTAGAAGTAGAGATGACAACAGCACATTGTGCATGTTCTAAATGCCAGTAAATTTTGCATTTTAGAATGTTTAATTTATGTTATGTGACATTTACTTCAATTAAAAAATATTAAAAGTAATTGACACAATTCAATAAGCAAAGATTAATTGTTCAAAAAATTTAAAACTTCAGAAGTAATACATTAGGAAAAAGGAAACATAATAAGCAGATAATATGACAAGATGCAGAACTGGAAATTCTAGAAATAAAGATTGTGTTGCTACTTATGCAAGATTAATAATATGAAGCTGGCAATGAGACAGAAATTGTAGAGGATATAAAAAATGTGACCCACTTCAAAAAAACTTTCAAGCTTTTTTTTATTTTTGGTACCTGGGATCGAACTTGGCTCCTTGAGCTTGCACAGCAGGAGGCAAAACCACTGAGCAAAATCCCTGGCCCATCAAGCTTTTTTTTTTAATTATTAATTTTATTGGTACATTTTAGGTATACAAAATAGTGACATTCATCTTTGAGAATTTGTACCTTCACATGCTCTAACTTGGTTCCTTTTTTTCCCCCATTCCCCTGCCTTCCTTTCAGCTCTTCCACCCCTCCCTATTTGCAAAGAGTTTGTTTCCATTTTTTTCATTTTCTCATATTCAAGCTTTTAGAAGACCAAACTTACCCACCTTGAGATACCCTGAGAGAAAGTAAAACTGATATGGAAAAAAATAAAATGACTACAGAAATGAAGCTCAAGTTTAGATGTCTCCACTGTGTAAACGTCTTATCTCTTGATATGCAATTCCAATCTTCACACTGTCTGAACGCAAACCTGTTTTTCCAACCTCATCTCTGAATTCTACATTGTGCTAAGTGTCCTGAAAGTCACTATTCACTATCGCCCTGGAAACCAGAAAGTTACCCATTTCTTTGCCATTGTTCCTCTGGCTCCTCTCTTTCTAGAATGCCTTTTCTCTACTACTGTTTTCCTTTCCCACTTCTTTTCTCTATGCAACTCCATCAGATACCACACTGTTGGTAATCTAAGCCAACTGTTTTCATTTTCACTTTCTGGCTATGGAGAACCATGTGACACATGATTTTTAAAAGGATAAGACTGAAGGTAGAATCTTGTGGTAGCCCCTGATAATGGGCCCTCAAAATACCAAGTCTTGATTCCTGGAACTTTGGATGTTGCCTTATTTGGAAAAAGGGACTCGCAGAAGTGATTAAATCAAGGATCTTAAAATGTGAAGATTATTCTGAATTATCTAGGTGAACTCTGAATGCCATCAGGTATCCTTATAACACACACACTCACACTTACACACACACGAGAAGCCAATGTGGAAGAAGTCATCCACCCATAAGCCAAGATTTGGATAATGTGCCCATAAGCCAAGGGATGTTAGCAGCCACCAGAAGTTTAAGAGGCAAGGGATGATTTTTTCCCAGAAGGAGTGCAACTCTGAGAACATGTTGATTAGGGTAGTGATACTGATTTTAGATTTCTAGAGTTCAGAAAAATGAGAGAATATATTTCCATTAAGCCTTCCAGTTTGTGGAATTTTTACAGCTGCCATAGGAAATGAATACAACATTTACCCCCACCTCCCTTTTCTTGTTGCTTTGAAGGTGAGAATGATGCCTAGAACAACAATCAAGGAGACAAAAGCTAACATGGTAACAATGGGAAAGAGAAAAGAGCAAGTCTGGGACACTGGGACATCTTTAAAATTCTAGCTCCAGATTGCTTATTGTATAACAGAAATTTATCTATCAGCTTTCTCCTCTTTTTGTCATTTGGGGTCAGATATAGTTCCCACATGAAATAGTTTTCCTTTACCCTTCTAAGAGCTCCTCCACCTACTCCTCTGTGTTCCCAAACAGCATGTCTTTCATGTCACTCTAGGACACAGCCCATGAAGGGAAGCTTTGTGTACTTGTGCCTATTTTATCCACTAAGCGGTTGGATCCTTGAAGTCAATCCCATGGATCTGTGCATGCCCAGAATCTAGCCCAGGGCAGTCACATATCAGGAGCTGGACAAATGCTTGTTAAGGGAATGGACAGGACTTCACAGAGAAGATAGGTTCTGGAAAGGACTCTGCATGGGAGCCTTCCTGCCTCAGACAATGTCCTTAGAACAGGTCCTTCTGCACATCCTTGATGAGCAGGAATAATGTTTTCTTCAGTGCACTTGGAATCTAAAATCTCATCAGTGAAGGGGTCAAACATACCGAACACTTCATCCAGTTCATTGTCCACTTTCTTCTGGATTTCTGGATAAGAACCCAATAGGTATAAGGACCAGTTTATTGCAGATGCAGTTGTATCGTGGCCCTAGAATTGTTTTTAAAAAAGTAGCTTAAAAAAGCAGAAATATATCGAGAAGATCAGGAGTGACTACATTAATTCTTTTGCATTGTACATTTGACAGCTGTAGCCTAACTACAGGACATAAACTGTTTCTGTACAGCATCTTATCTTTGTGAGAAACAAACACAACAATCTCTTAAAAAGCAAAGGCCTGTCCTTAGTGATGACATTTCAATGCCTCACCATGGTGCACATTTTGCAGGAAGTTGCTGGACTGTGCTAATGAAGGGAGCCATACAGGAAATCCTGGTGAGCCAGGCCTTTCTAAGAGGGACAGATGTCTGGTTTTCATGAGCCAACTTCCAGATCTGTACTTCTCTACCTTCCTCTACTGTGAGGGAGAATTTACCTGCTAATTCTGGTCACCAAGGGTTTGGGTGCATACATGTATGAATCTAAGAAATATTCACCACCTCAAGAAGCTGATAAGTGGCCTACTTAATGCTTGCTGAGTTTTAAGCAAAATACTAAGTACTTTGCAGAAGCTAATTCAATTAATCTTCACAAAAACTCTAGGATATACTCATTAATACTATTTATATTTTAGAGAATAAAAACTGTGGCAAAATAAAAATGTCTAATAATTTCTCCAGGACCAGACAGCTTGGTAGAAGGCACATGTAGGAACTGATTGCCAGAATGACAACAAAACAAAGCCCATGCTATTGCTCACTACTATCATGAAGTGGCCTGCAGTAAGGAGACTCCCCTCAAAGACTCATGTCCACATCCTAGACAACCCTGTTCTCCAGCTAGTCGATGTTTTGGACTTGGCTTCTTATCTACTATCTTCATCTCACTAGGTGAAATTTTCTGTATGCAAAAGCGGTAAACTCTTCAGGAGAAAAATGTGTAGGAAAATCAGTAATTGTATCATGTCTTTAGGAATAAGGCTTTCAATACAAAAAGGGAAAAAATCATCTCCTCCACAGAAGATCTCACTTTTCTATTTTCCTATGCAATGTAAGTGCTCATTGTAATATTTTGTTCTTTGGGCAAGTATCTCCCACATCAAAACAGGTTTTGAATTATTTGAGGTCTATTACATAAGTTTTAAAAATATATAGTCTAACAGTCTCTGATATTGCCATCTTACCTAAGTTCCTTTATAGAACCTACTCTAACTCCAGATGAGATGTAGGCAATTTCGCTCCATCCTCTACTAAGTCATGTAAGGAAGTGCTCTTGCTAAATCATTTTTAATGTTTTTTCTTGAATTTGAGTGGAAATCTGACTCACATGTATAAGTTTGAAGTCTATGGAACTTCCTACAGTATTTCATTCTATCTGCTCTCCGCAGAAGAAAAATGAACAAAGCACAGAGTTAACTGGAGTACACTGGTGGCCTGGGGAGGACCAACAGCTTAATACTTAATGGCTGGAACCTGGTACGTAAAAGACCTGAACTTAGCCTGCACCCAGCTAATGGAGGAGGCCATAAATAGTTATACATTATATGCCTTCTAGTCAAGTAAGAAGAGAATTAGAATGTCAAATAATGTTAGAGATAGAAGAAAGAGATCATTAGCCTGGCTGTCTTCATGGGAATGAGAGATTACAGGTGAGATGGACATGCACGCACACACACATGTGTACCAATGTGTATTAATGTGAATATATGTATGTGCCTGCATGTATGTGTGAGAACTCGGGCAGGGTAGAGATATAAAAATATCCACTTCAACATCAAATAATAATATCCAATGTCTGCTGCATGTTTCCTATATGCCAGGCATGATTCTCAGTGTTCCTTGAAAAAAAATCTAATAATCATGGCTGTTCTGAGGCCTTACTTTTAAAGTAAGATTACAGGGTTGGGGATATAGCTCAGGGGTTCAATCTCCAGCACTGCAAAAGACAAAAGAGATAAAGCATACTGATGCTCAGAAAGGTCAAGTGTGGTGGCTGAGGCCATACTTGTATACATGTCAGGGCTGGGATTTGATCTCAGAACCTGCTCTACTTTTCAGCAAGTTTAGATGTCCATTTTCTGTTTTAAGATTTCTTTTCATTAAAGTATTCTCTCCTATCAAATAAGTTTAAAACCACTGATTCAATTTATCTCTTTCTTTAACACATAGATCAGGAATGATTGGAACCTGTCTTAATCACTTCCTCGTCACTGGGACAAAATACTTGATACCTGCGACTTAAAGGAAGAGAGGTTTATTTTAGCTCACAGTTCACAACCTTACTCAATAAGAATGCATGACATAATTTCATTTGTCTATTTGTGCTTTTTGACTATTCTTTTGGGTCATAGCCAAGAAATTACTGCCCAGACCAATCTCAAGAAGTGTTCTCCTTACTTGTTTTCCTCTAGTATTTTTATAGTTTCATATCTTATATTTACATCTTTAATCTGCTTTGAGTTAATTCTTGTATAAGGGGAGAGATAAAGGTCATTCATTTTTATTTATCTGAGTGTGGATATTTAATTTTTCCAGGACTACTTAATGAAGATTCTCCCTATTATGTATTCTTGGCACTTTGATTGAAAATCAGTTGGTTATAAATACATGGATTTATTTCTGGGGTTTTTACTCTGTTCTATTGGTCTATATGTCCGTTTTTATATCACTAATATGCTATTTTGATTGCTATAGCTTTATAGTATATTTTGAAGTCAGGTGATATGCTTCTAGTGTTCTTTTTGTTCAAGATTGCATTGGCATTTCAGGGTTTCTTTGTGGTTCCATACAAATTTTAGAAATTTTTATTTCTCTGAAAAACGTTATTAGAATTTTAATAGAAATTGCATTGAGCCTGTAGACTGTGCAACCAAAATGGCCATCAACAAATGACTAAATTTTAAAATGGGGTGTACATATAATGAAGTACTACTCAACCTTTAAAAAAAGAAGAAATTGTCATTTGTGATAACATACAAGAATCTAGAGGACATTATCCAAATTGAAATAAGCCAGGATAGAAAAAAATGGCACATGGTCTCACTTATATATGGAAAATTTAAAAGTTGAACTTTTTTTAACAGAAGCAGAGAGTAGAATGGTGGTTATCAGAGGCTGGCTGTGAGGAGGTACATGGGAAAGCAGAGATACTAGTCAAAGGGCACAAAGTTTCAGTTAGACAAGAAGAATAAATTCTGGCACAATTTGGTGATTATAATTGATAGCAATGTATTATATAGCTCAAAATTGCTAAAAGGGTGAATTTTAAATGTTCTCAAAACAAATAAATACAAATGGTGAAGATGGTGGATATGTTAATCTGATTTGATCATCACCTCATGCCTCAAGAATACACACAATTATTATTTGTCAAAAATTAAATTAAATTTTAAAAGAATGCATTCATAATATACCCAGATGGCTACAGGAGGAACAGCTACCACAATGAGTCACTGAAAATATGGGCACATTTTACTTTCTTCCACTTAAAGGAGAAATTATTTCAGAATCACAAACTAGTTGGATTCTCTATTGGAGGTTTTTTGTTTTTTTTTTTAATGCAGTACTGGGGATAGATCCTAGGGCCTTCAAAATGAGCAACATCCCCAGCATTGCACGGTTATTTTATTTTGTTTTGAGACAGAGACTCACTGAGTCTCTCAGTTGCCCAGGTTAGGCTCGAACTTGTGATCTTCCTGGCTCAGCCTCCCAGAGTGCGGGGATTACAAGCATTCAATATTATGCCTGGCTTACTGGAGGATCCTTACTTCCCTCTTTGGCTAATGCAGCTCATAGCAGTAGCTAAAGAGCTCATTTGTCAAAACTTTAGAAGGAGAAAGTTGATGGACTTGTGGGTTTGGGAGGTTAAAAGAAAGTATGAAGCAATATAGAGAACTGAGAGTAATTTCTGGCTGCTCTTCTGCTTGGAGAAAATCTGACAAACCTTAGATTTTATTGAGAAAGAATGTGTATAGTTGTGTAGCCACTAAAAGCCAAAATCTTGTTCTGAAGAAGGAAGTTGATCCTTCAACTGAAGAACTCAGGTTCTTGAATATTTTAATTTCTGATAATAATATAATAAATCTTCCTCAGTTAACTGTACTACTCTAACACTGGTTACATTTTTTAAAATTATGCTAAACATTCTAAACAGACTGCAACTTGCCTGTTTTTTGGTTTTGCAGGGCTGGAAATGACAGGGGTCCTCCCATGCTAGGTAAGTGCTCTACCCTGGAGCTACTCTCAGAGGCAAGGAATTTCTTAATGGTACCTAGAAATCACCTGAAAATACAAAATACCTCAAACATGAAGGTGTCAACTTCTTCTCGAATATCTTCAGGACTTAGCTTGTTCCCTTCATCATCAGTCACACTTAAAAGTAAGTCAAGAAAAGCCTTGCCCTTCTTTTTGGAGAAGACAGGACCCGAGTCAGCACCTTTACTTTCTTCATTTGTCTTCATTTCATTGACTCGTTCAGCAATGACCTATATGATTTAAGTGACAATCACATGAGGTTGTTGGATGTTGATAAGGCCTTAGCGACAATTTTATTTTCTAAAGCTTTTCTTGTTCTTTCCATTTCAATGACAATTTAGGCTCTTGTGAAAATGTAAGCCTCCTGTTAACATTTAAGGCATTATTTGATGAAATTATTAAAAACAAATTTAACACCAGACAAATGCATAATTTTCAAGTGCTATTTTTGTAATCTTTCTAGTAAGAATAGAGTCATACTATACTAAATAGTACCCTAGAAATTTGAATGAGTTAATGAGAAAAAGTTTAAGTGGTAGAGTAAATACAACCATTATGCAAGAAACTAATTATAGATGACTTAATTACTCTGTGTTGTGTTAGAAGAAAAAAAAACAGCATCTTGACTCATCTGTCCACTTTTATGCCATTCTGTATCCCTGGAATATTCTTGCCTCCCATGGTTACATAGCTGGCTCCTTCCCTTCTTTCAGATCTCTGCTCAGTGTCACCATTTCAGAGACTCTGCCTGATCACTGCTACCCTAATCCCTGGCACTACCTTCCAAGCCTCCTTTTTCACTTACACCTGACAAAGTACTACACTTACTATTCAATATCTTTCTCCTCCAACTCAAATGCTACCTTCCATGTGGCAGCACATTTGCTTTTGTTCCTTGATATATTTCCAAACTGTACAACACCCACTGGCATTTTAAGAATGCTCATTAGATATCTGTTGAATGAATACATCAATTAAAGTCCATACATTTGATTACACATTTCAATTTTATTTTTCCTATCAGGCAACTGACAAAATTTACAACTTATTTGGTGTTCTCCTACAATTTCCTGACGAAATGCAATTCCAATGCATTTCAACCAAAGTTTACAGTAAAGAAAGAATATGTTCATATAGGTACTTTTTAAATATATTTAAGTTGTAACTTGATGTGTATTTTCAACCAAAGCTTGGTGTTTTCATAAACACATTTTGACAAAAAGATTGGTATACTATCTTCAAATCAAAATCCTTATCTCTTGTTTTTTCATTTGGAAATAAAATAGTAGAAAAATTATTTTTTTCTAAATTAAGGTATGCTTTAAAAAATGCCTTTTGGTTTGAAAACTATTGCCATCTCCAAATATTTTCCAGAAGACTCTTATACCCAGATCTCTGCTTCCTTATTCTTACACAGCACCCTGTTTGTCAATGAAATGTTCATGGCCAACGTCATATTTTGTTATAATTTGTTTATGGATAACTTCCCCTATTAGATGAATCTAGATATGGAGGGATCATACACATCTTATTCATTGGGTACAGTGTTTGGCACTTAGTGGGCACTTAATATTAACTGAATATATAATTTAAATGTAATCATATTGCTCACTTTTTACACTAATTTTTTCCATCAATTTAACTTTCATTTTATAAGTCACAGGCTTTATGGTTTTATATTGTATATACTGACAAAACAAAAAATCATGGGCTTAAAAATTTGTGGAAATAGTGATGATGGCTGTACAACATTGTGAATGTACTCAATGCCACTGAATCATACACTTCAAATGGTTATAATGGTGAATTTTTGTTATGTATATTTTACTGTAATGAGAAAAATGGCTTACATTTTTGGTAAAAGTATGTAGGATCTTTAGGTCCCTTTTATGTTCTCGTCCTTCTTTAAACATAAGGTACCAAAGGTCAAGCCAAAGCCAGGGCATCTTCATTCTTCGAAAAATCTTATCACTCATCCTGTAATGGAATAAAAATGCATCATATTTTACATTAGAAATATATATTTGTTGAGTACCTATTTGGTGTCTAGGCTTGATGAAGGTAATACATGTGGATGAGGCTGATTAGTCTCTCAAGCTTAGGGCTAAACAATGAAGGAATGGGCTATTACACATCCAGTGAAGCTTAAAAAATAATGGATTCTTCAGAGGAATGAAGAATCCACTGTAATACATCCTTATAGATGGCATCTAGTCTCTATGCTTGTTCATCTATGGTGAGTTCTCAACTTCCCAAGGCTGCCCAGCCTCTTTTTAAGACCCACCCATTCATCTGCTCACTTTTGTCATCTAAGTGATGATGAAAATCTGGATGCCCTCTTCTGCATGGCTGTCCCTAGCAACTCCCTCCTAATCCCAGGGATGGGACAGAAAGTCTTCTACATGATTGCCTCCTGCGGAATGGGCTTAGAGGGCAGTTTTTCAGAGACCTTTCCTGAACAGAATCTATCCCTGCTTTTTTTTAAATATCAGTTTTTTCTTTTCTTCCTAAGTATTACAATTCTTAAGTTTATATTTGATGATCCAATGCTTGTCTCCTATGCTATTATGTTTTAGGTACCAATACAAATCAGTTAGCACTGTATGTGATGACTGGTATATTAGAGATGGCCAATAAATACTTGTTAAAATGAAGTGAAATGAACAGTAGACAAAGATGAGAAATATCAAATCAAATCCTGTCTCTGCTTCTTAGTAGCTGAATAATTGCCTACAATTTTAAAGTAAAACTGATTGCTTCCATTACAAACAATACCTACCCTGTGTAGAAAATATGGAACAGGAAAATAAATATCAATAAATACAAAAATGCAACAAGAAAGACAAACTCATACACAGAACAATGATTAATACTTTAGTATTATTCTTCTGGGTTTTTTCCTCGTACACATATAGTAGTGGTTTTGTATAGTAGTGGTTATTGTACTACAAGACTTGTTTATCTCTTTCATTAGTATCATAATGTATCACAACACACATCATAATATAATCTCAGTATATAAAAAAGTAATAATTTAAAATTTTTGCATAACCTAGATATACCATAATTTACATAACCATTCCTCCCCTGCCAAAATATATGCTGAAATTATGAGCTTAATTTTAGTTTAATGGTTTGTTTTGAAATAATACGAAGGTACAACACAAACACAAATAATTAGCCATAATTTTTAAAGTCCAACTCAACAATTTAAAGACTAATGGAAAGAATTCCATTTACCTATAAACTGCACGGACATACTTGGAATCTTCATTGCTTTGAGCACCAATGTTCTTCCCCATAGCTGTTTCTATAAAATATGGAGGAGAAGCAACCATTCAATTCATGCACATATCTTTTGCTTATTTTACAGTGCCGAACACTGGAAAAGGCAAAATCTTGTTCCTCTCTGCTACATTTGAGAATTATTTTTCTCCTTTATTTGTTCTTCTTGTATTTGCTGCTTCTCCCACTTCATGCTCCTGTTCTTCTTTCCCTTTGACCTTCCCAGCTAATTGGCTCTGCTCATTGCCCTATGAGTGGCTGCTATTCCTCAGTGGACAACTTATCAGTTGTATCAACTTGAGTTCTATGTCCTTTCCAATTTTTTCATTTCTCTTCCCAATGTTATTTTCTATTTGGTCTATTTTATCTTTATGCCATGAAGTTAGATACAAATTAATCAGACTTACCACAGATTATATCCAAGGCACAAAGAGTGATATAAAAAAAGCAGTTAAATGCCTCTTGGTTAACATGTTTTTCAAGCTTATTAACCAGTATTTTTGCTTGTTCATTCATGACATCTAAGAAATCTTCCAGAATTGTAAAATGGAAAGTGGGCGTTAACATTTTTCTCCTGGAGCGCCATTTGATTCCAGTACTAGAAATGGTTACAAATAAAAGAGAAGTCTCATCCAAAACAAAGCACAAATGTACCTAAGCCAGAAAAACTCTAAAACAGCTCTATCTGCAGATTTTCAAATGTTTTGGTCAGAGCAGCAAGACAAACATACCAAATATTAACAAGTAGTTACAAAATATAGATATTTTGAACACTGTTCCATGATATTAATAGTTAAAATAGCAGCCATAAAGTAAGAATTGCTCTTCATTTGTAGGTTCTGCGTTTCTAAAATTAAGAATTTTTTCTTCCCCCATTGATACTTCAGTTCTCAGATGTCCACTTGCTCCATGACTCTACTTCCATTTTCACTGTTTTTGAATTCTCCAAAGTCCTTATAAGGGACCTGCTTTTCTCTTACTGGGCCCTCTTAGAAGATGCAGTCCTATCTTTGGATGCCAGGTCAGGTTTGAAGTCACTGTGTTCAATATACTTCTCTGAAGTTGACTGCCTTTTTTCATTGCCTTTGCCAAATTTCCCTGCTCCAGATATTCTTTTGCTTTACTGCACTTGAACACTGAGACCTCCTAATTTTTTTTGGAGCATTGTTGGTCGTCAATATTGAATACAATGACTGGAGATGACCAGACACTTCGAACCTCTATCTATCCAAGACCCGCAGTTAACTGGACCTCCCCTTCTAGCATCTTTCCTCCTTCCTGAGGGCAGTCTTGCTACAGAACAACTATCTTTTGTCAATTCCTGAAAAAACAATTTGCACACAGAAGTAACTATTTACAAATTTACACCGACCTACCTTGTAAGAAGTCCTAAACCAAGCCATGGTTGTATGAACTTGTACACAAAAGATTTGTCAATTTGCTTCGAACTAGCTAAAATTACCTTAGGTAGAGGGAAAAAAAATGAGACATATACAGACATCAAAACAACTTCATTTATAGGAAAATTTAGTTGGTATACAACTATATTTTGTATTTCAAAACCATTATTTTCTCTGAAGTTCATTTTCATTCTTATGCCTCAAAGAAATCCAATCAGAGTTTTGAACATATATATCTGTCATTCAGTTTGGGGAATTAAGTGGAGTTGAGGAGAAAATAATTCCCTGATTCTTGCCATAAATTTGGAGGCAAGTAGAAACATTAAATGAGGTCGGGGAGAAGAGGGTAGGGAAATCTGGAGGAGGACCACATCACGAGATTCTCTTCAGGCATGCTGATTTTGAGGTATGCAGGTTTCCAAGGTCTGAAAGCAGCTGTGAAGCTCAGGATAAAAATTTAAACTAGAGTAACATATTTGAGTGTCTCCAGCATATAGCTACCATTGAAAACAATGAATGTGATGGAATTGCCTACAGTTGAAGCTAAGTAGAAGAGATGAGCATCTAAGATGGAGTACAGAATGCTCCCCAGGCTTCCTCCATTCTGGACAGATCTCTATCTTAATATCAAACCAACTTCAGTAGGTCTACAGCAGCCAGAATCCTACGCCTTGTTTCCCTCATTACCTTCCCTGAACTAGGATTCTGGAGTGTGGTACAAGAAAAACTCCCACATTTTTATCACAAAGACCAAGAAAGACTTGTTCCAGTACTAGCCCCAAGAAATTCTTTTTTAATTTTGTTCCATGAAGAGAAGCTCTGTCACATTTTTACTCCCTGACCCAAATCCAAATACTTTTCTCATCATACTACCAAGATAGTTTCCCAGTGGAACAATAATAAATACAAACTTTCCTAGGACTAATTTCAACAGCAGGGACTAATAATGTCTATTCTGTAAACATCACGTTAGCATTCCCCTTTAAATGCAAAATAAGATTTTCACTGCTATTATATGAGACCCTGAGCACCACAAGAGAAGCACCATATTTAATTAGTCATATTTTGAAATATTACAAGTGTGTGTGGTGAACAACAAGTGCCAGCCTTGTGGAATAATCTACTTATGGTTCTAAACAGGCATATCCTTCTAGAGACTTTCCAAAAAAGGAGAGCAAATATATTGAGAACTTACAAATGTACAAAGATAGATGGAGAGTTTTAGTCTCTTCAAGAGTCTCACTACATCTAGAATTCATTAAATGGAACCTACATAACCTAAAACATTTAATGAAATGCTCTTTGTACTGAGTTAAAGGAAATTTAAGGGCACATTTATTACATGTATTCTCACAATATCAAATATAAGTGAAATATCTTATTTACGATATACTCACCTCCACATTTTCTGCATGATAAAGGACCACCATTGGCACTGGCCCAATCCAGAGTTTCAGCAGTGGCATGTGTCGGAATTCTTCTGTGTACTGTATAAGCTGTTGAAAAAATTCTAGAAAAAAATGTTTCATTTTAATTTCAATCAAGAAATAAATTTTAATAGTAATGAAAAATGTTTATTATCTCATTTTGGTAGATATACAGCACTAATTCTGTAGAATGTTACCATCAAAAGAGGCTGGGAGGGGGCAGATGTGAACTCTACTATTTTTTGCAACTTATCTATAGATCTAAAATTATTCCAAAATAATATTTTCCATCACAAATAAATACAACATTGTGATATTAGTTATTAGATGATAATTATTATTAGGTTTTGCTGTGCCAGATGTGCGCTTGTAAAACATCATTGCCCAGTGTCACAGAGATAGAAAATGGCAGGACTTGGCTTTGCACTCAGACTCTAGAATGGCAACTTAACCGTTACACATGGCTTTGGCTTGGAATGTCTCTTGGATAAAATGGTTGTCAAAACTGCTATGAAAAGAGCTGGATCAAACCACCAGTATCAAAACATGTGGCATCATGCTTATATACTGCCTGCCTTGGTCTGCCTAACAGGAAGAAGTGGGAAGTTTGAATCTGTGGTTTGAGGTCAGGGCTTTGGACACAGCTGGGCACAGCTGGGGAAAGCAGGCATTGACACAATGGACTGGAGAAGCACCAAGTCAGAGTTTAGAAGCTAGAGGAAGCCACATGCAATGATACAGGTGAGATTATTGAGCCAGAATTCAAGCTTAGGCCACAGAATGGAAGGTTTAGTCTCTTGTATAGAAATAATGTAACTTAGTACAGGGACTGTATTTTAGAATAGCCTCATATTCCCAACTTTGCTGAGCTCAGTGATGGATCCAAAGCAGGGCTTCAGTAAATGTTTGACTGGCAATTAAAGGACTTATCCTAGCCAAGTGTTAGACAGTAATCTAGAAACTTTCCTTGCATTAAATTTAATCCTTACAAATTTAACTCTATAATAGTTTCTTTTATAAATAAAATGATGAAAAAACCCTCCTTTGACTTAGAGAGTTTTAAATAATTTCTCAAATACAGTTACAAAGTTGGAAACTAAGCAACAGTTCCATAATGCCAAAATCCAGTACTTGTTGATCAAATAAAAAGTCCCTTTGTAAATGAAAAAATATCATCATTCTCCTCACAAAGTCATTCCACAAAGAATTACCTTAAATAGTACAATTAGCTCACAGTTTGTTTTAAAACTTGTGTTCTCAGTAGAGATTTTAATTCTTGGAATCCCTTCTCAATATATGATGAGATTCTTTAAATGTATCACTTTCTAGGAATAAAGCTGAGACGGAGAATCTAGGTTTATGTCATAAAAGACATTATTATGAACTCTATAGTCCCAAATATTGAAATCCTAAAAGATCAAAATACTCAAAGTCTAAAATCCCTAAATTCCAAAGTATTGTAAGGTTAAAATCCTGAAAATAAAATTCTGGAAAAATAATTTTTTAAATTCTTTAACATACATTTATATTTTTAAAAGGGGATTTGAGAAACAAAAACATGACAGAACACTTCATAAACCATTTTGCACAATAAAATAAATAATAATGGCATAATGTTTTTGCAATAACAAAAACACTGAGGTATATTAATGACAGCCACATAGGTACAGTTAACAGTCATGAGCAGTCAAACTGTACTCATATGAAAATAGATCAAAGAGCAAAATGTATAATCACCTATCAGTATGGCTGGTAAATGTGTACATCCAACTTTATATCTGCTAGCACCTGAAATACTGTAACCGACAACTTAAGTTTTGTGAAAAGACAGATCAAAAACCACAAGGGTGAGTCATCACAACATAGGCATCTGTACAAAGGGCTGAGATCTCAAAAATTTTATATTTCACAGATGCAGATATTAGAAAAAAGACACCTTTTTATTTACTGAGGGTGTTTCAATGTTTTCATATACACCCACAGTGCTTACACACAAAGTCAACGCTGTGATAATGAGCTTTTGCTAAGCCAAAATGTGCAAAAAATACATAAAATGAATTACAATGTTAGAATGCTCTGAGTCTTTGTACAATTTACACTGTACTAGAAATGATGCAAAGATGAAATGCATAGCATAGAAAATGGGATGGCAGAGGCCAGTACTGGCCTAAGTCCTGAAGGCTGATAAGCTGGGCGTTTGTATGTCCAAGGCAGCAGAAAAAACTGTCCCAGCTCTCAGAAACTGACCCATTTGCCTTCTATATTTGTTCCCTCTGAGCCACTATAGATTGGATGGTCTGTACCCACACTGAGCTTGGATCTTCTCTCCTTAATCCACTGATATTCACATGCCAATCTTCTCTGGAAACAGAAACATACAAAACAATGCTGTACTCCGTTTCCAGTTATTCATTCTTCCTAACATGATGCAACTGTTCTGTGTAGAACCAGAAACATTCATCCTTTCCCCAGAATTTGGCTTTCCATCCTTTTTATGTAGCCTTTTTTTCAGTAAGATTTTTTACTTTGGATTTTGGCTTTCAGGATTTCAGCATTTGGGATTTGAATATTTCACAGCTGTGATTTTGGGAATTTTAGACTTCAGAGACTTTGATCTTTCAGTATTTCAACAATTGGGATTACAAAATTTGAGATTGTGTCTTTTGGCATTATGATGGACATAGGGAGAATGTATTTCTACACAATTATTAAAACTGTAAAGTCTTAGGGTTAAAGGGAGGTTAGCTCTGATTTTATATTAATCAAGATGATTTTTATCAACGTGATTTTCATATATTTAAATGTGCTCTCAGGTTACTTGTACCATTAGTCATTGATACTTGGTTGAAAATGTTTACTTGGATTTGTTCTACCAGACAATAGTTCAGTGAACACTTTCTCATGAGGCCTCATCTTACTCTTGTGAAGTTGAAATGACAGTGTTATTTTTATCTGGGGAAACAATGAAAATGAAATAATCCTTCAAGCTTTGGAGGTAATGCCCAGCCTGTAAAACAATTATTCATAATAAACCTGAAAAAGAACGGGGTTTTGGTTAGAGTCCATTTTAAAATGTCATTTTGTTTTGGGTTCTGGGTATCCAATTTATACACCACAGAAGTGAGGTGCTCCGATGTAGCTTACTGACCTTAATGGGAGACTACAAATACCAGGTACTTTTGAGACCTTTCTAACTTAAAATGATTTTTTTATATGGACAAAACAGGTCTATCTCTTTTTAAAAGATTATTTCAAGTTTTAAAACTCATTCTTTAATAAACAAGGCTTTTGAAAACCTGTTCCAGCACAATTTATCGACTATTACTATGAAACCTCCTTAAGAGGGTTAAACTGTGAAAGTCAAGAAGGAATGAAAGTATGTAGGGGTTAAGTCACATGATGTCTGGATCAGGGTGAGGACTGAAACCTCAGAAGAACCCCTTACTTTACAGAGCGGGAGAGGAGCGTGGCATTAAGTTTTGGGGGTGTTTGTGAGGTTCTGGGAGAGTTTCTTTTACAAGCCAAGACTGAAGAAAAGACAGTGTTTTGAGATCTGCGCAGCTACAGAAGGAAGCAGAAAGCCAGGAGCGCGTAAACACTGTATTCTGCTATACGTAAAGAAAAGGTTAGGTACTGCATGAGTGGGGCATGAGCCATTTCTACAGGTGTCAAAAGGAAAACTGGATGGATTTGGGATTCCACTCTCTAGCAAATTACAGATTCTCCTAGCAGCGCCTCCAGTTCTGGAGTTCCAGCCGCTGAAAAATTAGGCCGTTGGGGAGGGGGCGGATGCGGACCCCCAGTGTGGCTCCCGGAGGGAGGGTACGGGGCCCACCAGTCTTCCCCTACCGCCTGGGCGCGACCCCTTACCCGTGGAGTTGGGCTTCATCAGCAGCGCGTGTCCTACCAAGGGGTAGGCGCAGGCCACGGTCGGTATGGGCTTCATCTGCAGCCACTTCCGCGCGTAGCTTGCTAACATCTGCAGGACGCTGAGGAGCAGGGTAGCGCCGGCCAGGGAGACGGCGCTCGCCGCGCCCCAGACGAATAGCTTTTGCGCGACCAGCCCCAGCCAGAGCCCCGTCATCTCGGCGGTGATCACCTCATCCCGGTGGCTGTGGGGACGGCGAGTCCGCTGGGCGGCGGCGAAGTCGGTCTTGGGGTTCGGGGGCGGAGTTCCCGGGCCGAGAGGCGGAGCTGGGGACGCGGCTCCGGGCGCCAGCCTGCGGCCTTCTTTCTTCTGTCGCCGGTAGGGTGTTGGTCCTGGCAGCTGCCGAGAGACCTGCGTCCTGCGCGCGGGTCGCCCTGGTGCAGGCGCAAAGTTACAGCCCCAGCAGCTTCTCAGCTCTGTGAGGTGCCACGATTGCACGGGACGGCGCTTAGGAAGAAATGGGGAGAATCGAGGTCGTATGTTGGGCAGCTTCGGGATGGAAATTGGAACTCACCTCGTACCACTTTGGGCGCCCTGGGACCAGCCAGGGTGGATTGAGTGTGGGATTATGGGGTCAGGCTGTTGAGCGTGGAAGGATTTTGGTTATCCTGAGCAGTTTGTTGATAAATCCAAATAAAGAGGCCTCTGTACTGAAACTCAGCTTTTGGAGGTCCAAGCTCAGTGTTCCCTGAGCAACCTGCAAGCGCTGCTCTACACGTTGGACCCTGGCTTCTGCATCAGGGTCATTCGTAGCAGCGGCCTTACTTTGATTTAGAGGAGCTTTGGGGACCCGACCTTTGGGATCCGCCAGTCAGTGTGTGTCAGCTGAGCGAGACGCTGGAGAGCTTCTTGAACCTGTGATGCTGTGTTTGCCAAAATAGCCTACAGGCCAAGGAAAGCCCGAGCCATGGATTGAAAGGGTAGGAGAAGAGAAAGGACGGGGGTGTGGGGTGAGGGATGGATAAGGGATACAAGGAAAGGAGAGTTTGATAAGGAACAGCAGGGATGGCATGTGCTCGAAACGGAGTTAAGGCCGGGTGTGCAGCCGTGCAGCTGCAATCCTCAGCCTCCTTCCTACTCAGGAGGCTGGGGCAGGAGAACTGCAACTTTGATGTAAGCCTGGATAATTTGTGGGACCCTATGTCAAGCGGGGAAGGGGAGACTGAGCTGAGCGTGTAGCTCGGTGGTAGAGTATCTTGGGCTCCATCCTCGTAGGTCAGGAGGTGGGATGGGGAATGGAGCTAAGACAAAGCACTGAGGTAGTGAGGAGGCTCTAATTCTGCCCAGAGACCATGCTGCTTGAATACTGGTTTCTCTCCTCCTAGCAGAAGTGCTCAGTCCTGATTGATTCCCTTTTCCACACTTGATACTTTTTACCGAGGGCTTAGACTGAGTGTCCCTCTCTTAG
This sequence comes from Heterocephalus glaber, assembly GCF_053883595.1. Lineage (NCBI taxonomy): Eukaryota > Metazoa > Chordata > Mammalia > Rodentia > Bathyergidae > Heterocephalus > Heterocephalus glaber. Next base: position 19,654,467 of record NW_028258308.1, on the reverse strand, counting down.
GAGCTGGTCTTTAAGCACTAAGTACAAAGGGAGATGAAATCGGAAAAATGTTCCAGATGCTGCTAAATGTATTGATTTTCTTGTATAGGTTGCTTGCAGCCACCTGCAAGGCCTCTCAAAAACATACCTAGGGCTTTTCTAGTCTCTTTCTTTCTTTCTTTCTTTTTTTGCATCCGTATGTGCTGACATAGGAAGAGATTAATGAAATATATGGTTAAAAAAGTGAAAGAAAAAAAACAACAAAAGAGTAGCAGACACAGGTGATGTAGTATCTGGGAGAAAAAGTTACTTTCTTTAAAGCTAGGGTGACAACTGAAAAGAAAAATACTGTTCAACATTGTGGAGTGGGATGGAGAGAGGGGACTTACACTTTATTTTGCTCATCTCTACACTGTCTAGTCACTTTAAGAATTCTTTAAAAATAAATATATTGGGCTGAGAATACAGCTCAGTGACAGGGTGCATGTGGAGGGCATTGGCTTTCGTCCTCAGCTCTGAAATAAAAAAGTATTTAATACTGAAGGACCCTAGTTAGCAAAACAGACTCCATATGGCTGCTTGACCCACCTGTCTGCCCTTTAGATGAACTCAGAAGGAGGAAGCTTAGAAAACTCCTCCCCTTAGAAAGTCTCTTTAGAAACAGCAATTAATCAACTATTGTTTTACAAATGTTCTAACGGCAGGAAGTTCCACTTCCGTACCTTTAGCTTGCTTTGCTAGTTCTGTCCCATAGGGGGGCCTAGAAACTGTTGGCCTGGAAGGTGTATAAAACATGTTTGTCTCCCCCAGTCGGGGCTCGAGTCGGACGCTCTGCTCGGGTCCGGCAGGTAATAAACTCCTGTGTGGATTTAATATTGGTCACTGGTTGGTTCTCTCTCGCTGGGTCTAACAAATACTTCTAAGTATGTCTTGTGGGCTTTAGTTTCCTCCTCCCTTAAAGATTGAGGCTGAGCTGTAAGGTCAGTCATAGCTATAAAAGTCTAAGATATTCTTCTGTCTGACTTTGCCAATCTCTGTGGACAAAACAAGGCCTATAATTTATAACCTATCCCCTCATTAATGCAGAAGGGGTTGTGCTGCAAGAAGCAGCAATCAAGGGCCTGGGCTAAGCCATGCTCCAAAGCAGGGAAGAGTGTGAGGACTCTGAAGTCATCAGGTCCCTCCTTGGAGCACAGGGTCACTGGCAGTGAGCCATGCCAGGCAGTGTGCACAGGGAGGGTAGAGCAAACTTCAGACACTGCCAGGCTCAGAAGTTTTATCTCTAAGAGATTCTGAAGGCAGTCTGTAAGTGAGGAAGAATGGATCCTGAAAACCTGGTGGTGGTGGGGAGGGCAAATAAAAGTCTTGTGCGTTTGTTCTCTTTGTCATCTTTCTATACTTAGCAAACAAGGGCTCTTCTCATACTGCCTTGAAATGTTAAAATTTCAGACAAAACCACAGTCAGATGGCTGAGAGTGTAAGAAATGTGTAAAAATTTTTTTTCACAGGAAAGCCTTGTGCCAACAAAGTGCACAGTGTTGTACTTTTGAATGTCCACCATGAAATGTTACAGGACCCTATCTAGGGAACAACTGCATTGCTGCTGTGAAGGCTATCTACCCACAACAGTTGCAAGCTCTTAACAAGGATACATGCTGAGAAATGTCATTAGAAGACTTACTAGCTGTGTGAACATGGTGAAGTGTATTTACAAAAACTAAGATGACTACAATGTCACTAGGGGTATTAGTCCATCTTCTGTTGTTAATAACACAATTCTACAGATTAAGTTATAAAGAGAAGAAGTTAATTTTGGCTCAAAATTCTGGAGATTCGAGATCTAGAGGCCACACCAAGATTCTTGCTGACATGTCCTGAGGCAGCACATAGCATCACATGGTGAAAGACAAGGGGTGCACATGGGTTTTGCCATGTTGTTGAGTGATTCATGGCTGAATTTTTAATGTTATTGATTTTTGTTCTTATCTTTGTAATTGAAATTATCCTGCTTTGAGTTTACTTTGCAATTCCCCCCCACCCCAGCCCTGGTTAATTTGTATTCTTCTTTATGAAAGTGACCACTCCAGGTACCTTAGGTAAGTGGAGCCATGCAGTATGCTGTTTTTTGACACATATTGCTTTGCATAATACCTTCAAGGTTCATATATGTTGTAGCATATATCAGAATTTTGTTTCTTTTTAAGGGTGAATATATTTCATTTATGTATATACCATTTTTTGTTTAGCTATTTATCTTTGAAGGATATTTGTTATTGTTGTTATTGTTGATAATGCTGTGTTATAATGTTGATAATGCTCTGTGTTATTGTTGATAATGCTGTTATGAACATTGGCGTATACCTCAACAAGCTTTGATGTATTTTATTTTCACTATTATTATACTCAAAATATTGTATAATTTCTATTGTGATTTCTACTTTAGCTCACAGGTTGGTTAGAATTATATTGTTTAGCATTCATACAGTGGTGGATTTTCTGTTTATCTTTCTAATACTCTTAGTTTAATTCTTCTCAATCGGAGAACATACTGAGTAACTTCAGTCTACTGAAAAGTGCTAAGAGTTGCTTCACATTAATATAGGGTCTATTTTTTCTAAGTATTCCATGCGTACTTGACAGTGTATTCTGTCATTTTTTATTGCAGCATTTTATATGTGTAAATTTTGTCAAGTGTGGTACTTCGTTTATATGCCTGTGTGTTCTGTTAACTTTAAAATTGATTAAGATCTTTTATAATTATGGATTTATTTATTCTTACTTGGCAGTTTTGTTTTATATATTTAAGTCTGTGATATGGATATGTACATTTAGAATTGTCACATCTTTCTATGAAAATAAGCCTTTTTATTGTAAAATATGCTGGCTAATCACTAGAAATCAGCTTGAGTCTTTATTGACTATTAGTAAAACCACACCAACTTCCTTTTTTGCATATGAATGTATATCTTCCTTCTATCTTTTTTCTTTCAATTTTTCTCTACTAATATCTTGTATTCAGTCATAGTTTTATTCAGTTGCTTTTTTTTAACTTGGGCTGAATAGCTTAGTTCCTTAGTCAGATTATTTGGTCCATTTTTATTCAATATATGTTATTCTTTGTTCTGCTCATTTATTTATGTTTGTATCTTTTTCCAATTAATGATTTCTTTTAGATCAAACATATTATAATTTCACTGGTTCCCTTCATTAGCTTATCAATTAAACATTTGGTTATTATTCTAATAATTACCCTAAGGATTTCATTGCATATCCTTCCTTATAGATTCTACCTAAAAATACTATGGAATAATCCAAGGAATTCATAACACTGTAACAATTTTTAAACCCTTCCTGGCTTTATGCTAGTATTATAGCATCTCATTCCCAAATATATGTTAAAATCTATATTTCATTTTATTATCTTATACAATAAGCATTTCTGTATTTTCCCATATACTTACCCATTCTGAAGTTTATTTCTGCATCATTGTGGTTTCTTCTGGAATAATTTTCCTTCCAAGTGAAGAGCTCTTTTTTAGTGTTTTTTTAATGAAAATTTGCTGATGATTAAATTCTCAGTTTTGGTTTATCTAAGGACATAGATTTTCTGCCTTCGTTTTGATGAATATATTCATTGTGTATAAAATTCTGAATTGGCAATAACTTCAGCATAAAGATGATTTTCCATTGTTTTTCAGTATTTGTCACCATTGAGAAAATCATATGTTGGTCTCATAATTGCTCCTTTGAAGGTAGACTTGCCCATGACTATCTTACATAACTCTTGTTATCCTCTCTTGTACCCACTGCAAGCAGGCTTTCTTGTTCATTCCACTAACAGATCTTTTCAAGGTCACTTCCCTAGACAGCTTTTTTGTTTCTATAACTGAATACCACACAGTAGGTTAATTTACAAAGGACAGAAGTTTATTTAGCTCACAGTTCTGGAGCCTGGAAAGTCCAGAGTTGAGAGGTTGCTTCTGGTGAGGGCCTCTCATGGTAAGAACTCTGTCGAGTCCTGAGGTGGTGTGGGGTATTCATGGCAAAACACAGTGAATGTGCCAGCTCAAGTCTCTCTTCCTTGACTTACAAAGACCTAATTACACCATGAGGGCTCCATCTCTATGACCCCATCTAATCTTAATTAACTCTTAAAGGCTCTGCCTACAGTTACCACTAAATATGATTCTAAGGATTAAGCTTCCAATACAAGAAATTTGGGCATGCATTCAAACCACAGCAATCACCAATACCTTCCATGTGCCTAAATATTTAGGTTAATTTTCTGACTATTTAAATTGACTTCTCAATGGCATTCATTATATTGAGTCCCTGATGCTTCTTTGAAACACCCTGCCCTACTTTTACTTTGGGAATTCTGCATTATCTTGATTTTTAATCTCCTTTTCTGGCTGTTCATTCTCAGGGTGCTTTGTTGGTTTTTCTTCACATCACAGACCTGTAGATTTTTAAGTGCCCAAGGCTCAAAAATTTTTTATCCCTGGGCCGGGATTTAGCTCAGTGGTTCCACTGCCTGCTTTGCAAGTTCTAGGTCCTGAGTTCAATCCTCAGTACCCCCCCCAAAAAAAATTTACCCCTACACTTCTCTACATTCACTCTCTTGGTTGTCTCATCCATTTCACATTTAAATAAAATTCCCAGCAGAATACACAGATGATAGTTACCATATGATGCCTTCATTTACAAATTTTAACTTTATGATGGTACAAAATCAATGCACATTCAGCAGGAACTAGACTTGAATTTTAAATTTTGATCATTTTTCTGGCTAGTGATGTGACAAACAATAATCTTGTGGTGCTGAGCAGCAGCAAGCTGCAGATCCAATTGGTTGTGTGGTCCTGAGGGTAAATAACTGATATTCTAGTGTACTGTGTAGTCAGCAATTTTTGGATACAAGTATACATTACATGAAAGCACCAACACTTTATTATAAAATAGGTTGTGTGTTAGGTAATTTTGCCCAACTGTAGGTTAATTCTGAGAATGTTTAAGGTAGGCTAAGCTATGATGTTTGGGAGGTTAAGTGCATTAAATACATATTTGAGCTAGGATATTTTCAATTTACAGCAGGTCTATCAGGATTCAATCCCATTCTAAGTCTAAACACATCTGAACATGTTGATAATTTCCAAATTTATACACACTATCTATACTTACTCACCTGTACTAGCTTCAAATGTCCAATTAATGAACATGTCTCCTTGGCCATCTAATAGGCATCTTTTTTTTTTAAATGCATTGCTTCTGTTTAGATAAGCATTTGGAATCCACAAATGTGTGAATGATGTGGATAAAGTATTTCCATTATACAAAGATTTTGATTTCTTTTTTTTCCCCTTAAATTCTTTTATTGGTACATTGTAGGTATACAACACAATTACATTTCTCATTGGGAACTTGTACCATTTACATGATGCATCTTGGTTCTTATTTTTTCCCCTTTCCTAGCCCTCCCTTCACCCCCTCCACCCGTCCCTAATTACAAAGACTTTATTTCCATTTTTTCCATTTTTCAGCATTTTTTCTTTCCCTTCTTTCCTTTCCCCTGCCCCTCCCACTATCCTTACCCCTTTGGACCTTTTCTTCCTATTTTGCATTATCGATTATTCATTCTAATCATTGGTACATTTTAGGTATACAATATAATGACATTCATCATTGGAAATTTGCACCTTTACATAATCTCTCTTGGTTCTTATTTTTCACCCTTGCCCAGCCCTCATGTCAACCGCTCCATTCATATTTTTCCATTTTCTCATGTTAATTCCATTCCCTTCTTTCCTTTCCGCTACCCCTCCCACTCCCCTTTGCCCCTTTTCTTTCTAGTTCACATTACCTATTATACATTTTAGTCCTTATTTACACTTTCAGTTTCTCACACCAGAGAAACTATTCAGTATTTATACGTGTGTCCTATTTATTCCACTTAAGAGTATTCCCTCAATGTGGATCCCCTTAGCTATGAATGTCTCTAATTTCTCATTTTTGATGGCTGAGTAGTACTCCATTTTATAAAAAAAACATATTTTCTTTATCCATTCTCCAGTTGATGGGCATTTGGGCTGTTTCCAATTTTAGCTATCACAAACTGCGCTGCTATGAACATGGGTGCACATATATCACTGTGGTATGATTCTTTTAATTCTTTGGGGAAGATCCCCAGCAGTGGAATAGCGAGGTCAAATGGGACTTCCAGTCCTACTTCTTTGAGGTATCTCCATATTGATTTCCACAGTGGTTGCACCAGTCTACACTCCCATCAGTAGTGGAGAAGGTTCCTCTTTCCCCACAGCCTCGCCAGCATTTGTTATTGGTTGATTTCTTGATAGCAGCCTAGCAGCCATTCTTTCTGGAGTGAGGTGGAATCTCAGCGTTGCTTTCATTTGCATCTCTCAAATGACCATTGATGGTGAACATTTTTTCATGTATTTATTTGCTATTTCTACTTCTTTGTCTGAGAAATGTCTGTTCATTTCAGATGCCCAATTTCAGATTGGGTCTTTAAATTTGGGAGGTCTGATCTTTTTAAGTTCTTTATGGATTCGAGATAGTAGACCTTTGTCTGAGGAAAAGCAGGTGAAGATTTTTTCCCATATTGTGGGTTGTCTCTTCACACTGCTGGTGGTTTTTCTTGCTCTGCAGAAGCTTTTTAATAAGAAGAGATCCCACTTGTTGATTTTTTGTGCTAGTTCACAGGCAACTGAGGTTTTATTAATAAAATCTTTTCCTACACTGACGTCTTCAAGAGTTCTACCTACCCTCTGTTCCAACTGGTTCAGAGTTTCTATTTTAATATTTAGATCTTTAATCCATTTTGGTTTTAGTTTAGTGCATGGTGAGAGATACAGGTCTAGTTTTAATCATTGGCAAGTTGAAACTCAATTTTTCCAGCACCATTTATTAAAGAGGCTGTCTTTCCTCCAGTGAGGGTGTTTGGCTCCTTTATCAAGGTGAGATGGTTGAGTGTGTCTGGCATTATTTCTGCATCTTCTGATGTGTTCCACTGGTCCTCAGGTCTGTTTCTTTGCCAGCACCATGCTGTTTTGATCACAGTAGCTTTGTAGTATAGTTGCAGGTTGGGGATTGTGCTACCCCCTGCCATGTCTCTGTTACCTAGAATTGCTTTTGCTATTCTGGGTGTCTTCTTGTTCCAAATGAATTTTTGGATTGTTTTCTCAAGGTCCATGAAGTATGCTGCTGGGATCTCAATTGGAATTGCATTGAATCTATATAGCAGTTTTGAAGTATGGCCATTTTCACTATATTAATCCTTCCTACCCAGGAGCAGGGGATGTCTGTCCATTTTCTGATATCATCTTCAATCTCTCTTTTCAGAGTGCTATAGTTTTCAGAGAACAGGTCTTTGATTTCTTTCATCAGGTTGATTCCTAGGTATTTCAGTTTTTTGGATGCTATTGTGAAAGGAATTATTTTCCCTATCTCTCTCTCAGTGAGTCTGTCATTGGTGTAGAGGAAAGCTATTGATTTTTGTGTGTTGACCTTGTAATCAGCTCCTTTACTGAATTTGGTTATTAAGTCTAGAAGACTTTTGGTGGAGTTCTTGGGGTCTTCTATATAGAGTATCATGTCATCTGCAAATAATGACAATTTGACTTCTTCCTTTCCTATCTTTATTCCTTTTATTTCTTTCTCTTGTCTAATTGCTGTGGCTAATGTTTCCAGAGCTATATTGAACAAGAGTGGTGATAGTGGACATCCTTGCCTTGTTGCTGATTTTCATGTGAAGGATTTCAGTTTTTGACCATTTAGTATGATATTGGCTGCTGGTTTTTCATAGATGGCTTCTATGAGTTTGAGGTAGAGACCATCTATTCCAATTTTTTGTAGGGTTTTTATCATAAATGCATGTTGGATTTTGTCAAATGCTTTTTCTGGGTCTATGGAGATAATCATATGGTTTTTGTCCTTGGCTCTATTGATATAGTGTATTACATTGATTGATTTGAGTATGTTGAACCATCCTTGCATCCCTGGGCTGAATCCCACTTGATCAGGGTGTATGATCTTCTTGATGATCTTCTGCATTCTATTTGCCAGTATCTTATTAAGGATTTTTGCACCTATGTTCATTAGTGAGATTGACCTATAGTTCTCCTTTTTGGTTGGGTCTTTCTCTGCTTTGGGGATCAAGGTGATGCTTGCTTCCAAGAATGAATTTGGGAGTATTGCTTCCCTTTCAATTTCATTGAAGAATTTAAACAGTAGTGGCAGTAGTTCCTCTCTAAATGTCTTGTAGAATTCAGCAGTGAAGCCATCAGGGCCGGGGCTTTTCTTAGTTGATAAGTTTTTAATTACATTTTCAATTTCATTTGTTGATATTGGGTTGTTTAGAACTTTTAGGTCTTCTTAGTGCAACTTTGGTAATTCATATGTATCTAGGAATCTGTCCATTTCTTCTGTGTTTCTTCTGTGTTCTCATAGACATCTTAGATATGACATGTCTCAACATTCTCCCAAACTTGTACTCATACTCTTCTCAATTTCCGTAATGTGAACATGATTTCCAGGTGATAACCCAAAAGCCTTTCTTATTCTTCATGTAGTTACATTCCATATAAAATATAATGATCTCAGATTCTAAAATGCAGATTTCTTACCAACCTAACCACTATCACTTAATCTGAAATATTTAATATCTCCTGTCACATTCTATCACTCTGTCTTCAAAATTTTGGTGGCTTATTTCAGATTACTGACCATTTCCTACAGCATCAAAAATAGACTTAATCTCTCAGCTCCCATTACTTCACTAATTTCATCTTGTATTATTCATCTTGCTAATAGTATCACATGTCCCCCTGGCTTCTTTGTTGTCCCTTAAGCATTCCAACTATGGATCCTGTTTTGGGCATGTTTGTCTTGTCTTCAATCTAGAATTCTTTCTCTCTATATTTACATAGTGTCTTTTCTTATATTTGAGTTTTTGCTTGCCTTGGTAATCTAGCCTTCCCTGATTGCACTGTTTACAATTGCACTCTGTCACTTTGCTTTGTTTTGTTTCTTCAGAGCATTTATTGCTAACTGACCTTACATTATGTTTTTATTTATTTGTTTGTGATCTATCTCAACTAGAATCTAAATTCTTTTAGAGCAAAAACTTTGTCTTTTTTAGTCTTCTTTAGTCTTTTTTAGCTAAGAACATTTTACATAAAGTAATAAATATTTGAAAAAGCAATAAAGCCATTGTGATTATCATTTTAAAAATCATCTGAAATAAATATTACGTTGGAGTATATATATTTTGAATTCACTGGGAAAGATGTGCTATGCAATTAGATATAATTGAATGAATGCTTGTGTATTAGAAACCGTGAGAAATAATTGCATAAATTATATACAAATTGAGAATGTAAAGATGCTTTTACAAATGTGAAGAATTTTTGAAAACTTTCAACACTTTTATATTTTATTTAAAAATATGAAGAGTCTTGAACAATGATCTGAAGACATAAGAAAACACTGACAATAAAAAATTTACCCAAATGATTTATGATATTATAAAAAGGTATCTCAATTGGTATAGAACTCCTTTCTAGTTCAGAATGACATTAAAATGGATGCTTCTTTTTATAGTCTTTACAAAATCTAGCCATTTTTCTCTGTTATTTTATAGTTTACCAGATGATTTTTAAATTTTTTCAATTCTACTTTGGTTTTGCACAAATTAACAAATATTTTAATTGATGCAGTCGCTAACCTGAATTCAAAAATTGATAATAGAAGTAATTAAATTTGATTTTTAAAATTCTTAGCACAAATTCTGAGATATGGCTCATTTATCAAAGTAGATTATTATGAACATATGGCCCTAATTTTCATATTATTATAATTTTTTAAAACACTATCCTTGATAAAAATATTATTTAGTAACCTCTAAATATCATTTAACATATAAATAAAAAATTTAACCCAGGTGAAAAAAATAAATGCTACAAGAACTTCACTTCTGGAAGAGAGCCAGGTTCTTATAAAATCTCTAATAGCACTTTATCTTCCAATCAAACTGTTTGGAAGATAAAATTCAAGATTTTTGTATTTTTCAGTTTTTTGTCATCATATAAATAATAAGTTCTCAACCGCAAACCTCTGAAGCCAAATAAATTAAAGCAATCATTGGATAGACTTCGCTGATCTTGATTCACTCCCTGTTCACTTAGGCTGCCTATCAGCCATCTCTCTTTCAAGTTTGGGCTGAATGGGGAAGCAGCTGGATGGTGCCTGGAAGCTGTACAAAGTAGCCTGAGTAGTTGGGAGAGAGCAGGGTGGACAGCTCTTTTTGGGGCAATGATGGACCTGAGAGCAACTAACCAGGGATCCATTGAACAGATTCTTAGGCCACTCACCTGTCCAGAAATTCCTCAAAAATCGCTCTATCAAGATTGGTATTTTCTCTTAAAAGCTTCCATAGCTAATGCTGAGAAGTAATTAAAAAAAATTCCCCAAGTGCTTTGATCTATTTGGTGTGGATGACTAAGCTCTGGACATATTTATTCCCTAGAGTTAAGGAGTTTTGGCCATTCAAACAGGTCTGGATGTTTCCACTCCCAAATAGGTTCCATGGCTATGGAAATTGGAGTGGAGAATATAAAGGAGACAATATTCAGTGGAGGCAAATTACAGGTTCATTTTTTGTCACTATGATAAAAGATGATGCTAATTGTAGTCTCAGCATATTTTTCCCATTTCCAGGCATCTATAAATAGACAACAAACCCCTCTCCTTAAAGCCAGAAATAGGTCTGAAAATAACTCATTGTATGTTTATGTCATATATATGTGTATATAAAGTTTTGATTTGAAAATTAGAGCAACAAAGTATAAATATGTGATGGAGAAGAAGAAATTATGCTGATTTGAGATGTGAGAATAGCAAAATGAATCTAAAAACTCATATCACTATAAAAGGAGCCTTGAGTCCAACTGACATTTCTCCTTTACACTCTCCACTCCATTTTCTGTATAATGTCAGACAGGGAGGCTTTCTCTGAAGAAGTACAGCCAGGAAAGATGCTGAAGGAGGCTGCTGTTTTAAGAAAAAAAGGTTAAGGGGTCTCTTTGCAGACTGTGATGACAGAAAGACCTTGGTGCTGTAAAGCCTTCCTTCCAGATGGACATTTCCATATGAAACCATATGCAATAGATTTTAATGATGTTTATGTTCATCTTTAAAAATCTATAAATGTGAGTGTGTACATGTACCAACTCCCCAAAAGAAAAGTAATCATTATGTAATGCAAACGTGTAATAAAAAATTTTAAATCTGAAAAAAAATCAATAAATGTGAAGCATTTTTAAAAGGACTGCTTAATTTGAAAATGAGAACTGGTAAAACAGAATTGACTTAAGGGAATTAGCCACTGACATTTCTTAAGGTGGTTCATAACTAAAACACTTTTTAACAAACACATAAGAAAGTCAGCACAATGACTGTAGCAACCAGAATCTTTGCCAAATAGACTGTCTCAAATGTGACTTTATCCTTTTATAAAGAAGAAAGTGATCTCTTTGGTTAGGGTTTTGATGAATTACTAAGAGAATTAGATCAAAAAATATGTTAAAGTACAAACTTACAAAATGGTGTATTCCTAGATAATATACTTATATATTGTTAGTATATGAGTACGTGAACACAATAGTTGTGTGTATAACTGATAAAGTGATGGAATTTAAACACATTATTATCTTCTCAATAAAGCCTGAAAAACCTCAAGAATGCTTTCAGTAAAGATTAGGGAGTTTGACCTTTATTCTCTGTGCAAGGCAAAGTGTTCAAAATTAAGTTACTGTTTCCATTTCTTTTGGGTAGACTGACATCTCAGACTGTCAGACAAATAGTATAATACTTGTTCTTCAGCTTTTCAAGTGGTAAGTGATATGCTGAGGTTTAGAATGCTCCAGTACGCATAGCTCTGATGAAGAAATATCAAGATGCCACTTGGAACTTCTTTCTTGAAGTCAAAATCGTTCTCTGAAAAGATTTAGGGAGATACTGTGAACCTGAAATATAACAAAGAAAGTAATTCTCATTAAAATGTTTAAAAAAACATCAACTCTCAAGAAGATTGTTTTATACATTCCATGTAGATGATACTTTTTAAACAGGAGAAAATATTTTATTTTAATGTCAGTTTTGCACAAACCAGGAAATAGTCATATACAAAAACAGCCATTTGGAGTCCTAAGAAAAAGGCAAGTGCTCTCCTTTACGAACCCTAAGCACCAGCCATGTGCTCTCCTCAGCTAGCACCCCCAGAGTTAGGGCCCTAAAGCCCAAGTTCAGCAGGAAGCTTGGGCAGCTCCCCTATTTTATAGGAGTAGCCATGCCAGCTGACTTCGGAGATCTTTCCCACTACCAGAGAATACCTCTACCCCAGGATCTACATTACTTTTCTTTCCAACACAGAACAAATGACAAGCTGATATATTTATATCTTCCTGTGCTTCTTGACCTGGAAGCAAACTTAACAAAGAGGCCATGTGCCTGCATATTAGAGAAAATAAAAATCAACACTTACCCATACAGGAACATGTCTTTTGTGTACTCTTAGTCACTTTACAGATGTGAGCAAAGGCCTCTGACCATCAGCGATAATAGCTATCTTTAGTATTTGCTGAAAGATTAGGGGTACAGGTTTCTCTCTCATCTCAACTGTCATATGCCCCAAAAAGCCTATTAGACATCTTCACCTAGCATGGCACAGTCAGCATCTCAAAAGCTGACTTCAAAATTCCTCTGGTTCCCGCTTTAAACACAGCTAGTCCTGGCCATCCACAGAATCTCAGTTGTCTGTTTTCACTCCCTCTTACACCCATGCCCTCTGGGAAGCCTCTCTGCTCCCCTTACTAACAGAAGATTGAGGCTGGTGGTTTCTTTGAGTCACCACTCTTGCGGCCCTTCCTTCCCATCTTCCCCCATGACACTGAATGTTTCTTGATGGAGTTTCTGATGTTGGACCACAGAATGCAGACACTTGCTGTTTCCTCCCCCATGGTCAACATAGGCCTATCCAGTTAGGCAACCTTCAATTTCATTTTCTAAAACTCAAAATATTACAATTACATCATTATCTTGATAGGTGGCAAAATCTTACCTGTCAAAACACTCTGACCTGTCCACGTGTGGTGGGCGAATTCCATCAGGGTCAAGGAACCTTTTCGAGGTGTATCTGACTGTGAGGAAGGAAATAAAATGGTAGATGAGCTTTATTTTTTCAAAATTTTTTTTTAAAAATCGAAGTTATGTCCGCCACCTGCCTCACAGATGCAAGGTCCTGAGTTCAATCCCCGGTACCAAAAAAAAAAAAAATCAAAGTTATGGTTAACAGAGAACCCACCCGGAAGGTGTGAGTTGTGCTGGGCCTTGAAAGCTGCTCCAGGGCAAAGGTTCTTTCATGAAGAGGTGATCGCTCTACACAGTCAGGCATGGCACTTAACACACGGCTCTGTGGGTGCCTCCCTTTGTACTAAATGAAAGATAATAGGTTCTTGTTTAGAATAAGTGCATTCCATAGGAAGACAAAAGAAAATCTATAGAAGCTTCAATCATTTGCTCATTTATTCATTGACATGTTTATTTGGTAATTTTATTTAGATATTGCTAAGTATATGGACTATTAAGGGTCAATAGTTACATGTCTTAATTACATTCATTGTTTTATTAAACCACTTAAAATGGTAGCACCACAATAAATAAACAGGGATCAAAAAACTTAACTGCAGATACAAATTTTCTATGATGAATGTGACCAATATGTATGACAAATATGTTCTAATAAAAAATAAAGTTTAAAAAAAGCTTAACCTCATAAAATTCTTAATATTAAATTACACCAGAAATGTAATTCTGGATTTGTGAAGCATCAGACTTGTTTATTTGACATTCACCTTCTTTTATTAATTCATCCTAAATTTAAATGTGAAAGCACTGTCGCCCTTGCCTTCTGGGACTAGGCTCTATTGCTGGGCTCAGCTGGCACAAGGTTAGGTAAAGGGACAGGCAGATCTGTCTTTGGATATTGGCATGCAACTTGGCAATAAAAATCTCTTGGCTGAGTTGGCTTTCGCTCTCTGTCTCTCTGTCTCTTTCTCTTTCTCTGTCTGTGTTCTTACAAGTGGGATTCTGTGTGTTTTATAAAGTAGATATGAGTTACTTATATCAGAGTGAAGCATCCAGGGGAAGCCTGGCTAGACATATTTCCAGAAGCACACTGTCCCCAGATGTGCTGTGACAGCAGGACCAAATTGAGCTTAAGTGAAGAAGTCACTGCCTCTACCCTGCAGCAAACATGCCAAAGGTCAGTTGTGAAAATGATGAGGGTAATAATTTACTCGGCTATTAATCTATGCCTGGCATTATTTAAAATCTATGCCTGGGTCTTTCTAATCCTTATAATTATTCCTTGAGATAAGAAGCATTATCACCCTTTTATAGATGAGAAAACTAAGATTCAGGGAGATTAAACTAACTTGTACCAAATCACTTTGCACGGCAGGATCCAAACATAGACCAGCCTTCCTTTGACCCAAAGTGACCTCCACTCTCTTGTCATCACTACATCATCTTGACTATCAGACATTTCCTTCATACCTGGATTTTCTGATTCAGTTCAAGCCCCATTTTTATTTCACAAAATGATGAATGAATCCTCTCATCCCCTGTAAATTCTCATAAATCATTTACTTCCTGGAAACAATCATGAAGACAGAATACAACTGATCAGATCATTGCCTATGTTACTGATTTCTCTGGGAAGTACCAAGATTTTTTTGTTTTCCAACAGGTTATCTAAATGGTTACACTTAAAATGATATCTGACTTACGGTTATAGACCAGGATCCAGAAAGTGCTGTGTTCTGCTCCCCACTGTCTGAGCCAATGGGGGGCAACCTGCTCCGGGAAGTTTGAATTGGAGAGGAAGACATATGGTCCACACTAGTTTGCCTGTAAATACAACAAAATACAACTGAATATCCAGGTTCTGAGAGACACAGGAATAGACCCTACCATGAAGCTCTCAATCTGAGCTACTTACTGATCACAATCTACCTTCCAAAATCAGTGCTCAAGAAGAACAAGCTTTATTTCAGGACAATAGATGTGAGGCTACTGGGAAACAGATTGCTGCCTACACTGTCAGTGGGGCTGTAAAATGGCATAACTACTCTAGGAAGCACTTTGGCAAAGTATTTCAAGAACCTTAAAAATATTTATAACCTTGACATGGTAGTTTTCCTCCTAGGACTGTACCCCTAAGAAATAAGTTAAAGACATCCTCATTAAGACAGATATAAGATGATATTCACTGTACATCATCAGAATGAAAATACAGGAAAAATAAAAGCTTGTACTAATAAAGAAATTCATACATAATAAATTGCCATAGACTCATATGTTTGTTTTGCACTCATTAAAATTATGCTTTTGAAAATATTTGATAACATGGAAAATATGAGGGATATAATGTTAAGTGAAAAAGTGTTACATTACACAACAGCTAATGCTAATGTTAGGAGAAAGAGAAGAAAAAATATAATCCTAGGCAAAACTGATAGGAAATTTATCAATGGCTGTCATTGCCATGTTTATATGCGACGAGCACACAAGTGATCTTTGATTTCTGTTCAGAGTTTTGATTTTGTTATCTTTCACAGTGAACTTTCAGTACTTAGATAGCTAAGGAAAATATTATTTAATAAAAATGAACAATAAGGACAGAGGGTGTAGCTCAGTGGTAGATAGCTTGCATAGCAAAAGGCAGATCTTGGGTTAGATACCCAGCACCACAAAAAAGAAAAAGGGGAAGGGAAAGAGAAGGGGAAGGAGAAGGGAAAGGGGAAGAGGAAAGAGAAGGAAGAGAAGGAAGAGAAGGGGAGGATAAAGGAGAAAAGAAAAAATAGTGGAAGACAGCATAAACAAAATCATGGAAGTCAGAGGCTGTATAACTTGTATGCCTGTGGAACAGAAGGAAGATAAGGCTGCCCAGGATCAGGATAGGGGAAAGAAGTAACAAGAAATAGCTACGAAGATTCAAAGAGGGTGAGATCTCCTCTGAAGGGGGCAAGAAATTTGACTCATGTATAATATATTAAAATTCCATGGGTGGGGGAACAATTAGGGAAAATACTAATCCAAAAGGCACTCTTAGCATGGCAATAACGAAAAAAAAAAGTTGAAAAATGCTGGTCTACAGAGAGAGGGGCCAAAACATGGAGGGGATGTACAATAGGAAGGGTATAAATAATGTCAATAGGAAACAGCAGTGGTTTTTGATGAAAGTCATTAGCCCCAGGTAGGCTGGGGGAAGATTACAGAGCTGTTCATATGCTACTGACATGGAGTGAAGAGAGGGTGGGAGGTGACCACAAATGGAAAAGGAAGAGATAGTTTAAAAGAATGAACAAAGCCAACCCAAGCACAACTGGAGATATCAGTCTCAACCCGTGAAAGAAACAATGGTCTAGCAAATAGCTGAAATGGTGCTATAAATGCATCATGAGAAAGTCAAGATACTGAGTAATTGATTGTTGGAAGGTGCTCAGCCCTCCAAATCTTGAGAGGACCTGAGTGCTGCACCCTAATACCTCCCTCCCTTACAGTAGCAAGCCTAAGGCAAGTGGTCCAAGACTGAACCAAAGCCAGAGAGCACTGGTGAGTGTCCTGCCCCTGCCTCCCTGAGCTATAATCTTTAATATATTGTTCAAATTCTTTCAACCAGATTTTTCATTTTAGATTTGGAATAACCAGAAAGATCTGTGATGGGAAATAAACAAGATAATAAATGTAACCCATTTACCTGGTGCTGGTAACAAAGAAAGAAGTCAATGAACACTAGCTACTGGTATTACCAAAGGTACTGTCTGATAGTGAATAAGTCAGCTGGAAAGCTCCTTTGGAATTCTATGACAAAGGAAGAGACACATAGCTTTCTAATTAGAGAATGATTTTGATGTTAATTCGTAAGGTCTAAAGCTTTTCTGAAATTCCTACATAGGGTGAAACTTTTCCTTAAAGATAAATAAAAACAATATTTTAGGTGTATAACCCTTTTATTAGTAGTAGTAGTCGTAGTAGTATTGTTATTATTTTGAGACAGGGTCTTGCCATATTGCCCGGGCTGATCTCTTAATCCCTGGACTCAAGAGATTCACCTGGCTGTGCCTACCAAATAGCTGTGAATATATGTATGAAACCACACCCAGCATTATATAATTTTTATTTTCAAAGCATCTTATATACAGCCATGTGTGAAATAATCATAAGGATACTTTCCAAGAAATTCATCCTAAGGCAAATTTCATCAGGGTGCACATATCATACAATGTATCTACATGAACAGCTATGACATCACTAAGAAACATAATCTCACAGGGACACCATTACATATTTAGTCTGTATTGGACTTAAACATCATTATGCAATGCATGACTGTATACTATTTAAACCTCCTCATTAAAAGTCCTAATTATGTAATTTAAAAGCACTAATTAATTATTAGTTTTAAAGATGAGTCCACTGACATCCATCCAAGAGCACCCTACCACCAAAGTTTCATTTTATTTATGAGCTACAGGTACACTGTCTGACTTTTCATTCTAGTGTACAGCTACTTATACTACTGGAATAAAATTAGTGTTAAACACTGAAACAAATTTATTAGAAGAGAGTCTACATAAAATCTGATAGGGATCCTCTGTCCAGAATAACCCACCAGTCCTAACTGACAAGTGTCTCTGTCCTATGGGCCCTTCAGTTTGTCATGAAAGAAACAAGACTTACAGCTTTGTTCCCCTAAGAATTTCATCACTGTAGATATTGGGGGTTTTTAGTCTCTGTGAATCTGAAGTAAGAGAAGGCAGCCTCCTGTGCACCACTGTTTTCTTGGCAGAAGTTTGTAATCCTCTCACATCTGAGGTCCGCCCCATTCGGTGGCGAGCAGAGGAAAGGGCACTGACCACTCCTCCAGCAGATGATTTGTCCTCCTGCTCACTCCTGGGGAGAGAGAAATCCAGTTGTAAGTGCTTGAGAACAGAGAACACATCTACAGCAGTGGCTAGCACACACAGCACACACTCCCCTGAGTATGTGTTGAGTGAATGGACAGACTATCACTTCCAATTCTATGTGAAAGAAGAATCACTCAGGAAGAAAGATCTAAATTTCTTCCTGTTGGTAATCAAATTTCTTTACCTATTGGTAAAGCCCACAGATTAAGAATTCACAGCTATGGTTTGGTTTTCTCATCTCTCCCAACCTAACATGCAACAGTAATTATTTTGCAGTTGACATTAGAAGAATCTGCTTTTATTCTTACATGCTGGCTATACCCTCTCTGGAATGTGCTCAGGCACATCTAGAGCATGAGATCAAATGGGATCTTCCTTGTCGCATGTCTCTGAAGGCTTCAGTACTCAGTGTGTTACCAACATAGGGAAGTGGTTGAGTGAGATTTTCTTATACATACTGTGTTCTATCTGCAAAGTAGGTAGGTCTCTGCTGAAGAGGTTTTGCTTGAATTGTCATCACACCATTCAAGTCACTACAGAAATTGTTGGAGAAGCGATGAATCTGAAAAAAGTAAAAAATAAGTAAAAATGAAAAATCAAAAGAGAAAATATCCAGTACTATTACAATCACTGATGCCTGTCAGGAATCAGGAGGAAACAAATTGCACAAACTGGCTAATTTGAGAAAATTTTAGTAAAGGGACTATATTGTACACATATAAATCTCATTTTATAAGATTCATACTGCATACTAAACAAGGTAGAAAATACTATATTGGACTTAACAGAGAAGTTTAAAGAGATAAAAAAACATAATAAATAGTTAACACCTAAATATTTTGAGACAGTGTCTCAGTAAGTCTCTAAGTTACACAGGCTGGGCTCCTTGAACTTGCATCCTCCAGCACAGCCTCCCCAAGTGTTGGATTACAGGTGTGTGCCACCACAACCAGCTCAAACATATCTTTTGAACAGAAAAAAACAAATATTTATTGCAAAGCCCCCATACCCACAGAGTAAAAGCAACCCTAATAGATATTGTCTTACTCTCTGTTCTCTGAACCACAAACCCTGTTTGGGCAAGTCTCCTCTCAGTTTTTTTGAGGATGTTCCATCTATTTGCTCCTATTCTAGGTGCATATTTTTGTCTCTCCTTTCACTTTTTTAATTTAACAAACTGTACCTGCACTTAGGGCTTAGTTTATGTCTTACTCTAGTTAGGGAAAGGGATATTTTTACTCATAATTGTACAGCACTCATGATTTAAAGGACATCTAATTACAAAATAAAATATATAATAGAGGATTTGATTATAATAAAAGCTAATAATTAAGAGTGCCTACTTCACACTACACTACCCACTGTACTGTCTTATTTCCTTTAATTCTCACACCTTCCTACTGCACAGATGATACAGGTAATGAAACTGAAGTTTTAAGAGAAAGGGACTAATTTGAGATTATACAGCTAATAAGTGGTGACATCAGGCTCCAAACTTATAATCTATATGCAAAGCCCAACTTTTCAGTCTACTCTCAACTACAATTCTTCATACATGCATGTATGCGTGTGTGTGTGTGTATCTGTGTTTCATATGGCTTGATGCCCCCTCTAAACTGTAAATGGTATGTAGCTGAAGACCAGCCATCATTTCTAATCCCTTTTCTTTGCTCTGCACACAAGATCCGCTATG
This sequence comes from Heterocephalus glaber, assembly GCF_053883595.1. Lineage (NCBI taxonomy): Eukaryota > Metazoa > Chordata > Mammalia > Rodentia > Bathyergidae > Heterocephalus > Heterocephalus glaber. Next base: position 19,634,748 of record NW_028258308.1, on the reverse strand, counting down.
TGAAACATAAAGGTCAAATTCCCTAGCATACTAAAGACCTCCCATTGACAAGTCTATCCTTTCTAGCTTCACTTGCTACTTCCGTACTTCTTTGAATAAAGATATAATTCAAGAAAAAATCTACTGAGTGCTTGAAATATGCTAAATGCAGGAGATAGAGAGGCATGGGCGTTGGTGAGGACAGACACAGTAGACCCCCGGGACCAGACCCTAGATTCTGTACTTTGTAATTGTTGTGCTGACTTTGATCATTTGTTAAAGGGGCCTGATCACCTCACTGGGTATTGTATTCCATTTGGTGGACATTGTCCACAATTTGATTTTGTTCTGATATTCTGTATCTTAGGAGGTCCCGGGGTGGAAATGTTTAACCTTGAATGTGAACTGACAGCATAACAAATAGGCTGATCCATCTGTGCCTATGACTAAAGGGGGGGCACCTCTGTGCTTAAATATCCCCCTGAGGTTACAGACGTGAGTGGGCCTGATCTGTGATTCTGTGGACATGTCTCGCAAGGGCTAAGTAGGTGCTCTCGCCACGAGATAAATACACCCTTATGGCTGGATGGTCCTGAAAGTGCTGGTCACGCAGCCAGACAGGCGCCTGTGTGGGTTGTCTCTGATGGTCACCGCCTTTTGTTTGTCTTGTGTCTCCGTACAAGGGTAGCCACACACACACCAACAGTCTGATAGGCCGATCGTGGGGACAGAAACATCTCGTCCTACTGTTTTGGAATGCATGCTTAAGAATTTTAAGAAAGGTTATACTGGAAATTATGGTATTCAGATGAAACCCCAAGACTTAGAGCCTTTTGTGAGTTAGAATGGCCCAAGGTTTGCCCAGCTTGGACAACTGAGAGATCCCTAGGTGAGGGTCTCCTCTGGTCCATCTTGCTAACAGTCACCATCCCTGGACAGGAACATTCAGATCAATTTCCCTATATTGATTTATGTCTCAAATTGTGCCAAAGAATGCCTCCTTGGCTTCATATGTGCACCCTGGAAGCAAAAAGCAATATCCTGGTCCTCCGTCAGAAAGGGGACGATGCTGGAAAGAAACTGGCCCTTTCAGACCCGGACTGAGAGAATTTAGACTTTCCCCCTCCTTACCTGACTTCCCTGGCCCTTCCCTGGGCCCCTACGACAGACATCAGCACCAGCCCCTGTGGCCTGGCCTCCACCTCACCTGATTCAATCCAGCCTCTCCAAGACCCAGGTACCCCAAGGGAGGCAAATAAAAACAATGGAACTTAGGGAGCACGTCAAAAGTAACATCCAGACAGCTCAATGAAAAAAGTTATCTCCCTTGAGACTTTAACTGAGACCTTGACAGCTTGGAGCCTTGTGCACCGAGCCTGGGAGCCTCTCAAGCTTCTGCTCCATGGCCATCAGCGGCTGATGAGAACTGTCTAGTTCCCTCCTCAAAACTACTGCTTGCCAAATCTGCTGTCTTTCACACCATAGACTCACCTCTCTCAAACATGTAACATCGTTACAGACAAATCCTAGGGCTCCCCTCTGGGGGAGGTCAAGCTGCTTTCCCTTCCTTTTGAGTTGCTAAATTCACCGGTGCAGAGGAGGTGGGGACAAAAGCCTGAGAACTGCTTGGCTTTAGAGCACCAGAGGGTGCGTGCTGTGGTCAGACTCAGAGGACAGAATAGGGCTCACACTCAAATTGGAAAAAACTAAAAAAAGAAAACAAGTAATAGATTAAAAACAGCTTAAAAAAGCTCTGAAGAACATAAGAAGAAAAAAAACACTCTTGGCTTTATAAGCCAAGGTCAACGCTATGGTATCAGCTTAATGCTACCGTGAAGGTCTGGAATCCAAAACAAAGCCAGAAAAACTGCAACTGTGCTCTACCAGACAGAAAAGAGATTTTACAAGAGAAATCAAGTTACAAATTTTAGCTAATTGATAAATGTATCTTTGTTTTCAGTTTGAGTTGATGTTTAATTGGTGTGCTTAAAACATTTCTTGTACATTGCAAATTCTTCAGTTGTAATTACAGGGTTAACTTGCTCTTTTCTGTACCTTGTTGATTAAAAATCCCTCAAGGTCACTACCATTCTATTGGCAGCCAACCAAATTTAAAGTGTAACGATACAAGAACAAAAAAGGGACACTTTAAAATTTTAACAGCTAAAGACAAGTTTGTGATAAAAAGTCTATATTAAGTGAGATAAAAAATATTAAAAAGCTGTAAGTAAAAGAGATACAATTTTTTTGTTTTGGTACAGGGGATCAAACTCCGGTCCTTGCGCTTGCGCAGCAGGCGGCGAAACCACTGAGCTAAATCCCCAGCCCGATACAATTTTGATATAAAAAATTTTGTATGTTTGTCTTGTTAGAAAAATAAAAAAGATATACAAGACCAGAAGGCCTAAGTATGTCAAAAAGATGTGCGGAAATGATTTATCAAAAAAAAAAATGTATGTTTGTTTGTTGGTTTCAAGCTTGCTATAAACAGTTTACATATGTTTACATTGGTTGTCATCAAGGAGTTGGATTCTAAATGTGTTACTATAGTATGTGTACATTGGTCATCTTCAAAGGGTTTAAAGAGCCAACAGGTTACAAGATAACCTCCTCTTTTACAGTGAGTAAAAAAAAAAGAAAGACTGTTGGGAAGGGGCCAATGCCCTCCTTGAGTTCCTGAGGGATATAAAGTCTCATGGAAAAAAGCACAAATTTCTAGACCAAAGTGTGGTATTTGGGATTTGACTTAGGAAAAGGACAAAGGAGGCTTGGTCCAGAGAAAAAGAAAGTCGTTTACTCTCTGCCAAGACCCACAACCAAACAGCAGGATTCTGCAGACTCTCAGTCCCTGGGTTCATGGAGAAAACAAAGCTGCTATATGAGATGCTAAAAGACAAGGAAAAGGACTAAACAAGATCCATCCTTCGGAGAACTGAAAAAGGCTTTAGGCAGAACTCCTGCACTGGGCATCCCAGTTGTCACCAGACCCTTCAATTTGTTTTTAGATGAAAAAATCATGTTGCCTTGGAGGTTTTAACTCAGAAAATGAGCCCTTGGGAAAGACCCATTGCTTACCTCTCAAAAGCTTTAGAGACTCCATGACAAGGGGATGGCCTCCCTGTTTATGAGCTGTGGCGGCTGCAGTCATATTAATAAAAGAAGCTGACAAGCTGACTTTAGGGCAAGAACTGTGTATACTTCTCATTCAATAATGGAGTTATTAAATAGTAAAGGCCAGAAATGGCTCTCCAATAGCCGCATCACTCAATACCAAGCCCTGCTGTGTGAATAATCCCCACGTCAATGTTGTAACGGTAAGGCATTAAATCCAGCTACCTTCCTGCCTATGGAATTGGGAGCCCCTTAACATGACTGCATCAGCCTGACAGAAGAATTATGCTCCATTTGACCAGATCTCCAGATGACCCCACCTCCAGATGCTGAGTATGTCCTGTACAAGGATGGAAGTAGCTTCACGGAAAATGGAAGCTGCCGAGCTGGGTTTACAGTCACCACAGAGACCCCTTCCTCAGGGATGGTCAACACAAAGAGCAGAACTCTGGGCACTAACCCGGGCACTTTGTTGGGTGGAAGGAAAAAGAATCAATATTTATACTGACTCAAGATAGACCCTTGCTACCATTCATGTGCATGGCGCCATCTACTGGCAATGGGGGACTTCTCACAACAGAAGTAAAAGACATCAAGAATAAGAATGAAATTTTAAAACTCTTGGAAGCATTTCCAACAAGGTCTGAAAAAGCCTCTGAAGTGTGCAAAACATTGTTGAGAGAGCTAATTCCAAGATATGGACTCCCTCTGACCATCCACAGTGACAATGGTAAAAGTAGGAAGGATGAACAGAACTATTAAGTTAACTCTAAGTACTGCCTACAGACCCAGGGCCCTTGGGTAGATCTCTTACCCTTTGCCTTGATAAAAATTAGAAATGTGCCCAACAAGGGAAAGTTCTCCCCACTTGAGATCCTGTTTAAAAGGCCACCACCTTTGATTAAAAGCCTTAGGGACAATATACACAAAATAGGAAGTCTGATGCTTAACCAACAGCTTGAGGCTCTAGGATAGGCTTTTCATCATCTACACAAATATGGGGAAAAGGATAATATTCCCATGGACACTCCTGCTCATTTATTTGAGCTAGGGGACCAAATTTATATAAAAGATTAAAAAAAGGACTCCCTCACCCCAATGTAAAAAGGCCTTATGTTATTGTTACAACAACTCCCACAATGGTAAAATTTGCAGAAATACAGCCTTGGATCCATCATTCAAGAATTAAGGAATTTCATCTAGAAGACTCCTGAACGTGGCAGCCGGATCCAGCAACCCCGTTGAAAGCGACACTGCTGAGAATGCACTCTCAAAGCCCTACTCCTGTCACTCCAGAAGCTCACAGGTCAATGCATGGCTGAAGAAATTGAAGGAGATAATGTTCTCAAAAGCCCTGCTGATAGGCTGAAGTACAGCTAAAAGCTCATAAATAGTAGTACCGCTTAGTTGACTGGGACTTTTCTACTCACTATTGTTGTTATTTACTTTTATTATTGTTTTGTTATTATTGCTGTGTGTTTAGTTCTAATTGGGTTCCTCTTTGGCATTGCTCTGAGTGCTAGTGCCCCAAAAGACTGGAGCACTTGCCAAAAATACTGGCTTACTATCACATATTGATGTAGCATCCCACTTTTCTGTGTGCTTATATGTTTAAGATAAATACAGGACATTGGAACTTTGAACTGAGTATGTACAAGCCTAAAGATTCAAAGTTTGATGCCCAAACCAAACTAAGGTAATAAATGGAAACCCAAAGGGCATCCCCTGCCCATTACATTTGATGGATACTCACGCCAGCACTATGGCTGGCCAGAAGTGATAGATTGTGGAGGGCATAATAGGGAATGACTATACTGTGCAATGAGGTCAGAAGGGCGAACAAGAATGGCTATAAAGTTCCAAAGACAACAAAAGGCTTAAATGGAAAAAACACACAATCCCCAAATTGCTATACTTGTAAAGAAACAGAAAGTAACCCCATTTAAAATAGTTATACCTAAATAACTGAAAGGACAGGTTAATTTGCTGGCAGATATAGTACTGCAAAATAAAAAAGCCCTCAATTTATTAACTTCTAAGTATGGGGAACTTGCTTATATCTAGGAGAGAAATGCTGTTATTATACCAGTAAGTCTGGAGTAGTAATGGAATCTATGGATAAACTTAAAAGGGGGTTAGACAAAATGGAAGCGCAATTTGACACTGAAAATCCAAATTCATGGGGTGACTGGACTCTATCTAAATAAAAACCATGGTTAGCAGTCCTCGCTGGACCACTACTCACTTGCTACCCTTAGCTACAGTAGGCCCCTGGGTTATTAATTGGATAACCAAGTTCATCACACAGAGAATAAACTATCCAAAACTACCAGGTGTTAATCTCCACAAGATATGTAGAGTACAGGGACATTAGTAATCCCAATGATGAAGAATCATCATGAATCAAAACAGATGGGGGAATGTTTAAGGAAAGTATAAAATAATATAAAATAACTGCCTGCCTCATTCTGCTTCTGTAACTTGCTTCACTTGCTTGTTTTGCTTCTCAGAATAGCAATACCAGATGCTTCGCCATTAACCACAAGTTTGTGGGCACGAGATAAGCCACTGCCTGCAACATTGCCTAACCGCATAACAGTGACCGTGCCTCACAAGCAAAAATACATGTAGACCCTAAGCTTTCTGTAAATCACATGACTGGACCTAGTTTAAAGTATAAATGTAAGCCTCCAATGTGTCCCAGGGTTAGCCATTGAAGGCATGTTCCTGTGGGGATGGCCTGCTAGCAAATAAATTTTGTTGTTTTACCCTCAAAAAAAAAAAAAGAAATATGCTAAATTCTGTGTCCAGAACTCTCACGTTTCTAAGGTTGATCCTAACAATAATCTCTGAGGCAACATATTATTATTTTCATTATGCAGATAAAGAGATTAAGTTTAGAAAAGCTAACACATCCAGAATAATACTCTGAACAGGCCTCTTGATTCTAAATTCCATTGTTGCCACCACTGTGCTCTGCTATGTCCAGCCTTCTGCCTGCCAAACCCTCACTCCAATCACTGGTCCCCAAACACATTCATCTTTAATTCACCCATGCCTTAGTCTGGCCTGAAGTGGTCCACTCAGTGTTTCTACCTACAAAAGCTCCTCCCATCTCTTCATGTTTCTTCTCAGATTTCACCTCCAGTGTTAAGGATCAATCCCCATCCTCTAACCAGGATGAATTATTATCTGATTGTTCTACAATGCTTTTTTACATATCCCTCACAGAATGTATTGCATCTAATTTTATGTCGTAATTTTTGTTTCACTAGGTTAGGTGCTGTATATTCATCTGTATATTTCCCCAAGCACCTAACATGGTATGCCTAATGCAAACAATAACTATTCAATGAATCCAGTGGATACTCATTAATTCTTCTGTCACTGGTGGAAAGGCAGGAAGCCATTTATACCTTTAAATTGGCTAAAAATTTAGGGGAAAGTATTTTGCCTCTTGCAAAAATATTCCACATTTCAGAGCAGTGACCACTAAAGCAGGTGGCAATTCTATTAAACATCATAAAATAATATTACAATTTAATCTTATTGACAAATACCCAAATTACCTTGATCACAGAATTGAGTAGAACAACACTCTTGATAGACTAAGGTGAGAGATATGAAGATTAAAGTATTAAGAGAGACAGGAAGTAAATGCATCTACCTGAGGTGGATTCAGTTGCGAAGCCAGGGACACACAGCGAGTTTCAGAACTTCTGGATGGGGGGACACTTGACACATCTGTGCTGATACGGGAAATGAGCACATGTGGGGATCTAGTTTCAGCTGCTTTCAATTTTTCTTTATTTTTCCCTTCAATGGAAAAATCAGTATTATAAGCAACATCAAATTATGCAAACACTTAAAATTCACTCTTCAAAGAGAATATTTGTTCTTAAATTACCATAAATTTATGTTACAGCCATTGATTACAAAACATTACAGTAGAGAGCAGAGAGCCCTGAGGAGCAGCTGGCTAATGTAATTACACTGCACTGGTATTATACAGTAAGTAATAAAAGATTCTCAGTCTTATAAAAAATACAACTAATCTCTCTAGCTGGAGAAGGACATTAAAATGAACAGAATTATTGCCCCTTACTGTATCAATTGATAACCTAAAACTAGTTATTAATATCCACTATTAATACTTCTATCTTTTTTTTGCTCAATTTTAAGTGGTTTAGAGAACATTTTATAAGATGAAGTGAAGATAAATGAAGTGATGACTAAATTAATTGTTTACATTTTACTTTATAAACAATGTCATGAAAAATTTTTTTAAATATCATGATTAAAGATGAGTTTGGTAAGTTGTTTTTTAACCACAATATGTTTCTGCGATTTCTCCAGAGTGCATACGTATTATTTTTGTAACCCTCCCAAACAATAATACCCTTTTGAAGTGAATAAAGATCACATAAGAATATAGGCAGTTGGTCTGAGGATTTAGCTCAGTGGTTCCACCTCCTGCATCTCAAGCGCAAGGTCCTGAGTTCAATTTCCGGTACCAAAAAAAAAAAAAGAATATGGCCAGTCAGCTCACTTTTCTCTCATCCTAGACATTGCAAGACATGGCCAGCTTGGGAGCACAAAGCTGAAGGGAAGAGGGGTTTTTTTTGTTCTGTTCAGTAGGCCAAATTCTACAAAGAAGTACCTGTGAGTGTAGTTTCCCAGTTCTTTCTAATTAGTTCTTCCAATATTTCTACCACATTTGTCCAGACATGATCGAATACTCCTGCTGCCACAGTATCTTTGATACAGTCATGAGGGGAGATGGGAGGAAGTCCGTGTCTATGCCACTTCCTGCCACAGTGAGCTGGCTTTTGTTCAAGATGTTCATCACCACTAAGGATAAAAGTCCATTCTAATTACTGGTAACCAGGTTAAAGTTACACTCTATCACCTATTCGTCATCTATCTATTGTAATGAATGTATATGTATATATTTACAAATGTTAATAAATATAACATTCCTTTTTAAGCAGCATATTGTTATTTTTAATATATACAACTTTTGTTTGTCAACTATTCCTCAATAAAGTCAAGGAAAAAGTAAAGCAAATAATTTGTTCTATTTTTTCCCTGCTCTCTATTTCATTTATGTCTGTTCCAATCTTTGCCACTTCTTTTCTTCACTCTGGGTTTAATTTGTTCTTTTTCTTGTTCCTTCAGATGCAAAGTTAGTTTATTTGAACTCTTTCTTTTTTAAATTGAAGGTGTGAATTGCTATAAACGTCCCTCTTAGAACAGCTTTTGTTGTATCCCACAAGTGTTAGTATGCTGTATTTCCATTATCATTTATCTCAAGATATATTTTTGTTTTCCTTTTGATTTCTTCTTTGACCCACCAGTTCTTCAGGAATATGTTGTTTAATTTCTATGTATTGGTGAATTTTCTAGATTTCTTCCTATTACTGAATTCTGGCTTTCCAAGAAAAGAAGCTTGATATGATTTCTGTCTTCTTAAATTTGTTAAGACTTATTTTAGTAACTGGTTATCTTTTTAACAATTTTCAATCACAAAGTAAATTTTTATCCTACAATATTTTTAGCTTTTATGTAAAAGCAAAATAAGTACATTTAGTATCGAACTTCCTCATTCTTCTTTCCCCTACCAGATACTGGGATCCTGGAGCCCCCAGAGCACTTGATAGGGTCGGCAGCCTTATCCAGTTTCACTAGCAGCAGGACACAGCTCTGGTTTTCTATCATCTGAGCCATGTGTCCAAGAAGAAAGGGACTTACTGCTCTAGTATATACACTTACTGCTAGGAACTGAAAAACGGTGGGGGATGCACATTACTGTTAAAAGAATAGAAATCTTCTGAATAGGGAAAAAATACAAGAAACACTAAATGAGCATTATCTTAGTCACTTTCCCATCATTGGATACAATAACTGACACTCAAAGGAGGAGAGGTTAATTTTGGCTCATGGGTACAGTTTCTGGTTGGCTGGCTCCAAGGCAGAAATGGGGTGGCAGAAGGAAATGGGAAAGGAAAAGACACTCAATTCATGGCATCCAGAAAACAGAGAAAAAAAGGAGGAGTCAGAAACAAGAATTTACTCTTCCAGGTCCCCCATCTTCTGACCAGACCCTACCTTCTAAAAGCACATTCAGCTCTGAATGCTTCAGTGGATTAATCCCCTAATGAGTATTAGTGCCTGCATGATCCAATCACCTTCCAAAAACCCAACTTCTGAACACAGGAGCCTTTTAGGGGGACATTCTAGATCTAAACCATAACAAGCATGTAATAAAAATAAAGGTCAAATAAATTAACATTATACTATGGAGTCAATGTCAAATAAAACACTATTTACTCCTCTTTTCTGTCAAATGCAAAATACTCTTCAATCTTCCCATCCACACCATAAACCTCTTCTTGCAGGGATGAACATGCCACTAGGCTGGCACTCCCCGTGCCATCAGGGCCTGGCAGGGCAGAGGCTTCCAGTGCTGCTGGCACTATCTGAGAGCCAGAAATGCACAGCCTGTGGGGGAAAAAACCGATTCAGCATGAAAGTTTGTAGGACACAAGAATGTAATGCTTCAATGATCAAAACAGAGCTTTAAATTATCCATAAAGTCAAAATCTTACATTTAAAAAATTGCATTAAATATTACATTTGACAAAACTCATATCCTTAAAATCATTTTAACACAGGCATCATAAAAATTTTAAGGGCCACTTAAAAGATTAAGTTATTCTATATGTCTGAGTCCTCCGTGCTATAATGAAATGATGCGAAGACACAGTGAATGTATGTGAGTGGCAAAAAGAGGTTTATCAGAGTCTGTTAGTGAGCAAAAGAAAACAAGCTAGTGTTTTATTTCTTCTGCTTCGACTGCCTCGAGGCTTAGGATTTGTCATAATGAGGTGGTGTTTGATTCTATTACACCTTTCCAGTGCCTCTGGAACTATATGTGTGTGGTCCATACATGCTTTCCTTATCCACACACATGTATATACACACATCACCAACTTGGGATCAGAAACAACTTGTAAAAATCATTCTCTCTACCTGTCATTCACTGAAATCTAAATCTGCATATTTGGTTGTCCTAAGGATCATGAGTGAGATAAACATGAAAAACATGACTAAAATACAGTTACAAATAGTTTTTGGGAGTAACATATGTGTACATACTCTCTGACACTGCTGTTGGGTTCAGGGGCCGCAGGTACAGGTTTGTGACTGGCAGAACTTGGCAGGCTGCCCTGAAAGTGTTGGAATCCTTCATCAGTTGGCAGGATGAGCTGTCTTCCTAATACTCTGCAAGGGAAAAAAAGAAGCTAAGAAGCTACTACCACCTTTGATCAGACGAGGGAAAAATGTTTTGTGACCTTTAAATCATGGTACAAGCTGAAAGAGCTGGTGCACACCTGTAATCCTAGCAGTGTCGGAGACCAAGGCAGGAGGATTGCAAGTTTCGAGACCAGGCTGAGTAACTCATCAATAAAAATGGAGAGCACTAGGAAGTAGTTCAGTGTGAAGTCCCTGGCTTTAATCCCCAGTACCACAGCAAATAAATAAATAAATAAATAAATAGTAGGATACAATAATGATTTTAAAGACATGGGCATGTCACAAGGTAGTATGTATTGGCCCATGAGAGGCATCACAGTGTTAGAGAAAAAGCCAGCTGTCTGAGGAGGAAGGACAGTTTCTTCTGACCACAGACTAAGAGTCTGAGGTAAAGTTCCTCCACTCTCTCACAGCCACTGATTTCATTTGATTGTTTGTTCTTCAGATGCAAAATAGAACCACAGTTATCTTGCAGGACTTGTGAGCAGGTTAAAGATAATCTATGTCAGACTCAGGTGTCTAAGGCAAAGATAGAGATGCTATAAATACTAACTAATATATCTAGCAAAATATGTACCTTGCAACCTTTTCTTTTTCTACCTGACCTCTGTTTTAATCTTAACTATGTAAGATAACAGGGACAGGATAAAGTTTGAGCTCCCAACTTTTTGGTAAGTGCATCATTTCCCAAAAAAGTACACAGCTACCAATTACTATCTCGTAGGGCATATTATACTCTTTTAGGCAGGGGTTTATGAAGAATTGGAAAGAAAAAAATACTCAGTCATGAATTTTGTAAGTTATCTAGTCAAGCTAACCAGAAAATTCAAGCCCATTTCCATAGTGACCCTCCCTACATCCGAAATGGTGATGAGATGGAAAGATTCATCTACTTAGTCTTTTAGAGAATACTCTTCCCTCTTGAGCTGATCTCCAGTTGTTCTCAGTAATGACAGAAGCCTATTGCTCATGTACAATATATTGAATGTGAAGGTGAAAGATCACTTTGACTATTCTTACATGTGTTACATATGAATGCAATGTCTTTATAAGCAAGAGCTAGATTTGCTTCTCACAAATTTTAAGGATACTTGAGTCATGCCATGTCTTGATATTTCCTCAGGCATCATAGTGACAGACGGGACTTGTGAGTAAATGACTGTGTTCTGGATGCCTATTTTGATGGGGCAAATGGGGCTGTCAGTCAAAATGTACATCAATCAGAAGATTGTCTACAAAAATCCACCTTGGAAATGTCTTCAAAGGATATCTCTACCTTAGATGGAGGGATCTGCTTGCCCACTCACAGCATTCAGCCAGTAGGTTCTGGGTCTGAGCACCTACTTTCCCTTCAAATAACATTTCCTCCACCTCCCAAAATAATTGTTGCACTTTCTGAGCATTGGCTTTGTCAAATTCCTGAAACAGAAAGGCACAGTTAGTAACAACAGAAAAAGTTATACAAATATGAGTTTCACAACTGATGCCATTTATATATTTAAAATAACTCATTATATGGGGGGGAAATACAATAACATGACAAGAATGTGGACTTCTACCTTCACAGACAGATATACCAGTGCTCCCATTCTTACTTTTTTGACCAATTATATCTCATTTCAATAGTTATATCTCCACTTTTTCTTTTTCTTTTTTGGTACCAGAGATCGAACTCAGGACCTTGCACTTGCGAGGCAGGCAGCAGAACCACTAAGCTAAATCCCCAGCCCCATATCTCCACTTTTGATTCCCTTACTGTAAAAGAGATGATTTCTACCACATGAATTATGAAAGTTATTTGAGATTTTACATGTGATGTGTGATCAAAAATATAGCAAATGTTTAAATACAAATTTAAAAAATTATTACAGTCGAAGACATATTGCCATTAATCCCCTCAAAATACTCCCTTTCAATTTGAACACACCTATCCCATTATTCTTTGCACTTTCTGAAGCAGTTCTGGAAGTCCTCTTTCATGAATGTATTTTCATGGGTGCTTTAATGTTCTGAGTCATTTAAAAACTTTTATGGAAATTTCTGTCAAATAAAAGACATTATGTTGTGTCTTTATCCACCAGATCTGGCACCACATAACTTCTTGCTCTTTCTCAAAGTCAAAATTACCATTACAAGTAAGTATTTTGAATCAATTTAAGACAACAGCACAACTAAAGATACTTACAAAAGAGGACAGACTTCCAGAACTCCTTCAGAAAGTGCCAAGAATGATAGGATAAGTATGTTCAAAGGAAGAAGCACTGATGGCAATGTTTCTTTTACTGTAACAGTGTTTTTAAAAACTGTACATATTCACTGTATATATATATATATTTTTTTCTTTTTTTGGTACCAGGGATCTAACTTGGGACCTTGCACTTGCAAGGCAGGCGGTGTAACCACTGAGCTAAATCCCTAGCCCTCATTGTATTTATTGATCACACATAATAGATACAAAGATACAGAGAAAGTACACCTGTTGACATAGACATTAATATGGATGCTAAAACTTACACACACTTACATACCCACACACACTCAGATACACCCATGTACATACAGACATGTCTCTCATATAGTTCTGCTTAATGTACTTAGCCCATCTGAAAAATACAAGCTCTTTTTTTCTTCTGATGATACAATGGAAAATACAAATTACTTTTGTAGAAAGAACCACTGACCTTTTAATCTATAAAGGAGAGAGACTTTTAAAACTCCTTAGTTATTAGGGTGAGGCCAGAGTATTTTTTTTTTTATCTGACTTGGGCAATGCTATAACGAGAGAAATAACCCTGCACCACAGGCTCCAGGCTGTGTTTTCTTCTAGGAGTATGTGAATCCAAAATCTAATCCACAGCTCAAAGCACCAAAGTGCGTATCTAGTTGGACATACTTGACCCAAAATGGTTAGGGTTGATTTCAATACATGATTATTCATTACATTATTTTGTGTTAGTTCTTCTCTCAAATTGATAATAAATTAAATTCCCAGATTACAGGGGAGTTGTATTAATTCTTTTAAATGCAATAAGAAGAAAACCAATAATACTTGTCTCTTAAAAGGTGACTAGATGGCTGGAGCATGTGAGGAGGCTCACTTATTCTGCTGTGTTGCATTTTGTTGCTTTTGCAAATATTTCCTATCAAAAAGTAATTTAAAATTTTAAATTAAGGTGAAAAGGAAATTTAGGGCCTGGAATAATTTAAATTCTATATATGGAAGTCATAAGAATCTCCCTTAACAATCCTATGAAAATTCGTGCTGAAAAACCCTAGATTTGGACATGATGAAGCAATTTTTCTCAGCCTCCTTCCCAGGGGCATGGCCATGAGAGGAAAGCGTGAGAGGGCATGTCAGCAAACTGTCATGAGGGTGGGAGTCACACATTCTTTCAAAAGTTGTCTGAGTGATTCTGAGCTGCCTGCCTTCCAGACCCCTTCTGCGGCCCTCACACTGCCCTCTCCATTAGGAATCACTGCTGTCCAACCACATGAGGAAGCAGATTGACACGTGCTATGAAGAAAGGGAAGAAAAGCACATCCCAACAAGGAGGAAAACTAGAACCCAAGATGCCTTAATGGAGGCTCTTCTATAACCAGATGGGCTTCTGCAAAACTGTATCCTAGGATTCTCAGGGACACTGGTGGGGACAAGGAGGCAGGAGACTGTGGATACAGCATAGTGTATAACAAAGCTGGAGGTGCAGCTAAGTACTCATATATAAAAGTGATAATGCTTTTATAAACAATGAAGTTTTCTTGAGCATGAGAAAGTAATTTTTCATTATCAATTGTAATAACAGATTTATCCAAAATACTCTCAAACATACATCGTCCCTCCAAGAATAAATGGAGCTCCTCTCTGTAGAGAAGCCAGTGGTCGAACTCTGTGTTGAAGATCCAGCCCATGAGTTGTGGGCTTCTGTGGGTGTGCAGCTTCCACTGGATGAGAATGATGATGGGGATTCACTGCAGGAATGAACATAAACAACAGAAATAACATGCACAGTACTGGGAAGAGATTATACTGTACATCAAGCAAGTGGCTTGGCTTCTCTGGACCTATTTCTTCCTTCTTTCCTTAAATGCATTTGTTAATTTTGTAGTGCATTAATCTCAACATATTTTTGCAATGTATCACTGTCACTTATTTTTTTGAGACAGAGTCTCACTATGCAGTCCAGGTTGGCCTTGAACTCACTATGTAGCCTAGGTTGGCCTCCAATTTGAGGCAATCCTTCTGCCTCAGTCACCCAAGTGCTGGAATTACAGATATGTGCCACCATGCCCAGCTGCACTTTACTTTTAGAAATTCATGTGGCTATCCACTGATGTTGTTTCCCACCTTTCTTACGGGCATTTTTTTTTAGTCAGCAGCATTTAATAAGTTAATGGGTTAATTCTTACCTGGTATATTTATCAATGGCTTTCTGCACGTTTCTTGTAAAATATGTAGGTAAAGGATCTTTGTTTTTCACAGCAAAACTATGCTTTCTAGCTCCTTCTGAGAGTCCTCGTCTGCAAAATAAAATAAAACATGAAAATTCTCTTTAATGTAATAATACAGTTTTATTTACTAAAACATACTTTTCCTTTCTATAAAGTTGCCTCTCTCCTACAGCACCCTCCTAAACACAATGTGCATGCACACACACACGCATCCTCAAGAAACTGGGACCCCAAACCTTGACATTTTAATTTTTCTTAGAATCAATTTTCCAATAATTTGAATGCATCTTTATGTGAGCTAGAAAAAATACAACAACTTTTAGTGCATCAGCCAGAGAAGTAAATGTTGCCCCAAACACTTGACAGTATTCCAGACAGCCTTCCTCCAAATCATAAGCCTTGACCAGTGAAACACGGGCTGGATTTCAGCTTGCCCTTGACCTGGTCCCTTATCCTTGTAAAACTCAACCAGCACTCCAATAGCAAATCATTAATCCTGTATTAGTTCTGAAATATGTCCAATTATTTTCGACCACTAAGAAGCTACATAAGCATCTAGCTCAACTTACTTTAGCATCTTTGCTTGGTATGTATTCTGGGTTTTAGAAACTTGGAACATGTTAAAATTTAATGGAGAACTAAAACAGAAAAACATATGAATGTTAATAAATTATAAACTTAACTGTGTGGCACAGTTGAAGTTAATCATTAAAATGCTCCTTCAATGAACCTCTTAAAATATTTACCTTCCTCTAGTCAAAATATCTTCCTAATGTTAATAGTGTACTACTTCTACTCTTTTAATAGAAATTTTCCCATGAAAATAAAATCTGTGTTAGGGTAAGTTATCGTAGTGAATTAGAAAAAAAATTGAACTTCCAATATTTCTAACAAGAACGCTATTCTGGTTTGAATTTAAAAGAAAAAGGTGTTTTTTTGTTTTTAATTAAAATAGTACCTAATTTTGGGGAAGAGGGTGTGGCTCAGCGGTAGAGCATTTACTTAGCATAAACAAGATCCTAGGTTTCCTCCCTAACCTTACAATAAACAAATAAATAGGACCTGGGATTTAGCTCAGTGGTTTCGCCGCCTGCTGCGCAAGCACAAGGACCCGAGTTCAATCCCCGATACCAAAAAAAAGAAACAAAAACAAAATAAACAAATAAATAGATAAGCGAAATGGTACCTAATTATCAATATTTATACAGTATTTTAAAATATAAGTGGTACAATTCCTGCCCTTCTTTGTGTATCTATGTACTCTACAATAAAGGGAATTCTTAAAACAAATTAAGACTATAAGCAGACATTAGCCAAGACCCTCTGTCCTCCAGAGATATATTTTGTGCAACAGAGAATAATAGAATTATATGATCATTTCCCTTCCCTTCCCACTACTTATGCATCTTCACATAATCAAATAATTCTGAGGATAAAGTGTTAAATATACCAGAGAAATGAATAAATGACAAGCTTTTATGGTATTAAACTGCTTTACTTTTAGCCCTATTCATATGTTTTCAAACCATTAATTATTTATCATTTACACTGGGACTCAATAACTTTTTAGGTAAACAAAATATTAAACAATTAAACATTATAAAATATTAAAAATTAACTAAAATTACATCAAATAGATCAGTTTTGACCAATAAGTACATACTCAAATATGAGTTAATGTTATTGAGACATAATTTTAAAACAGCATGATAAATAACTAAAATTTGTTTCTTCATGATATCTTTATAACAGTGGATTAAAATTTTCTCTCCACTGAGATTTAGGGAAATTTACTTCTCCTAGTCTCAAAATCCTTGTGTGCAAGGGCCAGGGATTTAGCTCAGTGGTTCTGCTGCCTGCCTTGAAAGCTCAAGGTTCTGAGTTCGATCCCGGATATGAAAAAAAAAAATCCACATGTGCAAAACAGCAAATATAGGAGTCTCCCCCATATCGCAGAGGTTACATTCCAATACCCCCAGTGCATTTCTGAAACTGCAGAGAATACTGAGTTCTATATATATTGTTTTCCCCTTTACAATGTATACATCTATAATGGTTTAATTTATAAGTTACTCGCAGTAAGACATTATTAATAACAATTAATAAAATAGAACAGTTGCAGCATTACATTATAATAAAATTGACATCAGCACTACTCTTGTATTTTAGGGCCATGATAAATAAAATAAGGGTTACTTGAACATAAGCTCTGCAATACTCTCACAGTTATTTGGTAGCTGAGAAGTTGCCAGTGGGTAGTACATATACCTGGACACCCTGACCAAAGGGATGATTCACGTCCTAAGATGAATGGAGTAGGATAGTTCAAAAATTTTGCTACTCAGAAGTTTTCCATTTATTATTTTTGTGCAATGCTTGAATGCAGGTAACTGAAACTGTAGAAAACAAAACCTCAGATAGGGGACAGGGATGGCTACCTTACTGCCAACTTTGTTGGTATGGTTGTGACACATGAAGTAGATGAAGTATGTAAAGGCCAAAGAAAAGATGCTTAACTTTCAGTGGCCAGGAAGCAGAAAAGAAGTAACTAGGGACAAGAATATGTCCTTCTAGGCCATGGCCCCAGGGACCCACTTCCAACCAGGCCCCGCCTCCTAACAGCACATTCACCTACTGAATCCACTAATGAGAATAGCACTGCTATGATCCAATCACCTTGTACACACAGAAAAATGTGTGGGACATTTTAGATCTAAACCATAACAATTGTCTATATAATCAGTTCTAGATCCATCAGGTCTATCACTGCTATTATTATCATATGCTACCATATGAAAACATTCTATTCTTGTTTCTTTGTACCTTCCCTAGCATTTTGTACTATATAGATCTATTTTCGAATTTTAATTTTTTTCTTGTGATCTTGACACCCAATGCTTATCACATAAGCAATATTTTATTGAGAAAATCAATAGGCAAAGGTTACGTTAACAAGGAAAACACAGAAGACATTATTGCTCTATAAGTACTCTCAATCAATTCTCATGCTTATTGCAAAAAATTACAGTGTATCTAGATATTAAAATAGTCTCCAAATTCAGCATATTTCTGAAGTATTTTAACATTTTTATAGAGAAAACAACATAGTTATTCATATAGCTGATATCCCCCAGAAATGACTTCTATAACTAAATATTAGCCTCTGTTCACTCGCTACTATTTCTCTTGCTTATAATTTATCTGCCTTTGGTGTCACTTGAAATCAAATTTCACTAATCTGAAGCATGCCAATTTGCTTTATTTTTAATAATAAAAAGAAAAATATTTTTCAATGGGGAGCTAATTTTTTTCCTACTCATTGGGAATTGTAGGAGACAGGGCAGTGGAAGTGGGAAGTCCTGCAAGGATTACAGAGATTGCCATAAAACAGATGCTTTAAACACTGTGTAATTCCACACCACTGCTCCAGTTTTTCTCTCCTTTGCTCTTCCACGTTTCATCTCTTGAAGAGTTCAGTGTAATAGCATAAAATTGAGCAACAATGTAGAAGAGACTTGGTGTTATGGCTTGTGTCTGGATGTCGCCACAAAGCCTCATTCAGCCACAAGTAGCTCTTTGGAGGTGGCTGGATCTAGGGTGTGTGTTGCTGGGATTAAGGATGTGATGCTAGAATTGATTCATGGTGTGGTCCTAGGATTAAGGCTGCCCCCTAAAGGGGAGTAGACTTACAATGGACAGAAAGAGGACTGTTGCTTGTTACTTGCTGCCTTCTGCTGGCCATGCACTGCTTCCCTCTGCCATGCCACCCTGCCTTGGAGCCAGCCAAATATGAACTGAAACTTCTACCAATTGTGAGCCAAATAAGCCTTTCCTTCTTTAATTTGGGGGGTCCAGTCTTTTGTCACAGTAACGAGAATGGTGACTGAGACATTGGGTGAAAAAGAACATGAGCCCATAGCTCAATGACTGCTCAACATGGCCAAGAAGAGAGACATGAAGTTCCTACCAGGGTGCAGGCCACTGATTTGCAGGTTTCTCTAGGAACTACAAGTTACTTACTAATATCATGAATACCAAACAGATCCTTTAAATATGTCTTTTTAATACTATGTTTCAGCCCTTAGCTTTCTCTGTCATAAACTATTATTCTGTGAATAATGTTGAACATCTTTAATTCCTTGTAAACTATTAACTTCTATACATGCTAAACAGTCTTAAAAAATGTACAAACTTCAGGATGCATCCTGTCTGGCTTGGTTACTTTTCTCACTGCTGAAAGAAAAATATTCAACACACAAAGTTGAAAGAGGAAAGGTTTATTTCAGCTCACAGTTTGTCCATATGGTTTCAGTCCATAGTCAGCTGGCTCCAAGGGAAGGCACCATGGAAGAGGGGTATGGCAGAGGAGAAACAGTCCATGGCAGTCAGGCAGAAAGCAGTGAGGGGCAAGCCTCCCTTTCCTTTTTATCTCATCCAGGTTACAAGCCTATTGGATGGTGCCCCACATACACCCAGGGTGGGTTTTCCCATTATCCACATGTAGAACTATGCTAAACCAATCAGTGTACTAATTTAGTTATTACACACCCTAAATCCGAGCAACTCCAACAAGCCCCACCTATGAGCACATAGGGGTCATCTAGATACAGTACAAGCCATACCCGTGTCCTATAAGTATCGTAAAACTTGAATGTGGTGGGATTTCTATTACAGTTATATTACTTACTACATAGGCATATGACAATTTTGTGCTTGCTTGCTCCTTTCTAGGTTTCTTATATTTTAGTGACAACAAAATATTGCTTCTAGTCACATTTCATGTGGGCTTGAGACCTAGGTTTACTTATGGTGGACTGAAGTACAAGCATCAAACTGTGTTGTACTAATTTGTGCATTAAAATGAAGGCTGAGTTTCAAGCTCCACGAGTCACTCTATTCTAGCTCTCAGGAAAATGATTTAATTATCCATTTTACTTTTTTAAGGTTGCTTCTTAAGAGCCCACAAACCTCTTCCACGCAGCCCCGGAGAAATTCAAATGGTAAGCAATGGTCACAGCTTTCAAAATGATGCGCTTGGATTTGAAAGGATTATCAAGAATGAGCAGCTCCTCTGACCTGGTTAACACCCAGGGTGGTCTCCTGGACTATGTGGCAAACACAGGCAAGGGTGACCAGCAGGAAGTGGCTCCTCTCACATAAACACTCTGGGTGCCCTCCCTTCAGGCAAGTCTAAGACCAGCCTTGGCTATGGGGACTGAAGTTGCCTCAGATGCAAGGAGTGCTTCTGGGAGCAAGTGAGCAACTTCACTTGGGGAGGCCAGATGATGTCAGCACGCCCGATTTCAGGAATGGATTCTGGAAAACACGGACCAGATGGATTCCTGCTTTTCAGGCAGGAAAAAACAACGCACACTGCACAAAAAGAGGACATGACAGAGAACTAAATTCCACCCCCCACCCACCCCCCACCCAGAGGAAGACTTACCCAATCACAATCAGCCCCAGGCCTTGGCTCGAGTCCCCAGGTCCCGGCCCCGCGCCCCGAGGCCTGGGCGCCGCGGGGCGGTGGCATCTCTCGCCGGGCCCACGCAGGCAGCGGGCGGCCGCTCGCCCCCGCGCCCCCGGGGCCTCGGCTCCGCGCCCGCCCAGCCCTGCGCCCAGCCCGCTAACCCCGCACAGGCAACCGAGACGCGCCCAGGAGCCCAGGGGCGCTGCCGGCCGGATCCACTTGGCCCATGGGCGCTGCTGCTCTTGGGACGCCCAGGACACCTTCTCCCTCCAGATCCTTCTGCCCCGCAAAGGCGGATTCCGGCGCTGCAGGCGACGCCTCCCGGCCACTCCGCGCCCGCCTTCTTCTCTTCCTCCCAGGCTGCCGCACTCTTCACCCCGGTCAAGCCAGCCCCTGCGGGGGTCTCCCGCACCTCCCCTCGGGATCCTGGCCTGCACTTTCTGCCCCGCCTACTAGCTCCTGCTCTGTGTCTGCGCGCCTTTCCCCAAGCACCCTATCTCAGGAAGAGCACGAGACTGCCCCTTCTCCCTGCCAGAGGCCAGATTTCATGATCCGGTGACCAGAGCTTTTGTCCTCCTAGTGCTTGACTCACAGCTCTCTCTGAGTCTCCAGCGCACGTGCGGGTCTGCTCTTCCCTCCCCTTCCTGGGGTCTCTCTGAAGAACAGAGAGACTTTCTCTCCAGACAGAAGGGTCCTGCCTTATCGCTTCGAAATAGAATTTTAATTCACTAGAGAAAGGCAGAGAACTATAGAAGAAACAAACCCATTAAAAGATGCTTAGATTGGGGTGGGTGGGCGCATGAGGTAGAAAAACAAAATGAAGCCCCCCCCCATCTGGTGAAGGCAACACCATTACTCAATTAACAGGAACTCTGGTGCTAATTATGTTCATCAAAGATTTATATCCTTTCAACTCCTGTCTCGCTATCTGAAAATAGATGCCTTTTGTCACAAACTCAGCCAATTTCCTAGAAACCACAGAGCATCCTTGCTGTTTGGTTTATTAATGTGTGCTTGATTCAATTTTGGAGTCACACAGCTATAACAGAGTCGCCGGACTCCACAGTTCCAGACCGTGAAATCAGCAAACCGTCATTTTTTATAAGCTAAGGGAAACAGGAGTGAGGTAACTGGGGTAAAGTATATTCTGGAAGCCAAGTATCCAAGTAAGTACTATTCATGGCATTACTTTCTCCACTAAAAATTTTTAATGATTACAATTAAGAAAGCAGATGCTGGTACATTTTCCATCCTTGTACTCCCCTAACTATTCTGCTTCAAGAACTGAGGCCGTCTATGCTTGTACAGGACAGAGAAAACCATCTATTTCTCCTGCATTTATAGGATATGAATATATATATTACACATATACCTATATCTATATATCTCCACCAAAACAATTATATTATAAACTCTTTGGTTTTCTTTTAATCAGAGCTCTCTCCAATTGTCTTAAGTCACACTCATAAGTCACCTTTCCAAGCCTTGCAGCAATTCTCTTAAAATCTTTAAAAGCCTAAGGTTTACCTTAGGTTTAGAGGGTCTATGAGAAGACTAAATCTCTCTGAGTCATAGCAAACTTCTGATTTCAACTCCATACTCCCAAATATTTGGTCTGTGCATGGAGACCATTTCTTAGTTCTCCCAAGGCAGTTTTATGTTCAGGTCCAAAAGTCCTGACTTGTATTTCCTAAGATTCCTGCTCAACACCTGGACAATTCCTTCTTTTATTGGTATCTCTTTTTGCTCAAATTTCAAAGCCTAGAGCAATATTGCTTGCTTAAAGATGAAAGTGATAAGAATCTTCTCTTTGAATTGTTCTAGACCACCACTGCCTGGTAGATATATAATTTGAACACATAATTTTAAATATTCTAGCACCCACATTAATAAAATTAAATGAATAAAATTAATTTTAATGTTTCATTTAACCCATTATATCTAAGATTATCATTTCTTTGTATAATTAAAAAGACATTTTGAATTTTTGTTTTGGTACTTAGTCTTTGAAATCCAGTGTGTATTCAGACTAACTATAGTGCAAGCATTAGCAATAGTATACTACTAGTGTAGTGGCCACTATATGGGATAATAATTCTATAAGATTTCATGATTTTTATTTTTAAGAACAATAAAAATTTTAAGACTATATCATTCTTATCCCAGTGTGAAGTTACGAAACTTTAGATAAGCAAGATATATAATATATATATATATTTCTCTTCTAAGTATGCTCTTATTTTTAGTAGTGGTTATAAACACAATCAACACAAAGTTAAAAGCCTAATTATCAGAACCGAACTACTGATTCTGCTAGCTCATCCTTGAAGACACACTGAAATATATTTAGGCTATAAAAAAAGATCCAATATTCTATATTTGAATATGATTTATAAAAGAAAACATATTTCTCTTAATATTTGGAATAGCTAATTTTATAGGTCAATCTGAATGCACCATGGGAGATAAGTATTTGGTTGAACATTATTCTTGGTGTTCCTGTGAGAGTTTGGGGGGCAAGATTAACATTTAAGTCAGTAACCTGAAAAGTATATAAATGATTTCAAATTCTTCTTTGAGTATTTTGCATTCTAATTGGAAGGGCCCCGGGATTGGTAATTATAGTGATTGAATAAGAAACCTCAATTCCTGATAAGGAAATAGGATCTGCTTTAGTATAGTGTCAGAGAATTGATTAGGTTAAAGTGAAATGATATTTGTGAAGGTTAATTTCAGCTCAGGGGTCTTTGAATAAAGCAGATAACCCTCCATCGTGTGAATGGTTTCATTTAATCCATTAAAGCCCTCAACAGATCAAAGACTGACCACTCCTTTGAAAGAAGAGATGTGGGGCTTAGCAGTACTGTTGTCAATGTTGGTTCATCAGTTGTGACTAATATATATGTCTTTAAAAGACATTTTTAAAGAATCTAAAAGTATTCTAACAATTTAAAAATTTTATTTGAAAATACTTGCATTAATTTTCTCTATACTTCTTTTTTGTAGTGATGAACCCAGGGTTTCATGCATCCTAGGCAAGCACTCTGCCCCTGAGGCACACCCAGCCCCTCTTCTACACATTTAAAACATTTTCAATTTAGTAACTATTTTCAAAGAAGATGAATAAAAATATAATGTTTTATTATTTAAATGTGAAGAGTATAAAAACCTTAGAAAGTTCTGGGTAAACTATGCAGTCCACAGTCTATATAAAATAGAAAAATGTAAAACTAATGTCATTTAACATAAAAGTGAAAAAAATTACCTGGGTGTTGAAATTTATGAGGACATTATTTTAAACAATTACAGGAAATTAAAATAAATTATATATTATATTAAATAATCATAGAATTTTTAATGAAAAAAACCTGCAGGAATAGTTTATGCAAATCAAGATTCAACTCCATGCTACATTGGCCTTAGGATTAAAATGTTTTCATGCAATATTGACAAACAGCCACTGGATGTCACCATTTTCGTTATTTTGTTGGTTTAAAAACCTTGCCTACATGGAATTTAATAGTGTTATCTTCTGCAAGATTTAAGATTCACTAAATTTTCATTGCAGAATAGATGGAGAATCCTGTTTAACAGGTCAGAAATCACTATTGCAATGATTAATAACTGGTATGCACAGTGCACAGAAAGTGTCATGATACTAGAATCCACCACTGGTAGGTGAAGTATGGTCCCCCTCGGCCCAGACAACCAGGACTGGAGGCCTCACCTCCTTGTAAGCCTCACTACCATCCTAAAGGTGGCTACTCTTCTGTGCAGAATAAACTAAAGTCAGCAACATCACATAAATTGTCAAGGACAAGAAGTTTCATTCAGATCCCAGATCAGTTCATTCTGGCTTCAAAAGTTTACCTAATAAAGATTTGTCTTGGGCCAGGGATTTAGCTCAGTGGTTCGGGTGCCTGCCTTGCAAGCACAAGGTCCTGAGTTTGATCCCCAGTACCAAAAAATAAAAATAAAAAAGATTTGTCTCAAACCCAATTTGCTAATTTCTGTTAAAGTTCCTTTCATCACATGTCTACTGAATTTTAAGCACTTCAAGTATGTTCTATAACAGTGAAGGAAAACTTTTAGAGCTTTCAATGATAACAAACAGCCAGTTGTGGCACAAGCCTCATAGGTTTGCCACTACTGTTCTATAACAATAGTAACATTTCTTGACATGCCTGGCCCTATCTGAAGCACCCGATATAAGGTTGTATATTTGTTTCACAGTCATTCCCTGGAGGAAACATTACTGTTAGTATCATTCTGCAGGTTAGAAAACTAAGGTGTAGAGAAGTTGGTGGACCAGCAGGGCCCACAGACTGTTAGGCTATGGGTACCATGGTTTACTCAACACATACACCAGGGTACATAATGTGTAACCCAAATCCCTCAACAAATTATATGAAGACACTAAGGCTCACTATGTTTAGCAAAGAATATAAAGCACTTTTTAAACTCATAGAAAAATTGTCTCTTCAAAAGATGTAGCAGATGAAAATTTGCAAGACTTTTAGTGACAATATAAAAAATTTGAAAGTCCTAGGTAATCTACAAGGTTTCACAAGCTTATCTAAAATCTCAGGAAGATATAATTAGTATTTTATTCAATAGATCACCTAACTTTTGAAGCCCAAAATTTTGAAATAAGTGCTGAAATCTATAAAGGACAATAATTATTAGGCAGGACCATAAGAAATTATAAATATTACAATATTTTGAACCAGAAAAACAGAAATTTCATGTTTCAACCTAATACACTGAATAAATGTGTTCAATAACATTCTTGATATCATATAATTCCTTGTATTTAAGGATTTTTATACTTTTATCAGTAGAAAGTGAAAGACAGAAAAATTCTGAAATTTTATTTATTTTTATTAAAAAAAATCAGTCTTTCAAAATAAAAACAACTGTTCAAATATATTCTATGAAGAAGTTTTTCCCAAACTATGGTATCAATATGTTCAAATTTTCCTAAGTTATGTTTTTTTAATTATTGGATTTGTTTTTTTTCTTTTAAATAGTGTAGCAGAAAGCAAACATTTTGTAGTAATTTCTAGATCTCTAAATTAGTACTGCATTTTATGTAATTGGAATATTAAAATAAAATTGATCCTCATTATTCTCTGGTTTGTTATTTGTGAATTCATCTACTTACTTAAATCTATCTGTAATTTCAAAATCCATATTAGGGCACTTTTATTTTCCTTGCAAACCTGTGGAGAATGATGAAAAATTTGAGTCACCTGAGGCATGTGCTCCCAGGTGAGGTCAAGCAAGGTGACTCTGCATTCTTTTCTGAGCTCTCACACTATAAACAATTATGTACTCCTAGGGGTCTATTCAGTAATGTGTTTTCTGAAGTTGTGCTTTCTTGGTTGGCGAATTTGCTGTCTAAAATGGTTCCTGGGCGTTGTGCTGAAGTGTGTTCAGTGCTCCTTAACACTGGAGGCTGTGAGGTGCCTTGGGAAGGAAATCCATTATGTTAGACACGGTGCATTAGGTGTCAGTTATTGTACTATCATTGTTCATGAGTTTCATGCAAAAAAATCAATCATATTATTGGGAATAATTACAATCAATTATTTTATCTGTATCACTGTTCATATTTATAAAATGCTATATAATGTCTTCCAAAATTTGTTATCTGACTTCAAAACTTCATTAAAATGTCACAAACCTTCAACAATTTCAGAGTACTAGAATTGGGAGCTTGTATAAATTTCATATTTAACACCTAAAGTAACAAAGTCTAATCACAGTGGATAGTGCCCACTGTCTTCTGTGCACACTGCATTTTGCATATCAGATCACAGTTGAATTCAGTGGTTCTTAAATTTTAATGTGTGCTCAAATCCTGTGCATGTTTATTAAAACATAAGTTGTTGGACCTTATTTCAGAGTTTCTGTTCCAGTAATGCAGGAATGAGAATCTGGATTTCTCATAATCCCAAGGGTTGCTGCTACTGTTAGACCAGGTGGGCTCACTGCTCAGTTTCTGTTTTACAAGTCTATCCTTCCACCCCATTCCCGCCCACACTCTGCCCACTGAAACTGCTTGAGCCCAGCAGTTAGATCATATTTAGCCTTGCACTTCAGGCTCAGAACATAGGCTGTTAATCAGTGTGTTAGGAGTAAAGGAACTAATCAAAGCCTTCACGGCACAGAGGAGGAAAGTGAGACCATGGCTACTCAGTGCAGACCAGGACAAAAACACTAGAGTCCTGCAAACTGCTAGCACATGAAGCTATTAGTCAATTAGTCAAGCATTCTCCTATAATATAATTGACACCATGAGTAAAATTCATTTTATCTTTGGGTGGGGATTCTAGCTGAAGAAAGCCATCTCCAGACTCAAAACAACAACAGAACTGGCCAATTTTGTGGAAACACAGGATACTTAGAAAAAATTGAGGACTGATGCAAAGGAGACAATTTGGAGATGCAGAGGTTCCTCTTCTTCACACTCCTGGGCTCACAACTGACCAAAGATGAAAAGGGAACTCAGAGAGCCAAAAACTCTCAGGATGACTATGATTTTGCTGTTTGTCTCATTCCCCCATAAACCCAAATGTCAACTCTTCCCCTACTTTCTGCATCACTTAGAAAAGAACCAGACATGAAAATGCTTCACATGAAACTTTATTTCTCTTTTAGAGGAAGATTCCAGCCTAGGAATTTGCAAAGGTAGAAAATGAAGACCATAAATTTTTCACATTTTAATCTCAGAGGTTGAGAAGTTTCCAGCAACAGCACCTTAAAATGTAACTGAATGCAATAGGTTCACACCTTGGTGAGTGCAAAGCTGATAACCAGGAGATAAGAGTGAAGGTTTATTGCTGGCAGCAAGTAAGGAGAGCAATGGGGATAATTCTCAAAATAATGTCTCCCTGAACAAAGAAAGCAAAAACCTTTTGTCAGGAAACGTACATATTCCTGTATGAAAGACTTGTCATGCATCACATGTGGAGGTGGTCACATTCCTGAGCATGTGCAACTTCTAGGTTATACATCATATATTCATAAAAACAGAAGGCAGGAACAGCCCTGGGTGGAGAATGTGGTATACTGTGAGACCAAAAGTGACTCCATTTTGCTAATGTGAGACCAGAATGACTCCATTTTGTCCAAAATGGAGCAGTCTTCTTTGTTCTTTCAAATTAATGATTAAATGTGCTTAATCTGGGACAAAAGACATGATCTGTAACTCAAGATTCCTAAGCTCATTACTCGGCCATCTGTTTGCCCTAGAAACAAGTGTCCAGGGCCCACTATCTATAGGACAATCTGTTAACGTGCTAACTATCCACACAAGGTGGTCATGACCATCAGTCAAGATGTCTGCTGACCATCAGTACGTGACAGTAGACCACTAACCTTTGTCCCCATTTTTCTTGTAAAAACCTATACATAATCCCCTTCAACCCCCAATGAGCCTGGCCAGTCAAAATTCTACACTTCATACTTGCTAAATGTTAACCAATCATATGGCTGCTAATGACCAAAGCTTGTTGTAATCTCAATAAAAACCTTGCTAATTTGGAACTCGGGGCTCTCAATCTCGATCCGCTGTGTCGGTGACAATTGAGAGTCCCTGCTTAAGCTTGAATAAATGACCCTCGTGTGCTTACATCGGAAACGGCCTCCTGGTGGTCTTTGGGACTTCGTAATCTGGGCACAACAATACAATGAGCAAAATCGCCTCCAGATCACCTAAAAAGAGTGAATCAGAGAGACTCCAAGATTTTGTCTGATTCTTTGTAAGTTTCTCTGGGAGCCTTTATCTGAAACAAAACAACCCTTCAAATCAACATTAACAGTCATTTAAAGTCTCCCAACTACAGCCATCTTTCCTTCTCCCATCTATCCACCCCCTTCAAGGATAGGTGTCTGTCCTTAAAAGTACCTGCCTGGCTGCTAACAACAGGGATTAGCTAAGCAGCAATCCTGAAATTGTCATAAAACATAAAAAAGATTGGCTTCTTGCTTCCCACTCATTAGAATAGCTATTATATTTAAAAATGGAAATAACAAGGGCTGGGGATTTAGCTCAGTGGTTCTGCTGCCTGTCTCACAAGTCCAAGGTCCCAAGTTCAATTCCCCTGGTACCAAAAAAAAAAAGGAAATAAGATGTGTTGGCAAAGTTGTAGAGAAACTAGGTCCCTTGTGCATTTTTGGTGGAAATGTAAATTGTTGTAGCTACTGTTGGAAAAACACTTTGGCAGCTTCTCCAAAATTAATCATGAATTACCATATAATCCAGCAATCTAGCTTCTAGCTATATATTCAAAAAGATCAAAACCAGGGACTTTGATGCCCCTATACCATAATAGTATCATTCACAACAGTCAAAAGAGAAATAATCCAAGTGTCCTTCAATAGGTGAATAACAGATTGAAAAGCAAAATGTAATACACATACAGTGGAATGTTACTCAGATTTTAAAAGGAGTAAAAATTGAATTCATACTACAATAGGGGTGAACTTTAAAATATAGTGCTAAATGAAATAAGCCAGACAAAAAGGGACAAATATTATATGATTTTTATTACATGAGGCACCCAGAGTATTCACATTTCATATAGACAGAGAGCAGAGGGCTGGTTGTCAGGGTGTAGGAATAGAGAGGAATGGGGAGTTAGCTTCTGTTTCAGATGATGAAAACTTCTAGAGATGGATAGTGGTAGTGTTAGGGTGCTATGGAGGAACAGAATCAAAAGAAAACATATGCTTAATTGTGGAAAAGAATTTATTAGATGGGCTTACAGGATCAAAGGCAGAAGAGTCCACAGTGGCCATCTCAACACTGGAGAACCTTTGATTATGCCCAAAGCAGGCCATCAGCATGCGGGCTATAAAAAGTTAACCCCAAAATTGGCTTAAGAAGTGAGTCTGACCAAAGCATATGAGATTACACACAGCTGAGGTCAGAGTGACACCCAAATTCCATTCCCAGACTAAAACAAAAATTCTTTATCTCTTCTTTTACAAGCCTTGCCAGCATCAACAGTGTATCCCTGGTGATCACATGTAGGCCCCTCACCCCAACCTAACAATGATTGTGTCACCAATAAATATTGACAGTTTTGGCTGGCCAGAGCCTTTGCTTGCTCAAGCACTGGTCATCCCAGTTCCCTGTCTCTGTCTCTATAATTCTGTCTCGAAGTCCTTCTTCTCATCATGTATTGTAACACTGAGCAGGATATTGCGATCTGCTGCAGAGGACCAGAGGCAGGAGAGGCCACAGTGTCCATCTCAACACTGGAGAGCCCAAGGATCCAGTAGCTGCTCAGTCCAAGAAACTGGAAGCCACAAACAAGAGGGATCAGGGATGCAGCCTTTGTCCAACATCCAATCTGCATTGGAAGGCTGAATAAACTGGAGACCCATTTCCAAAGGTGACAGTGAAGACTGGAGCTCTTCCAAAGTGAGAACACTTCTTTATTTTTTACCTTTTTATTCTTCAAGTTCAGGCCTATTGGTTGATGCCACTCACGTAGGGCGGGTTTTCTTCTTTCAGTTTGTTGGCCTACATGTCAGTCACCCACAGACATACCCAGGGTTGTGCTTTACAAATCTGCTAGGCATTTTTTCAGTCATTTAAGCTGACATATTGTGATTAATGGTCACAATGGTAATGGTTGTGCAACATTATGAATATTTAATGCTACTGAATTATACACTGAAGTTGGTCAAAATGGTACATTTTATGTTATGCGTGTTTATTGCAATTTTTTAAAAAAATCACCTCCCAGATTGAAGAATAAGTTCAGTGACTAGAAAGGTAACACAAGAGCACTTTTCCAATCAATAACTGCCTAGGGAAGTTAAGGGAGAGGTTGAAGCCCATGTCTTTGTCACATTTCCTAAGGCGTGTCAGTGACAAGGATAGCCTGGCTCTACAAAACTGCAAAGCCAATTTAAGAGCATAATACCAATGACTTTTTGTTCTTTAATAGATTCATATTAAAATGCTGCCTTGCCTGTGTTTTAACAGCACATAAGTTATTGTATGGAAAAACAAAGGTTTCAACAATGTTGAGGAGAAAAGGGATTCATAAAAATCTTTGAAACTAACTTTTAGGAATTTATTTACCCTGTATTTTCCTTATCATGTTGACACAAGAATGATTTATGATTTTTAAAAGTCTAATGAAATCTGGAAGATCTATTATAATAAGAATATCATTAAAATGATAAGTAAAAATTGTACAGCATTTTTCTTCTTAGGAGAATGAAAACATTCTTTTAATCAATGGCATGTTAGATTGAATGGAATTCATAGTTTTTGATTTTGAAAAAAGTGTTTTTTAATACTAACGGCTTAATTTGCAGAAATAGATAATAAATCTTTAAATATTTGCCTTTTATTACAAAGTATCAAGCTGGAAAATAATATTGTATCAAGATAATGTGTCAAATGATTAAGATTAGTAAGTCTCTGCTGTGGAAATGATACATTTATCTGTATTGCTAAATTTCAATCTAGAATTATTTGGATTTTTGTGGTTCAATCTTTTGTGGAGATAAGAGATAAAATCAGAACAGAGCTAAATTTAACTAAAAAACAAATTCGAAAGGACTTTATTTCTAGTAATTGATTATAGTTACAGGACCAGCTGGCCTTATAAAACTTGTTTAAGCTAATTAAAAATCTTCCTGTACGTGGCCTCTTTTGATTCACAAAAATTCTTAATTTTAACATAGCGTAATTTATAAATCTTTCATTTTTTTGGTCACTAATCATTTCTTCCCATTAGCACAGTGAGCTTTACCTATCCTAAGGCCTTAAATTCTTCTAAAAGCATTATTGTTTTACCTTTCCTTTTTAAAGCTATGATGCACTTGAAATTGATTGTGTGTGCGTGTGTAGTGTGACTTAGGTGATCAAGTTTTATTTCATTCTTGAAGGATTTATAGTTGATTCTGCACTATTTATTAAAAAGACTATTACCTTAGTTGAGTCTGCCGTAACAAAATATCAGAGCTGAGTAGTGTAAATAACTAACATTTATTTCTCACAGTTTTGGAGAGTGGGAGGTACAAGATCGGGGCACCAGCTGGGTTCTTGGTGAGGACCCTCATCCTGGCCTGTAGAAGTTCATCATCTCCCCGGGTGCTCACATGGTCTCTTGAGTTAATGAGTGCTCTTGTGAACACTCCCTGGGTGCTCACTTGACTTCCATGACCTAATTCAAATCTAATTACTTCCCAAAAGTCCCACTTCCAAATATCAAGACACTTTGGTTAGGGCTTTAACATATGAATCTGGAAGGGACATAGACATCCAGTACATAATAATCATCTTGTCACCAATAGCTGCAATGCCAAATGTTGAAACAATAAAATATCCATATAGTACAAAAAGGTCTGTTTCTGGCCTATTGTACTCCATTGGACTGTTTTTCTAACATTGAACCAGTAACACACTATTTTATTCACTATAGTCTTTAAAATAAATTTGATATCAATTATAGAAATTATTGTGCTGTTCAAAGTTTTCTAAGGTAACTCGTGGTATTTTTCCTGGAACAAAGTGACTCTAAAGAATTATACATACATAGCTTCTGTGAAAGACAAGTAAAAGTCTCTCACTAAAGTTTTAGATTTATTTCTTTCTTTAGCTCCATTCATTGTTGATATATATATATATATATATCTGTAAACTCAAATTTTAGATTCTTTTTTTAGTAAAACAGGTTTTTCACTGATATATATATTTGATATATATTTGAGTTATAGCAATAATTGAGTTATAGAGATAATTTTAGCAATAATTATAGCAATAATTTTCTTCCTGTACTTTGTAATTCCTACATTCTTCCATTCAATCTCATCTATCACAATCAGATAGATAAGACAACACAAAAAAGCTTTTTTCTTGCATCTATAGCTGAAACTTAAAAAAAAAAAGGAAAAAAAGAAACTTTAGTGGCAGACATTAACTGCTCCAGATTTGTCAAATAGTACATTTTCATATATCTTTATTATATGTTATTAATTCTTACAAGTTAAGAATGTTTCTCAACTTATAGATTGAATTTTATTTTTATGAAATGGCCCTGGTGGCTTCTACTATTGTTTTGTTTTCAAGTCCGCTTGGTCTGATGTTATAGACACTACATCAGCTTTCATTTACTTAGAATATTTCCATGTACAAGCACTTCACCTATGCACTAATTTTTTAACATTTCCATATTCTAATATTTGAGTAATGGCATTGGTAAACAATATATAGTTGCTGTTTGCAGGTTAAATTCAGACATAATTATATTTGCTTCTTACAGCTGACTGAACTGGCTGGTGCTATCAATCCTGGGTCATCTTAATCCAATTAGGAGTTGAGGAGATTTAAAACTAGGTTTCAAGCCCTGTGAGTTTGGTCTATTCTCAGTTCACTTTAACTCCTGAGGGTTTTTAAAAATTTATTCAGCTTTTCTAGTTGCTCTCAGCTGCAACATGCCAGTCTAGAAGAGCTGGAAATAGAATTTAGGGAATTTTTGTAAGACATTTTACAGTGTATGATGTAAGTCACTGCTCATCTTCCAAGGGAATCTTCACTAAAATATAATTCTCCTAATTATTTCAGCAAGAATAATTTATTAATTCTTTATGAAGAAAGTAGAGTTTCATCCTGCTTCACAATCAGTGTGGGCAGAAAGAGAGCCTTCTCATACAGGCAGCAAATGTATGAATTAAAAGTATATTGGGAGCATGCATGCATGTGCATACACATTCACACACGCAAGGTGAAACTCAGTATATTATTAGCAAAACACGCAGCTGAAGTACATTAAATAAGCAAGACAAACATTTTAATCCTAAACAAACTGAATTTAATATTTATCTTGAAGTCACAAAAATGTGGATCATAACAGGTAGGGGTCCATTAAGGACAGCTCAGCTCTTACCCAAAATAAAGACAAAAATACCTGTTCCTTGTGATAAGAAGGAAAAAATGTACTGAGTTTTAAGATGTTCCATGAAAGTTATGCTTGGTTTGGTTTCTGCGTCACTCCAGAAAGACAGAAAATTGCAATATGAATCCTCTCACAGAGCAGTTTCTTCTCACTCATGTATCATTTTAAAAGCATGGTTCTTAACTTCACGATCATTTGTGAAGTGTGACCCTCCCAAAAAGTAGAACTAATTTTATAAATGATTTACGTTAGGAAATCGACTATTTTCAGACTAGCTCATATACAGTTCTTTACTCTTAGTTGTGTGGAGAGTGAGGGATATAACTGCAATGATAACATTAACCGGTGCTCATAAAACTGTCTTGAATGTAAACATCATTATCTGATTGGTGTAGGAGACAAAAAAATATATTGGGAGCTACTAGGCAGAGATCTAGTAATCACACTCCAGCTGTATGACGTCTGAGGGGCCAAGTTCCCAAAGACCTTTTGAGTTATAGAATCATTTGTAATGACTCCAAAGGTTTTTGCAAAAACTACCTATTCATTCAATCAACCTGTCTCATCCAGGATGGCGTTGGAAATAAACACACATCTGATACACAGTAGCATCAGTGTTCTGCTAAAACAACCAGAAGAAACAAAAGTCCTGACAAGTGTTTGCAAACTTGCAGGGTGTAATATTCCCTCCCTGGCTAGTGGTAAAGTACCAGTGTAATGCCATTAAGTATGGAATTGGAAAGAGATATACTGTACATCACTGGCTCCTGTCAGCCATACCATCAACTCCAGCACACTTCTGCCTCATGGGACAAGAGGATGACCAAAAGATCATTTGAACTACTACTTTTGCCTCTGCAATGAGCAACGTAAATCAGAACATCTGGAATTGGCACACATGACAATTTCATCATAAAATATCATTCTCTCCCTCAACAATCTCTTAAGTGACTTGGAAGCAGAAAATTTGTTCAAAATCACCACAGAATTTTGACACATTGTCAGTTTGTCAAAAACAAGCCTCTGTTAACACTTATACCTCTTACTAGTTAGAGTTTTCCAGAGAAACAAAACCACTAAGAGATAAACGTAAAGAAGAAGTTTATTATGTGAACCAATGCACGTGATTATGGGGACAGAGATATCTTGTGATCTGCCATCTGCAAGCTGCAGAACCAGGAAAGCCAATTCACATTGAATGTGAAGGATTGAGAACCAGAGAAATTGATGTATATGGATGATGTAAATCCCAGTCTAAGGTCCAAAGCCTTAGAATTTGGAGGTGGGGCTGTGGGTGCTGCTGAAATAAGTCCTGGGGTCCAAAGGCCAAAACCCAGAAGTTCTAATGTTCAAGAATAAGAGAGATGGATATTCCACCTCCAGAAGTAAGAGAATTTGCCTCTTTGCCTTTTCCTTCTATTCAGGCCCTTGGTGGATTGTATGATGCCATCTCCTCACTAGTGAAGGCAGATTTTATTCAGTTTGATTCAAATACTAATCTCTTCAGAAATATTCTCATAGACACACCTATAAATCATGTCTTACCAGCTACCTGATATCCCTTATCCAGCTAGTGAATGCCTAATATTAACCATCACACTCCTATAAGCAAGAGAAGTTTGAGAGAGTGGATAAATTCTATCAATCTAGGAAAGAAAGGAGAATTTAAGAAGGGAAAGTGGATCAGTTCATCTTCTTTGGTCACTAGGAGTGAGCCTTATTCAAGTTACACCTAGTAATGACTGATGGTAAGTGATAATAGTGAAAGAGTTTTTTTTTAAGGAATTATTAAACAAGGAATATTAAAAACAAGAATCTAGGGGCTGGGGATTTAGCTCAGTGGCACCGCGCCTGCCTCACAAACACAAGGTTGTGAGTTCAATCCCTGGTACAAAAAAACTCACAAAGAAAGAAAGAAACAAACAAGAATCTAGATCCCACAAAGAAATACCACACAAATAGGAATGTAAGGGAGAAACAAAAATGACTGGTTCTTGAGGATTGGAATTTTGATAACATGTTAGTCATTCAGCCTCCCAGGTGTCAGGAAAATAGGTCACCATCTCCCTCTTGATAAAGAGTCATGATTACTAATGCTTCCCAGCTCTTCCATGTTGCTTCTTCAATATCTTACCCTCCATCTCATATTTCTTTTTGACCTCTGCTTCCAAGCTTTTGGTTACTCGTGGTCTATATATCTCATGGCCTCTATTCTTTACCTTCCCTCAATTGTCCTTCTGCTTCAACTCTTAACAATATTAGTATTTGCTACCTAACACTTATTAAGCCTTGGCATTTTAGCCAAGCACTCTTCTAAGTGCCTTATGTGATTGATCTCACACCTGACAACAGCCCTGTGAAAGGGAGGTACGCTGCCTTTCCTCTAACTCAAATTAGGTTCTCTGTTCTCTTTGGGCAGAGCTTCCCACTTGCTGGCCAGCTAATAGACTAATCATTTCCCTCCAGGTTCATGCTGGCCAGATTAACTGTGGAAAAGTAACATCATTACCCCGTATTTGAGAAACTACCTGGCTTCTACCCTCTGCAAGGCCTATGGTCAGAAGTGATTGCTGGATATTCCAGAAAGGGTTGCAGGTATGTCTGGTATCCTAAATTGTGCTCATTCAGTGGGAATGAGCACACTCATAGTTCTAGATGGAGGGTGGCAGACACATATCATAAAACAGCAAGTTAAGGCCTGAGGTCCCATTATTATTTAGAGAAAAAGTACTGAACAAAAATAATAGTTTGTGAGATGCTGCCAATGAGGATTCATGATTGTCCAGTCATAGACCTGTTGTGGTGGACCCATTACCATCCTGTATTCTGGGAGGATGGAGAAATACTGAAAGCCAATCCAACCTCTGCCTTCAGCCTGGAGTAGAGTTGAATTTCCTACTCACAAAATCATTATTTAATATATTTTAAAATCTTATCATGGTTGTCCATTCCTGACAGGAATACACATTTTTGGGAAGTTGTTGACCCAGATAACAGAATGACTAATCATTTTGAAGTTTCTCACTTTTTTAGTGTGTATCCTCTTCTGCACTTCATATACAATAAAAATAAAATTCTCTTCTTTCACAATTAAAATATTAATTTTTAATTTCCATTCTCCCTTTTTTGTTTTAGAAATTTTGTTTCTTTTTTTAGGACTTGAAATTTTACAAAAGAAAGTCATTAATACCAGAGTCTTTCAAGAAGGATGGAAATACGATATTTGGAAAATTATGGTTCACAGATTTTAGAATATAATAGTCTAAAAATGTTGCAAGAATTTCTTTATAATCTTTTGGTTTATCATTTAGATGTTCATCATCTAATGATCTAAATTATTATGAAAAGTTCCCAATGAAAAGAAAACTTTTAACACTTGTATTGATATTAGAATAATAACAATTTTTATGTACCATCACCTATCTTCTTACTGTAACATTTTTTAAACATATGGATGAGTTGAATGATTTGTACAAAAACTCACACTTATCTCCTATATTCTACCAATGTTAATTTTCCATATTCATTTATTAACATATATTTTATTCTGAAGCATATGAAAGGAAGCTGATACTGTCATGCCAGTCTACACATAAATACTTTAACATGCACTTTCCAAAGGGTCATTCACCAACATTCTCTCCAATTTCTCTCCAATTGTCTCAAGTGTCTTTTACAGCTACTTTTTTAAACCAACATTCAAAGTTCCACATTTTAAATTCTTCTTATATCTCTTCAGTCTCTTTTAATCTAGAAAGAAAATGGTTCTTCCAACTTTCTTCTGAGATCCACATACTAGTAATGTAAAAGACAGCAGGCCAGTTATCTTGTAGAATGTCCTAGGTTTTGAATTCTTCGTATAGTTTCTTTACCACTATTTTTTTAAAAAACAATTCTTCATTATATCCTTATTAAAATTTATAGATGTTTTGGGATGGGGATTTAGCTCAGTGGCACCATGCCTGCCTTTCAAACGCAAGGTCCTGAGTTTGCTCCCCAGTACAAAAAAAATTTATAGACATTTTATCAAAAATATTCTCACAATATGAATACATAATTAGAACAAGTGAGTGTTTGAGGAAAGAAAAAAAGAAAAACAAGTATTATCTATTCAGTTCTCCTGGTAATCAAGTCAGATATAGGCATGATACCAGGCAAGAGGTCAATTTATTTGGAAGGTTACTGAGCTGGATCTGGATGGACCAGTATAGGAAACAGAATTCAAGAAGAGTGATCTTGAGGTGCTTGAGTCAGGTTCTCAGGAGCTTTACAGCTCATATCAAGAGCCAGGTCCAAGATTAAATTCCATCACAACCTCAAAACAAAAGAATGCAAAGTAGAAATTTAGTGACATCAGAAAGAAGAGCATGGAGAGAAAGACAACTGCTAGATACAGAATGGCAAAACTGTGTTCACTTTTCTTAGCCCCAAACTTGATGGTGTATACATGTAAAGTGGCTTTTAGGGTAGTCATAATGTATGTTTGTACACATTAAAATTCAATTACTATCAATATTTGTGTTACAATTTCAATAGGGCCCAATGATTCTGTCAATGTAATTTTTATTTGCCCCATTAATTTCATTGTGAGGAATTAAGTTAATGAATAATTTTTAAATTATCACTCCAATAAATTTTTAAAATAAAACTTAAAATTTGTATCCTCAATGTTATATCATTGATGTTAGATATCGAAGTAAAAAAATATCCAAAATATTAAGTGTTATGTGAATGAAATATACTCATTGGATAAGCATGAATATTAATGCCTGGCAAGGACTACAGTTGTCAATATTTAAATATGAGACATCTTCTAAACCTTTACTTGAAACCACTAATTAAGAAAATGCTAATGTGCAGGGAGAGATAGACTTTCTATTGGAGAGTGCCATATTTAATTGTTTTTTGCTTCTCTATTTTTTCCTAGTACAATGTCTGCTTATTGTCTGTTTTACTAGTATTATTTGATTTGATATTAAATATGTGCAAAATAATTCATAAGAAACAATTCTATAATAAACTAAAAAGTGAGTTGACACTAAAAGAATGCTTTATTTTTAAAAAGTCAAAATTATATAATAAGTCATTAAATGTATAATTCCCTACAGTCAGATTATTCAAAGATAGATACTACTGGCCAGAGATTTAGCTCAGTGGTTCAGCCACCTGCCTCACAAGCACAAGGTTCTGAGTTTGATCCCCAGTACCAAAGACAGATACTACTCATTTCTTCTGAAGTAGATTTTAATATTTATTGGCATGTTAAGTAATCCATTAAAAACACTTGGGTACCATGTATGTGTGAATGATACAGGTTAACTGTCTGGAATTGAATCTTACATTTTGCACATAGTAGCTATGTGGAATTGGACTATTTCTTATTCTTTCTAAGCCTCAATTTCTTTATCTGTAAAATGGAAATAAGATTCCTATGTTGTATGTTTTTTGGGGAATCCTTATAATGAGTATAAAACATGCATGCAGCATTTGGTATCTAATGAACAATAAAATACCAGCTATCATAACAAATGTTTGTACAACAGTACACATTTGAGCAATGCTCTCATCAATCATAAACATGATTATAAAAATGTTAAAATTACTAAGTACAAGGTCTGTCTGAAATATACTTTTCATTGAGAATGTATCATCTGATTTTGAAAAATGTACTTAATATACTAATATTACAGCTCTCTAGAATTTGTTTTATACATTAAGCAATGAAACTACTGTGTGTGTTTATAGAATGGAGATTATTTTATTCAATGCAGAATTTTACTTCAACTGGAATATGAAGAGTCCTGCAGATTCATGGATAATTTCAAAGGTTTCACATGCTCAAAATTAAGAAAATTAAATGTTGAGTTTAAAAAATGTTATGCAATCAGCCACACTCTCTGACATACACTTTAAGTCTTACATAAATCATAAGCTTACAGCATGCCCTACCGAGGTCCTCAGTCATGCAGAAGACACCCAATCACCCCGCTGCAGACAGGCAGCCACCTGGTTCCACACTACAAAGACGCAGAGGACAGTAGACCACCAGACCAAGGCACTGAGTCCCACTGCTCCCGGCCCAGAGGTAGGGGCTTCTGAGCCGCCATCCCACTGCTCCTGGTCCAGAGGAAGGGGTTTACCAACCACCATCCCTCCGGCTGCTCCCAGCTCACAGGAAAGGGCTTTTGGATCATCCCTACTGCTGCTCCCGGCCCGTGTCCCACCTCTCCCAGCTCAAAGGAGGTAATCTGTGCAGGTGCTAACAGCCACCTGCCCCAGTCAAAATGAGAAAACACATAAATAAGTCTCAAAACCAGACTTTCAGATCATCTACAGCAATCCCAAAGGGAAATGAGATGGAACACTCTGATACCCAACCACCTGGACCCACTGAACCGGCAACAAGAGGGGATCTGGAAAAAATGAAATCAGAAATAATTTCTCAGATAACAGGAGAAATTGTGCCCCTAGTGCAAGACATGATTAATAAACCTAGAGAGGAGCTCAGGAACATGATGGAATCCCAACATAAGAAACAAATGGAATCCATAAAACAGATGCAAATAGATTTCCAGGAGATGAAAAACTCCATTGAAAGTCTACACAGCAGAATGAGCCGATGTAAGGACAGAATTTCAGATAAAGAGGATAAGATTGCAATTAGTGACCAGGAAAAGAAAAATTGCTTCAAAATTATAAGGGAACATGAGAAATCAATCCAGCAGCTGCTAGATGATGCAAAGAAGAATAACATAACACTGATTGGGCTCAATGAAGAAACAGGAGAGAGTGGAGATGACATAAAAAACCTCTTCACAGAAATAATGGCAGAAAACTTCCCAAGCAGGGGAAAAGAACTTGACATACAGATAAGTGAGGCATATAGGATTCCAAATAGCCTTGATCAAAAAAAATCTACACATAGGCATATAATTGTTAAGATTCCAGAAACACAACAGAAGAACAAAGTTCTACAAGGAGTCAGAGAAAGGAAACAAATCACATACAAAGGAAAGCCCATCAGAATCACAGCAGACTTCTCAACACAAACCATCAAGGCAAGAAGAGCTTGGAGTGACATATTCCAAGCCCTAAAAGAAAACAGCCTCCAACCCAGATTGATGTACCCTGCAAAACTATCTTTCAAAATGGATGGAGAAATAAGATACTTTCATGACAAAGAGCACCTTACGAACTTCATGAATACCAAATCAGCACTCCAAAGAATTTTAGACAATATCCTAGGAACAGACATTGAGGATCACAACCCCAGGAGGCAAAGCAGAATGAACCCATCTGGCATGACAAGAAATTAAATGGCAAGGGGGAGAACCCAACAAAAAGAAAAAGTCATGGCAATGACAAGTCAATATGTTTCAGTTATAACCATCAATGTTAGTGGTCTCAATTCACCAATCAAAAAAAATAGACTGGCAGAATGGGTCAAGAATCAAAATCCAACAATATGCTGCATACAAGAAACACACTTAATTCAAAATGAAACTCATAGACTGAAAATGAAAGGGTGGAAAACAACACTGCATGCAACAGGAACCTGAAAAAAAGCAGGAGTAGCTATCCTCTTTGCAGATCAAGTAGATTTCAAACCAACACTGATTAAGAGAGATGAAGAAGGACACTACATCCTTGTAAAGGAAAGAATCCAAGAGCAAGAGATGACAATCATAAATATCTATGCACCAAACACTAGTGCACCCAAATATATAAAACAAATACTAAAGGACAAGAAAAGTCATATATGCACTAATACAATTGTAGTGGAGGACTTCAATACCCCACTGTCACAAATAGATCAACTAGTCAAAAATAAGTAATGAAGCAGTAGAACTCAATCGAACTCTTGAGCAAATGAATTTAACAGATGTTTACAGAGTCTTCCACCCCACAAAATCAGAATACACATTCTTATCAGCTGCACATGGGTCATTCTCCAAAATGGACCACATACTCACACATAGAACATGTTTAAGTAAGTGCAAAGGAAGTGAAGTTATCCC
Organism: Heterocephalus glaber; assembly: GCF_053883595.1. Lineage (NCBI taxonomy): Eukaryota > Metazoa > Chordata > Mammalia > Rodentia > Bathyergidae > Heterocephalus > Heterocephalus glaber. Next base: position 19,593,478 of record NW_028258308.1, on the reverse strand, counting down.
CTGTATATTATCAGACCATAGTGCGATGAAATTGGAGATCCATAGCAAAAGAAACTCAAAAAATTTCATAAACATGTGGAAATTGAACAACACACTTCTGAATAACCAATGAGTCACAGAGGAAATTAAAGAAGAAATCAGACAGCTCCTTCAATTAAATGACAATGACAATACAACATATCGGAATCTATGGGACACAATGAAAGCAGTCTTATGAGGGAAATTCATAGCAGTGAATACACATATTGGGAAAACAGAACGAGCCCAATTAAACAACCTGATGCTGAACCTCAACCTTCTAGAAAAAGAAGAGCAGGACAACCCCAAAGCTCATACAAGGGAGGAAATTATAAAGATCAGAGGAGAAATCAATGCAATGGAGACTAAGAGAATGATACAAAAAAATCAATGAAGCCAAGAGTTGGTTCTTCGAAAGAATCAACAAAATTGACAAACTCTTAGTCAACCTTATCAGAAAAAGGAAAGAAAAGGCCCAAACCCATGCAATTAGGAATGAAAAGGGTGAAATTACAACAGACCAGCAGAAATGCAGAGGATCATCAATACCTACTTCCAGAACCTATATGCCAATAAGATGGAAAACACAGAAGAAATGGACAGATTCCTAGATACATATGAATTACCAAAGTTGAATGAAGAAGACCTAAAAATTCTAAACAACCCAATATCAACCAATGAAATTGAAAATGTAATTAAAAACTTATCAACGAAGAAAAGCCTGGGCCCTAATGGCTTCACTGCTGAATTCTACAAGACATTTAGAGAGAAACTACTGCCACTGCTGTTTAAACTTTTCAATTAAATTGAAAGGGAAGCAATACTCCCAAATTCATTCCTGGAAGCAAGCATCATGTTGATCCCCAAAGCAGAGAAAGACCCAACTGAAAAAGAGAACTATAGGCCAATCTCACTAATGAACATAGATGCAAAAATCCTTAATAAGATACTGGCAAACAGAATGCAGAAGATCATCAAGAAGACCATACACCCTGATCAAGTGGGATTCAGCCCAGGGATGCAGGGATGGTTCAATATACGAAAATCAATCAATGTAATACAATATATCAATAGAGCCAAGGTCAAAAACCTTATGATTATCTCCATAGATGCAGAAAAAGCATTTGACAAAATCCAACATGCATTTATGATAAAAACCCTACAAAAAATTGGAATAGATGTCCTCTACCTCTAACTGATAGAAGCCATCTATGAAAAACCAACAGTCAATATCATACTCAATGGTCAAAAACTCAAATCCTTCACACTAAAATCAGGAACAAGACAAGGATGTCCACTATCACCACTCTTGTTCAATATAGTTCTGGAAACATTAGCCATGGCAATTAGACAAGAGAAAGATATAAAAGGAATAAAGATAGGAAATGAAGAAGTCAAATTGTCATTATTTGCAGATGACATGATACTCTATATAGAAGACCCCAAGAATTCCACCAAAAGTCTTCTAGACTTAATAACCAAATTCAGTCAAGTAGCTAGTTACAAAGTTAGCACGCGAAAATCAATAGCTTTCCTCTACATGAATGACAGACTCACTGAGAGAGAAATAGGGCAAATAATTCCTTTCACAATAGCATCCAAAACACTGAAATACCTAGGAATCATCCTAATGAAAGAAATCAAAGATCTCTTCTCTGAAAACTATGGAACTCTGACAAGAGAGATTGAAGATGATATCAGAAAATGGACAGACATTCCCTGCTTCTGGGTAGGAAGGATCAATATAGTGAAAATGGCCATACTTCCAAAACTGCTATACAGATTTAATGCATTTACAATTGAGATCCCAACAGCATATTTCATAGACCTTCAGAAAACTATCCAAAAATTCATTTGGAACAAGAAGAGACCCAGAATAGCAAAAGCAATTCTAGGTAACAGAGACATGGCAGGGGGTATCACAATCCGCAACCTGCAACTATACACAAAGCCACTGTGATAAAAACAGCATGGTACTGGCAAAGAAACCGACTTGAGGACCAGTGGAACAGATTAGAAGATGTAGAAACAACGCCAGACACACTCAGCCATCTCATCTTTGATAAAGGAGCCAAAAACCCTCATTGGAGGAAAGATAGCCTCTTTTATAAATGGTGCTGGAAAAATTGGGCTTCAACTTGCCAAAGATTAAAACTAGACCTATATCTCTCACCGTGCACTAAACTAAAATCAAAATGGATTAAAGATCTAAATATTAAAATAGAAACTCTGAACCAGTTGGAACAGAGATTAGGTAGAACTCTTGAAGACATTGGTGTAGGAGAAGATTTTATGAACAAAACCTCAGTTGCCTGTGAACTAGCACAAACAATCAACAAGTGGGATCTCTTCTTATTAAAAGGCTTCTGCACAGCAAGGGAAACCACCAGCAGTGTGAAGAGACAACCCACAATGTGGGAAAAAATCTTCACCTGCTCTTCCTCAGACCAAGGTCTACTATCTCGAATCTATAAAGAACTTAAAAAGATCAGACCTCCCAAATTTAAAGACCCAATCCAAAAATGGGCATCTGAAATGAACATGCATTTCTCAGACAAAGAAGTAGAAATAGCAAATAAATACATGAAAAAATGTTCAACATCACTGGTCATTCGAGAGATGCAAATGAAAACAATGCTGAGATTCCACTTCACTCCAGAAAGAATGGCTGCTATCTTGAAATCAACCAATAACAAATGCTGGGGGTGCTGTGGGGAAAGAGGAACCCTGCTCCACTGTTGGTGGGAGTGTAGACTGGTGCAAGCACTGTGGAAATCAGTATGGAGATACCTCAAAGAACTAGGACTGGAAGTCCCATTTGACCCCGCTATTCCACTGCTGGGGATCTTCCGCAAAGAATTAAAAGAATCATACCACAGTGATATATGTGCACCCATGTTCATAGCAGCACAGTTTGTGATAGCTAAAACTTGGAAACAGCCCAAATGCCCATCAACTGTAGACTGGATAAAGAAAATGTGTTTTTTTTATAAAATGGAGTACTACTCAGCCATAAACAATGAGAAATTAGAGACATTTATAGCTAAGTGGATGCACATTGAGGCAATACTCTTAAGTGAAATAAATAGGCTACACATGAATAAATTCCAAATAGTTTCTCTGGTGTGAGAAACTGAAAGTGTAAATAAGGACTAAATGTATAATAGGTAATGTGAAATAGGAAGAAAAGGGGCAAAGGGGAAGGAAGTGGGAGGGCTAGGGGAAAGGATAGAAGGGAATGGGATTAATATGAGAAAATGGAAAAATAGGAACAAAATCTTTGTAAATAGGGAGGACTGGAGGGGTTTAAGGGAGGGCTGGGCAAGGGTGAAAAATAAGAACCAAGAGTGACTATGTAAAGGTGCAAATTTCCAATGATGAATGTCATTATATTGTATACCTAAAATATACCAATGATTAGAATGAATAATCGAAAATGTAAAATAGGAAGAAAAGGTCCAAAGAGGTAGGGGTAGTGGGAGGGGTAGGGGTAGTGGGAGGGGCAGGGGAAAGGAAAGAAGGGAAAAAAAAATCATAAGCTTCCAAGGTGGGGTTTATCTTTATGTTCATCTTCATTACTGATACCATTTAGAAGTTCTAGATTATTTGAAAATAGCTTCAAAAGTTATGGTTACAAATTTAAGGAGACAATGATTCTAAGAATGCATGTGTATATATGCACATGAGAAGAATATTTTATTTAGTTCACCTTAGCCTCAAAGATTTGTTTATTCAACAACAGTAGGAAATGTATTTGCTTGACAACCTTCCTTTTCATTGCCAAAGGCCATCATCAACTTCTCTAATTTCAGTGATATTTACTCCTTGCAAAGGCTTTAATTTTTGTGCTTTATTAAACATGATAAGTGGACTGTTTCTATCTCTTCAGAATAAAGGACAACTTTTACTTATTTTAGTACGCAGTATTTGCCAGGAAGAAAGAAAATGTTCTCTGTATGTGAAGGATACATGGGAGGGCACTCTTAAATTTTTACTGGTATTTTTTCCCTAGTGTTTTCATTTTCCATTGTCCCTTCCCTTATAGAGAAAAACTGAAGATTTTGGGGGGGTTTTGCTAATTACTTCAGAAAATAGAGAAAGTAACAGGCTGACTCCAGGTGCTCCCAAGACTCCAAAAAAGTAAGACAGCAAGACCACTAATGTGAAGGGTCTTCATGGATACATGCAGGAAACCTGGGTTATGAAGTAAGAAGAGATTACCTACCGATGTCTTAGTGGATTCAGCAAGGACAGAGGCTGCCAGTGAACATCCTAGTTCCATGTAAACTCACCAGAAAGAGGCTCAAGCTTTCACAAGGATGAAAGAGAGCCCAGGGAACTGAAGTTTAGTTTTTACCACTATGGCAAAATCTGAACTTAAAATAGAAATTAAATTTGATTTATAGAAAAATTTCCTTATATGGTATGAGATAACTGACCTCATTATGACATGATTCCTTCTTATATGATTCAGAGGAAGCAATAAATTACAACCATCTATTTGTTTAAGCAAGGCATTCTCCACAAAGATACACTATAGATTGGCAACAATAGAAAAGAGCTTTGCATGTTCCTGTCAAGTTCCTCTATTTGAGAATTATTGTCTGTAGGTTATGCTTTGTGAGAGAAATTGCTATTTTGAGTTGAGAATGAATAATAAAGATTATGATGGAACATAAGCATTGCCATACAATGCCAGCTCAGATTTTTTAAAAAGCATCAGAAACTCCCTCCTTTGTAATAGTGGATTCTTGGCCACAGCTGTATCCCCACTGCCCTGGCTCTCAAAGTCACTGTGAACTAAGCATATTCTCCGTGCTAGATCATTTAAAAATTTAGAAAATCTCATCTTTAATCAGAGGCTAGTATTTGAATATTATTTAGCTCTGTATTTTAGGGAGAACAAAATATAATCATTTGGTTGTGGATTTTTTTTTTTTACTATCTTGGTGTCCTGACATTTCATCATCAGGTTGGTCAAAGGTATGTTGTAAAGTCTACTTAATGCTTCTCAAACTATTTAAAAATTTCTTCCAGTTCATTGTGGATACTGTAAAAACATAATAAAGAAATAGAAAAATAAAATGTTAAAAAGATGCAAAATATGATTACAAATATTTTATTAGACTCACTAGAAATAAAGCTGCTCTATTAATTACTATAAAAGTTTATAAATGCTTATTGTTACTCTCTTTTTGCTTTGATTACTTAAAAATCTAGTTCCCACATTAATTGTACAGGAAACAGATTTTTATTGGCAATTAAAGTTTGGGAAAAATATATTAATCTTCACTCCAAATCATAGCAATAATGTATACTTTGTAGGAAAGATGCTGATTACTGGTGACAAATAAAATATATTTAAAATAATGAACATTATAAAATAAAATGATAGCAATAACTATATACTGACTGCTTATATACTAGCCATCACATGGAGAATTTTGTATATATTGACTCTTTTAATATTTACAAAATCTATTTCAATAGGTATTATTATTTGCAAGAAAAAATGAGGCTTGTAGAAGTTGTTACATAATGTAAATACTTAATTCGCATTTTTAAGATTCTAAGAAAAATTATAAAGTGAGATTTGAAGCAGTTTCAACCTATGCACTAAAAATTATGCTAATTTAAATTAACTATTAGTGTTGTACAATTCTAAAGGATTCAAATCCCATATATGATTGTTGTTATGTATTTGGCACATATCAAGTGCTGACTTTTATATTAGAAAAAATTCAAAACATGTTCTTCAAATATATAGCAGTACACGGACTACTAACTCAAATGTAATTTTCAAGATTTTAAATCCTGAAAACGTAATAGTGTTCCTTTTGATAACCTGAAATTTCATAAGTGTTGTCAAACGGTTTCTGGTGAAATGTACACAAATGCTTCTCAAACTATCTATAATGTTGTCTGTTTAAAATGTTTCCAATTAATTCTGAACAGTAAATGAAATTGTTTTATTTGGATTTAAGCATGTGCTGGACATGGAAAACCACCTCTAGTTCATTAGTACTTTTAATGAAACTAATGATCCAATGACTGTAGTAGAAATTAATTGTCATATGGCAATAGTCCAATGAGCTCACCATTCATCTCTGGGGAAATGCAAAGTCCCAGCAGAAAGCATTATTAACTTTGGGAAAATTAAACTCCAAGACAATGAAACAAAAAGGTCCAAGACGACAACTATTTTTTAAAGAAGGACATTAAAACTGTTTCTAGATTTTTGACATTAGGAACTCATGATAGTAGATTACATGAAAGAAAATATTTTGATTTATTCATTTAATAAACACTAAATGACTTTGTGAGCATATGTTGCCTTAAAGATCACAAAATGTCAAACGAAGAATACAGTCACAGGATTACAGGGTAAAATGAAGAATTGTTATACAAAAGGTCAGCCATGTGTGAAGTGTGGTGCTACTTACTATTCTGCATTGTCCCTAAAAATTAAAAATTTGATCCCATGATGTTAAATACATTTCCTTCTTAGTGTTACATGATACTCAGTAGTGATGCTAATTAAACTAGCAGGGTTTTTTTTGTTAGTCTTACGAGAAAAATAACTATGAAAGACTAGCATGTACTATAATTTGTTCTCCAATAACTGCACTAAAATATGCCATTTATTTGCAGTCACATGATGAATATAATAAGTCATTTGTATTTCTCATTCTTTTCTTCACTTGGAATATTTCCTTTAATAAAAAATATTCTCAATTTTCATTTCCATGATGAGAAGCAAGTGGTAATTGTAGATAACTTTAAAATTTTTTCTCTATGTGTTAGGCAATTAATGTATTATTTAAACTAATTTTTGGAACATTCTTTTTTCAGAAAGTCTCATTAACATCTTCATTTTATCAAGGAAGAAGAACTGGGAGTGCAAGACAATGAAGTAGAGAAAGAGAACCCAATATTCTACCTCCCAGTTCAGATGTAGTAGCTAGTTTGCCCTGTGAACAGAAAGGGCAGGCCTCTGTTCATGGGTTCTTCCTTTATTGAATCCATGTGTCAATGATCAAAACCCATGCTGTGCTAATCAGCATCTTAGTAGGAAAAAAAAAGCAATGAGTTGCAAAAGAGTTTGTATAGTTTCCTTCTCAAATAACTTTTACTACTTCTAGTTTTACCAGAGGCCAAGTACAGGATCCACTTAAACCTAAAACACAAAGTTTATTTTAAAATATACATATACTATACATCATAAATTTCCTTTATAACTTTATACATTGGATAACTGAATGCAATTGTCTTAAATTAGATCTGTGTTTCTTAAAATTTGTTTCTATTTGTTTTACATATTCTCTCTAATCACTCTTTTTTCCTCTCCTATTTCTACATTGTCTCCCTCTTTCTATATTCCCACATTAAAAAATTAAATACTAAATTTCAGTATTATCTGAGCAGCCTAACAGCAATAGCTACCTACTAATTGACAGAAGATCTGCCAGCGAGATGATTTAAAATTTGTTTTTTTATGATGTTTATTTATTTGGTGTTATAAATAGCCACCACAGAATTCCAGGAAGGAAAAATATACTTCAAAGTGCCAAAAGTTTGTAGTAATGAAAATTTGCTCTAATTCTTCCTTCAGCTTGTCTGCTGTCCTATTTCTCTGCTATAGACAGGAGGAACGTACGTCACCAAGGAGATTCTTAAAAACACATCCGAGTGTATATTATTTCTCAATCTAATTACCTAAAATTCACTTTATTCACTTTAAGTGAAACTGGGTGCATCTGCTAATGCAGAATAATGTCTTCCGTAAATAATACCAAATTCCGTGCTATTCAGAAAACAATCTGAGAATGTTTGGACAATATAGACATAGCTAATATGTTCAAGAACTGAGACAGACACCACTTCTTTTACTGGCCATAATGCCTGCCTATTCCAGTGCCTATCTGTTAAATGCACTGAGACTACAGTTTAAGGTCAGTGTAGATCTGTTGGCTCATAAAACATTAATTGCATAAATGTTAAGGACCAGTAGCTAATAACAAAGGTCTAATTCCTTAGGTATATGGACTCTAGCCAGTTTTCTAAATGCAATGAATTCTCCGCAGAGGGGAAAAAAATCAGTTGATAAACACATTTTGTAATACAATATTTTAAATGAAAGGAGACAAGCTAATGTTACTCGGCTATCTGTATCAGCACTGACACGCAGTTTTGTTAAATTGCAATAGTATAAATTGTGAATGAATTAAAGTCAGTCTTAGAGTAAAAATTGTCCAGTCAGAACTCTTTGGAGGGGGAGGAGGATACTTGTGTTACTATGCCTGACTCTTCTTACACTAGATTACAATGCAGACACCCCCATCTGTGAATGGGCTCCTCTGATGTAACTTTAACCATTTCACTTTTCTTCTGTAACATTCAAAGGGCTGAAAATTTCGTACTCCCTTAAAAATAGCTAGCTATATTCTCTGCACATTAAGAATTAAAATTCACCTTAGTTCTATAATACACAGCCTGCGATAGTAACGTGTTCATCACTGCTTTTGGTATTAACTCAGAGCGCTATAGCAAGGACTGAAGACCTCTATGGGATACAGTCAGATGTATCCTGAGCATTGCAAATCCCCTTTGTGTCTGCCAGTGTGCTACATATGTAAATTGACCAGATGTCACACAAAGGCAACCCATCTCTCTTGGGATAAGACTTGGGCTGATCCTTGGAAAGTAGGCAACACAGTGTCTTGTTGCTATTAAAATCAAATCGTTGGTGCCAAGGTGTGTTTCTCACACATTTGCTATACTATGCAGGAAAGAAGGGACTTTACAGTCCTTTTTAAAAGTCCTTTTAAAAGTCCTTGAGAAAACCGGACTGATAATTATCAATGCTTCAGGTAGAAAAGAAACATTAAATTCTTTCTTGCCTTCAAACCTTCCTTCCTCTCCCCTGGTAAGCAGCAGAGGATGATTTTGGCAAAGTGGGGAGCAGCGGTTTGAAAAGACCCCAAATCCAAGGAATATGGACCCCCTAAAAGTGCAAGAAGCGCCCGGGGAGTTCGAGGAGTTGGAGGAAGTTATTGCAAATAGCGCGTTTTCTGAGTTTACCTGGGAAGGTGGGTGTGGCAGATGGAGAGAGCGGTTCCAAATCAAAGACGGACACCTCACTGCTACTCACCCTTCTCCTCCGTCCTCCGAGTCGCTGTCCGAGCCCCACTCCTCGCCGATGTCCGGCAAGGTGAAGAACAGGGTCTTGGGGCCAGACCCAGGCGTCTTCCAAGCGCTGGGCTCTCTCTCTCCGGAGCCAGGCAGGCGAGGCTGCCGGGGGCTCTCGGGGCGCGACCGCGCCAGGGCCACCAGCTGGGCCGGGGACCCCGCGGCGTGTCGGTGGGCGCTAGACAGGAGCAGAGGCTGGGGCGCCGGCGGGATTTTGGCTGTACTGGGGCTACCGGGCAGGGGGAAGGGAGACCCTACTGCTTCTGCCGCGCGGCTGGCGGCCGAGACTCGGGCATAGGAAGCGGCGAGCAGAGGATGCAGCGAGGTGGGTGGCCCCCGCGAGGCCGAGGCTGAGTCGGGAGCCAGCGCGGGGAGGAGGGTCGAGGTCGAGGTCGGGGTCGGAGTCGGGGTTTGGACGGCGCCCGCAGACCCTGCGCCTCCCAAGTGGCTGGAGGAGGTGACCGGAGAGGGGACCGCGGGGGACGCCGTCGAGGTCTTGAAGATTTTGGCAAAGAGAGACCCGAGATCCAACACAGCAACCTTCATGCTGTGACCTTGGAAATGCTGTTCTTGCTGCTGCCGGAATCTCAGGAGCCCTGGGAGCCGGGCTGCAGGGCTCCATCCACCAAGGCCCACCCGTGGGGATCTGGACCTGGCGCCGAGGCCCTGCGGGGAGCAAGGATGCTGGAGTCCCGGGGCCCCGCCAAGCCCCGGAGAAGTCTGGTTCTCTCCCGAGCCCGAGCCCGGTGAACAACTTTGGGCGCTCAGCTCCTCACAATTGGGACAGACCTTTCGCGACGGCCTGGTCCTTCCACTGAGGGACCAGGGCCAGCGATCCCTTCTCAGGCTCGATGTGGCGAGAACAACCTGGTCCGAGGGTCTGGGAGCCTAGCCTGGGCACCTCTACCCCGGCCAGCGCCACACGGGCTTAGAGTGCAGATTGCTGTGGCCTCAGCCCCCGGTGACGCTCGACGGGCCCCTGGGACCGCGCAGGCGGTTGCTAAGCCAAACAAAACCCTGCTAAGCTCACCGCTAATTGGGCCCCAGACTGTAGCTCTGGGCGGCTTCTACAATAGAAACCCTGGGTCCCCTCCTTGATTTCTGCCTTAAAGGAACAGTCTCGGATTTCTGCATCATTGGTAGAGCTTCGCCAGATTCCCCAGCTCAGGGCTGAGAACAAGAGGTTGAAGATAACCCGGGAAATATAATCTTGCTCCCAAAAGGTTCTGGAATTCATCGTGTCTGGCAGAGCCAGAGGTGGTATGATCAGGGCCAGTTCTCCGATGTGAGGGACAGTGAGCAAAAAGAAGCATTCAAGGACCAATGTTTGAAAGAGCAGGGGCCACTGGCCCACCCCCAGGGTCCTGCCCAAAGTGTGAGGCTAGAAATGGCGTGTGGGAACAGCAGAAGATGCTTCACCCCAGAACTTCACCCGAGAAACAGAATTGGGCTTGAGAGGTGAAGCAGGAAGATTCACATACGGTGACCAGGAGACTGTGTAACTAAAATGTACACTGACCACACTCATCAGAATGACTATCTACAAATGACAAACAGAGTCAGATTGGAAGGGTAAGACTTCTTCAGTGGAATGAATAGCATTTTGCTTAACGTGAAGAAATCATTGTGAAGCTTCCTCAAAAAACTAAACATTGAAATTCCATTTTACCCAGGTAGCTCCCTTGTAGGTATCTTCCCAAAAGTTAAAATTACCACATTACAGGGATACATGCATACTCATGTTTACAGCAGTGCAGTTTATAATAGCTAGATCTTGGAAATAGCATATATGTCCAGAAACATAAGGAAAGAAAAATGGATAAGAAAAATGTGGTATTTATACACAATGGAATACTACATTGCCATAAAGATAAATATGAGGCATTCATAGATAAATTATGCAACTTGAGAACATAATGTCATGTGACAAAGATCAGACACACAACCTCAAATAACCCATGGTTTCTCTCATAGGAGAAACACCATAAATATTATATGGAGAGCAAAATAGAAGAGAAATAAATAGGAAGCAGGGAAAAGTTCAAGTACTTCCCCAAATTACATATTCTATTGTTTCAAAAATGTTTTAATATATGCTAATTAGTTTCATTTATACTACCAGTCTATAGTATCTTAGTCATTGTAAATAAAGCTTTGTGTTATCTGCTGTTTTGTGAGAATCTTTTTAGTTTATGTCTTGTATTCTGAGTAACTACTTTGAAGATAATGATACAGTGTATTAACTATTGTTACCCTTTTTATTTTGTTACAAAATTTTGTTTCATATTTTCATAAAATAAAAAAGGAAAAATGCACCTGAAAGGTAGAGTGTGTGTCAGCTTCTACAGCAGTATGAGGTTAGAATTAAAGAAGGTTTAAAAATATTGAGTTATCCATTGATATGGGGTTTCAATTTTTTTTTTTTTGGTACCAGGTATCGAACTCAGGACCTTGTGGTTGCAAGGCAAGTGCCAGAACCACTGAGCTAAATCCCCGGCCCCAGGGTTTCAATTTTGATCTCAGGAGATGCATTTTTTCATTTGGGATAAGGGAATTCTGGCAGATGAATAATCTGGTAGTGAATAAATTGATATTTGTGATTATAAACTTTAGTTTTTAGTAAGATATCAAACTGGATTCTGAGCTGTGGTAAAATTCCATGGTGATTCCAAGTTTTGTGTTTTCTTGTAGACAGTAAACTAATTTTCTGTTTATGATATTGACAATCTCCTATAATCACTTTTCTGCATCCAATTAATAGCATCAACAAATACGTATCAGGCACTTTTTCTACTTCAAGATTGCATTAAGCATTGAGAGGCAAACAAAAAAAGATGTGCTTTTCTCAGAGCATGAAATAATGATTTTCTTATCAGATGCTGTATGAGGTGAATACCCTAGAAAATATGTACAGTGAGTGGTGGCCATTTCAGTCAGCACTGGCCTGGGGAAAGCAGAGCATTTGTGTGAATGAGAAGAGACAAAATAAGGTTGGCTCATAATTAGATGTCGGAGAGGCAAGGGTATGCAGTTGTCAGCATGTAAAGCACACAGTGAAGAATCAAAATGAGGGAAAGAGAATGTAAGTCACAGACACAGCAGCAACGGAAAGTAGAGGTGGAGGTCCCAAGGTCAAACAGGAAAGCTATGCCAATGCTGTTATAATGCAAGGCCACCAGAAGTAGGCTGCTGTTGGGTCATCAATATCTCCCATTTATCTCCTCTTTGCTCTCTTCCAGCAACTCACCAGGTAGCCTCTGGAGTGCATCAGGTCCATTAGAACACTGGACCACTTCATACAGCTCTTTGGGAGGTGAACCACTTCTAGATTTTTTGTTTCACAAGGATCTTGATTCTGACTCATACATCAGTTAAATCCTGAACATATTAGGCTACTCTCAATGAAAACAGAGGTCATTTCTGGGGTATGAATTTTTACTGTCTAAGCATTGAGTCCTCTGACTGATTCTGAACATAAGTAAAATAACTTGAAGGGACAGGCAGAAAGAAAGGGCCATTGTCAAATGAAGCCTGATAGCATGACCCAACTCATTCATTTTTTCTTGGAAGCAGGTCCTGTTAGCTGGCATATCTGAGGATTTCTGATTTTTCAGGCTCAGAAATCTGATTGGTCCAGCACCTTCACAGCTCACCAACCTGTACAGATGAAACCCCTCTAACCTGACTCATAAAACCCAGTTGCAGAGTGTTATGTCTTCTGCTCCCTCCTTATGAAAGGAATTTCTGTTGAGCCCAAGTTAAAGTTATTTCTTAGATCTAAAATGTCACCCAAAAGTCTCATGTGTTCAAAGATGGAACCTGATTAAAAGAACCAGGTTGCTGAGGTTATGAGCTGGAAAGATCTATTCTTGTTGCCAGCTCTTCCCTTTTCTCTCTGGTTCTGGGCCACCATGTGGTGAGCAGCTTTCCTCTGCCATGCTAATTCTTCCATGCTATTTCTGCCTTGGAGCCAGCTGACCTGGAAAGGAATCCTCTCAAACTGTTAGCCAAAGTAAACCTTTACTCCTTTAATTTACAAGTGTCATGTTTTTGTCCCTGCTATGGAAAGCTGACAAATACAGTTTGAGTGACTTTTAGGTGAACATGGAGCCCAAACAAGGGAAGTGAGTTTTGTAGTTTACATAAAGGGAACATTAGTCATAAGAAGAAATCGTGTTCTTCTTGTAGGAGCAACCCTATCTGTACAATAGTACATTCATTCATCCATCTGATACTTTTCTTAGTATCTGAATATTGTTAATAACACTACAAAAAAGCTGCATACTCTTCCAGATTCCATCCTTTTATGTATTTATGTGTGCATGTATCCTATTTGTTATGGGTTGAATTGTATCCTCCAAAAAAGATATGTTGCAATTTTAACTCCCCATTGCTGTGGATGTGAACTTATCTGGGTATAACATCTTTAGAGATATACAGTTGTCTTCCCTTATTCATGAGGGATACATTCAAAAATCCCAGTAAATGCTTGAAACAGTAGAGAGTACCAAATCCTATACTTATACACCTATGTATATTTATACATATACACTTATGATAATGTTTTAATTTATAACTTAGGTACAGGAAGATATTATCAACAATAACTAACAATAAAATAGAACAACTATAATAATATGCTGTAATAAATGTTATGTGAATCATTGCTCATTTGTTCTCTCTCTCTCTCTCTCTCTCTCTCTCTCTCTAAAACTATCTTAATTCCTCATTGTGTGATAACATGTTTAGATTGCAGTTAACCTTACATAACTGGAATCTTGAAACATGAAAACATGGATGAGAGAGACTAATATAATCCAATTAAGCTGAGGTCATCAGGCTAATCCAGTGTGACTGGTAAACTCTAAAGCAGAAGGGAATTTGAACACAGACACACATGTTATGGCAGCAGCAGAGAGTCAAGTGACACAGAGCTGCAAGCCAAGGAACTCCACAGACTGATAGCCACAACTGAACACAAGGAAGAGGCCAGGAGGAATTCTATCTTACAGGTTTCAGAGAACACAGACTCAACAGATACTCAGTGTAGGACTTCTTATTTCCAGAACTGTGGGAAAATAAAGCTCTGTAGCTCTAAGTCCCCAGTCTGTGTCAAATTGTTATGACAGCCACAGGAAATGAATATACTATGGGATACTAATTTGGGTGATACAGCATGAGCACAGTGCCTTGCTGGTACTCCTACTCCTACGAAGGTCTTTAGTGCATGTATTTGTTCTAAAACAAACTGGCCATAAATTAAAATGATAATCCTACGTGTTTCAAATCTATAGAAAGGATGACCAAAATCATAAAAAGGAAGGAGAGAGAGTGGGATCATTTTCAGTTAAGATTGCTGATGTAGCTTTCTGAACAGCCAGCCTTATGAAATAAAGAGACAATGAATGAATGATGGGTCCTTTTGTTTGAAGGTGCTCCCTTTGAAAAGGACTTACAATTGTAAACATGATAAACAATTCTTAGCAAGATCTAGGTCTTTTATACCTATTGTTCATCTATCAACAGTCTTTCAGACAAATGCTCGATGCTACTAGGCTTCTCTGTTAATTACCAGCAGCCGTTCTCATGACATGAGCCTTAGGTGATGGATCACAGTGGTGTGGCTAATCCATTATTTCAAGAATAGTGAGATGAAAGTAAATACAGTAAGTGGTTTTACCTACCTCAGATGGTGTTAATTTTATGTCAAAGTAGTGTTTTATATAATCATATTCTACTTAAATTCATTAAGAATTTGATTATTTTTCTGATGTACATAATAATGCCTGGCTGCATCATTGAAAAATTATTAGAAAGTTATAACAAAGTTATGATTGGATTGCTATAAGAAACCCAAAGTTAAAACAACCACAGTGGTTAATCTGTTTATGAAGTTAAATTGCCTTCATTAACATGTCACCAAGGAAAGAGACTATAAAGAGAACACTGTCAAAAATTGATCAGAAAAATTTAAAACTTCTGAATAATAAAAGACAACTGTTAGGCCAGGGATTTAGCTCAGTGGCACTGAGCCTGCCTCAAAAGAGAAAGGTCCTGAGTTCCGATCCCTGGTACCAAAAAAAAAAAGACAACTGTGGATTCAACAAATATTTACTAATCACCTCAAGAAGAATTATAGTATGGGAGACCATGAGCCTGGACTGCTCTGTCTCTGCCTCTTACCAGTCCTGAGGCTTCTGTTTGTTTCTTGTTCCTTCAGTTATAATTCAGGAGCAATAACAGTAGTCCCTTGTGAGAGTTATATTACTTAACACATGAGAGGCTAAGGAATAGAGCCTAGCAATAGTAAGCTCTCAGGATAAGTTAGCTCTTATCATATGTGACAGCAGGTTACACTGAATAACTAGAGAAAAAGATCTGGAAGGAAATGACAGCTGCGTTTCCTTCTTAATGTATTCATTTTATAACAGCTGAATGTTTAAAAAATGTCTCAGGATTTGTTTTGCATGATAAAGATTTTATTGATATTTGTTTAAGGGCTCTGGATCCTACTGAGTGACACATATTAAAATAATAAGAAGAGGAACTTAGTCAACATTTCATTACCATAGCAAAATATGTGCAATGGGCTACTTTTATAATAAACAGATTTACTTAGATCACATTTTGGAGGCTGGGGACATGTGTAGAATAAGGATCATATCAAAGTCTGGAAAGCAAAGATTGTAAGAGGCCAGGCTTGTTTCTTTTAGAACTACCCTCTGTGGAGAACTAACAAGGAACCACATGAGAACTACCTTAACTGCTCATCAGGACATGTACCCAAAGACCCAAGGAACTTCCACTAGGTTCCACTTCTTAGTTCCACATTTCCTAATACTGTCATCCTCCAGTCCATGAACCTTTGGAGGATTCCAAAATTCTATTCAAGCCATGGCAACATGCCCCCAGAATGGAGCATAATTTAGAGAGAACACAAGAAAAAAGGGAGAAGATTGAAAATAAATAAAAAGAGAAATAACACAAGGTTGATGGAGGCTACATTATACTGATTCTGCTGTTTAGGTTTGGAGTGTGATCTATGACATCTCCTGGAATTTATTCAAAGGTACAGTGCTCAAAACCCACTGTACCAAGATTACCAGGAGGTTTAATTTCTTACCCATAGTTCTGGGCCATCCATTAAATACTTCCTTTATGTACTCCACTGTTATGCTCCAAAGTTACCAGGTGCTCCCTGAGGAGTGAAGATACACAAGGGAGCAGGCAGTCCTGCTGGCTCCACTCTCTTTCAGGCTGGGACATAACATTGGTAGCACACACTTTAAGGCCAGACAGTGCCACAGGAGCCACCAGAGATGGATGACTTCAAAATCGCTGCAGTCATTAAGCTCCAGGCCAGGAGGTTGAGAGGTCTAGAGGGACCTCTGTTTCCTATGACTGCTTCGGTAACAGTGTTTCTCCAAGGAAGACGATCTCATTTGACCCAGTATTTATCTCAGTTGAGGCTGCTTTCAACCAAAACAAATTGTGCAGAAGAACTCTTTAAACTCCTGTGTACCAAAGAAGGGTGGGAGAGTGGAGAAAGGCTCTAATGATCTAAGGGCCTCCTCTGAAGTTGCACAGGCAAGGTAAAGTCTCTTCTCCTACCCACAGTCTGTGCAGATTCTTGTACCCACAATACTAGATCTCAAGGTCACACTCTCTTTAGACTCCTTAAGAGCTTAAACCCTTTCCATCCAAGAATACTTGGCACAGGGCTAGTCTAGCTAACTCACCATCTTAAAGAATAAGTGTGCTTCTAATTCTAACCCCAAAACCTGATCTAATCATTGTGACTGAAAAATTAAGCTAAGAAAAGATGGAGGTGGGACAGCAAGGAACACAGCCACAATGGGCAGACACATGGATGGAAGTTGGAAAGGGCAAGGCTGTTTGGGGGAGCTGCAAATAGTTCTAGATGCCAGTATTCATTCACTTAACCATTTAACCACCCAACTGGCAAGTATTTTGTGCATACTTACTGTGTGTCAGGTACTACACAAGTATAAAGAAATGGCTGGACATGAAGTAAGAGAAAAGAAAAACAAGATCATGAAAAAGTAAAATCTAAAGTTTTAAATAGTGTTCTGAAATTCTTTGTATCATTGTTGCAGGCTGAATGTGCAGGTTTTTGGAGCAGGGATTGCAGGGTTGATGGAAGTATGAGGGAATTCTGGAGCATATTGATTTTCTTTTGTTTATTTCCCAGAAACATAACTACTAGATATAAAATTTCCTGGTAGTAAAAAAATGTTCATCGGCACAATTTCCATTTATCATTTGTTTTTCCAACAGCTTCTTGCAGGAGTTTCCAGCAGGCTGACAGAGGCCCAGGTGGGAATGTAGAAAACTCTACCTGTGCAAGAGTTTGGGCTTTTGTTTTTATTACCAACTGGAGTTTTCTGATTGTGAAGCTGGACCACCCTTTGTACTACCAAAGAGTGTCTGTGGCAAGCCTGAAGTTTCATCCAAATGACAGAATTTTTTAAAAAAGAGAAAGCTTTGAGAGAAGAAAGCATAATATATTTTTCTTTTTGTACAACAAGCCCAATTTGTTGAATAACTATCTACACATGTCTTGTATGTGGACATAAACTACTTTGCTTGCCTGGCTTCTGTCTTTGGGAAATGGCACTCACTTTTTTGGGTTTGGATTGCTCCTCATACTAGTCTGTTCAGATGGTTCCAGAGGGTGCTGCCAGCCACAGGAATTGAGTCCCATAGCCATAAACATGGACATATATCCCAAGCTGGAGCAGTCAGAGCCCTTTCTTGAGGTTTTAAAAATTAGGAGCAGGAAAGAGAAATCATCCACTGTTGATGTGAATTGGCAGCCTCAGCCTTGGGTGCTGTGGTTTGGATGTGGTTTGTCTCCAGAAGGTCCATGTGCTAAAGCTTGGTCTCAAATGTAATGGTGCTGAGGTGATGGAATTTTCAAGAGGTGGGACCTGCAGGAAGGTCATTAGTTGACCTTCAGACCTTCACAAATGGATCAGTGCCACCTTAGAGGAGTGAGTCAGGTTTCTTGGGGCTGGATTAGTTCTCCTGAGAGAGGGCTGATATAAAGCAAAGCCACTCACATTCTTGGCCTCAGGTGCATAATATTAGTTTCCTTTCTGCTTCTCCACCACACTGTGACACATCCAGGGGTTCCCTAACCAGACACCATGTTGTCTGGACTTTCCAGCTACAATAATCATAAGCCAAATAAACTTTTTTCTTCTTCAAAATTACCCAGCTACAGGTATTTTGTTATGGCAGCATGAAATCGTCTAAGACACTGGGCAAACATGTTTCCAGAAGTACAAACCAATTTAACCAACAATCAGAGTAGATTCCAGATTTGGTGGGGCTTTAGCCCCTGGTTCTAGCTTCCTTGAGGTCTAGTAAAATCCCCACTCTTTCCCCAGTTCAGTTATATCTCTAACAACTTTGTGTTTTTGTCACTTAAAATCAGGTAGTCACTAACAGAAAATAAGATTTATCCATAAGAAGTGCCTTGACAGCCTGGCACTTATACATAGGTTGAGTTATTCTCCTATTGGATTTAAACCACTTCACAGAATGCCATCCTCAGACAAGGTTACTTTAGGTTGTAAAATTCAACAAAGGAGGATCACTTCATCATTTTGACAGGATACAGACAAAAAATAAAAATAAAAAAAGATCACTGAGCCATTCTTCTTTTGTTTAAATGATTGTAGTTTCTTTAGAAATTACAATTTTATATTTTTTCTAGCCCCCTTACTAATAAATTTCCCATCCTAAACCCA
This sequence comes from Heterocephalus glaber, assembly GCF_053883595.1. Classification (NCBI taxonomy): domain Eukaryota; kingdom Metazoa; phylum Chordata; class Mammalia; order Rodentia; family Bathyergidae; genus Heterocephalus; species Heterocephalus glaber. The sequence goes on along the minus strand of NW_028258308.1, from coordinate 19,574,495 downwards.
AATCATATACAATAGGTTCTTCCAAACACCCTCTAACTGATTCACTCCATCGTGTGTTTCCTCCCTCAGTGCACAGAGTCAAACCACAACTTGTTCAACTGCAGGTATGTTTCCAGTGCCTTTGACTACAAGAAATTAACACTGTTAAAATGTTCCTTGTTTAAAAATATTGATGTTCTATGAAGCCATATGTTTTCCAGAATTTCTGAAAGACACTTTACTTAATAGGCTGGACACTTTTACTTTTAAAAGGCTGGAAACTTGCAGAAGTGCCAAAAGAAACCAATTGAGCCATGTATCTTTTACTTCTTAAATAATTTAGAAGGTATGGATACTTGAGTGAAATAAAGAGATTTTCCTCTTGTGATTCTGGCTCTTTTTTCTCCAGCTGCACACTGTGTTAGCATCTGAGGGTTCACCAGTAAGCTCTCCTCTAGCATTTCTTCTGGGCAAAGGCTTTTGCTCTAGATCCACTCCTTTTCAGGGCTGCTTGCATTACCCATGAGTGGCTTATGTGAGAGTAAAGACAGTACTATCTTTTTGCCTAGATTTGTACCAATTCCAGGCCATTCCAGCCCAGCACTCTTGTAGGGTGGGTGAAGGCCTCTTCTGCAATTGCCGCCTCATCACAGTTTATCATTTTCTCTCTTCCCAGCCCAACTTATTTTGCTCCCTTCAAATCTGCTGGGTGCAAATTTCCATCCCTGAGTCTATTTCCTGTGGAGGTGACCTAGGATAAAAAGTAGATAGAGAATTCAACCCTGACTGCTCAAAAATTCTCATACGAATCTAGAAAAGTTCTATCATTAAAAAGGCTGATATTTCCTGCCCAGTGGACTTGAAATATGGTTCATTAAACTGGTGGAGGTAGGGGGTTAAGAGTATCACAGGACCAATATAGTATCTTCTTTAATTAGGAAGAGGAATCAAGGCTAGAGGCTTCCAAGAGCTAAGAGTGGCTTTTACATTGTGTCACCTAGCGTAATTAGTAACTAACTAATGTTGATTGTCCTGTTTTGTTATTTTAATACAGATGCACAGCCATGTGATACATGTTTTGAGAAATATGTCCTTAGGAACTTTTGATATTGTGAGAGCATTATGGACTGTACTGACATAGTACAGTGATGGCTGTGACATCACTCAGTGGTATGTGGGACCACTGTTGTGTACACAGTCCATCACTGACCAAAATGGCATTGTGAGGTGCATCACTGGGGAAGCTCATAGGAAAAAGAAATGCTTCAAAGCTCCTTTGTTATGTGAGAGTAAGCCTGGCTGTCTGAATTGTACAATTATAAACTATATTCCTCTATACAACTAGTTATCACTTACCTAAATCTATATCACAGATCCTAGGAGAGAATTTTGTTATAATATCTACTTTTAATGACTGAAACTCATAAAATCACAACTCTAAAATACCTGATTCATTAAATCTAGTCTTCTGTCATGCTCTCTGCAGCTCGGTTCCATCCTTACCAGCATTCCGTTGTCTCCCAATACAAAGTTCATGTCTCCCTCCCTGCGTTGCATCTTCTTACTCTTTCTTTTATCTTACTCTCCTCTGACCCAAATCCAACCTCTCTTTGAAGAATCTTACTCCATCTTAGGAGCCTTCCTTATCCAGGTTTAACATGGATAATCCTTTCCTACCCTATCACCTGTTTCTCCTTTCCTATAACTGTATCTCATATACTTTCATGTATGCTACCTCATAGTATTTAGCACTAGGCATACATAGCTGCTAAATAAATACCATTCCTAAGAGCTTTCTGAATATATAGTTTACATACCATAAACTCACCTATTTTAAGTATACAATTCAAGATTTTGGGGGGAAAACTTACATAGTTGTACAATCAGGACCACAATCTAACTTTAAAATATTTTCATCACCCTCAAAAGATCTCTAGTGCCTATTGAAATCATTCCCCATTTCTGTCCCTCAGCCTAGATAGCCACTCCTTCACTTTCTGCTTCTATAGATTTTAAGAAAGTCTTTTTGGTTTGAAGTATCTATATTTACTAATCACTTGTTATTGAGCCTCATTTACAGACACTCTAGAGCTGGGGATTTAGCTCAGTGGTTCTGGCACCTGCCTTGCAAGCACAAGGTCCTGAGTTCAATCCCCAGTACCAAAACAAAACAAAACAAAATACAGACACTCTAAATAAAGTACATATATTTGAATAAACCTTGTCAAATATGTGGGATTGAAAAACTCTCCTCACTAGTAAACTTATCACATGTACTTCTTATTCAATCTAAAAGATATCTTTCTAGGCAAAACTTAAATATTCAGATTTATTTTACATTCAATAATAATGATTAAGTTGGTTTTGTTTTACAATGTGAAAAACAGGAAGGTATTGGAGTGAACAGATTACACGGTGGCATTCTGAGACTATTCAAACAAGTCAAATTGCTTGTAAAAATTAAATAGGAAGTGAAACAAGCATCCTTTTTTGCACTCCCCTTGTCTTTAGCCCAAGGGACATGGACTCCTCCTGAGAACAATTATAACGGACAGCATGCAGATGTTCAAGACATCACTTCCTAAATAGGTCAAATATAAGTCAGAGTGTACACCTTTTATTTTTTTTTTTTACTTATATTCATTTATCTTAACCTCTTAAATGTTAAGTAATTCTTTAAAAAAATTACATTTGAACTCAATTTAAATTTTGGTCATTTTATCAACTATCTTATAAGTACACAAAAAAGAAACTAAAATCAAAATTATTTCTTGCCCTGTTTTTAACCAATGATTAATTTATAGAAATATTTAATTTAAAAACATTTTAATAAAAAGTTAAGAATATTGGTAGATAACATAAAAGTACGTCAAGAAAAGAAGTAGTCATGGTTTTTATTTTATAATGTCCAAATAAAATAGGATTATATCACATTGAAAAATAAATCTTATCTAAAATGCTATGAAACAAGTGTCTAAATGTTAGGGTAGAGAATAGTGAAAATTATTCCTCCATGTATTCACACTGTTAGCTGACTGTAGACTCTTTCAGAACCAACAGTACTTTGAATATTACTTATTCCAAGATTATGTGAACGTAGCCCTAAGAATCTGAAGTATTTAAATCAAAGTTTCAAAATGTGACAGCTCATGTTTCTTAAATCTAACATAACTTTTAATTCAATGGTATAATAATGAATTCATGTGAATATATTATACTGCGCTTACCATCACTAATTATTTAAGATTTTGTTTATAATTGTAACTTTCAAGATCGAGAATTGAATTTCAGTTGGACCAACACTATCTCCTGAGTCTGTGTGGAGGAAAGGGAAATTTTTTCCACAAAGACAATTTACTAAGTAACCTTGAGGAACCAAGCATTTCTGCAGTATTTTTAAGTAAGAGAATTGTTTCTTCACTCCAGTAGCAGAAACCTAAGTATTGGGAAAATATAAATAAGTGTTTGCTATAGTATTTATCTTACTAAGTAATTAAAATGAACTGTGAAGGTTTTATGTCCCTTAATATCAAATTTTAAAAGTATTTAATGTTTAGCCAAACCAACATGGGGATACTAAAATGCAAAGCTTTCAAAATGAAAACATCGCTGTTATTAAACTTAAAAAAAAAAATCTTACTCTTATATAACTGAAAAAGCCTATATCCATCAAAACAATTATCTTAATTCTAACTATATTCTCCAAACCCAAAAATGATTTTCTTTAAATGAGAAGGAGTTTAAAACTCTTTGAGGCTGTAATAGGCCTCAGTGGACAATTCTGTATTCATTAGTAGAAGATGTTCTTCCTATATGCTTAGATATTTATTATGATTAGATAAGTCAGCTGTCAATAAGATGACTGAAACAGGCAATTTCTATAAAGAGAAATAATTACAATATAATGCCATCGCATATACATATGAATAATCAGATTACATTACTTTTAGGTAAAACTTAAATTTACCTTAAACTTGTTAAATTGAAAAGTTACTCCGTTGGTCATTTAATCTCTAAACGAATTTAATACGCTGAATTTCGGGATCCAAGTGCTACTTGCAATTTATGGTGAAAGGCATTTATCCGTTCCTTCTGAACTGGCCAGTTCAAGATGCAGTGAGACTTAAACATTCCTCTTCTCAAAAAGAGTGCATGGTTAAGCTTATGATCTGGAATGTCCTCAAGAAAAACCAATATAATGGAATCTAGATTTTGTTCAATAGCCTGATGAACTGCATGATGCACCTTGAATCTAAGTAGAAAAAAGTTGAAAAATGAAATAATTAGTACACAATTTAACAGACAAAAGCCCAACAATCTAAAATTTGATATAGAATTTACTTGACTGTGTCACTAATAATCAAGATTTTTCCCTTAATTTTACTTTTAAAATTCTATGAATTGTAACATTTGAAAGTTCGGTAGAAAAACAAGTATGTATTTAAAATTTCACAATGTTCACCTACCTTTTGCACAGTGGATCTTTTAATAGATGCTGTGTTAGAACAAAAATAATTTTTCTGCTTCTTTTGATGCTATTAACAATTGCTTCAAGTCCAAGGACACCTGCTTCAAAGTCCCTTTCTTCCAGACAAAATTTGAGAGATTGGTCTTTTTCTTCCATTGGGGAGAAGTTTTCCCAGACCCAATCTCTATCTTTATAGGCATGAACTATATATGCTGTGTATTCAAATTGTTCTGGCTGCCCATCTACTTCCTTGAAACCAAGAACTCGATGGACCAAAACATTCCAATAAAAAGATATCCTCCAGCCCTCAAAATGGATGAGCAATACAATAAAGATAAAAGATAAAAGCAAACTGGTACTGATCACAAAAAAGAGTTCAAAGGGGGCACTGTCTTTGCAGGGTGCTGTATCAAAAAGCATCACCGGGAACCCATGATATTGAGGTGGAGTGTTGCAGATGTAATGACTTGATAGTTCTGAGATGTTAGTATGGGTCTTATTAATCCAATTAACAAACCAAGCAATGCTTTCACATGTACAATCAAATGGATTAAAGCGCATATCTAAATAAGTCAAGTTCTTGAAAACTGGTTCAAAAACGTTCTTCTCAACTGATGTTATGAGATTCTTTTGAAGGTTCAGGGACTTCAGAAACATCTGATGGTCAAAGAGAGATGGTGGAAGTACGTTTAAATTATTCAATCCTAAATTGATGCTCTTAAGTTCAAACAAGTCCTTGAACATATCTGCTGGAATTTCATCAAAGCCATTAGACTCTAAGTCAAGGATATGGAGGTGGGGAAGACCCTGTAGAAAATGAACAGGACCACCAGGGTTTGCATGTTTCCAGAGCCTTGCTAAGTTATTATGCTGCAAATCCAGAATTTCTAGCTTCTCAAGACCTTCTAACATGTCATCATTGATGCTGGCTATGTTGTTGTTGCTTAGATCCAGAATGGTCAAGTTATGAAGACTGCGGAAAGGTGAAGGAGAGCTGTCCACATTTTTAAGGACCACTCTTCGGAGCATCAGTCGTTGGAGTCCTGGGACCGATGCAAAGGATTTGCTAGTCAGTTGTAGGTATTTGTTGTAGGAAAGGTAGATTTCAAAAATATTTCCTAGACCTCTCCATTCCTGGCCTGTGAGTTCTTGCTCAATTTCATTAAGGCCAAGGTCAAGTACTTCTAGGTATCCCAAGCAAGAAAAAGTACCACTCTCTATTTTTGAGATTTTATTTCTGGTTAAGTTGAGCACACGTAAAGGAGAATGAGCAAGTGATAAAAATGTTTCATTTGTTAAAGTTTGCAAACTTGTGAAAGTGTTGGATAGACTTAAATATTTTAGATTTATCAATCCAGTGAACATACTGCGTTTTATGCCTGGAATATTGTTATCCTCCATGTTAAGGTACTCCAAACATTTTAGCCACTGAAGAGAAAAATCATCAATCTTTGGAAGTAAAGCAAGGGATATACTTTGTTTAGTAAAAGATCGTTTCAAATTCAGGTATCTCACATTGAAAAGCCCATAAAAAGAGTGAGAAGACAAATGTGCTACATTATTATATTCCAGGAAGAAATATTTCAGATGTGGAAGCCAAGAAAAGGAACCATTATCAATCACATTTAAGTAGTTGTGGGAAAGGTCGAGCATGGTGAGGTTGGTCTGCTTTAGTCCAAAGAAAGTTGTGTTGCTTGTTCTATATAGCTGGATATTACTCAGAGACAGATTCTGGATGCTTGTATTTGATAATTCCAAACAAAGCTTCTCTGTGAGACTAGGGCCCAGTTGAGCATTGTTCAAAAAGAGACCAAATAATTTTCCAATCACATGAAAACACCCTGGAGAAAACTAAAAGTGAGGAAATAAGATTAATCAAGGTATAATAAGCTTTCTATGATTCTTGGAAAACATAAGTATAATTGTTTATTCAATTTCCCTCCCCTTTCAACACATCTGTCTCCATTCCTGTAATCCCCTCTGCCCTTTCTCTGTGCTTGTCATACCACCCCGTGCCCCCAGCCCCTGGCCTGCCCTGGTGACTGGCTAATTTATACAAAGCATTCACATTTTGTTTACATGCCACGGCTTTGGGAGATCTTCCCTGACTTCCACAGCTAGGTTAAATCCTTGGTACTTTTACATCATTGCACTGAATACAGTTGTAGTTAATAAACTATCTGTGAGGTCACCATTGGAGCAGATCCTGGTTGTGTTTTTGATCACTTATTGTCAGTGACTATAAGAAAGAAAGAAATATATGGATGGTTTTTTATTGGGGGTGGTGATTAGTGGGTACTGGGGATTGAACCCAGGGCCTTTGCACTGAGCTATATCCCCAGAGCTTTTAATATATATATAATGTATAATATATAATATTTTTTGAGACAGAGTCTCACTTAGTTAAGTTGCCTAGGCTGGGCTCAAATTTGTCATCTTCCTGCCTCATTAGTGTTGGGATTGCAGCCATGTGCCAAAATATCCAACTGGATAGCTTTTATTATGTAGCAGTGATTATTATGATTTAGACATAAAATGTCCCCTAAAAGTCACCTGTGTTCAAAGTTGGGGCTTCTGAAAGATGACTGGATTGTGGGAGTACCATATCCACTAGCGGATTAATCCAGTCAATGAGTTCACAGTTGAATATGCTATTAGGAGGTGAGAACCAGCTGAAGGAGGTGGGTTGCTGGAAGTATGATGTGGAAGGTTGAATTCTTGTATATTTGTCCCTAGAGCGTGTGCAATCAGCCCCCCCTTCTCTATGTTTCCATCTCGATCTGTCTCTGTCTCTCTGTGTCTCTCTCCCTTTTTCTGTTTTTGTCTGTCTGTCTCTCTGTGTCTCTGTTTCTGTCTCTCTGTGTCTCTCTCTGCCTCTGTCTTTCTGTCTCTCTCACTCTCTCTCTCCTTTCTCTATGTTGCCATCTCTGTCTCTGTCTCTCTGTGTCTCTCTCCCTTTTTCTGTTTTTGTCTGTCTCTCTGTGTCTCTGTTTCTGTCTCTCTGTGTCTCTCTCTGCCTCTGGTCTCTCTCTCCCTCTCCCTCTCTCTCTCTCTTTCTCTCTTGTGTGTGCTCCCCCTTCCCTCCCTCCCTCTTATTCCTGATTGCCATGTGTCAAGCAGCCTTTCCTTGTCATTTCCTTCCCCCATGCTGTTTCTGAACCCACCAAAACTGTGAACAAAAGTAAATCTCTCCTCCTTTAAGTTGCAGGTGTCAGGTATTTTGTGCTAGTGATGGGAATGTGACTGATACAGTGACATACACTTTTACATCAGGAGCTCAGAGTTCCAGCTATCTTTTCTGTCTTTCTACCCAGGTTTCCACCTGACTATACTTTCCTATCCTGTTTCCAAATCCTTTCCACATGATCCTTCTCCCTTATCAGAAGCTGTATCTGTTCTACAACTCAGTGCTGAGCCAAGAAAACAGAAGCTGGAGAGATGGAGTCCACAGGGGACAATAGCCAGTTGCTGGCAGGAGAAGCCACCAGGACAGCAAAGGAGCTCTGATTTCTAATGTTTCCTGTGTGTGATGTTCTGGCTAATGGGAAAAAATGTGAAAGAAAGTATGCTACATCGTAAATAAAAGGAAGTAAGATGGAAACAAGAAATTATTTAGGACGTATCTACATGTTAGCATTATTTTGCAGGCACTAAAATGAAGTCTTTGAGTTATTCTTAATTACATGAGATATTCATGATATAATATTTATTTTAAAAGCCAGGAGACACCATTACTCTCAAGAGGCAAACATAGCATAGAAGTTAAGAGTATGGGCTGTGGCTACACAGCCATAAACCCAAATCTGTCACCAGGTAGTCATGTAGGGGAACTTAGATATGTCACTTAGCCCTTTCCATCACAATTTACCATGGTACAAAATGACAATAAAAATAAGTTGACTAAAAGGACTATATACATAAAAGATTTTAAAATTTCAATATATAGCATGAAGTTAATATTCTAAGTCCTCTATGAATTTCAGTTGCTTTTAAAGGTAATTATTTGAAGAAGTACTGGAGATAAATACACCCAAATATTAACAATAGTTGTTTCTGATTGTGAACTTTTCAATGATTTTTATTAACTCTCATTTTTACTGGCCCTCATTACTTACGTCTTTTATAAGACTATGGAAATAAATTGAAAAAAGCTATTTAAAAATAAAATGAGTAGCTTGTACAAAATATTTTATTATTTCAGGATAACTTTATACATAGTCTATTTTTATGTCTGAAAAATAATATAGCTTGTAAAAAGATGTTTTACTTAAAAGACTTCAACTATTCTTATAATCTATAAAGGTATAAAATGTAATCTTCCATGTGTATGAAAATAGTTCAACTGAAGACTGTGGATTCAAAAAGAGATAGTTAATGCCTGTAATGGCATACCCCATTACAGGAAGGTTTTCATAACACAGTGCTAGATGTCACTAAGCACTCACTGCATGCCAGACACTGTACTAAATTCTTCACTATACAGTCCTATGAAGTAATGTTGTCATTGTACTGTTTGAAAGCAAGGAGCCAGACACAGAAAGAATTTGAATAACTTTCCTGATTGCTCAATTATTAAAAAATAGCTTCCATAGGGCATCTAACTCAGCTCTAAAACCTGCATTCTTAGGCTATTATACTATTTTAAATCCTCAGATGTTTCATGAGATAAAGAGTATCATTTCCACTTTAAAAGTAAGGAAATTAAGGCCAATAAGTTTCCCAAAGTCAAAGAATGGCACAGAGATTTTAACCCCATTTTACAGCAGGGCTCCATCTTCTAACCACTTACTATTAAAACTCTATTTTGACAATGGCCCCAATGGCCCCAGGCAACATGTGAAGGATTTCTGGAAAACATGGCGAAGGGTATATGATTTCTTCTCTTGAAATCTTTAGATTCTTATCAGTGTGACAAGGTTAGAGACTACACATATCTAAGGGTGGAATGCAAAATAATTTTACCTTACTTCTTACCTCTTTAATTTGATTTGATGACAAGTCTAATTTTTGTAAGGAAGAATTACCAAGGAAATCAAGTTCTTCACCTCTTAGTGAATGAATTTTATTATTTGATAGTAGAAGTTCCTGGAGATTTTCTAGTTGGAGCTGAGTTCCTAATTGTGTAGATGATAAACCATTATGAGACAGATCTAGTTTGAGTAAATTCTGAGGATAAAAAACATATATATGTTAGAATCTTGCCATCAAAATCAGCTTCTCTAAATGTAAGTGAGTCTAAGAAATATATCAACAGTAAAATGTCATCTATTATTCTGCAGAGAATGGACAGGAGAAGTAATATATAATCTTTGCTGTGATTAAAAACACCACTATTGCAAGGATTCAGTATTTTTATTTAAAGAATAATTTTGCTTTACCAAAATAAAAGGATTTAGACCTATTCATTTATGAGATAAGACAATTCATAATTTACTTACTTATAATAGATGTTATTTACAATGCAAAGAATATTCATGTGGCTTATCAAACATGTAGTGTTATACATTAGCCTTAGCAATAATTAACAGAAAAAAGAAGGAAAACTGTTTCCTTAAGAAAAATGAGTAGAATTTTGCCACCCATGAAATCCTAAAAGCAGGTGTGCACTACCATGTCCAGCTAAGATTTTTATATTGAAAAAGATTCATAGTTCACAACACATCAATATTTGTTTTATTGTTTGTTTGTATTGTGGGATTAAAAAAGTAGCCTGACTCACTTTTGAATATGTAAACTTCAAACTCAGGTTAAAAAGTAAGACAAAACCTCATAGCTCTTAGGGGAAAATCTAATCTGTGTTAAGCAGAAAAATACTGTTATTTATGCTTCTTTATAAAGTAACATTTTGCCAGTATTTTCTGTAATCACATTTTGAGGTCTTTATGTCCAAAGATGCTTCATCCACATCAGACTCTAATAGGAAACAAGAAAGGGCTTAAAATAGCTAACCAACTGGCTAAAGGAAGTACTGAATAACTGCCTCAGACTTACAGATAATAACATGCATTTTCAGATTTAAAATCCAAAGTGCTAAAAAGTGATACTTTGAGGAGATTTCTTAAATAAAGAGTAAGAAATTTTTTGTTGAACAAATTACTCTGTCGTGTCAGTCTGTTAGCTCTATTTAAGTCAAAACTTGTACTTGATTTTTATCTTTCGCTATTTCCATATTAAATCAGTAGCATTGCAAGGGCATTTCCATGTTCCTCCCAGAGAGTCTGATGCTTCTCTGAGCTTGACTTATAACTCTTTTATCTAAGTCCTATTTCTAATAGGAGAACACAAGAGAGGAAGACTTCTTTAAATTTAAGAGAGGCAGATTGATTTAAGGCTATAATTTCAAAAATATGTTGTATCAAATGGCAGTATTTGTGTATGAGTCCCTGCAGTCCCAAAGGGGTAAATCAGCTTTCTTATTCTTACCTTGTTATTTAGGTATTTAGTCAAAGGATGATGAGTAAGTGACTTCAAAACTTAACATTAGATAAAATATTTTACATTTCTTAGATGGAAATAAACACTTTCATCTTACCTTTTGGTTTTTAAAAGGATTGTTTTGAATTTTCTGGATTGAGTTGGACATTAAACGGAGTTCAGTCAAATTCATGCAAAACATGAGGGTTTTATCAGAGAGATGAGATAGCTCATTATGTTGGAGGTTCAAAACTTTCAAAAAAGGCAGATTTTGGCACAGTTCTGGCTCTAGTTTTGAAATGCTGTTAAATCCTCCATCCAAGACAGTAAGTTTGCTATATCTTGTAAAATTGGCAGGTGGCAATCTTCTGAGCTGGTTGTGGGTCAGATTCAACACTGTTATGTTTGTGGGAAGGTTGTCAGGCACCTGCATCAGCTTCAAATGACTGCAATCAGCTACTTCACGTGTCACTGTGCATTTGTTGGTCGAGGTGGTACACAAAATCCAAAGGGGCCACAGTCCCAACAAGGCATAGATATTATAAGGCAAAGGCCCTTTCATGATTCTGCTCAGTGAAAGAAATATAGAAAAGTAGTGGATAATTTTGCTAACACATGCTTTCAAAAATATTAATATATTCCTTGTGAAGATATAACTAAAATTTGGCTAAGTATAATATTTTTACTCATAGCTTATGTTATTGAACTGTATAATATACAACAAGTGCAAATAATTCAGAAAGGTAAAAATTCAAAAAAATTCAGAAAGGTAAGACATGAAATATGCAAATCCTTTCTCATTCTTCACTTCCACCCAAGTTGTGGTGTTCCAAGGTAACCTCTCAGGACAGTTTCTTTTCTTATTTTTGGTACCAGGGATTGAACTAGGAACCTTCCCCTTTTGAGGCAGGTGGTGGAACCACTGAGCTAAATTCTCAGCTGGATAGTTGCTATTTTAAGTTCTCATAACTACTTCTATAAAAAATGATTTACTTGCCCTTCTACTTCTTTACTAACTTTAAGCATTTACTTCCCATTACAAAGATATGGTAGTACAAAGATACGGTAGTTAGTAATACTATTTCTTCATTCTCTTCACCACTTTTTTATTTTATTGAATGTACTGTTACATTTATAATTTTAAAGATTACACCTAAAACTCCATTTATGAAGCAGTCAACTTTAGACTACATATTTTAAAAATTATTTTTATTAACACAAAATAATTATACACATTTATGGGGTACAGTGTGATTATTTTAATATATATACATGATGTGTAATGATCAGACCACAGTAATTGGTATTTCCACCACCTCAAACATTTACCATTTACATTGGAAACATTCAAAATTCTTTTTAGTAGCTATTTTCAAATATGCAATCAAGTATTGTTAACCATCATTATCTTACCGTGCCATAGCATACTTGAAGTTATTAATCTTTTCAACTGAAATCCAGTATTTGCTAACCACCCTCTCTCCATTTCCTCCCCCACACCCTTGCCAACTTTTGGCAATCACTCCTGTACAATTCTAGGAGACTAAGTGCTTTAGCTTCTACTTACAAGTAAGAACATGGGGTATTTGCCTTTTTGTGTCTGACTTATTTCACTTGACATAATGTCCTCCAGGCTCATCAACGTTTTTACTAAGTGTTTTCTTCCCACTATAAAGATAAAGAACTTAAATTATACTCGTCCTTCCATCTCTTCACAACTTCTCTTATATTATCTTTAATTTTATCTAATATATTGCTGGGGTTTTTTGAGTATGTTTGTGGTACATAATGAACATATTAGCTGTGAGTAGTTGGTACATATACATGCACAACACATTTTAATTCTTTTTATCCCCTCCTCTCCCTCCCTCCTCCCAACATCTCTTGGTCATCTTCTCATTGCTGGATTTATAATTTTAACGGCTATACCTAAAATTATACTTCTTGGTCAACCAACCTTAACAAAATCTCTTCATGCCTCGCTTTGTGATACAGGAAATGCACCCTTGTGTTTTCTCTACACTTCCATCCTTACATTTCCTAAAACTGTCAGCTCCATCTTTGCTCAACATTGTCAAATGTGAAATGCTAGCAATTTATCCCTAGACTCTGATTAAGCAGGCAGTGCTTGGCCTAGATGAAACTGTGAAACCTGAAGGTCGTAAGTATCATTTAGAGTTTCACCTATACAGCATGAATATGCTGGACTAAAGGATGACTCATGTGCCTGGTGGAACTAAGGGAGATGGTGAGATCTCACCTCACAATTCAGAACACTGTGCAACGTAAAACTTATATTTGTTTCTGGACTTTCCTATTTAGTATTTTTGGCCTTCTGTCAACCATAGGTAACTGAAATAATGGAAAAAGCCACAGGTAAGGAAGGAGTCTGGACTTTTTCATTTTTCCTCTTTCTTTCTTTCTTTCTTTCTTTTCTCTCTCTCTCTCCTCTCTCTCTGTCTCTCCCTGTCTCTTCCTGTCTCTCCCTGTCTCTCCCTCTCTCTCTGTCTAACTCTGCCTGTAGTTTTATTTCCCTAGCAAAACCAATATACAAAAAAAAAGAAGCACATTTGAGGCATTTAAAAATATCTAGGACATGATTTATATTTTTGGATCAACACAATAACCCTCTTCATATAACAAATTAGAAGATAAAACATAATAAATATAAAAGTCAATATTCATATTTTAAAAAACAGTGTTTGATTTAAATTATTGCTCACTTAGAAAATAGAACAAATATTCTCTGGTTAGGGATGCTCACATTAAAAATGGTATCATATCAGTATCTACTGTATACAAAATTCTGGGGTCCAAATATAATGAAATTTATAATAATTACACAGAAAGCCACCATTTAGCTTTCCATGATGAAAAATGGAAAAGAAGTGGTTGAATTACTTCTTCGGTAGTAAACTTTGTAGGACATACAAAGTGTTCCTGTTAGCATCAATTATTGTAAAGTTTTTTTATGAAATATTAAGGTATGCTTACATAATCATTACCACACAAGGGAGAGAAGAGAAACTAAAGCTCTAATTTTAAACAACACCAAAAACAATATAAACTAGTACTATAATAAAACATTTAAACAGTACTAAATAGAACAAATTAAATTCTAAGTTAGGTATTATCATTAGACTTCCTCTTAGAAAAATCAGTTCCTGGGCTTTTAGATGTATTTCCTTGGAAAAATAATGAACATCCACCCTTTTCTCAGTTACATGTTGGGTCTGTTTCCATGCTGTTTAGTAACAATCCCATCAGACATTCCTGGGTTCTCCTGAGGAATCTCCAAGGAGTCCTGTCTGCATGTTCATGGTGGGGGCCACTGGGTACTGGGTTTGGCTTATAGCAGGATAGCCTCTGCTGTTTCTTTGATGGTAGATGCAGCTCTCTCCAGCTCTTCCTCTGTCTGTTCCACTGTGACCACAACTCTGATGCTCAGAGAGGGGAGGCACTTCTCTTCTTTCTCCAAATAGTATGCCTGAGTTAATGCAATTCTTTTGTTCATGCACTGGTTTATGATTTCCTGAAGTAGTTTCACATCTGTCTTTCGAGACCCAGTACTGTCTTCCAGGTGTAGGTGAAACGCTAGCGAAAAGGATTCCCCCACCACTTTTAATCCAGAAATGCCTTGTAAAGCTTCATGAATCATTGGCACTTTTTCTTCAAAACTGAAAAACTATCTGGATTCTCTTCCATGATGTTGAGGGCCTCAATGGTAGCAGCAGCTAACAGGGGAGGTAAAGAAGTTGAAAAGCAGTACCCCTGGCCAGAGAGTCTCTGGTGGTTGACTACCAAAGGCCTACCACAGCAGAAACCGGCAATGGAAGCAAGTGAGTTCTCCATGCTGGCCCTGATAAGGTCAATGTCATCAATACTGATTCCATAGTACTCAGTGACTCCTGGGCCATGCTCCTCAAGAACTCCAAATGAAAGGCTTTCCTTCAGAAAAATTCTTGCTTTGCTTGTATTTTAACTTGCTAAAATTTATTTGTAAACTCAAGTCAACCACTATCTATCTCCACAGTGTCAGTGGACACGCTCACCTGCAGGATGGATGGCCGAGCTACCTGACACACACGTTCTCATGGTCCTCTCATAGACACTATTTATTGCCATGTTTTATTGCCATGTTTTTCAGTTTTGTGCTTTTTGCTGGCAACTGCTGCTTAAGATGGCCCCAGATGAAGTGCTGTCTAGGCTTCTTAGTGAAAGAAGGATGTGCTGTGCCTCATGAGCAAATGTTGAAGAAGCTCCATTTGGGGAGGAGTTTGGTGTGAACGAATCAGCAGTGTGTACTAAACAAAGTATCAACTTCTGAAGAGGACAAATACTTCCAGTATTCATATACAATCCTTCTACTATGATGAACCATTGAGTTACATGAGCCTTGTGAGGATTCTTCTGATCTTCAATCTCTTGTTCTTTTAGCAGTTTCTCCAGGTCAGCCACATCATTATGATTAAATAACTTAATGTTGTTACATGAGGCCTGTAATCCTTTCTTTTTTTTGTTTGTTTTTTTTTGTTGTTGTTTTGTTTTTTGTGGTTTTTTTGTAATCCTTTCTTAATAGCAAAGCAGGCTGCTCTATCTACAAGTATGATATCCCCTCTTTTAGAGTAAGCTGGAATTGCGCTGGCTATGGTGGAAAAACCATATGAGTATATAATAGCTTCTTCAGTTTTCATAAATTTTGCTAGGTACTCTTCCAAATCCAAGTGAACATCAAATGTGCCACAAAAACCTCTAGGTCCACAGGTCCCCATGCCATACTACTTTAGAAATGTTAAAGCTGCTGCCTTAGCCTGAAGGTTATCTAGCAATCCAAGGAAATTAAAGGAGGCAAAGTTTATACATCATTTTCCACTCACCACAATCTTGAGGCTTGGAGGGAGTTCGTAGAGGTTTTAGTTCATAACTGGCTGGCTCCAAGGCCAGGATGGCAAACAAGCATCACAGAGGAGAAACAACATGGTGCACACAAGGCAACAAAGGTAACAAGAGGTATGGTTTTAGCTTTTATGTGAAGGTTTATGATCTCTTCTAAATTTTGTGTATGGCTTAAAGTAGGAGTCAGGATCAATTTTTTCATGTATAACGTTAGTTAGCCTACTTTTTAAAAAAGACTTTCCCTTATTGGATTGTTTTTGCACCTTTCTTTGAAAAACTAACAAACACTTAAGTGCGGGTCTATTTCCGTACTCTGTACTCTCTTCTACTGAAATATTTGTTAATACTACACTATTTTGATGACTATAGCTTTATAGTAAGTCTTTAGTCTAAAATGTTAATCCTTTTGTTTTGTTAATTTATTAGATTGTTTTTCCATGCCATGATTGATGAGAATTATCTTATATTTATTATGTACTTATTAATTATCCCTCTTTACTAGAATGTAAAGCTAACATAGTAGAGCTGTAAGTTTGTTAAATTCCACAGTGTGGTCTCTGCCTAGAACAATGCTGGAATATGGTTGTGTATGAATAAATTAAAATATATTAAATGAAGAGCCTACCATGATCATTTAATCAACCTAAGAAATACAGTCATACTTTATTTTGATGGGATGGATGTCCTAGGTAGTATTCTCTGGTATGATCACTACTATAGTTTCACTTTCAGAGGTTTTATTTTTAAATTTTTATTGTTAGTAGTACCTGTTTATAGTACTTCATGATTACATTCATTGTGGAGAGTTGGTACGTGTATATAACACGTCTTAATTCTTTGTATGTCCTCTCTCCTGTCTTCTCTTCCCCTCCTCTTTCCATCTCTTGATCCTCTTCCCATTTGCAAAAGATCTATCTCCCTGTTTCCCATTATCGATCTTTTACTTTGGATATTTAAAATATCAAATGCACCCTCAACATGTGAAAATAAATCAATGCCAATAATACTTAAATTGATGTCCCACATGATCTAAAATTCATGACACAAGAATAATTACAGATAAATTTTAGAGGATAAAATCATTCTTAGTGGTTAACTGCAGAAAAACAGACTAATCTGAGTACTTAAAATTTTACTAATATTCTTTTAAGAAGAGTGGTTTGTCTAGTATTCTAATCTGGTCCTCAGAAAAAATAAACAGCTTTCATAAAGTAATATTCCACTTGTATGATCTTAAAAATACTGAACCAGAGCCGGGGATTTAGCTCAGTGATTCCGCCTCCTGCCTCGCAAGTGCAAGGACCTGAGTTTGATCCCCAGTACCAAACAAACAAACAAACAAAAAATACTGAACTAAATATTTTTAAAGCTACACACAATTTTTATGTTCATAGGCTATAGAAACATCATAGCCCTGAGTAGCAAGGATGTACATTACCAAATTGTTCAGATGCATGGAGCTGAAATGATGTATTCTGAAAATCAAGGACCAGTGCTCCTACCTCCCACCTTTCTGACTTTCTCTCAAAGCCCTACCATTACCAGCAGATTCTTCTACCTCTTCTTGGCGACTCACAGGTCTGGTCCCTGCTATATATAATCTCCTCCTTGTTAAGGGACTCCTATCACTCTGGGAGGGCTTTAGATGGAAATCCAAATTACTGAGAATCCATACTGACTAATTCATTTAGCTAGCATGCCTCTGAAAGTCCCATTCTGAAGACACATTTCATTGATGAGAAACACTTGGCAAATAGTAACTAAGCAAGATGTGTAGAAAAGGAAAACATATGGAAAGAATCTTATAAAATTTTCACAATTTTGATCACAGTCCAGAAACAAACTAACAAATATTCTAAACATTCAAAGGAAAGCATATAATTAATTTCTTCCAAAGGAAAAAGATATTGATTGATACAAAACTTTTCATCAGATAAGCTTCCAAAATTTTTAAGGGAAATTATTTTGAACCTAAAATGTCATATCCAGCAGAACAATTAAAGAAATGAAAAAAGAATTTTGAGATAGGCAAAAATTCATAACCATATAACCTGTATGAAAAAGTTATTCTAGGACATAACATCAATAAAAAATATAATTTAAAATGAAATGAGAATGAAAAGAAAGTTGCTATTGTTTTTCAGATCTAATTGGAACAAAGAAAGCAAAAAGAGAAAAGAAGAAAGAAAAAGAGGAAAGACGGAAGGGAGGTAGGGAGGGAAGGAGAGAGGATTGCAATTTTGGAAAAATTTTTGAGGGGACACTGTATTATGTTTCTTTGTCCAAATAAGAGACAGTATTGCATTATGGTTAGGACATGGAATTTGGAGCCAGACTATCTGGAGTTAACCACTAGTTACAGATTGGATTGTAAATGTTGCCCCTTTTTTTTGAAAGTTAATACATAGGTACCTAGATGCAGATGCATGCCAACACATAAAGATATTGTAATACTATGAATCAATTTGCTGAAACTTTAATATTACTGAAAGCTGACTATTTTTACCCGAGTACCCCATAATTGCTGATGTTAACTTCTGATCTTTCAATGTATATGAACATTTCCCCTCCTTTCATCTTCCTCCTCTTTTCTTTATTAAGTGAAATAAAGCCATTTACTTACCTTTAGGAACACCTGAATGGTATTCTTCTTTTACAGCACATTATCATTAAATGCCAGCTCTCCTCTCCTCTCCAGCCAACAAAATTGAGAAAAGGAGGTAAGTTTTTTTTTAACATCTGGGGATTTTTGTATTTTTTAAGGGAAAGATCTGATTTTTTTAAAAAGAAAAAAGCCGTCACAAAATAATTTCCACAGCTTCTCCAATGCGCATTTTCAGGTACAGAACTCTACAGAGCAAACAAGCTAAAACTACCACATAAACATTGTATCATGTCAATCGGAGATTGCTGCTGTTACTTGGATTCTGAGTTATCATTCTCTTCTCTTCATACCTGTATCACCTCCCTTTTTATCTGTTTTCCTTGCTGACTGATTCTGACACAATGTCAAATACCAGATAAAAAAACCCTTGACTGCTAAAGGCAAAGTGCATTCTGTCTTCCCTTAGCAGGAAAAATCCAGACCCCCATAAAGACTTAAAATATATACCTGCATTTATTCGGATGACTGCTGGCCATTTCTGTTTTTCATTAGTCCAATCCAGACGTTTCCTCAGGGAAGTGCATGTTGCAAGGTTGCTGCAATTTCGAAAGTGAAACTAAAGTTAATTTCAAAGAACAGAAAGAAAGGCTCTTGTATTTGTTGTACTCAGATATGGGAAGGGAGATGGGAGAAAAGAGAAAACAAAATACAGAATAATCCTAGTGAGGTGCTTCAGTTGCTTCTTAAAAATGTCTCTTTTAAGATTGTTTTAGGTACAATGGCCTGGAATTTATTGAAATGGTCACAGTTTTAACCAGGGAGAGAGTTGAAAGGATAGGAACTCCTTGCTAGTGTGGGTGAGGCTGACATTCTGGAAGTTAATGAATACTGTCCTTACGTGAAAGTGAATTCTGCTTTTGCATACTGCTGTAAAACTGTCAGATTCCAGTAGTATATAGTCAGAGGGACAGAGAAAACCTTGAATCCCTACTTGAGGCTAAAGCACCTTTCCATTGATTATTTTGTTTTAGCTTCCAGCCCTTAAAATAAGCAAGGCTGAATTTAACCTCTTGATCAGAAAAGAAACCAAGTTTCACAACAAAGAGAAGTGAAAGCAGAGAAAGCTGAGCCAGTCCACCCTTCTACCTCAGCACCTGCTAGGGACCTAATAGGTGTGCCAGAAAAAGTTCAGGTTAACTATTACTTCTCAATTAGCTTTAATGGCTGCAATTAGTTAAAGGAACAGGTTTGCAAGGAAAAAACTTTCAGTATTTCATTACTGATGCACAGTGATATAACCAGATCATTATATAGAAAAATAAAAGTTTGAAGGATGTGTTGAGAGCACCTAACCCAACTTCCTTGTTTTAGAAATGAGAAAAAGAAACCTAAAGAAGTGCATTATTTGCCTGAGGATATATCAGGTTACCACAGTGATTCTTGGGACAAACAAGCACTAAAACAGCCAGGGAAATTTGAAAACATGTCACTAGCTTGAATTGATTGCAGAATACACAGCAAGAAACAAATTTATATCATGATATAAATTGCTCTCTGCTGGCCCCTGTCTTAGGGAAACCACCCTGTGGTTGTTGCGCTCATGGCTACATTTAAAAAATTTTTTCAATTGTAATGTAATATAGTACAATAGTACTGTAATAGTTTTATAATATAGTACATAAGCAGTCGTCCTGAGTAAACAATTATTCATCCACTGGGATGTGCAAGAAAACAAGTAATGCTTACTGCAATTCAGAAGATTTCATCTCTGTGAGCTCTTTGAAGGCAGCACACAGTATATTCTTTGTATTGTAACTTTCCAACAACTTTTCTGTAGTAGACTGTTGCCATGCACCTTTTCAATATTCAACCATTATGTGGTCTTCTACACTAGCTCTGGGCCTAGCCATGTGGCCAACCTTGCCCACTGGGATAGTAGAAAGCATGAATCACAGCTTGATTACCAACAATGATCACCAAGGTCTGATCAAGTACTGGTACACTGGGACTTATTTCCTTATCCCCACTCCCAGCTCCTAGCATGCTTCTTTTTGTAACTCCTAATTATGTACTGAGAACCCAGCTTAGCTGTACAAAGGATACATAGAAGAAACTGAAGCTCTAGCTAACAGCCCTAACTATATACCCAGAAGACAGCTAGCATCAACTTGCTTGACATATGAGTAAGCCACCTGGAAGCATATATCCCACCTCAGCTGAGTTACTACAGCTAAGGTCACAAGGAACAGAAATAAACTATCCTCAACAAGTCTTGTAAATTCTAGAATAGTTAGCCAATAAATTATTGTTGTTATTTTAAATAAAAAATCGGAGTGGTGTGTTATGTTTCATTAGACAATGAAACACATTTCTTTAATAACATTAGGTATCCATCTCTTATGCTTTATGATACTTATACTACGTATTAACTTTTACATGATGTTGATAGACTAAGGAATGGACTTCAAGAAATAATTTTTACTGATGGTCTCATAATGCAATAATTGTTACAAGCTTAATACCAGCTCACACCCAGATATTACTAGTTCTCTATTCCTTTTCCCTTCTAAATACAATATAGATTGTTTTCTCTCCACTGTACATTTCTTAATTACGTACTAAGTTATCTAGTCATTAAGGTGATGAATGCTACAGGGAAATGCTTATTTTTCCCTTTCTAAGACAAGTAAAAAATGTAAAATATGTTCAAAAGTGCAAAATAACAAATACAGGTTTACTAGCAGTTCATATAGCATTATAGAGCAGCCAATCTCAAAGTAAATGTGAAGCTTGTTATTCCCAACATACCTCAGAATTCCCAAAAGAATTATAGAAGGCATATTTTCTTAAACTTGCTAAGTCTATAAAAAAAGCTCTAGCAAGTTTTCTTCTTCGACCCAAGAGAGTTCATTTTTATGAGAACTCAGTAAGATAATATGTACAAAAATCTGGAAAAATGAATAGAGGACACAGAAAATTACAGAGCCTACAAATAAACAGATAATAATTTACTTTTTATCTATTTATTAAACTACAGATGTAGTATGCTCCTCTGCTTCCTCCTAATAGTAATTATCTAAAAACTACTCATTCCTTTTAAATGATATTTACAATCATTTTAATTATAGGTAAATAATTTTTTATGATCAAGTATAATGTATAGCCGGTAGGAGGGCTGGTTGCTTCATATAAGATTTATAAGGGAAAACTTGATTATCATTTTTATTATTGTCAGTATCAGTATCTAATACTAGACTATTAGTATTAGCATCAGTCTAAACAGTAGACTACTGAAAGCTTTTTTGTTGCTTATTTGGGGTTTTGTTTTGTTTTGTTTTGTTTTGTTGAGACAGAGTCTAGTTTTGTGGTGTAGGCTGGCCTCAAACTCACTAGCCAAGGCTGTCCTCGAACTCCTGGCAATCCTTCTGCCTTAGCCACCAGAGTGCTGAGATTACAGGCATGTGCCACCACGCCACACTACTACTGAAAGCTTTATGGAGCTGTCCTTACAATCTTCAATATGGATTATATTAGGCATGAAAATTGCATAACTGTAGCTTTTGACCACTGAAATGATGGGACAAACAGTAGACTTTCTTCTCAGTGCATCTATCTGAAAAGTGAGGTTAATATTGAACAGTAATTACACATT
Organism: Heterocephalus glaber; assembly: GCF_053883595.1. Lineage (NCBI taxonomy): Eukaryota > Metazoa > Chordata > Mammalia > Rodentia > Bathyergidae > Heterocephalus > Heterocephalus glaber. The sequence goes on along the minus strand of NW_028258308.1, from coordinate 19,552,481 downwards.
GCCCAACTCGGTGAGGACAGAATGAAAAGAGAATTGATTTCTGAGAAATAGTCAAACTTATGCAGCAGTGAATGTGCAATGCATAGGTGTAATTTAAATTGGTCCTAAAGAATCTCAGAAGTAAATCTTTATTAATGAAAATAGAGATTAGACTAGCCTTCTCTAGGTTAGCAGGAAGCCATACCTTTTCATTATTAAAACTTCATGTGAGCATTTAATGTAACTGTTATACTATTAACTGAAATAATAAATTTCTCTCTGAGCTTTAGACAGTCTTGTGAACTGTGCTCACTGCTCTCCCTTCACAGTCACCATTCAGAAAGGCCAGCGTCCTGTTCTATGTCATATGAAACTCTGAAAGGCACTTCTGTTCGATTGGAACACTTTCCCTAAAGAAAAAAACGCAGTTCCTCTTGCCACTGTCATCCATAGAACCCAGCAAAAATTTCAACAAGGGAGGAAATACACTGTTCCCTTTCCCTACTCTCACTTATGTCTACTGAAAAGAATTCAACTTGTACTTCCTCTTGAAAAAGAAACCACAAGAGCTTGTGGTTTAACCTAAATTTTAATTTATTTTTCATTTTTTGTAATTTTACATACTAGTTGAAAAGTAGTGGTATCTTTTTAATGAGCTATGCACAGCTTCATTTCTTTCTTGTTTTAAAAAAGCACTTTGTTGTGATATACTTGACATACAAAATCTGTACATATTCAGTGCATGCACTGTTAAAAGTTTGGAAATAACCTGTGAAGCTATCACCGCAATTTCTAATTTAAGTCTTATTACCCCTACAATTCTTTACTCTCATTTATTTACTTTCAGTGATAAGAACTTAATATTTACCCTCTTACCAAATTTTAAAGTTCAATACAATGCTGGTAACTATAGGCAGATGATGGTTAAGGTTAATTGTTAACTTCATTCACTTGGTATCAGCCTACAGGATTAGTAAGGCACTCTTCTGTGTATGTCCAGGTATGTTATAGAGACATGCCCTAGGTGCTACACAAAGCACCTGGGCCCTTTCTCTCAGCTGCTGTTCTGCTGCTTTGCTTCCTGGCTACCATGAAGTAGGCAAGTTGCTGTGCCATGCCTTTGTGCCTTGATATTCTGCCTTTACCAGCAGACCATAGAGTAAACTTTTGAAATCATGAGACAAATAAACCTTTCCTCTTCTAAATTGTGGGTGTTGAATACTCTCTCTTAACAATAGGAAAGGTAACTAATACATAAAATTGGTACCAGAGAACGAGATAGTTGCTGTGACTATACCTGACTATGTAGTTCACACTTTTGGAATTGGTTTGTGGGAAGAGTTAAATTTTGGAGATGTACTCTAGGGAGGGCCTACAAGGCTGTAAGCAGAGCTGGATGGGCCATTCTGGTTAGAGCTCAGAAGACCAGAATCTTGATAGAAATGCAAATAATAAAGGGCAGGCACATAAGATATCAGATGGGGACTCTCTTTGAAAATAAATGAGAGATCATGCATGTTACATTCTAGCAAAGAACTTGTCTACATTTTGCCTATGTCCTAAGACTTCACAAAAGCTAAATGTAGGAATGTTGACTAATTGATCTGGTGGAGAAAATATCAGGGCAGCCCAATATTCAGGCTGTGACATTGATATTAATGGCTTTTAAACCAGATTTATGGTGAGAATCAGGATCAAAAAGTAGAGCAAGGGCCGGGGATTTAGCTCAGTGGTTCTAGCACCTGCCTTGCAAGCACAAGGTCCTGAGCTCCATCCCTGGGACCACAAAAAAAAAAAAAAAAAAAGCAGAGCAGAACAATTTGAAAATCTTAATTTTTTGACTTGAAGAAGTCACAAGTAAAGTTGGGGCCAAAGGAGGTGTGATTGTTTTTTAACACTATAAAAATAATCCAGATTGGTTCTCTGGGATTTGTCTTATCATTCTTAGGATTCCAAACACTCAAAGGCACTGCTACCATGATCTGAGGGGGCTTGGCTTCTCTTCCAGCTAGTGGCAGACCTTGCCATTGGCCATGTATTACTGGTTGTTCAGACACCCAGAATACGGAAGCTGTGTGGTCATAGAGGCTTCTACCCAGGTTTGAGAAGAAGGTCTGGGAGGTCAGGAAAGGAACTCCTTACAGAGCAGTGCATGACGCTGTGGGAATAAGACTAAGGTGAAGTGGAGACTCCAAGAAAAGTCAAAGATTCCAGGAATATGGGTCATCCGCTAAGGAAATCCACAGGCAACAAGCAGGCAACCCATAAGGCTGATGGGATGCAACAAGCAAAGCCATAGGGACAGAGCCACATAGTCCCTCAGGAACTCACAACTTACCGTGCTGAGCCTTGGATGCTGAGGTACAGGACTCAGTCAGTGCTTGCTCTGCTGGTTTTTGGTCTTTGTATATTCTTTGCTATCCCTCTTTCCTCCCTTTTGGATGGGAATGTTTACCCAGAATCATTGTATCAGGGATTTAAGTGGTTGCTTTATAAATTTTACAAGGATTTATAGCTAAGACCTTGCCTTGAGTGTTAGAGACTTTGACTCAGACTTTTGAGCAATACTGGAACAGTTGAAATTTTGGGAAAGGGATTAGTCCATTTTTAGTTGTGTGCAGGGTAATTATATAACATTAGGTGGAGTTTTGAACTTGTTACTGTCTTTATTTGGAGATTAAGTATGGTTTAAGGAGATGTGTTTGGGTGTCAAGTTTTCAAAAGATGTAATGTGAAAATGAAGTTTAATTATCAACCTGATTGGCTTGGGAGCTGCCTAAGAGATTAGCACAGCACATTTCTGATGTGCCTGGGTGGATTAGGGAGGCATGACTTTGAGGTCTATATATGATTCCTTCCTCTGACACTATTTCCCTGCTATGCTTCCTAGAAGCCATAAAATAAGCAGCCTTGCTCCACCATAGCCTTCTGCCATGATGTTCTGCCTTGGAGCCAGAAGACCATGGACTAAGCCTCTAAATCTTGAGCCCAGTAAACCTTTCTTCTCTTAAGTTGTGGATGCCCAGCACTTGGTCAACTGCAGGCATTATACTACAGTAGTAGTTTTTGAAATTTTGACAATTCTGAAATTTTAAACTTTTGATTAATATTTACCCCTCCTCTCAGCTCCTGGCAACCACCTTCTATTCTCTGATTTCATGAGTTTGACTGCTCTAGATTCATAATGTAAATGATATCTCATAGAATTAATCATTCAGTATCTGACTTATTTCACTCAGCAGAATGTCCTTTATATTGTTGTAAATGGCAGAATGTCCTTCTTTTATAAGACTGAATAATATTCCATTATATGTATATATTTTCTTTATCCATTCATTCATTCATTCACTGATTAACATTTAGGTTACTTCCATGTTTTGGCTATTATGAAGAAAACAGTATCAGAAAAAATAAAACATTTAAAAATAAATTTATTTTTTAAGTTTTAATTTTTATTAGTACATTTTTGCCTTACAGAATGATTACATTCATTGTAGGGAATTAGTACATGTACATAACACATCTCAATTCTTTTTTCCCCTTCTCTCTACCCACTTTTATTTTGCCAGCATCAGATTCATTTATTTATAAGTCAGTGCAATAGTAATTATCTTATATACAGCTTAACAACCAGACTAATAGGACAAAAAGTGTATAAAACACATAAGCCACATACTAAGTCAAGGTAGTGAAAGACTTGAACACCAAGAACTTTAAAACACAGATAACATAAATTAGAACAGAGACAAAAAAATGGAAATATACCCTATTTTCATGGATTACAAGGATTATTATTAAAATGTTCATATTACTCAAGGTAATCTACATATTCAGGGCAATCTTTATCAAACTCCCAGGGGCTTTTTCTTTTAAAAAACAGAAATAGAAAATACCAAGGAATACAAAAGACACCAAATGTCCAAAGGAACTTTGAGCAAGAAGAACAAAGCTGACGGCATCGCACATCCTGATTTTAAGATATATTATAAAGCTACAGTCACTGAGACAGGATGGTCTTGGCATAAAAATAGACTAATGGAACAAAATGGAAAGCCAAGAAATAAACCTATACATCGATGATCAACTGTTCTTGGCAAATGTACCAAGAATACCCAACTAGGGACAGGGCAGTCTTTAAAAAATGGTGTTTGGAAAACTGGATATCCAAATGTAAAGGAAGAAATTGGAGCTTTGACATACACTCTACATAAAATTAACTTAAAATAGATTAAATTCTTAATTATAGGACCCAAAACAATAAATTTTATAAGAAAATAGAAAAAAGCTTCTTAACATTGGCATTGGCAATATATTCTTGGACATGACACCAAAATCCTAGGCAACATAAGAAAAAGTTGAAAAGTTGGTTATATCTTGCTGTCTCTTATAAGATGGTGAAGTGAGTTAGTATAAACAGAATCTTATTCTCCATTATTGACAGGACTAAGGGCTTTTCAGGTTCTGTGCCCTGAATTTGATATTAATTTACTAAATTTACTAAAATCCTAGCCACAATTTTTCATGCATTTTAAGCATTCTGATCAAACTGGAATAAACTGATGTTCACTAGATATCTAATGAATGAAAGCATAAATATCTGACAAAATCATTAAGAAAACATATTTAACAGAAGGAAATCCAAAGTATTAAAAGCAACTTATCATTTGTTATCAGATTGAATTATCATTGGTAAGAGTTAATGATTATGCAAATTGATCTCATTTTTATAATGGGAATATTCAGTCATCAAGGAAATGAAAAGAAAGTTCAGTTGGAAGGGATGCACAGTTGCTTTTGAGCATACTTCTTGGTTTTCACCTAAGAGAAACTGTTATCTCTACCCAAGTATGAGCTTATAACAAGAATATGAGAACCGGTCTTTAAAAAATGAGAAGTAAAAGTAAAGAGAGGGGGAAAAAGGGGTGCCTTGCTATCATAAAGAGCCAGAGCTAAAATAGGTAAAGCCAACAAAATTTACAAAACTCTAATACAGAGTTTATAGCATGTCTAAAATGCTAGGCATATGCTTCGGTTTATTCAGAAATGAGTCTAAATAAGAATTTAGTATAATTTAACATTATAGAAATGGTAACATTTATTTTTCTTGAAATTACCTGTTTATGCCATTCATCCAATTTTCTACTTGATTTTCATATTTTTGTTATAGATTTTAGGAAGTTCTTGGGCTAGCTCAGAAATTAAATTTTTATCTAAGTGTTTTACAAATTTGGCTGGATATGTTTTTGCTTTTGATTTTTAAAAAGCAATTGTCTCAACTGCTCGAAAGATTCTTAAAGGAATCACATCAGCAAAATGTCAGAGCGGGAAGCTTAAAAATCACTCTTCTCCCATCAAGCCAACAAAGAACAACCAGAAATTGGCTGGACTAATCTTATAGGATTTTGAAAAACAGCCAAGTGAATAAAGAACAAATCACCTGAAAAACAAACCTGTAAGGCATTTTCATTCACCCTAGCTTTCTACATTGGCCCAGCATGGTCTTGGTCTAGAAGAAATTGTAGCTTAATTCTTAATTTTTCCTGTACTGGAGGTTACAGTACAGAAGGGGCTCCTTCCATGACTCAATAAATAAAGGGCAGCTGGGTACAGAGGACCTTAGGCTCAGAATCTGTTCTGGGGCTATAGACTCAGCCTGTTCTGGTCTTTTTCTGGGGTGGGAGGGAGGATGCAAGGAGAGGGCCCCTTCTGAATTAAACATAGGGCTCTTGGTCTCCAAGGACACAACCCACAATGGCCTGAGAGCACAGGGAGCATGAGGTTTGCTGGCAAGAGCAGCAAAGTATGCAGGACCAGTGAAGAGGTGGGATCAATACTACACCTGAGCAACAGCAACAGCAGTGTCATTTTCCTGTTGTAGGACAGTTCAACCAACAAGTCTTCTACAATGATTATGTGAAACATACAAACAAGGTTTCTGCCCCAAATAATAAGTACTAAATGTCAAAAAATGACAGGCCCTTGAAATAGGCTTCCAAAAAACACAGGCTGTGGCCAGAGGCACAGCAGAATAACCAAGTCTGAAAAGTGTGACTCAAATGACTTATCATTTCCTAGTGTACTAAGGTGGCCCCACCTGGACTGGTATCTAGAAATCTGGGCAAGGAGACAGGTGGCAACTGCAGGAACACAGCAGCAAGCAGCCTGACTAAAGCACAAGTTTGCCAATGATCTGTGGTTCTGGTTTAAGTTGCTATCACAGTGGTTAAAACCATAGTAAGATAAAATCTGGTTGAGGTTGTTAGTTTGTTTAGATTGTAGACTGACTAATTTGAATGGCTTCACTGACCACTGGGACATAAGTTCCCCTAATTGTGTGGAAACTGGCTCTGAGGAGATTAGGCAGACATATAATGGCTTGGAATGTGAAAACTCAAAAAGGGAAGAGATTGGAGAGTGGATGAAATTAGCTGCTTAAGAAGGGGAAATGACTGAACTCTAGTTAGGGCTTAGATCTTCTGGGAAGAAGACCACTTAAAATATTAAAACAAAATCGTGTTACATCAAGAAACCAGGAATCAGATAAACTTCCTCAGCATAATGATGATCATTATGTAAAACATACAACTAACATCATACTCAACAGTAAAAGACTGAAAGCTTTTCTTCTAAAATCAGGAGTGGGACAAGCATCCCCACTCTGGCTGCTTCTTTCTATTCAGTAAAGCATTGGAAATTCTAGCTAGCATATTTCAGCAGGAAAAGGAAATAAAAAGCTTGAGAATTGAGAAGAAAGAACCAAAATGGTTTCTGTTTACATTTGACAAGATCTTATATGTAGAAAACACCAAAGATCTCTCTCTTTCTCCCTCTCTCTCTCTCTCTCTCACACACACACACAAACATTTGTGCTGATTAATATTACTATCAAACTACAGTAATAAAAACAGTTTTACTGGCATAAAGACAGAAATGGAGATTCATGTAATAGACTAGAAAGTCTAGAAATAAACACTACCATACATATTTAGATGATTGTTGACAAAAATGCCAAAATCATCAAATGGAAGAACAGTTTTTCTGCCAGTAGTGTTGAAAAATAGTGTATCCACATGCAAAAGAAAAGAGTTGCATACTTACCTTAGGATATGAAAAATATAACTCAAAATAACTCCAGTCCCTAAACATGAGAGCTAAAACTGTAAAACTCTTGAAAGAGAAAACCTTCATGGCATTGAACTTGCCAGTGATTTCTTGGATATGATAGCAAAAGCACAAGGTAGAAAAGAAAAGAATATATATATATGTGTATGTTGACTTTCACCAATATTAAAGCTTTTGTGCATCAAAGGACATTATATCAAGAGAGTGAAAAGGTAACCCAAAGAATGGGAGAAAGTATTTTCAGAATATCTGATAAGAGAATAATATCTAGGTGGACCGTGGAACATGGCTGAATAGAGGGGGAGCTATGTTGGAGCTACTTAAAGGAAATCAACTGAAAAAACAGCTCAAGCAGCCTTGGGCCATGGTGGCAGGACAAGGGTGGGAAGTCAGCACTACCCCCACCCTGAGAGCAGTGCATGAGAGGAGCCAGCAGTGTGGAACAGAGGAGGCTGTTCAAGGTTCGAGAGGGGCCAACTGTGCAAGGGACTGGAAGGAGCCTCAGGCTGTCTCTGTCTGAGGGCTCCACAGCAACTGGGAGAGCAATCCAGAGACAAATGGAGCAAGGAGATGTGGGGAGGCCATACAGAAATCTACTGGCAAAAGACTGGATGCAGCACCCACATCCACAGGTCAAGATCAGTCCCACACTCAGTACTAATCCTGCTGCAGACCTGGAGGGGCTACCCAGCACAGATTTGGGCCCTGATTTGGACATTACCACAGAACTGTGGGCACCAGAGGAATTTTTTTTTCTTCTTTCTCTTTTTATTAGTTTTGTTTTCCTTTTTCTGTCTGTTTTGGGGGGAGGATTGTTTAGATTTTGACTTTTATTATTTGTTTTGTTTTGTCTGACCTGTTTCTTTCTTTCCTCCACTGTCTTTCTTGATTTTTTTTTTTTATATTTTCAGGTGAATGAATATTGCCACTAGTCTTTCTGGTTTGCTATGATATTCTTTTGCTTTTTCCATTCTCTTTCTCTCTCTTGTCCTCTTCTCTAGTCTTCCAAAGCTTGGGTGATCATCCTTTGTCTTTCAGCCTTGCTTCTACTATATTTCTCTTCAGTTATTGCTCTGCTTTGTCCTCTATCCCTCTGAGATTTCCCACTCACAGGGTAAAATCACTGTTCCAAGGGTAAATTCACTGCCTACAAGTTCCTGGTTTATATTGCATGTTGTTATATAACTACAGATCTTGGTCCTATGGTTAAGAGTACCAAAGTAGCAATTACCACAGTTTGTCAGTTCCTAGGATGTGCTTGATGATATTGTTATTGCTAATCGTACTACATTAGCCAGGATGCTATACCTGTTGTAATCAGTTGTTCACCCTTGCATGACAAGACTGTGATTGTCTGGGGTCATAATCCAGTGATAGTCCAGGGTGATAGTCCAGTACCAAAGGACTGGATGTTGAACCAAAATAGACAGCAACTTCTTATCCCTAATAAATTGGGTAAGTAGGATCTTGTGTCAGGCACAAAGACCAAGAGCCAGCTACACCTAGAAGACATTTTTGAGGGAGAGAAATTTCCTAGGGAACACTCAATACTAGTGATAAAGTTATCAAATGTTAAGAAACGTACAAGTATCAACACAGAAAACAAATTAAAATCCAAAATAGAAAATGATAAGACACAGAAGCAAAATGCAAGCCCAGACCTCCAGCCCACCCAGGACAAAACCAGAGGACAATAAAATAGAAGAAATCAGAAGCCATCCACTTGAATTTTCTGAAATGAGAGCAGCAGAAGTAAATGAATGAGGCTACAAAGACAATCAGAGAAGAAATAATCTCACAGATTAAAAAAAAAAAGAGACGACAATCATAATGAAGGACCTGCTCAGCAAATTTAGCACAAACATAGATAATAAAATAGAGGAGCTTAGGAAAATGATGGAAACCATAAATGGCTAACATAGGAAAGAAATGGCATACATAAAACAAATTCAGATATCTAAGAAATTAAAAATTCCATTGAAAGTTTGCAAATCCAAATGAATGAAGACAGAATATCAGACCTAGAAGACAGGATTGTATTGAGCAATCAGGAAAAGAAAGATCTCTTTAAAATAGCAAGGTACAATGAAAAAAAATCCAACAGCTGCAAGATGATGCAGAGAAAAATAAAATAAAACTAGTTGAAGTCAATGAAAAAAGAGTCAGGACAAATGACAGGAAAAAAACTGTTCATAGAACTAATGGCAGAAAATTACCCAAGCATGGAAAAAAAATAAGTGATGCATATAGAACTCCAATTAGCCATGATCAAAATGAATTCACACCAAGGCATATAATAATCAAGACTCCAGAAATTTAGCATAAGAACAGAACATTAAAAGCTGTTAGAGAAAAGAAATAAATCACCTATGAAGGATAGCCCATCAGAATCACAGTATACTTCTCAACACAAACCTTTCAGTCAAGGGGAGGGGACTTCAGGTGAAGTATTTCAAGTCCTGAAAGAAAATAACCTCCAACCAAGATTGATGTACTCTGCAAAATATCTTTTAAAATCAATGGAGAAATAAGTTACTTGCATAACAAAGTGCAACTGAAGAAATTAATGACCACCAAACTAGCTCTGCAAAATATTCTAAAAGATATTTTAGAAAGAGATAATGAAGACCACAATTCCAAGAAAACCAACAGAAAGAAGCCTCTAGACAATACAAGCAATTAAAAAGGGGGAAAAGACAGGGAACCAAAAATAGGAAAATAATTTGACAAGATAAGCCAATACATATCAGTAATAACCATGAATGTAAATGGTCTCAGTTTACCAATCAAAAGAAACAGATTGGCAGAATGGACCAAGAAACAAGATCCAACTATTTATTGGATAGAGGAAACATATTTAACTAAAAAAGAAATTCATAGACTGAAAGTCAAAGGATGAAAAACCATACTTCGTGTATCAGGAACCCAGAAAAAAAAAGGATGAGTAGCTATTTTATTTGCAGACAAAGTGAACTTCAAGCCAAGACTGTCAAAAGAAACAAAGAATGTCACTACATACTTGTTATGGGAAAACTCCAAGAAGAAAAGATAACAATCATAAATATATATGCACCAAATACTGGTGCACTGAACTTTATAAAACAAATAATAATGGATATGAAAGATCAAATAAGCACTAACACAGTTGTAATGGGGGACCTCAATACCCCACAGTCACAAAGAGACAGATCATCTACACTAAAAATCAACAAAGAAATATTAAAACTGAACAAAATCTATGAACAAATGAACTTAGTAGATATCTACAGAGTGTTCCACCCTACAATATCAGAATACACATTCTTCTCAGTTGTGCACGAGATGTTCTCCAAAATAGACCACATAGTAGCTCATAGAATGTGCTTAAGTAAATGCAAAGTTATTAAAATTATCCCATGCATATTATCAGATCATAGAGCAATGAAATTGGAAATCAATGGCAAAAGAAATCACAAAACTTCATAAACACATGGAGAATAAGTAACACCCTCCTCAATAACCAATGATCCACAGATGAAATTAAAGAAGAGATTTGATAGTTTCTACAATTAAATGATAATGACAATGCACCATACTGGAACTTATGGGATGCAATGAAATCAGTCCTATGGGGGAAATTTATACCAGTGAACTCACATCAGAAAAACAGAGTGAGCTCAAATAAACAACCTAATATTGAAACTCAAACTTCTAGAAAAAGAAGAACAAGTCAAGCCCAAAGCTTATATGAGGGAGGTAATTATAAAGATTAGAGAAGAAATTAATGCAATCAATACTAAGAAAACAATACAAAGAATCAATGAATCAAAGAGTTAGTTCTTTGAAAGATTAAATAAAATTGATAAACTCTTAGCCAACCTTATCAAAAGAAAGAAAGAAATGACTCAAATCCATGCAATTAAGAAGGAAAAGGGTGAAATCAGAAGGAATCCTGCAGAAATCCAGAAGATAAAAATATCTATTTTAAGAAACTTTATCCTAATAAGATGAAAAATACAGAAGAAATGGACAGATTCCTAGATACATATGAATTATCAAAGCTGAATCAAGAATATATAAAAAGTCTAAATAACCCAATAATAGTCAATGAAATTGAAGAGGTAATTTAAAACTTACCAACAAAGAAAAGCCCATGTATGGATGGATTAAATGCTGAATTCTATAAGAAATTTGGAGATCTAATGCCACAACTCCTCAAATTCTTTAATGAAGTTGGAAGGGAAGCAATACTCCTAAAGTCATTACTGGAAGCAAGTATTACCCTTATATCAAAATCAGAGAAGGGTCCAACCAAAATGAGATCCACGGGCTAATCTCCCTAATGAACATAGGCACAAAAATCCTCAACAAGAAACTGACAGAGTACAGCAATCATCAAGAAGATTATACACCACAACCAAGTAGGATCCATCCCAGGAATGCATGGATGGTTCAACATATGCAAATCAGTAAATGCAATATACCATATTAACAGAGCCAAGGACAAAAATTACTCGATCATCTCAATAGACACAGAAAAATTTTTGACAAAGTCCAACATCTATTTGTGACAGAAAATTGGAATAGTCTTTATCTCAACCTGATAAAAGCCATCTATGACAAACTAGCAGCCAACATCACACTAAATGGTCAAAACTGAAAGCTTTCACTCTAAAATGAGGAACAAGACAAGATGTCCACTATCACTACTCCTATTCAATGTAGTTCTGGAAATATTAGCCACAGCAATTAGACAAGAGAAAGAAATAAAAGGAGTAAAGTTAGGAAAGGAAAAAGTTAAACCATCATTATTTACAGATGATATGAAGTCCTATATATAAGACCCAAAAAACTCCAGCAACTGACTTCCAGATTTAAAAACCATATTCAGTAGTGTGGCTGGATACTAAGTCAACATTCAAAAGTAGAGGCCAGGGATTTAGCTCAGTGGTTCTGCCACCTGCCTTGCAAGCGCAAGTTCTCAAGTTCAATCCCTGGTACCAAAAAACAAAAAAGAAAAATCAATAGCATTCCTTTGCACAAGTAACAAATTTTACTGAAAGAAATTAAGGAAACCACACCTTTCACAGTAGCATAAAAAAATGAAATACTTAGGAATCATTCTAACAAAGAAAGTAAAATATCTTTACATTGAAAATTACAGTACTCTGAAAAAGGAAATCAGAAAGGATATCAGAAAGTGGAAAGATTTCCCTTGTTCATGGGTAGGAAGAACCAACACAGTAAAAATGACCATATTCCCAAAATTGCTAAACTGATTTAATGAAATCCCAATCAAAATTCCAACAGCATACCTCACAGAACTAGAGAAAACATTCCTAATTTCATTTGGAACCAGAAAAGACCTAGAATAGCAAAAACAATTCTTGGCAACAAAGGCAAGGCAGGGGGCATCACAATCCCTCACTTGAAATTATACTAAGAGGTACTGTGATAAAACAGCATGGTACCGGCAAAAAAAAAAAAAAAAAAAAAAAAAAAAGGAATTTCCAGAGTAAAGAGACAACCAACAGAGTAGGAAAAAAATTTTGCCAGCTGTTCCTCAGCAAAACACTGATAACAAGAATTCATAAAGAAATGAAAAAAATCAAACCCCCTAAATTTAAAGACCTGATCCAAAAATGGGCATCTGAAATGAATACACATTTCTCAGATGAAGACGTAGAAACAGCAAATAAATATATGAAAAAATGTTCCACATTACTGGTCATTCATGAAATGCAAATTAAAACAACACTGAGATTTCATCTCATGCCAGAAAAAATGGCTACTATCAAGAAATCAACCAACAATAAATGCTGGTGGGTTTGTAGGAGAAAAGAAACCCTGTTCTACCATTGGTGGGAGTGTGGACTGGTGCAACCACTGTGGAAGTGAGTATGGAGATACCTCAAAGAACTAGGATGAGAGGTCCTATTTGACCCAGCTATTCCCCTTCTTGGTATTTTCCCGAAAGAATTAATAGCATCATACCTTAGTGATATATGAAAACCCATGTTCATAGCAGCACAGTTGGTAATAGCTAAATCTTGGAAACATCCCAATTGCCCATCAACTGATGAATGGATAAACAAGCTATGGTGTTTTATGCAATGGAGTACTACTCAACCATAAAGAAGGATAAGCTAGAGGCAGTTATAGCTAAATGGATGCACCTAGAGACCATACTCTTAAGTGAAATAAATTGGACACACGTGTAAATACTAAATAGTTTCTCTGGTGTGAAAAACTAAAAGTGTAATTAACAATCAAAATGTATAACAGATATTGTGAAATAGAAAACATTCAAATGGGAAGGAGCAGAAGGGGTGGAGGAAAGAAAATAAATGAGAAAAGAAAGATAATATGGAAACAAAGCTCATGTAAATAATAAGGTGAAAAGGGGTAGAATGGAGGTGAGGGGGATGAGAAAAATAAGAATAAAGATATGTCATGTACAGGTACAAATTTCATGCAATGAAAGTGATCATTATGTATATATAAATTATACTAATAAACTTAATAATAAACAGATTACTATTTAGAGTATGTAAAGGACTGTAATCCAACAATAAAAAATAAAACAACCTAGTTAAAAAAGGACAAAGGATGAGAATAAACATTTCTCCAAAAAAGATATGTCAAATGGCAGTCAGCATATAAAAAATGCCCAACATCTCTAATAATCAGGGATATGGAAATTACACCCACAATAAAATGGCACTTCACACCCAGTAAATTGGCTACTGTAAAGCAACAACAATAAAACAAAATAACTGTTAGTGAGGATGTGGAAATATCAAAAACCTTGTACTTGTCTCATAAGAATGTAAGAAGTGCAGCTACGGTGAAAACAGTATGTAGCATCTCAAAAAGTTAAAAGCCAAATTACTATATGTTTCTAAAATTCTACTTCTAGTAAGTTCAAATGAATGAAGAGCAGAGATGTGTGTGTATGTGTGTGTTACTAAGGATTGGACCCAGGACCTTCACAGACAGCTCATTCCCTGCCCTTTTAAAATTTTTTTTTTGAGCTGAATATTTTTGCATTAGCGCTTCTGCCCAAAATTGTTCATCCCATATGTATTTTTTAATGTAAGTACTGCTTTCAGTATAATTTAATTGGAAATATATATCCTAGGCCTCAAGTTACTAATTTATGACTTAATTTTAGTAACAGAATTTACCTGAATTTAGGCAAACTCCTGTTTTCGTGCTGCTAGTTGTGTCAAATTCCACCACAAGATGGACATCAGAAAAATTCACAAGTAGGAAGTAAGTTTTTATGAAAATCATGATATTCATTCAGATTATTTTGAACAACTGTTTCCCAAGTTTTCAAATATACTAAAAAATGAACAATATACATAGCTCCTGCAATTCACATTTCACTCATTTGTTTTAGCATATAATTATCCATCAATTCATTCTTCTATTAATTCATCTAAATCTCTTATCTCATTTATCCATCAAGTTAGGCAGCATATACTTAACTATAGTTCAGCATTTGCTCACTGCATTTTTAGGATATTTATATATTAATGACTTATCACATGATACATGTATATTCTTACTAGATACAGAACATCATTATCTTGGCCCCAGAAAATTCTTCTTTCTCATTTGCTGTCAGTATATACTGACAGTATTCTACATACTACAAATACCCTACAGACTCCTCCACAAAGCAACTACTGTTCTAATTTCTTTTTGCCACAATTTTTTCCTGTTTCTAGAATTTCCGGTAGATGGTATCATACACTTTGTGGTTTCTTTCACTTAGCATAACACTTTTTTCAAATTTTAAAATAAATCTTATTTTATCTTATCACTCCCCCCAAGCCTCCTCCCCTCCTTATGTACAAAAGCTTTGTTTCCATGTTTTCCATTTTCACTTTCTTGTCCCTTCCTTCCTTTATCCCTCCCTCCTCCCTTGTTCCCCTTCCCATTTGAACACTTTCTTCCCATTTCCCAACATCCATTATACATTTCAGTCCTTATTTCCACTTTTGGTTTCTCATGCCAGAAAAACTGTGTGATATTTAAATATGTGTGTCCAATTTATTTCACTTAAGAGTATGGTCTGAAGGTGTATCCATTTAGCTGTAAATGTCTGAAGTGCATCCTTCTTTATGGCAGAGTAGTACTCCATTGTGTACAAAAACCACATCTTCTTTATCCATTTGTCAGTTGATGGGCATTTGAGCTATTTCCAAGATTTAGCTATTACAAACTGTGCTGCTGTAAACATAAGTGGGCATATATTGCTGTGATATGATGCTTTTAATTCTTTTGGGAAGATAGCCAGCAGGGGAATAGCTGGGTGAAATGGGACCTCTAGTCCTAGCTCTTTGAGGTATCTCCATACAGATTTCCACAGTGGTTGCACCAGTCTACACTCCTACCAGCAGTGGAGAAGGGTTCCTTTCTCCCCACACCCCTGCCAGCATTTGTTATCGATTGATTTTTTGATAGCAGCCATTCTTTCTGGGGTGAGGGACATAACACTTTTTTGCATTATCAATAGTTCGTGTTCTTTTTTTCCTGCTGAATAGTATAGTTGCTTAACTAGGTAGTCCCTTTATTATAATTTCATAGTTTATTTATTCATACTCCTGTTAACAACCATCCTGTTTTATTTGTTGGCTTTGTCTATTGTGGAGCTATTGTGCTCAATTTGGGGTAAATCTTTTGTGACATTCGTTCTCATTTTCTTAGGTAATAACCAGGATTAGAAATGCTAGAAATTTTTTTTTTTAATTAAAAAAAGGGCCAGGCCTTTGCAAAGGTAATCATAGCATATGATACTCTAGCCAACAATGAATTAGTTCTAATGCTCTGCATCCTTGTCTATACTTGCTATTGTCAGTCTTTATAATTTTAGCCATTTTGTCCAGTTTTGCAGTGATTATAACTGGCCTTCCCCTGATAACTAATATTGTGGAACACATTTCCATGTAACTCAGTGTATTTTCTTTATTCTTTTTGAAATATCTGTTCAAATATTTTCTTCCTTTTAAAAACTTGGTTCTCTTTTTTCCCTTTGGCTGTCTTATGTGGTGTCTGCATCTGATCTTGATATGTCTGGCATCAGCCCTTTTCTGGAGAGGGACCAGGTATCTCTGGACTATTGCACAGCCATCCCATGGGAGGTCCATCAAGAAAGCACTTTGACTTTGGCTTGCCCAGCATGTGCCTCATGAAACATCACTGTGTCAACAAAAACCTTCCTGGAAAGGTGGGAAGTATAGTATCCTGCTATCTCTTGTGGCATTTATTATCCAGCCATATCCCCAAATTATCACTCATACAAACCTTAGGGTACTAAGAAATAAACCTTTCTCTGTTTTTTGAAAACTTGAATTTACTAATGAATTTAGTCTTAAAGTATGAAAAAAAATCATCTCTAACATAAAAGTAGATGAAAGATTTTAACCTTTCCCTAAATAAGGGGTCTGATATCAGGTTTAACAATGTTCATAATAAAACACACTTTTGCCCCAAATCAAACTACTCTTGGACACCTAAAAAGAAAACACTACTTTGGCCCAGTGCTCCCTCATATGCATTCATGAGGAAAAAGAAATTTTGCTGTTGCAAAATTGAAGTTTGATGACTCAGAACATTATAGGAGTGGTTTGGTACTTATATAGAACAGAATTCTTCTCAGTAGAATATTAAGAAACTTTAAATAAAGCTTATAGAAAAAAACATATGTAGCTAGGTATGGTAGGGAATGACTGTAATCTCAGCTACTTAGGGAGATGAGCAGAAAGATCACAAATTTGAGGCCAGGCTGACAAACTTAGTGAGATCTTGTCTCAAAATAAAATAATAAAAAAAGACTGGGGATATAGCTCAGTTATGGAGTGTGTGGCTAGCATCCATGAACCCCTAGGATCAATCCCTAGCACCCCTCCCCCCAAAAAAAGAAAAGAAAAAAGAAAGAAAAATTTAAAAATGAATATAACTAGAGAGAATGGTTCCTCCTAAATTTTGGGTTATTTTTTGAAAGGCTTTTGGCATGGTGTAATGGGAAACACAGATTACAGCATTAATTCCAAGGAATTATATTATTAGCTAAGGAAGAACAGAACTTGATAATCCCGCTTTTTGTGTTGAGGCTTCAAGTCTGATGCTGCTTAATTAGGACATTGAGCGAAGCTTTCCGCAGAAAAAACTGTCACTTGGAGGTACCTCATGTGATCAATGTGCTGGTAATGTTTGGTCCTGGTATGACAAGATATATCAATACACGAGAACTGCATCCTTGCATTTGGAAATGGTACATGAAGCTGTTTCTTTCTTTGCCTTACAGCTTCTGTGTGTTTCAAGTTTAAAATCATTGTTTCAGCCATGCTGTACATTTTGCAACACTGAATGATTACTCCTGGATATAGTAAAATACTACTCTAGTGAAAAAGATAGGAAGCTGGTTAAGGGTCATAGATTTAAAGAGCGGGTTCCACTTTTAGATTTGTGAGGTCATGAATTGAAAGCATTTCTGATAGAAAAAGCAGCAGCACAGCAAGAAAAAGTAGTTTTATAATCAAAAAGTTGTTTGATTATACAAGAGTTGTCTCATAGTTCCATCACTTAATGACTGTGTGTGACACTGACAGGTCACAAAGCTCTCTAAGCCTCAGTCTCCACATATGAACAATAGCCTTAGTGATCTGCCTAAAAAAACACATGATTATGAGGATTTAATGAAATAATGTTGTTATGTATCTGACATGTAGGAAATAATAATTACTATTATTGACCAGTGATAATTTTACTTATTTAATGAAGTCATCAATATATTTATTTTAATCAAATAAATTCATGATAATGTATTTTATTTAACATATTCCCTCATTTTTGCCAGATATGATTAAATGTGTATGATATCCTTCCTTGTTTCTTTGTCTTCTTCTCTTCCTTTCTTTCCTCCTTCCCTTTCTTTTTCCCTTCTTTTCTCTAGAAACATCTATAGTCTGTGTGTTATTGTCAAATGAACCAATACTGAAGTTAACATGTCAAGGTCACATTCTAGGCAGTTTATTCTCATTGTTCTGGCAGCTAAAAGTATGACCTACTCATGAACTTCCATGTCATAATTGAATATAATTGCTGCCTTGCCCTAGATTTAAGGACTGCCTCGCTGGCCATGGAGAAGATGTCATGCATAATCTTTTGCTTTGGAACAACTTATCACAGTTGTGCAACCAGAGAGATTGGCTTTGGCCATATTCCTCATTCATTTTCTGGTTTTGCCGTGCCACAGATTCTTTGGGTTTTCAGACAAGAAGTAGTGTGTCATTTCAAGATGCAACACTAGATGGAGCAGAAATCCATGTCGTGTCAATATACAACACTAGATGGAGCAAAGTGATCTTTCTTTTGCATTTCAGTCCCAAAATTTCAGATACTGTAGCAACAAAGTAAAAATTTCATTTTGTAATTAGATAACTAAATAAGCCAACCAGCCAATCTTAATAAGCTAAAATTAAAATATTTAAGATATTTGAGTTTTCTCTTCATCCACCCCAATCCTTCCACCCAACACCCCTACCACTACCACTATCATTTTCCTTGTTTCATCCTACAACATCCCTTGAGATTTGGGCTCCCTTGAAGAGATAGAAAAGGTGGAGGGTTTTCCTGCTGGTTGAACAGGTGTAGCTAAAGGATCCACAGGGCTTATTTTCCTTTGTAGAAACACTGGAATAATATCAGTGTTTATGAGTCAGCTTTCCAGTTGCTGAGACAAAATATCTAACACCAGCAACTTAAAGGAAAGGTTTATTTTGACTCACAGTTTCAGTGGATTCAGTCCATGGTCAGTTGGCTCCGAAGCAGAAATGACATGGTGGAAGTGCCTGGTGGAGGAAAATGGCTCAACCCATGACAGCCAGAGAGCAGAGAGATAAAGGGAAGAGCCAGAGAGTTATGCCCTCCAAAGGCACTCCCTCAGTGATGCACCTCCTTCACTTGGGCTACGTTTACACATCCAGCTATGAACTTAACAGTGGTCAATCACTGATGAGTATAACACTCCCATGATGCAGTCACTTTCCAAAAGCCCCAGTTCTGGATACCTGAGATATTTGGAGGACATTCTACTTAAAGACCATAACATCTTACATCTAGTCGGTCTTCTTGTCTTCTGGGTTCTGGAAGGCTGACGTGTTGGGCTTGTGGATAATGTCTGGCAGCAGAGTCCTTTATCATCCCCTTATTTCA
Organism: Heterocephalus glaber; assembly: GCF_053883595.1. Classification (NCBI taxonomy): domain Eukaryota; kingdom Metazoa; phylum Chordata; class Mammalia; order Rodentia; family Bathyergidae; genus Heterocephalus; species Heterocephalus glaber. The sequence goes on along the minus strand of NW_028258308.1, from coordinate 19,533,173 downwards.
TCAAGCTCAGTTGTGTGCCTGCGGTGCATGCCAGGCCTTACTTCCACCTTCCCACTTGCCCTGTAATACCTCTCCCTTTTCCTAGAAGAGCACATCTTTTAGTTATGTTCATATGGACAATAAATGAATTGAGTCAGATTATCTCTAGAGTCATTTTCCCAGCTTAAGTATTTATATTTCTTGGCCAGAACTGTTACACCTTTGTCCTTCTTCCTTTTTGCTCCCCGTATTTCATGTCCTATATAACATTCCTCCAAGTTTATGATAAATAAACACTGTTTAGTCAATGAATGGATAAGCATATGAACAACCAGCTTCCTAACCTCATCCACCTATCTTCAGTATTTTCTTTCTTGTTCTCTTTCTCACTCCTACCTCATTCTATTTTATTGTCTTTATTAATTGTTCTTTGCCAGTAATTGAATTTAGGGCCAAGAGTCAAATTCCTTCCTTACAAGTTAATTCATTCATATAATCTTTTCTGTGGCTCTCCAATGCTTCCTGCTGTGTCATTTAAATAGCTAGTGTTCTGTATTTTGGTTTCCACATTTATCTTTGGGCTTGTGTGCATTATATCTGGGCTCATTAAAATGAATTGACTGAGATATTTATTGAAGTGACAGATTTGGATTCACTCATCTCTCAAATGAAATTTGAATCTGAGTAGCAAGGTTACAAAAATAAAACTGAATTGGTAACATGAATAGTTAAGGAGTTTGAAGCAAACATAAGAAACAAATGAGCTTTTATTCCTTGGAGGATAATCCCTGCATCAGTGGTCTTTGATGAATATAAAAATACAGTATTGAGAACGCTGCTGTATTCTACCTCATAAATTTTCAGGCTTTACCAATCAATAACTGGTTATCTTCAAAGCCAAGGACACTTCTGTTTCCCATAATTTGTATTAATTATCAGGAGCAAAATTTTCTCAACTTGTACCAGACCCACTGAAACAGTTCTTTAATATGTACAAAAGTAGGGGCTCTTTATATTTGGAAGTAATAATGACTTGAAATCTTGAGGCATAATTGTACACATATATAAATTATTCATCAAAAAGCTGCTATAAATAAAAGTAATTTTAACCCAGTAAAGTGTTTCATAGCAATGTAATTTTAATCACATGTATGGACAGCTGTTTAAATGCTAATTAGGAAAAATACCTAGAAATATTTTTACCAAAATCATATGTGGTTAGAAATATTTGCCTATCTCTGGGGTTAGGGATGGGACAGATGTACCACAAAGTTATTCATAGCAAAAGGACTGATAATCCATATGTGCATTAAGAATTATCTGTACACTAAATAAAATAACTTTTGTATGTTCATAGCAATCTTTATATACAGATAAAGTTTTAGCTAATAAAATAAACTTTGTTTAAAAGAAGTGATAGATGCTCTTATTTTCTTCACCTATGGGAGTAAAAATAATTTTCTCTGCTTTTTTTCAACGCGTACTTATGTTCTTTAGAGAGTACAAGAGCCTTCGTTTTAGATAGCTGGCTCAATTTCCCTTACAGCGCAATAACTATTGTTTGAACTTTTTGTTCTTGGTTTATAAAATACCTTCTAGTCTTTATGGTAATTTGCAAGTCACAGCAAGTAAGTCAGATATGAATTGAATGCTGATTCTTCTCTTGGTTAATATAAGCCTGGAGCTTCTTAAATAGGAAAAGCTGCAAGTTGACTTGCTCTTGCAAAGCAATGTTATTTCCAACTATGTCAAAAATAACTCGACTGAAGTGAGACTGTATTTGATTGGAGTCGGGATTGATACAAATCTCTGCCTTTCTGAAGGGAATTATAAATTGGTAAGGAAGACATTGATGCCCTCAATGACTTTCTTTGAAGAGTAAGTTTTCTAACTCATTTTCTAGTATGGAGCAATAACAAAAGCAAACAAAATGTTTTTCCTTTCCTTCCTTCCTTCCTTCCTTCTTTCTCTTTCTTTCTTTCTTTCTTTCTCTCTTTCTTTCTTCTTTTTTTCCCTTCTTTCTTTCTCACTTTGAATGCACTAGGTAGCCAAGGCTGACCTCAAACTCTTGGTGATCCTCTTCCCTTGGTCTTCCAAGTGCTGGGATTACAGGCCTGGGCCACCTTGCCCCACTAGAAAGAATCCTTTTGAGAAAAGACTTGGTTATCAATTTGTTCTCACATGTAATTTCACAGTTTCTTGTGAAATAGGAGCACTGTATGAGCACTGTAATAGCTCATAAAAATAATAACCACATAGTTAGTGGCTAAGTTTAATTATGTGAATGGGTAGAAAAATCACTCACACTGCAGTGTGATGTGTAAAGAAAACATAGCTCCTCATTTTCTCTGAAACTAGCACATCGCACTGGCAAGTGTCATCCTGCGGGATTTGGAGATGGGGTGAGATGAGGAACCAAGATTTAGTTTAACTTGACTTAAAATGCTCAATATTTGAGATGTTTGGTGCTATGGTTTGAATATGTCTCCTAAAGTTCTTATGTTAGAAACATAATCTCCAGTGTAGCATTGTTGAGAGGTGGGAAATCTAAGAGGCCTTTGTGCATAGATTAGTGCTCCTGTCTCAGGGCGGGTTAGCCACCTAGGAGTGCGGTCCTGATTAAAGCATGAATGTGTCCCCCTCTCTAACTCTCTCAGTTCCTCTGCCTTATTCTCTTTCTCCCTCACTTTACTTACTCTCTTTCTCTCCCACTTTCCTTTCTCCAAAGCCCGGCCTTTGTTCTTATTGTCTTGATGTAGACAGCAGCAAACATTAAATCTAATTTTCCATTTTCCCCTTGCAGGAGACAGAAGACTTTTCCCTTCACTCTGAAGGTCTGATAATTGAGTGGATGAAATAAATTGACAGCAGGTAGATTAACAGGAGAAAGGAATGCAAGTTTGTTACATGCACAGGAGCATCACCGGGAAGGAACGGTAGTTCTCCAAATCCCATGTAGAAGCTGGTATAGCCTCTTCACAGGGGGAGAGGAGAGGATGGGTATGGGCAACTTGGAGGAGATTAGATGACTTTGAGCAGAAATGAATGGGCTCTCAGGAGAATAGATGGTAGCTTATGACAGTCACCTCCAGTCTCCTCTCAAGTGATATGAGTTGATCCTCTCTGGCTAAAAAGAGTCCTAGAGAGCAGATCCACACAATGGAGTTCCTTTTGGAGGACATATCTTTAGGCAGATAGGGAAATTTAGAAAAAGGCCGTGCCTGCACTGGGTCAACCCCAAGTTCTACAACTTAGATCTTGACTCTCCTCCAAAGGCCCAAATTCTAAAGGCTTGGGCCCTACCCTGTGGCATTATGGGAAGGTGGAAGCTTTAGGAGGTGATGCCTAGTGGAAGGGAGCTAGGTGACTGGGGCTACCCTTGAAGAGAAAATTGGAATACTGGCCCTCTTTCTTCGGTCTTTGCTTCCCTGCAGCCATGAGGTGAACGGTTTCCTTTGCCACACACCCTCATGATGTAGCAGGTCCTAAAGCACCAGACCCAAGTGACCAAGGACTAAAACTTCTGAAACTGGAGACCAAAATAAACCTTTCTTCTTTTTAACTTGATTGTCTCAGAAATTTTGTCACAGTAATGTAAAGCAGACTAACATAACTTCAGTATACCAAAGTGGCATATTTTGACATGAAATTTCCTGAACATCTTTATTCTTGAAACACTGAAGTCCACCACTTCAAGAGCTGGGATATTGTGTCAGTGCTTACTAAAGAAGCAGATGTAATGCAAAGTATACATATACAAGGATTTACAGGCTTGGCTCACAATGGCCCCCCAGGTGTGGAAGAGTGCAAAAGGGTGGTCTGCATGATGGATAGCTGGATAGCTGAAGGATCCAGTTGAAGGTTGAAGGCCTGGAGTTCATTGTAGTGTCCCATACAAGTCTGTATCAGGAGGCCATAGGGTCTGCAATGGAAAACTGAAGTCTGTGCTGGAAGCCAGGAGATGACATCCAAGGTGAAGGTGAAGACTGGAGCTCCTTGGAAGTGATCCTTCCTTCTTGGTTTTCCTTTTATTCCATTTAGGTGACAAGCCTATTGGTTGGTGCCACTCACACCTAGGGTGGGTCTTCTGTCTTCAGTAAACCCCTTCAGCCACACTCAGAGCTATGTTGATCCAATTTAACTGGGTGTTTCTTACTCACATTGACACAATCAGTTAACTATCACAGATGCCCAGGTCATAGATACTCTAAAAAGCAATATATCCAAAATTACATGTTTAAAAAGATTGTGCTCATTATGATTCATCTCCATCTCCAATATAAAAGTAGATAGATGTAAGGAACTTTTCATTATCCTTCTCCCTTTTCATTATTATCTTCATATTTTATATTCAGAAAAAGATGAATGTAAAGGTTATTAGTTTAGTCAAATTATACCATATGAAAGCAGGTCATAAAGAGGAACTCTCATTGATAAAAAAATGAAAACAAAAATCAAAAAGCTGATGGTTACCAAGAAATTAAAAATAATTTTATGAGTATGGGGTCCATTTGCTTGTTCATTTCTGCCCTGCCTTTGAAATATGGAAATCATACCAATCAATCTCTCGAAAGGAGCTTAACTACCTGCCAAGTTCAAGTTTTTTCTGGGGCACCAAATTTATGGTTCTCATAGGCCAGGCAGAGGGGAGCAAAGCAGGCTTCTTCTTGGCTTCTCAGTAGCAGCCTGAGATGAGACCTCCTGCTCTGCCCCAGGTGGATCTGGGAGCCTGTGCCTTCGCAATGAACCCCATTTCAACCCTTCCTGGTGTGGGGAAAGGGAGGGCATGGGGGCCACCGCACTAAGAAGTGAGTGAGCCCACCAGAACTAGCAAGCTGAGTGCACAGAGAGAGCTTGAATTTTTCAACAAGGGAAATCCCCCAGTTCATGGAATGTTTCTTGCTAATCTCCCTTCCTGGCTATTATTCAACTATTGTGAATCCCTTTTTAAACTTCTGACGTCCTTTTAGTTTTAAAAAGAAAATGAAAAAATGCACCCTAAGACCTTGGCTATTTTTCTTCCTTTTCTGTTGCCAGTGATTCAGTTTGCAAGGCGAGCTGGCACAGGTTCCAGGAATTTGTGTAAATGCCTAATGGAGATACACTGAGTGGTTGCTGCCGGGCACTTCCAAATATGGTGCTTGCTGATGGCTTGCACTTTTAGGGTAGTGACCTGCCAGTGACACATGTTTCAAACCTGCAGAGAGACTTTGAACATTTAAAATATTTTATTATCTCCCCCATTTTCCTCCAATTCCTCCTTCTTCTCCTTTTCAAAGTAGGTGAGGATGGGTCGGTCACATACATCTTGATAGCACCATGATCAAAATTGCTGCTTTTCAAGCAAGTTAATTAGAGTATACATCATCTTCATCTCCTTCTTGTGCTTTCCTCCTACAAGTCTCTGAAAGATATATGTAAATGTGTCTGTACTTTCCCATGGAAAGGGCAATTTTGGTTTTGTTCTCATCCAGTTTTCAGAGACTGCTTGATTATTCAATACTATTTACCAAATGCCAACTGTAAGACACCAGTTTATAGGAAGAACACTCCAAAGAACAAGATGAACAAAGAATAAACTATGAGGGGAACTTATAAATAAATTAGGTAGAGAGAGACATTGAACAAGTAAAAATAAACCATCAGAAGTATTTTATTCTGTTAAAAGTGTTCTGACCCTATGCAGGAAATAAACAGGGTATCTGGTATAATGGTGTCTAGTTGGATAGTAGGTACAGTAGGTATTATGGACTGGCTTTTCAACTCCTATTCCAACCTACTGATAGAATCATGTTCTGTACTATGTACAAGCAGGCATTTAAGTAGACTGCCTACTTGTACTTCAAAACAGAAAAGGCAATATAATAATAATAATAATAATATAATAATAATAATCTACACTTCCCAGGCTCCCTCATAGGTATGGTCTGCCAGTGCCGCTCCAGTGAGACCTAGATGGGGTGGCACCAGGCAGAGGCAGGACACCATGAGGAATGGAGGTATTTCAGCAGGGCTGGAGGCAGAGAAACTGGATTCAGCCAAACACTCTTCACTTTCTCCTGTGCTGTAGGTACCCAGAAGATGTGGTGGCAGCAAGGTCTCCACAAAGGCACATCTATCATGTGTCATTTCCCTCAGCTGCTGCTGTTTCTGACTGAATAGCGTCCCAGAGCCAGGGGCAGGACAGAATTTCCTCCCTCTTTCCTAACAATAGCAGATCTGTGTTTTGTATCCGGTATGGATCCTGTGCTACAGTGCTTTCTAGCCCTTCCTCCCAGAGCAAACATCTTCTCCTTCTCCTCCTCTAACAGAAGCAATGAACCTTTGTCAGGGGGTGGTGGCCAGAAGGTTTTCTGCCTTGGCTCAACTCTTGTTTACAAACGTGCAGTGGAAATACAAAGCTGGTGAGAGAGTGCAAATTTTCCTTGGGTTTGAGGCACCACACTGTTGTAAACAGTCCAATGCACTAACTTGCTCTTGGACTTTAAGAATTCATTGAACTTTTGGTTGCTTTCTTTCAGCCAAAGGTGAAGCCATCTATGTTGCTTGTTTCTCCTCAGGACTGGCTACCCTTCTGAGTTGGAATCTCCTGTTGGCCTCACAACCTCAGATTTTAGATGTGTGCAAGAAAAGTTACCACTACAGTTTTGTAGATCACTTGGCTTTTTTCATTCCTAAGGTGGGAGTGACATTTCTTGAAGCTATCTTCCTCCTAGGCAGAAGCTGAATTCTGTTTCTCCTTAGCAATCCAGTTGGTCTGGGAGTGTGTTCACTCCCTGGCAATGTGATATCTAAGCTTCCATGCCACTAACAGTTTCAGAAGTGAAATGTTTGTTAATTCATCAAGCATTCATTAGATGTCTGCTACAGGTTGCGTATCCTCCATCTGAAATGGTTGTATTTTTTTCAGATTTCAGAATATTTGCACATGCATAATGATATATCTTGGGGATGGGATCTGGGTCTAAACAGGAAATTTATTTATGTTTCAGTTACATCTTATACCCATAGCCTGACAGTAATTTTATGCAGTATTCTCATTATATCTAAATTTTAACTATGAGATCAAATGTGGAATTATTCACTGGGGTGTGAAGTAAGTGTTCTTTAGATTTTGGAGTAATTTGAACTTCAGGTTTTCAGATTAAGGATGTTTACCCTATATTTGGGCACCACTATATAAAAAGCCAGCTGAGGAGACCAAGATCATTGAGGCACAGTGTTCTAACAATCTAGAAGCAGTCAATGTACATAAACAAATGTTATAAAGCAGTGTGATGAATGGAAAAAATAACAGTATGGAAACAAAGATTTTAATAAATAGGACACAGGGACACTAAGGAGGAATAATAATTTTAGACATTTCTGGCATTTGGGCTGAGACTTTCCGGACTGAAAAGGTGAGGAGTTGTCCCCAGAAAAGTATTTCTTCTATTCCTTACTCATGAACAAGAATCTCATTTCTTCATGGAGTTTGCCTGGGTAAGAATGCTCTTTCTAAGTCCAGGAAATTAACCTGTTAGTAACCACAGTCCTCTCTGTGCCAAAGTCCTCCAAGTGACCTCTGCATGTCCACAAGGTTGGAAGGTTCTGGCTAACATTATCAACAACAGGGACTCTAATGCATCCTATTTGACTAAAATCCAATTTTTCCCTAAGAAAAGAAATCCAATAACAATATCTGAGATGCTGTATTTCACATTTGTCCTCTTTATATTTTTCTAAGATTGGTTGTTCTGTACCCTGTTGAGTGGGTATCTAGATATATTTATTTTAACCACTGTCAGAATCAGTCTGAAAAGAATGAGGATGCTATCAGCTGCCAAACCTCTATTTTGGCCCCTTGGCTTAGCCCAGATAGCACAACATATCAGAGCCCAGACAGGAATAGCACTACCCAAACTGGGACTTGCTAGAGTCAGAGCCCAGAGGAACATAGGACTTAGGCCAAAATTTGGTCCTTGGTATGCAAGTTGAGTCTGCAGCAGGCTGAGTTAGGCAGAGTATGAGCAGAAGATGCCCACTCTCAGGGCATGAGTAAATTAATTAGTCTGTGGATGAATCCAACCTCAGAAGCTGGAGAAGTTCACAAGAACAGGAATTAGAATCAGGACATGAAGCTGCATTGCCTGAGTGCTTCATAAGATGGCAGAGTATGTTTAAAATCTTCAGACTAAGTCCCATCATTCCAACTTCACTGGCCATTGGTCTATTATTTCCAAATGACATACACATCATAAATACAAAAATAGAAATCAAAACCTTAAAAGCAAAAAATATTGAGCCAGAAAAATACAAATACAGATATAAATCTATATGCATTATGTTACAAGTTTTACTTTAAGATGCTCTGAAAGGCAACTTTTGAAATTTACAAAGCCCACCAAAAAATGTACACATGCTTCAGGAAGACAAAATTGTATAAATATTTTTATATACACCAGACACTGACTCCCAGTAAATTGACTACTTTGTCCACATATACTTTAGGATTTTCATGAAGTCTTAATAAATTTAGTATTAAAATATTTATACAATTTTTTCTTTATTCTGAAGTGTGTATAGAATATTTTGGCAGACTCTGTGTATAAAACTTGTATAATAGAGGCACAAGTTTCATGACTATTAAGAAATAGAGAAAATGGCTGAGTAAGTGAAAATTTATCTTTCCTTGAATTACTAACTAGTGAAATAAGTTGAAGAAGAGTGAAAAAGTCAGAGTACAGTAGAGGAGGAAAACTTGATGTACAAATTCCACAATTTAGCCCTATCTATGCCAACCTGTTCATGTCCTAATTCTTTGATATTTAAGGCCGACCTGGGCAGGGGTGGGTGTGCTACATCCTGTACTTTGTAAGTTAATTCCATGCAAATTCTGGCCTATTTTGGGATGTCTCAGTATCTCTTCTCCTCTTCTGTTATTTTGAATTTTCATATGGTTATGAAATTAAAATTGTTGTCAGCATTTGCCAGATTAAATATTAAATACCTTGAGGGTCATTATAAAAAACAAAAATTTTAAACCTGCTTAAAGTAAACATTTTCTGTATTGGAAATGTTCCTTCATATCCTGTCTTCCCAGCACAGTATACAAAAATGTATTTGTTTTTTATTTGTTTCTGAAAATACAGTTATTTTCCTGAGCCTATTTTTTCTGATGATGATGGAAAAATAAACACCACCAAATTATGTTAGATAATTTGAAGCCAAGTGTCACCACCCAAGTTTTATCCTAATGTAGTGAAAATGTGACAATCTATGTAGTTATTTATGATCATCTCCTTTTGGAAGGTTTAATGTTTTGAAAGTGGCTTAAAGCAAATTGATGGTGGCATCTAGTGGGAAATTTTACCTTCACTGACTTAGGGGTAACTTTCTCTGCTATCTATTTCTGGCTATATCAAGCACATGTGTGCTTATAATCATGATTGTACAAAGGCAGCCATGCTGTGTGGGTGTTGTGGAAATTCAGTTATGCAATTTAAGTCCTTGTGGGTGAATCATGTGGGTAAAGGTGTGCATTTTTAGAGTTTAAATCATCAAAAAGGCATATTCTTCATGATGAGGCTTTTATTAGTGGAGTTAGAAGGAAGATAATTGCATGGAATAAAAATCATTTATATTATACATAATGTATATGTTTAGGTATATGTTGAATGTCTGGGAAAAAAATCTTTCAACCCAGAATTGAATTAAATAAGTATTTTAAATGATGACAGATAAATATTTCATTTTCTTCAATATTAACACATTTGATCAGAATTTTTTATTTTTAAACTGTTTTTATATACTTTTACTTGATCTTCATTCAAATAACTGTGTGAGGTAGACAAAAAGACTCTATTCACTCACTTAACTGATGAACTATGACATACATATTTAATAGAGATGAAACACTGAATTTGCCGTTAAGGAAACTGAATTATGAATAGAATAAATGCATGATTCACTGTCCCAAAGGGTAGAGCAAACCAAGACAGTTCAGCTGTCATTATACAGACAAGTCAGACAGAATGAGGATTATTTGGGCCTGGATTTTATCCAATGAATTCTTTCAATTGTGTCCCTCACTTTGGTAAGCAGCAAATTGTTCTGGGAATCACTGACAGTACTATTGGGAGGAAACAATAAAATAAATTTTCAGTTCTGATCTCTTACCACTAGGAGGCAGTATTATACTCTACAAGTCTTGCCCAGAGTTGGTTCAAAGAGAAGAGATTGGAATCCCTGCAATGAAAAAGCATCCCACACTGTCACACGGTTATTTGTACTGCAACTATTGAGGGTGGCTTTGCCTGTCCGATTCTAAATGGTACCTCACTTGCCAGCCTTATACACCAACAGAGCATCGGCCACTATACTGGGAAGTGGGGGATGTGTGGAGGGAGGAGGCAGTCTCTTTCCCTTAACCACTCTCTGCACTGGGGTCCCATGACTCCTATGTGTTTTGAAACCTGGCAGCATTCTTCTATGTGTTATGCTATCAATAAGTAATTGTTACCATAGGTATTTTAAACCTAGTGGCTTCTCAGTGTTCAACTGTCAGGTAATAATGGTTATCATGGTTATCGTAGCCTAATTTATTTAAACTTTGGAGAAAGGAAAACAAAAGATGAACTGCTACAATCAGATTATCAGGTATTAAAATGTATACAGAGAAAATTATCAACTCCTTGATGAACTGCTACATAAGAAGATACTTCCCATAACCCTAAGTATAATGTACTTTCACTGATGTTCAAAGATGCTTCCCCAGGTGTGTAGGTGGAAAGATGTTTCTGACAATGGCATGACAATCCAGTGTTTCTAGACATATATAAAAATAGCCTGTAGAAAGTTTCTACAGGGGAAAAGGATGAGTCTTAACTCTGCCTGGCTTCCTGGCCTTTAGGACCTGTGCTTGTTATGATGCTGCTAGAAGTTTATAACTGCCAATCTATGAAACTTCTGAAGTTAAGATGGAGTTTAATTATAATGGACACAAGCCTACCTCCCAGGTGAAGTCTTTATTCAGTCTGGACTCAATGCTTCCCCCTCCTCTGAACTGAACATATGTATCTCTTTGGACACTTGCCTCTGCTACCTGATGTTTTCAATGAATTTTTAGACTCGAAAGATAACTGATTTCAGTCCCATAAAAAATGACCACATAATCCTTAGTCAGAGCTGGACTGAGCTAATACATACTCACCCCTGATCCTGGTTTCCTCAGAGCTCACCTGCCTATGAGTATCTCTAGCAGCCCATTCATAAGGACGATCTATTCTACTGATCATCCCCAGTTCTTGCTTGTGCCTGCAAACACATGCTTTCTCCCTGGCAGCCTCTCCTTGTGATACCAGTGCTCTGCTCAGGAATCTTTAGGGTGCCTCATCAATCCCCTCCCAGAGTTTCCCTTCCATACCCATCTTTTTTTTTTTTTCATGTCTCTTTTACTCAAAGCCCAATAAAGGGAGATCCCTCGTATGATCATTGTCCACATTACAGAAGCCGACAATCCCAAAGGGAGGTGTGTCTTGTGAGCCCCAAATCCTGGCCCTTCCTGGGATCATCAGTAAGCCAGGATTGCACTCTCTGACCACTGTGCTGCATACAGATTTAGGTGGAGTGGTGACACATCAAAACCAAACTCTTCTCGTCTTTCTTTGCCCAGTTATCTTTGAAAGCCGACTCCCTCACTCTCTTTCAGCCATAGACCTTGCGCAAATCAACTCCAGTCAGGTTCCTCATTAGCAGTCATCTCGGGCACCTCTAAATTCCAGCATGGCTGTAATGCTGAGCGTTCCCTGCAAAGGAGAGGTATGCACCCGAACCTCCCACAGGAAGTTCACACCCATGGCTTCCCTCTTCTCAACATGCAGCAGAGTAGATTCCACACAGTCTGTGCCAAGTAGATGTTTGGTAAGAGTGGTTTTAAGTGTGGGAATTTGCTTTGATTTTATGAGTTATGAGTCTGTCATCTGGTTAATGTTCCCTCTGACAAGGGGTGGTAGGTGGTGTTTAATATTTTAACACTAAGTTAATTTATGTTTGTTAACCACACAACAGAATCCATCTTGACTTGTGTATTTGATTTCACATAAATGATTTCACATAAATAAACCTCTCCCTGATGAGACTATAAAGTCCTTCTGGACAGGGAAAAGACTTGACTTTCATTTCTCTCACCACTGTTGTAGACTCTCTATAATCTCAGTTGTAAGCAAACCAAGTTCCAGAAGCCAAGCTTGTATTTGCTGCTGCCCCCTCTAGCATCCCCTGACTAGCCATCCTCTCTCTAGCACATCTTCCACTCTTTACTAAAACGTCACCTCCACAGAGAACTTTCTAACTTTGTGAACACTCTTGTACCCTCCTCTGCATAATGTCATTCTACATCATTTATACCATCTGATGTGCCATATGTATTTTCATTTTGATTATTGCCAGATCCCCAATGGAAAATGAGCCCCATAATGCAGGTTTTGTCTATTTTGTTCTCTTCTGTATCCTCAAGGCTCACAAAAGTGTCTGACACATAATCAACACTCAATAAATACGTGTTGAATAAATAAGTAAAGCATTTAACATGGCATTTCCTCTAGAGTTAAGAAATACTTGTTTATTTGAGCAAATACAACTGTGTTTTATTTGGTTCAAGGAAATGGAAAGTCAAGAGTAACTTATGGATTGGGGCCACAAGAGTTTGAGGCAGCTTACCAGCTGTTAAAACCTTCAGAAACTGTATAAATGTGATTGTTCTGGGTAGCAAAATAAGGGTACCTTGATATGAAATCTTTTGGAATTGGAATCGTGCAAATTCCTGAAACTGAGTAAACCACTAGATCAGTGGAGGATTTCAAGACCAATTGCACAGCAGATTTCTTCCAGGGGTGTCAAGGATCCAAACTGAAGATAATTTTATGAGTGCATAAGAGCATACTAAGGGGAACTATGTAACAGCAACAAGAACAGCAACAAAATTCATTGATAATGCATAACAATCATGATTCTTTTCTTAATTTTATTGGTACATTTTAGGTATACAATATAATGACATTCATCATTGGAAATTTGCACCTTTACATAATCTCTCTTGGTTCTTATTTTTTTACCCTTCCCCTGCCCTCCCTTCAACCACTCCATTCTTCCCTATTTACAAAGACTTTGTTTCCATTTTTTCATTTTCTCACATTAATTCCATTCGCTTCTTTACTTTCCCGTACTCCTCCCACTTACCCTTCCCCTTTGCCCCTTTTCTTCCTATTTCACATTATCTATTATACCTTTTAGTCCTTATTTACACTTTCAGTTTCTCACACTAGAGAAACTATTTGGTATTCAGGCATGTGTATCGCCTCAATGTGCATCCATTTAGCTATAAATGTCTCTAATTTCTCATTTTTTATGGATGAGTAGTACTCCATTTTATTTTTAAAAACCACATTTTCTTTATCCAGTCTCCAGTTGATGGGCTTTTGGGCTGCTTCCAAGTTTTAGCTATCACAAATTGTGCTGCTATGAACACGGGTACACATATATTACTGTGGTATGATTCTTTTAATTCTTTGGGGAAGATACCCAGCAGGGGAATAGCTGGGTCAAATGGGACTTCCAGTCCTAGTTCTTTTAGGTAACTCCATGCAGATTTCCATAGTGGTTGCACCAGTCTACACCCCCAACAGCAGTGGAGGAGAGTTCCTCTTTCCCCACAGCCCCGCCAGCATTTTTTATTGGTAGACTTCATGATAGGAGCCATTCTTTCTGGAGTGAGGAGGAATCTCAACGTTGTTTTCATTTGCATCTCTTGAATGACCAGTGATGGTGAACATTTTTTCATGTTTATTTGCTATTTCTACTTCTTTGTCTGAGAAATGTCTGTTCATTTCAGATGCCCATTTTCAGACTGGGTCTTTAAATTTGAGAAGTCTGATCTTTTTAAGTTCTTTATAGAATTGAGATAGTAGGTCTTTGTCTGAGGCACAGCAGGTGAAGATGTTTTCCCACATTGTAGATTGTCTCTTCACACTGCTGGTGGTTTCTCTTGCTGTGAAGAAGCTTTTTAATAAAAAGAGATTCCACTTGTTGATTGTTTGTGCTAGTTCATGGGCAACTGAGATTTTGTTCATAAAATCTTTTCCTACACCAATGACTTCAACAGTTCTACCTAACTTCTGTTCCAGCCGATTCAGCAGTTCTATTTTAATATTTAGATCTTTAATCCATTTTGGTTTTAGGTTAGTACATGGTGAAAGATACAGGTCTAGTTTTAATCTTTGACAAGTCGAAACCCAATTTTTCCAGCACCATTTATTTATTTATTTATTTATTTATTTATTTATTTATTTATTTCTTAAGTTCTTTTATTGGTACATTTTAGGTATACAATATATTTACATTTATCATAGGGTGTTTGTACCTGTACATGATGTATCTTGATTCTTATTTTTCCCCATTACCTGTGTGCCCTTCACGCCCTCCACACTTTCCAATTTACATAGACATCATTTCCATTTTTTCTTTTCTCATAATCTTCCCTTTCCCTTCTTAACTTTCCCCTTCCCCTCCCTTCACCCTTACCTCTTTGGACCTTTTTTCCTATTTCAAATTATCAATTTTCATTTTAATCATTTTAACCATTATTTACACTTTCAGTTTCTCACACTAGAGAAGCTATTCAGTATTTACACGTGTGTCCTATATGTTTCACTTAAGAATATGGGCTCGATATACATCCGTTTAGCTATAAATCACTCTAGTTTCTCTTTCTTTATGGCTGAGTAGTACTCCATTTTATTAAAAAAAACACATCTTCTTTACCCAGTTTCCACTTGATGGGCACTTGGGCTGCTTCCAAGCTTTACCTATTACAAACTATGCCACTATAAACATGGGTGGATACATATCCCTGTGGTATGATTCTTTTAATTCCTTTGGGAAGATACCCAGCAGGGGAATAGCTGGGTCAAATGGGACCTAGTTCCTAGAACCTAGGACCTAGTCCTAGTTCTTTGAGATATCTCCATACTGATTTCCACAGTGGTTGCACCACTCTGCACTCCCACCAGCAAGGCAGAAGAGTTCCTTTCTCCACACCCCCTGGCCAGCTTTTGTTATTTGTTGATTTCTTGGTAGCAGCCATTCTATCTGGGGTGAGGTGAAATCTCAGTATTGTTTTCATCTGCATCTCTTGAACAACCAGTGATGTTGAACATTTTTTCACATATTTATTTTCCAGCACCATTTATTGACGAGGCTATCTTTCCTCCAGTGAGGGTGTTTGGCTCCTTTATTGAAGAGGAGATGGCTTAGTGTGTCTGGCGTTGTTTCTGCATCTTCTAATCTGTTCCACTGGTCCTCAATTCTATTTCTTTGCCAGTACCATGCTGTTTTTATCACAGTAGCTTTGTAGTATAGTTCCAAGTTGGGGAATGTGGATACCCCTTGCCATGTCTCTGTTGCCTAGAATTGCTGTTGCTGTTCTAGGTCTCTCCTTGTTCCAAATGAATTTTTGGATTGTTTTCTCAAGGTCTATGAAGTATGCTGCTGGGATTTGAATTGGGATTGCATTGAATCTATATAGCAGTTTTCAAAGTATGGCCATTTTCACTATGTTGATCCTTCCTACCCAAGAGCAAGGAATGTCGTCCATTTTCTGATATTGTCTTCAATCTCTCTTTTCAGAGTGCTACAGTGTTCAGAGAAGAGGTCTTTGATTTCTTTCATTAGGTTGATTCCTAGGTATTTCAATTCTTTGGATGCTATTGTGAAAGAAATTGTTTGCCTTATTTCTCTCTCAGTAAGTCTGTTGTTCATGTAGGGGAAAGCTATTCATTTTTATGTGTTGACCTTGCATCCAGCTACTTTACTGAATTTAGTTATTAAGTCTAGAAGATTTTTGGTGGAGTTCTTGGGTCTTCTATATAGAGTATCATGTCATCTGCAAATAATGACTTCTTCATTTCCTATATTTATTCCTTTTAGTTCTTTCTCTTGTCTAACTGCCATGGCTAATGTTTTTAAAAGTATATTGAACAGGAATGGTGATAGTGGACATCCCTGTCTTGTTCCTGATTTTCGTGTGAAGGATTTCAGTTTTTGACCATTTAGTTTGATATTGGCTGTTGGTTTTTCATAGATGGCTTTTGTCAGATTGAGGTAGAGGCCATGTATTCTGATTTTTTGTAGGGTTTTTATCATAAATGCATGTTGGATTTTGTCAAATGCTTTTCTGTATCTATTGTGATGATCATATGGTTTTTGTCCCTGGCTCTATTGATATAGTGCATTACATTGATTGATTTGTGTATGTTGAACCATCCCCCCATCCCTGGGATGCATCCCACTTGGTCAGGGTGTATGATCTTATTGATGATCTTCTGCATTCTATTTGCCAGTATCTTATTAAGGATTTTTGCATCTATGTTCATTAGTGAGATTGGACTATAGTTCTCTTTTTCAGTTGGGTCTTTCTCTGCTTTGGGGATCAAGGTGATCCTTGCTTCCAGGAATGAATTTCGGAGTATTGCTTCCCTTTCAATTTCATTGAAGAGTTTAAACAGTAGTGGCAGTCATTCCTCTCTAAATGTCTTATAGAATTCAGCAGTGAAGCCATCAGGACCCGAGGTTTTCTTAGTTGGTAAGTTTTTAATTATGTTTTCAATTTCATTGATTGATGTTGGGTTGCTTAGAATTTTTAGGTCTTCTTCATTCAACTTTGGTAATTCATATGTATCTAGGAATCTGTCCATTTCTTCTGTGGTTTCCATCTGATTGGCAAATAGGTTTTTGAAATAGGTATTGATGAGCCTTGGGGTTGCCTTAAGTGATCTGGAAGTCTGGTTCTGAAACTTGTTTACATGTCTTCTCATTTCAGCAGATGCAGCCTGCTCTGTCTTTGTTGAGGTTACTTTTTGCTCATCCAGTGGTCATCAATTCTCAGCAAGCCACCAAGCGGCCTTTTCTCTACTGCTTACCAGTACACAAATTCCTGCATTGAGAATGGTGTCCTTCTGGATCCCTGAGCTGAATGGTTGTCTGGGCAGGCTTCTTGCTGGGGTCTGTGCACTCTTGGGATGATATGTAGGTGTGCCACTGACTAGGACCCCTATGTATCTGTTGTCTGGGAGGGCCTTTGGCTGGGAACTTTGCACCCCAGTTCCTGTTGTGTGAGCAATCTTCTCGCTAAGTTCTCATGCACTTACCAATGGTATCAGGCAAACCTCTGGAGGTTGTTTGTGCACCTATGCAGCTCTTTTCCAGGTGGGCCCTTGGCTTGGGCCAGTGTTCCCCAGCCTCTGGGGCTGGGGTTGAGCACTCGCTGGGATCTGCTTGCAGCTGCGCTGCTCTGGTCCACAACACTCTTCCCCCAACTAAGGTGGTCTGGTGTGCCTTTATTGCAGAGATTTTCTTCACTTTTCCAGTGGGCTTCAATTTTCATCAAGGAACCTCAGAGTGACCCTCTTTCTGTTGTTCACTTCTGCTCTATCTTCTGGAGCTCAGAACAATGTCCTTTATGACTCCTGCAACTCTGCAGTGTGGATCCAGATAATGGTTCAGGACAGCTTGGGGGGGGGGTGCTGCTGGTGCCCACATGGCTCACCTCCTCAGTGCTGGGGGACCCTGCTCCTCAGAGCTCTGGGGAAGTAGTATGGTGGCCCGAGAGGCTCACTTCCTTGGTGCTTGGGGGGCTTTGCTCCTCCATGCTCGGGGCAGTGGCACAGCAGCCTGAGAGGCTCCACAATCATGATTCTTAAAGCCCCCTGCAAAATAAAAGTAAGCCAAATGGTAGAAAATTGCTCAACTTTTACCAAAATCTCTCCTTCGTATTGAACCCAATTTTAAAATCTAAAAGCTGTAATTTCCTTGCCTTTCTTATTAAAAGTGATGCACTCAATGCTGGGATATTACAGAGACGCTAAATAATGGGACACAGTGAAGAAAGATTTGGAGAGAAAAACATGAATGAAGTAGGATAATTTACCCTCAAAATCTAGGAAGGATTTGTTAAATAGAATGATAAAAAGGGAAAGAAATTACAAAATGTCATCTTCTAGGCAAGGTGTTTCCTAACCCAATCCATTTATTACTTACCTGAAATTCTATAAACTTTCTCTGTTTTATTACTTCCATAGTGTTATTAATTTCCAACACATGCTGTATCATCCTTCATGTTTTCAGGATGCATTTTCCTGTCTCCTCTCTCTGGAGTGCAAAGGCATGGGGGAAGGGCTGTTTCTTTGGTTAGCTGCTCGTTACACCAGAGCAGAGGTGTGCTCAGCACACAGTAGGGCTCAACAAATGCTATTTATTGAGTGTTTATGAGAAAGAAGAATTCTAATGTGGGACTAATACAGCTGTTACCAACAAAGTGTTGAGAAAAATAAAAAGATTTGATCTCCTGAGAGGACAGATAGGAGGAGATGAGTCTGAGCTAGTGGGCCATGTAGTTTCCCACACCATCTGCTGTGTGGCTCCATTAGACCAATGTCACAAGGGTCCCTAAAGAGAAGTAATGGTGAGAAGCAGTGGTGATGTTCACTTTGTGATGTTGCACACAGCTGAGGTTACAAACAAGTTTAGAGAGAGAAAACACATACACATCATTTGGCTTCTAGCTATTTGTTTGTTTGACACTTTCATGAATTAGGTGTAAAGGTAGTACCTGTTATTTCTCCTGGGATGAATCAACTTTATAATAAGAAGTACTTTGGAGGCAGATTTTCAGATTATTTTTTCTACTTAACATAATACTTCCAAAAACTCCTTTCTCATCACTTCCTTGTAAAAATTGATTTTACATTCTTAAATAAACTTCTTCATAGTATAATATGCCGAATGTGATTAATTAATATTTGGATAACAATGTGGTAGTGTTTCATTAGCCTCAAACCCAAAATGAACCTAACATTGAACAAATTGCTCTGTTAAAGAGCTGCATTCCCATACTCCTTTGACTAGACCCAACTGACAGTGATCATTACTGAGTCCTTTATTTTAATCTTTACTAACCTGCCTCCAAATAAGAAAGTGAAACTAACTGACCTCACACTCCTCAAATTTTAACAATCTGTGTTTCTCTAATAGTTTAGAGGAAAGGACTTATATGTGGTGATCAAATCATATATCTGGTGATATTTCTTTATCAATAAATGAAGATCAAAAATTCTAATGTATATTACATATATGCTAGATGAGATGATAAATATGCCTATTATCCTGCTCTAATCATTACACACTGTATACATGTATGGAAATGTCATGTGTATCCCTAGGAAACGGAGAATTACTACATATCAATTAAAATGTATATGGATTTTTAAAATATAGGTATTTTATAAATTTATGTAATATGCTTTCAATTAAATTTAGTTTTATAAACTTTTGAGTGCTCTGATTTATATTTCCAGTTAGAGCAGAATTCTACATCTGATTTTGATTAGTGATCAAAAAAGTATTTTATAAAACCATAGACTCAATGTTAGGAGGGATTCTTGATATCCTTTGGTCTATTCCTTGTATCTTTACAATAGTGGAAAATAGAGTCGAAAGGATACATGTGTCAGAAGAATATGAAAAAGATTTCTTTCCTGTTTTAAGTTTTCAAATTAATCTAACCCACAACTATGCAAATTAACATATTATATATGACTAGATTCTGAAAAGAATGGATCTGGGAAAAGCACAAGTTGAAGAACATCAAGTCCTTGTATCTTACCAGTTGGTTGACATCACCATGGACTATTCACATATAATCTTGGAAAGTAATAATCATGAAGGCATTGGTTTACCCTTATTGGGCCCACATGAATTTGATTGGTGCTGAAAATACTTCTGGGCCCTAAAACTTCAATAGTTAGTGAGTCATTTTTATGAACTTGATAAAAACACCTTCTACCTCTTTTGGCGAGGAATTCAATTGATATCAAATTCTATATGCTAAGAACAGGAAACAGAAGTTATCATTTAATAAGGAAACACAAGACAAATTAGTTTTCTTCATTGTTTGAAATTATTCTCTGAAAAATAATTGTTTAAGAAAACCATCTGATTTAAAAAAAAATGAATGTGTGGCATGTCTTTCCCAAAGGGCTTGGAAAACAAGCTTGATACTGCCACCAAATATCTGCAGTGTTTAATCCCAAATGTGTTAATCTATGGTCCTGATATTCTAAATCATAAAAATTCACAGTTTCTTCTAGAATTTAATTCTTTTAAAAATGTTCCAGAGGAGATGCTCATTTTACTCTGAATCTTTTCTTTGCATTTATAATCCTGGAGAATTTAACAATAGAATTGACATAGGAAAACCAGAGTTTCTAATAATGAAATTTATGAAGTAAAATAGAATCAACATGTTCTGCACAGTGGGAGAGAAATTTTCAGGAAGGATTTAATAGTAAATTGTCTTTCTTCTCACCACAATATAGGTTCATGTACATATAATTGTACCCAGCAACATTTCCCATGGAAAGAAGATATTTCTACTAATTGGCAACTGTGGGAAGCAATTATTTTGTAAAATGTTCTGAAAGATGGTATATCTTATTTAGTCTCAGGATAGCATAAAACTGAATAAAGGCAAATTTGTAAATGGACATTTAATATTTCGAGGTGTGACTTTCTGTATACAGAGATATAAAATTTTTTCTTTAGTTATGATGAAAACCTGTTATCATGGAAGAAGCTAGTCCATTAGAGAATGATTAGAAGAGGCCAAAAACTAAAAGAAAGAAAATGAAAAGAAGAAAAGTACATATATATATATATATATATATATATAAAGTACATATATAGTATATATAGAGTGCATATATGTATATGTACATACATAACATGTATATATAAAGTACACACACACACACACACATATATATATATATGAACAAAACTATAGCCTTAGAAAATCTTAGGTAATTTCCTCCAGTTCTTAGAGTGGTGATATTTTAGTTGATACTGGAAACAAACTCATAAGAACCTGAGTTTGATTGCATGTCTGTGTAAACACACTATAAGGTATGACTTTAATGTTAGGGTTACACATTTGGTCCATGTTCACATCATAGGACTATGGTTGCAGAAGTGGCAGGTGAACTGAGACTGTAGGATACCCACTGTCTTCTCTTGGAAGGCAGCTTCCATTTTGACATGCTGCCTCCAATATCTCCAGGAATATGAACCAGCACTCACCTTCTGAGTAAGTATACCTGTGTGTGTGTGTATGTGTGTGTGTGTGTGACACAGAAGAGACACAGAGGGAGAGAGAGACAGAGAGAGAGAGAGAAAAGGGGGAAGGGGAAGGGAGTACGGGGGTACGGGGGGAGTGATGGGTTTCCTTGTCCAGTCAGATATCTGGAAACCTCCACCACATGGTTTTGCTAATTCTTCCTGGACCAGGAGCTGTGGCCACTTCTCCCTACTCCAGATACTGTTTCAATGAAGACAGCCTCAACCTGCAGAAGTCAAATAAAAGACCATCTAGGAAGAAGCAGGGAAAATGTGACTTACATTATTGTGTGTTTTGTTCTGTTGGTTAGTGCAACCTGAAATAGTTGGATTGTTTTCTTTTTTTCTTTCTTCCAAGCTCTCTCACTCCCTGGACCAAGTCTGAGGCTAAGGCAGGATGTTGGACACCTTGCTGTGTGTGCTCAGACTCATTCCTTCCACCACCATGGCTGAGGCTTTGCCCACAGCTAGTCAGTCTCTCTCTCTCTCTCTCTCTCTCTCTCTCTCTCTCTCTCTCTCTCTCTCTCTCTCTCTCTCTGACTCTCTCTCATCTCCTAGCTGCCATGGGGTCAACAGCTTTCCTCTGCTGTGTCCTTTCTCTCTCTGACTCTCTCTCATCTCCTAGCTGCCATGGGGTCAACAGCTTTCCTCTGCTGTGTCCTTCTGTCATACTGCTTCTGCCTTGGAGCCAGCCAACTGTGGCCTGAGCTCTCCGAAACTGTGATCCAAAATAAATGCCTCCTCCTTTAAATAGCAAGTATCAGAAATTTTGTCCAAACAAAATGAAAGTGACCAATAAAGATGAATTTGAGGAAAATGCATAAGAATTTTTTATTACTCATAGACTTTATTATGTAAAATGTGAAGTGCACATTAGATATCACATTTATATTAATCATATATTAAATTTATTTGAAGTTGAGATACTAATGGATAAAACGTTTTCAGATTTTGATGGGGGCAGAAAGGTATCCTTTGGTGACTTTCTAAGAAACCCAGGTGTGTCAGACAATACTACCCACCCTGGGTACTGTGAGGAGCTGGTCTAGTCCCCAGAGAGCCAGGCTACTGCAGGCTATTCCTGTCCCCTCCTCTCCTTCACACCATGACTGAACTACCCTTAGAAGGAAGGAAGTACTGTTTCTCTGAAAATGTGATGCAATGTTACCTTTCCAAATTGCTCTATGAAAGGGAGATAATTCCAAAAGTCACCTTGAGAACTTTTATTTCTAAATATAAATGCTTCAAAATTATTAGAAAAAAATTCAAAGTATTTTGAGAAGTAAGAATGCTATTCCCAAAGTATTTATTATTTCTATGAGGGAGAAAGGAGATCAAGGAAACCACAATCTACCAAAGTACTCAAGAGCAGCACCTTCTTTTATCATTTTTTTGAATCATGTACAGGTACAAATTCCCAATGATGAATGCAATCATAATGTATACCTAAAATGTACCAATAAACTTAACAGCAAAAAAAGAGTAACACCTAAGAATCTTTTGTTTTTCCTTTTGAGATATGGTCTTGCTATATTTCTCTGGCTACTCTTGAACCTCTGGGTTTAAGTTACCTTTCTGCCTCACTTCTCAAGTACCTGGGACTACATGTGTGCCACTGTGCCCAGCTATCATTTGATATCTCCAAAGCAGGATTCCAATAGAAATGATCATTACATGTAGAAAAAAATGGACTTCATAGAAAATTCTGTTGATAGTTAGTAAAATGTCATAAAGTTATGTTCCTCAATTTATAGCTGTCATTTACAAGTGCATTAAATGAAGAGTGAATATCTTGGAAAGAATGGGGTTGAAGACAACTAGAAGCAATGAAAGATCAATTAGAGAGAAGTGAAAAGAAAGCACCAAGTGCCCCATCAAGTCCTCTGTCATGTCTTTTGGAACAAAAGGATGGGCTAAGTCAGAGCTTCAGAGTAGAATAAGTCTTTGTTATAAAGATGGTGGCTTTAGGCTCTGAATTTTAAGGAGAAACTATTATTGAGTATGTTTTGTATGCCAGGATTTGGTCTGGGTGTTGGAAAGCAGTGGTAAGCCAAACAGCATGCCCCTTATCTCATGGAGTAGTCAGTATGACAGAGAGTAGAGACATTAAATGAATCATTACAGCCTCATTATGATTATGCAAAGTAGTAAGAAGTCCTGAGGATGTGATCACTAACAGGTAAACTATTGATGTTTCTTGGAATTTAAAGGTAAGGGATAAACATAGTAGATTAGAAAGGAGAGCAAAGAACACTCCAGGTGAAGAATCGTGTGTGAAGTACAGGAAGTGGGGAAGAGGAAACCATATACAGAAAAAAAGGTGCAGCCCAGCATGGCTGGAAAAAGGACAAATATTTATCAGACTTTATTCCCTGTAAGTTGCCCCTGAGTTACAGGCAATTTAAACTTAGTGCCAATTTAACCTTATTTAAAGCCTATGATCTTGCTTCTGGACTCTAGGTTCTGAAGAAAAGCAATGTATTAATACTTCTTTATTTTTATGTGTATCAGGATAATAAACAAACTTAACATAACAGGCTAGATCAAGAATATTTCAAATGGATCAAAGAATATTAAACTGGTATAATTTTCTTTATATTATTATTTAATCTATTCTTAAGGACCCCAGGAAAAGCAGTTTCTTTCAGACCTTTTTTTTTTTTTGGTACCGGGGAAAGAACTCGGGTCCTTGCACTTGTGCAGCAGGTGGCGAAACCACTGAGCTAAATCCCCGGCCCCCTCCTTCAGACCTTTTAAAAGACTGTGATATTCATCAAGATTACTTTGCTCACAAGCGACAGAAGTGCAATTAAAAATTCTAGTAAAACCAGCCAAACAAAAAAATGGAATATAACATCTCATGTTATTTGTGAAGTTCAGGGAAAACTATTACCTTAAAGAAACCCTGATAATATGTTCTTGTAAGGAACCTGTCCTTGTGCTTCAGGCCTTGTTTTCAAGATTTTAGAGTCCGTCTAGCACATTTCCCAAGCTGGTGAGATGTCTCTCACTTCCCCAGGCTTACATCACAGCAGCTCAGCAGTCCCAAAGGAAAGAATTCTTTTTTCAGAAAAATGTAATGAAAGTCCTAGAGTCTGCTCTCCTTTAAACAACTTGGGTCTTGTGACCATCCTTGAGCCTATTGCTGCAGCCAGAGGTGTGGGATATGCCAATGAGTCAGACTGGCTTTACAGATATGGAGCCTGGGTGGGCATCAGCAACCCCCAAACCCCATGGTCCAAGGCTAAAGAGGGATACCAGGGCTTGTCAAAAGAAAATCAGGGTGTTGTTACCAAAGGGAGGTTTTTGAAGAGGGGACAACAAAGATAATAGATCTCAATCTAACTTGAATTATTTTTTCAAATCACTGATAAATCAGTCTTTTGAGTTGATGGATTTAGTCTCACCTCACCTATAATTAGTCATACTAATTCATTCATATGAACTTGATGAAAAATCCAAACTATCTCATAAATCATTGTGCACGATCTTTTTTATTAGTACAAGTTTACAGCACATAATGATTACATTCATCATAGGGAGTTTGAACAGAATTCTACATAAGGGAGATTTTTATAAACCAGAGACAATAATAAAATGCTTTAAGTAATGAAGCTAAAAAGTCAATATATTTAGGTGGATATATGGATGCCTTAATTGACCTGGAGAACAAAGGAAAAAATATTTAGGATTTTTATGATTATGAAGAAAAGTAATTGATAGGTGGTTCCTAAAGTTCTATACATCAATACAAATAAAACAGCACTGTAAATTTTAAATCTAAGCTGTTACAAGTAAACTTAGGCATTAAAATATGCCTTCAGATAGATTGGATTGATGGATTTATGGTAAATGTGATTCAAGTCTAAAGTTTCTGTGGGATTTGTTTATTCTGATAGGATAAAATGTAGGTAACCAAGATTTTAAAACCTGGAAATTCCCCAATATTATCATAACTAAAAAAAAATTCAGAGAATGAAGTTCTGTGTTTATGAATGACCAGTGTGCTTGAATTCTGGTTTTTCAGGCTCTACACAATTAGGCAGTCACCTTAGAGAATGTGATTCCCAAATTCCTAAAATCAGAGTCATTATTTCATTATTATGTGTGTTACTGTGCTTGATTAAAGACAGTGTTCAATTCACCTACTTATATTTGCCAAATGTATAAGAGGATTATAACTCAAACACAGGATAGAGCTAATTGAAAGTAGTATTAAAAATTTAGTGGACAGGAAAAAAGCATGATATTTTTTTCCAAGCCATTTGTGAAGCTGTGAAACACTTCTGATTCATGCCAAAATTTAATAGCTCAAAATGAGTCAATCACTGGACATGTAGTAGAAAGTGACAGCATTAAAATGTAAATTTATATTCCATAAAATTTCAAATTGCAAAAGATATGGATGTTAAAAATATTGTAGAACACTAATTAATGGTTTTCCATTTAAAAAGTTCTACCTTGCTTGCCAAAATTTTCTTTACTTTGTGCAATAATTATACCAAGGGTAAGAAAAGCACCATTGTATTATTGAATGCCTACTGAATGTCACGCACTTCTTATCCCATTTTATCATCAATCCTATGACATAGGTAAGAAAGTTTGGGCTGATTTAAGTATAAATATTTATAAATGTCTCTATAATCTTAGGAAATGTGCCTTAGATATGAAGATATGAAAGTCTGAGATATAAATTAAGGTCCATCTGGATTTTTATTTAGCATATCTTTTGTCACATAATGATACACCAAATCTTTAAATATCATTTTTTCTGGTTTCTTTTGCCAGGAAGAAATTAAGATTTTATATATGTTACAAATTCTGATATACATTACTATAAATATTTACATATACTACACTACTTTTTCTATAGACCTATATATGTTTTTGACTTATTTATCTTTTTGTCTGTGTGTCTGTCTTTCACAGCAGCAAAGTACTCAAAAAGATTGATTCTTTATATTTGACAATTCTAGTCTGATTCTATAGATGCCACATAGCAAATTCTGTTATAACTAAGAAATGAATATTCTAGGATATTCCAGCATATAATTTATTCTCACCTTTTAATTAAGTTAATATTCTAATGCTATTTTTGAAGCTTGTTTTCCCTGTGGGTATTACAGAAAATTTGTTTCAAATAACAATAAGCATAATATGATGCAAGTTTTTCTTATTTTGTGTAGTTCTGTGCCTCGGTAAATGACCTCCTTCTAGAAAATTTGATTTTCATTAACAGTTAATTTAGTTCACAGCCCACCAAATTTAATATTTCTGTATTTGGTAAAGTCTTTTTGTAACCAGTCTACATAGAACTATATCACCTGTTAATTGATCCTAAAAAGGGAAGCCAAAGTCTGTCCTGAGATGATCATTTTTCATTTGTTCACTCCAGCAGCCTCTCTGACTAGTGCAGTCTCCATATTTTCCTTTCCCCTCAAGACATTTCCATTTTGTAATTTGGCTTGAGCCTGTGTTTCAGAGGAATGAGGTCACTCAAATATCATTTGCCAGATCTCTCTACCAAAGAACAATAACCAAGAACTGAATGGAAAATCTTGCACAAAGCCAGAATAGAATTTGCACTAATGAGACAGCGGTGTTGGTTACAGTGATGTTATCTCTGAAAGGCAGCACAGTCACTGGAAGTGCCCTAGTCACCTTGCCTCCTCTGCAAGTGCTCTTGGGCAGACTCAGAGATTCCAAGTCTAGATTTGACCTTGTTTCCAAAAGTTTGGTTTTCTTTACCAGGTGAAGGGGCCAGTGCAGGTTTTGAAAATTAAGGTAAAACATTTGAAAAAAAATGTAGTCTCTGAACTCAACTATGTTAAATGCAACCATATTTTATACTACCGGATTTATTACAGTATTGGTTTATGGGCGAGGTATTTTTAATGTTGAACTTGAAGGCCTGAAGTTTAACTCACATTTACTAACTATATGGATTGGTTTTCCCTTTTTCCCTCTGTGGTTCACTAACTTTGTTGCTAAAAATTGGAAAATAAATAACAATAATATCTACCAAGCATTTCAGATAAGCAGAAATCCAACAAAAACATATAATGCATATAGATGAATAGTACATATGATCGCTCTGACGTTAAACCAGAAAAAAGAAAACCTCAACATTTTTATGTGGAAAGCAATGGCAGTAATACTAACAATGGTAAAATGAACAGTATGATAAACCAAATTAATCTCCCCATGTTGTGTGTATGAGAAAGCACAATTAAATATTTTTGTATGTATCTGAATAGGCATAACTCCCATGAAATTATGCTTTTCATGGAAACTTTGACCATATTAAACTTGGCAGAGTTTGGATGATATTTTTGGAACTCTAAAAGGAGTTTCATTTTAATTTTCATGAAATAAGACCATATTTTTATATACTATATTACAATTATTCACCAGAAAAAAATAAACACAATCATACCTCTGATAATATTTCATGCAAATAAACGCAGAGTTGGAAGAATGTGCTCAGATGTCACTTTTGCCATTCCTATAGTCTAGGGAGGCAAATGTGCCCTTCAACCTTCATTCATTAAATGTTCAAGTCACCCTTAGCAATTTCATAAGTTCATGTTTGGCAATACATTTATAAATTGACATTTACGCCTTCAAGTGTTTTAATGAAAAGAGATTTATCTAATTCATGATGTAGTTTACAGTGAGTCAGATTCTCTCCAATTGTCTCCTACTTATAAAAAATTTAACTTCATAAAGTACAATGACTCTTTCAAGCTATTGCAGCAGTGACCTAGTCTGAATGCTATGCTAGCTTTCTGGAAAAGTTCATTGACTTCAAGGCTAGATAATGTACCCCAGAGAAGCTAAACCATTTTTTTGAAATAAAACATTTTGAAGTACATTATTTGCTTCATGCTCACAAGGCCACTCATACCAAATTTCCAGGAGGCAGTGGTGGGTTCTTTTATTCTCAATAATAGAAGTAAGGATTAGAATATTGAAGAATTAGGAAGTACTGAGCACCAAAGCCTGGCACTGTTTGAGTACAATGAGGTCATAAGTCATCCTTTTCCTGTGAAAAAGTGTCTCTATGTAGTTTTACCAATCTAAGTCTCTCTAACAGTAGGAGATTGTCAAGGCTCCTATTAGTACGTCCCTAAGCCCCAAAGTTAATTATGTGAGTAGTGAAAGTGGTGGAAAAACTCAATGCCAGGAAAGAGAAGAGTTAATCAGCCATTAGCCCCACTGGTGAATAGAAGAATTGGAGTTCACACCAAGAAGAGGCATTCACACCCACCCCACCAAAAAGGAATAAATGCTTATTATTGTTAAATAAGTTTCAGTAATTTTAAAGCAATAAAGACTATACAGGACATATGGTTACTTATTCCTCTTAAAATGATTCATTGTCTCTTAAGAACAGTAAAAGAAAATATAAAAATATGCTTAAGATACCAAGAGAAAGGAAGGATAAAGAAAACAATGATTCTTTGATAGACAAAGTCATGAACTTTAGTCTAATGTAATAATAAAAATTGTGCCAGTTAGTAATTAAGAGTAATGTTAGTGCCCAATAAAAAGAAGGTTAATTACTGTCAAAGAAATACTGTACATTATTGAAATACTACAAAGCGAAGCATGAGTATTAAAATAATGATGAAAAACTGCATATGTCAATGTTTGTTTAAACTTAAGCCCTCCAGGCAATCAAACTAAGATATTTCATAAACTGGAGTTAATAAACACATAGATGTCATATTGGAGAACTTCTGCACGGTCAGGAACTGGGATGTTTTAGCCTTAAGCTGAAATAATTCCTTACAAAGAAGGTTGCTATTTTGATAGTAGCCTAAAGATATCCACCCAAATTTCTCTTCTTTTATTCCTTAGCATACAGTTGCTGTTGGTCCCATAGCTGACCAATCAGATACTACATTTCCAAGTGTCCCTCACAGAATACGTGTAATAACTTTCATTAATGTCATAATGTTTAGACCTTAAACATTAGGTAAGCACCTCTCCCTCTCTCTCTCCTCTCTCTCTCATCTCTCTCTCATCTCTCTCTTGTGAAAACACTGAGGTACATTTGAGCCATGAGGAAAACATCCTAATTGGCTCCTGTAATGCCAGTGTGAAAAGGAGCCATGCTGCCAATTCAAAGAACTCAACTCAGTACTGCTCATGAGAGTGAAGTAAATTACTCTTTCTTTACATAGCATGAACATGATTCCAATTTTCCTAGGATAGTTTTGCCTTATGCCTATTGTCTTGGCATAATTAAAAATGGCATTCTTTTTCATTGTCAAAATAAATTACATGGTCACCATATTTTAAATCAATCTATTATGCTACTTCTTTGTATTAGAAGCATAGCTCTTCTACAATCCACAGAAACTAGCACTTGGAAGTCAGGTGGTAACACAACAGGACCTAGCTGTCATGTGCTAGAAATGAGGGCATATCAGGTTACAAAGTGAACAAACATTGTTATGTGCTGCTGAATATAGGGAGGTATTAGAAGAAAGAAATAAACACAGGCAAGAATTATCTAGTATGATGATGGAGATAAAAGAAAACAGATGGGGTTGAAAATCCTTCCTGTACAGCTGCTCTTTCTTAGAGGCTTTCTTAAAGATCTACCATTAAGCCAACGCTGAAAAGATCAGACTAAGAGTATCACCTCTACGCATAAACTCACTATTCAGGTGTCCTCAAAATAGGCACCTTTAAAATGAAAAGCAAAGACGGACCCTGGAATCCATGAATTACGATAGGCCTAGGAACTATGTATGGAAAAGGGCTCCCTGTGTAGTGATAAGAACCTAGTACTAACAAGCAGAAAATAATGCAACTAAAAAAGTCTACTAAATTTTTGGAGTAAAAAATTTGACTTTCAAATGTCTGTGACTATTTGACAGGCTTATATTCCCTATCCAGTGGCAGATATTAGCATGGAAATAATGAGTGAGGGAGCCCCTCCCCAAAAGGCAAAGCCAGGAGACAGGGAAGGTGACAATCAAGAGAGTGACTAGATAATGAAATGAATGTCTTTCTTTGAAAACTGCAATATATGCATGTTTTGAGGTTACTTAGCTGTGTACTATGGTTTTATATCTTGACTTGCCTTGCAAATCTTTCAGTTCTGGAATATCTGCATCTAATCACACTATCTTCACCCTGTGCTATATTGCTGCTGAACTAAATGCATTTTTCTCCGTTGGTGGGGCATGGGCTTCAAACAATTCAGTTCAGTACCTTTACTTTTAAACGTATCTTTCCTTTCTTGGTAGTTGGTGATATGGTTATGGAAAAGAGGCACATTGCATAGAAGCCATTGGAAATTCCATGGAAATTATGTAAGATGTGCATGTACTATTTGATATATTTTCTTTCTCTTTACTGCCTTTAAGACCAGCAGAATTGTAATTGTGTGCCCCATATGTAGTGCTCTTACTTTTGGTAGTGTTGGTATAAGTCATTTTATATTGAGGATATGGACAAAGCAAGTGCATTGTAGATATCATACAAAAAAACACTTCCATACAGTGAATAGTATATATAATTCCATATTGCTGTTTTTTCTCCCATTTAGTTGGGCATTGTCTTCTAAACAAACCTTTTATAAAAAATTAAGGCTATAATACTGGAAGAAATTTGGAGTGTTTTGCTTTTTCTGGAACTCAAATTCAGGACTAGACTTGAGGTTAAATCTATTGTCACAATTGTCAGTTTTATAAGGAACATCTAAGAAATGGAAGGCAGGTGAAGATATAAAACTCTAGAATGCTTAAATGTGCTGTAAAACTATTGTAGATGTCACTGGATTTTACCAAGTAATATCCTTTCTTCTTTTCCATCTACTGTGGCTTTTCAGCTAAAATTTTGTTTATAAAAAGAATTTATTACAACTCTACCTTGAAAAAAACAAGAGAGTTGCTAGGAGAGAAGAAGAACCAGTTGAGGTCGGGTGAACTCACCAAGGCTTTATTTAGCTTCCAGAGCTGAGATTCGCGACTACTGCCCAAGGATCATCACTGGATTTGCTCTTGTTCTTCTCTTTTCCCAGCTGAAATCTTATCCATCCTGGCTATTGTTATCCTTCACCTCCCCCTCTTCAACTGAAGTCTTCAGTGCAGGTCTGCAATTCATACCCTACCAGGGGGGATGTGTGATTAGGGAGAGGCACAGATAACTGGCCTTTGGCTTATGTGCCATTGGACAGCAAGCAATCGGTGGAACAGATCAAAAAACATCATCAATTTAGGGAATCAGCTCTACAAAATTGCAGGCATCTTGGTTGTGAATAGCATTTTCCCACCAAGTGACCTGGGCTCATAACCCAAACCCTATAGTACAAATTCTTTGAGATAGCTGCCTTTTATCGACTCACATTTGACCTGTCAATAGTTTTGAGAAAGGTCATGTGAATTTCAGTTCGTCTGCCTACCTTTGTCTACAATTCATTAATTGTACTTTGTGTAACACAAGATCCATCTGCTTCTTTCTTTGGACTTCTGACATTTTGTTTTCATACATATGGGCTGGAATTTTCAGAAAAAAACCATTATGCAGAGAACCTAGATCCTGAGTGGATGTGATAGATGAAACACCTGGATACCTGGCTGGATCTTTAGGAACTACCTAGAGATCAGGTCAATCTCCTATGTGTGGGAAAGGAGTACACACAAGTGTTTGGGCGAGAATTGCAGGGCTCTGGAGTGGACACAGGGAGCTACATACCAAATCTGGTCTACATTCTTCCTTAAACTTTGTGATTCATTTTGCCTCATGGGTGGCTTCTAGGGACAACATTGCCTTTTTTGCAGAGGGTGGTAGACTTTGACTAAGTTTTAGCCACTGAAATTTGATAGGAAGTGATATTTGCCTTGTTGGATCAGGCCTTTCAAACACAGAGTATGTGTTCCTTGACAGTCTCTTCCCCAAAGCTGGTGCATTTAGGTGACTTGGGTTCATTCCAGCCCTGCAGAAAAAGCCCCTGATAAGGTGGAAGTGAACTTGCTCTTTGCCACCCTGCATTGCTTGCTACTAAGGTTAGTTATAAGAGATGGAAATAAAGGTTTTTACACCACTCTTTCAAGGGAGCTTTGTTACCAAGACCTAACCAGTTACAGCTATTTGTAAACAGTTCTTCTGTGCATCAGATATAAAGCAAGGTGCAGTGAGCAGCCTCTAGGTGTCAGATACTTGCTGGGCTCCTAGGACTCTGTGCCTAGATCACTGTTCAGTCACTGGTCCTCCATTCCTCAGCTTGGTGCTGTGTCCATGGCTTCTCAGTGGCTTGTAATCTCCATACCAATCCCTTCAGAATCCCACAAAACATCTACAGCATAACTGGAAGTGCACCTAGGACTGTCTGACTCTAGAACTGTCTATCTTCCCACATGCAAACACACTAAAATCCTCTGAGAATTTAAGTTTTGTGTATTTTCATGTTTTAAAACAGAACATATTTATTTTTTCTTCCCTGTTAGATGTTGAAATTATTTTGCCTATATTTTGATAATTTGATTTTTATATGTAAATAAAAAATAAAAGTGCCAATTTCATGTGCTTGGGTTCTGGGAATTTTCTATGTAATTCAAGGTACAATTGGGGTTTTAGTAAATACCTTTTTTAGAACTCTAGGACCCCATGACTGCAGTGAATGCAGGCTACAATGTATCTTTTCTTTTCTTTTCTACTTTATTAAATTCTTTTATTGGTACATTGTAGGTATACAACACAATTGCATTTCTCACTGGGAATTGTACTTTTACATAATGCATCTTGGTTCTTATTTTTTCCCCATTCCTAGCCCTCCCTTCACCCCATCCATCCTTCCCTATTTACAAAGACTTTATTTCCATTTTTTCCATTTCTCAGCATTTTTCCTTTCCCTTTTTTCCTTTCCCCTGCCCCTGCCACTAGCCCTACCCCTTTGGACCTTTTCTTCCTATTTTGCATTATCAATTATTCATTCTAATCATTGGTACATTTTAGGTATACAATATAATGACATTCATTGGTGGAAATTTGCACCTTTACATAATCTCTCTTGGTTCTTATTTTTCACCCTTGCCCAGCCCTCCCTTCAACCCCTCCAGTCCTCCCTATTTACAAAGATTTTGTTCCTATTTTTCCATTTTCTCATATTAATCCCATTCCCTTCTATCCTTTCCCCTAGCCCTCCCACTTCCTTCCCCTTTGCCCCTTTTCTTCCTATTTCACATTACCTATTATACATTTTAGTCCTTAAACAATGTATCTTTTCATACCTTGGCATATATTAAATTTTGTGAGGATACTGGTAATAAAAATTTTAAAGAAAAATATATTTCCAAAGAAATGGTCTTTGGTTCATCTTGGTAAACTCTCCCTAGTTACCTAAAATCTTATGACAGTCTGATTCTTTTCTTATGGGAAAAAAGTCTAAAGAGGCAGTTTTTCACAGTAGAAGAAATTTTATTTTACAAAAAAACCTAACATTCAGATCATCTTCCATTTATTAATATCAAACAAGTAAGAATAAATAACCAACAAAAGAATAATTTCCTAATGTGAAGATGTAAAGATATGTTCTAGAACCATTCATACACTAATTTGCTTAACAAATATTTATTGAGAAAATAAGAACCAAGATATATCATGTACAGGCACAAATTCCCAATGATGAATGTCATCATATTGTATACCTAAAATGTACCAATAAACTTAATGAATTAAAAACATATTTATCAAGCAGCTGTGATGTTCCAGGCATTCTAGTAGGCCTTGGCTCAGCATCAGTGCCCACGGTCCTATCTCTGCATGGCTCCTAAACTAGTGTTGGTGCTTGGCCCTCCTTCGAGGTACTGAGCTACATGCTGGAAAACACAAGGGCAAACAGAGTATGCAAGTGCACTGTGTAGGAGCTTATTGTCTAGTGAAATGTCCTTTAAAAATGTGATCTTTTAGCATAAGTAATTTTTCTCTCATGATGAATATTCTGTTACTTCAAAGCAAGCAGTACGCAGTTCTCTTTTGTGGTCCTCTCTGTGTAGTACTATATACTGCCAATTCCAGATGGTAAACTTCCACTTATCTGTAGTCCACTCATGATCATTTTTTACACCTTAGCTCCAGTGGAACTTTCTTAAGTAAGCCTGCCTGAAATTCTACTCTCAGTAACGTTTCCTTTTATAACCTCGTAAAATTGCATTTATTTTCTTCCCGGCACTTATTTCACATGGTGATTATACTGCTTGTGCAATTATTTAATTGCCCCAACATCACCAGATTATAAACTCTATGAAGACAGACTAGTCATTTAAATTCATCAGTTTTCTCATAGTGCCTAGCAGAAAAATTGATTGAAAACAAACAAAACCCCACAAATTTGTAAATATTAATCAATGTAAATTGCTAAATGAGTGAATGACTGCTGTGTGTGTTATAATGTTTGTGTAGGCAGCAGTAACCTGAAGATTAAATAAGCTACTCAAGACAATAGGGTTTGGGGATGTAGCTCAGTGGTAGAGGACTTGTTCAGTGTGTGTGAGGCCCTGGGTTCAATTCCCAGCACCACAGAAAAAGAAAAATGAAAAAACAAAAAGATACCAGATACCTCTTATTCCAAATTCTCATAGTCCTAGAGAGAGTTGGGAAACTCATTCCTCTAGATTCCCATTTTACTTAAACTTGCTGCTGCTATTTCTCCAGCATGCTTCTTGATGCCTTCAGAGTTTGTGTCCCAGCAGTCTTTCAGTGTTTTACAAGCTATGTTTATGGTCTGAATTGCCCATAACAGCTTTTTACCCTGGCGTATTACTGTAGTATAAAATTTCTGTAGGCCAAAATTCCAGTACCCCTTTGAGTAGTCTCTGAGTCAGTGCCTGAGACTTTGGATGGTAGGAAGTTAGGCATCTCTACTTGAGTCCAGGGCCAAAAGAATAGGGGAGTGGATTGATCAAAGAAGACAGAATCTCAAGAGAGATGAGGAATATACAAATCATGACGCAGGTTTATCCATTTATATGGCGATAGATGACAATTAGATCATGCTCAGTAACAATGACATAAGGCACAAATTGAGTCACTGAACTGACCCAACCAGAAGTTTCCAACTCACTTCCTGTTAAGAATTTATATCACCTACATTTTAACTAATAAATTATATCAAACAATTAAAGCAGAAAAAAGAAGGAACACTTCTCCCCTTATTTTAGGAACTCATCGTTGTGCTAATCCTAAAACTGGCTAAAGATAATAGAAGAAAAAAGGATGAACATAGATAGAAATTTGTTTAACAAAACAAACTATTAGAAGTCAGATCTGGCAGGATGTAGAAAGTGGTTTTGTTATAGGGATGGCAGTGTTGGTTCAGCATTGGAAGATCCACCCCCAAAAGTCATCATTTTAACAGAGAAAAGGAAAAAGCCATATGATCCTGTCACTAGTTGGAGAAAAAGTATTGGACTAAATTCTACAGCTGTTCATGGTAAAAGCTATCAGGAGACTAGAAGTAGAACAAAATCTTCTCAACAGATTAAGGACATGTACTCCATACTTCCAGCAAGAATGCCTTATATGAATGGAGAAGATACAATGCTTTCTCCTTAAGGTGGGGAACAAGGGCAGATATGCTTACTCTTTATCTGTCCATTAAACTTTGAAACCGAGGCCCCACCAAAATAGTCTGGCAATAAAATGACACAATTTGGATAGGATTGGCAAGGCAGAAGCAAAATCTTTATATGTAGATGAAATTATCATCTACAGAGAAAATACTAAGAAATCTCTAGGATCCCCTAGAACTTGTATTTGAATTTAGCAGGATTAGAAAACACAACGTATATATAAAAATTCAGGTCTGTGTATACTTGCTATAAATGAAGAATTGGATATGGAAATTTAAAAGTTACATAGCCTGCTGCTGTCATATAGGTAGGTTTTCAAGCTAGGAATATACTTTCTTTAATAGGTGCTATTCAAATTTTATATTTCCTCTAGAGTTAGTTTCATTAATTTGTCTTCCAAGGTACTTCTTAGAAGTTGTCAAATTTATTTCAGAAAATATTTTTCTAATATGCTTTCTATATCCTTTTAAATTCTGTAAAATCTGTGGTAATGTCTGCTAGATCTTGATATCGTAATTTAAAAAATGTATAATTGATATTGTGTAACAGGAAGAAAAGGTCTAAAGGAGCAGGGGAAGTAGAAGAGATAGGGAAAAGGAAAAAAGGGAAAAGAAAAAATATGAGAAAAGGAAAAAATGGAAACAAAGTCTTTGCAAATAGGGAAGGGTAGAGGGGGTGAAGGGAGGGCAAGGGAAGGGGAAAAAATAAGAACCAAGATACTCATGGAAAGGTACAAGATCCCAATCATGAATGTAACTGTATTTTATACCTAAAATGTACCAATAAACTTAATGAGAAAAAAAAAAGAATTTATATCACCTTCTCCCAGCCCAGAGGAAGGGGCTCCAGGCCACCATCAGTCCCACCACTCCCAACCCAGAGGAAAGGGCTCTTGGGCCGCCATCCCTCCAGGCACTCCTGGCGCAGAGGAAGGGGCTTCTGAGCTGTCGTCCAACTGCTCCTGGTCCAGAAGAAGGGGCTTCCTGGCCACCATCCCTCCCGCCATTCCCAGCCCAGAGGAAAGGGCTTTTGGGCCACCTTCTGTCCCGCCACTCCTGGGCCAGAGCAAGGGGCTTCCAAGTCATGATCTCTACTGCCTCTCCCGGCCCCTGTCCCACCTCTCCCAGCTCAGAGGAGGTGAGCCGCACAGACACCAACAGCATCCCCCATGCCCCCCCAGTCGAAATGAGAAAACATGTAAATAAGTCTCAAAACCAGACTTCCAGATCACCTACAGCAACCTCAAAGGGAAATGAGATGGAACACTCTGATACTCAACAACCTGGACCTACTGAACTGGCAACAAAAGGGGATCTGGAAAAAATGAAATCAGAAATAATTTCTCAGATAGCAGGAGAAACTGTGCTCCTAGTGCAAGACATGATTAATAAATCTAGAGAGGAGCTCAGGAACATGATGGAATCCCAACATAGGAAACAAAAGGAATCCATAAAACAGATGCAAATAGATTTCCAGGAGATCAAAAATTCCATTGAAAATCTACACAGAAGAATGAGCCAATGTGAGGACAGAATTTCAGATATAGAAGATAAGATTGCAATTAATGACCAGGAAAAGAAAAATTGCTTCAAAATTATAAAGGAACACAAGAAATCACTCCAGCAGGTGCTAGATGATGCAAGGAAGAATAACATAAGACTGATTGGAGTCAATAAAGAAACAGGAGAGAGTGCAGATGACATAAAAAAAACTCTTCACAGAAATAATGGCAGAAAACTTCCCAAGCAGGGGAAAAGAACTTGACATACAGATAAGGGAGGCATATAGGACTCCAAATAGCCTTGATCAAAAAATCTACACATAGGCATATAATTGTGAAGATTCCAGAAACTCAACAGGAGAACAAAGTTCTACAAGCAGTT
Organism: Heterocephalus glaber; assembly: GCF_053883595.1. Taxonomy (NCBI): domain Eukaryota; kingdom Metazoa; phylum Chordata; class Mammalia; order Rodentia; family Bathyergidae; genus Heterocephalus; species Heterocephalus glaber. The sequence continues at coordinate 19,495,519 of NW_028258308.1, read as the reverse complement.
AGAGAAAAGAAACAAATCACATACAAAGGAAAGCCCATCAGAATCACAGCAGACTTCTCAACACAAACCATCAAGGCAAGAAGAGCTTGGAGTGACATATTCCAAGCCCTAAAAGAAAACAGCCTCCAACCCAGATTGACGTACCCTGCAAAACTATCTTTCAAAACTGATGGAGAAATAAAATACTTTCATGACAAAGAGCACCTTAGGAACTTTATGAATACCAAACGAGCACTCCAAAAAATTTTACACAATATCCTAGGAACAGAAATTGAGGATCACAACCCAAGGAAGCAAAGCAGACTGAACCCATCTGGCATGACAAGAAATTAAATGTAAAGGGGGAGAACCCAACAAGAAGAAAAAGTCATGGCAATGACAAGTCAATATGTTTCAGTTAGAACCATCAATGTTAATGGTCTCAATTCACCAATCAAAAGAAATAGACTAGCAGAATGGGTCAAGAAGCAAAATCCAACAATATGCTGCATACAAGAAACACACTTAATTTAAAATGAAACTCATGGACTGAAAGTTAAAGGGTGGAAAACAATACTCTATGCAACAGGAACCTGAGAAAAAGCAGGAGTAGCTATCCTCTTTGCAGGTCAAGAAGAGTTCAAACCAAAACTGATTAAGAGAGATGAAGAAAGACACTACATCCTTGTAAAGGGAACAATCCAAGAGGAAGAGATGACAATCATAAATATCTAGGCACCAAACACTAGTATGCCCGACTATATAAAACAAATACTAATGGACATGAAAAGTCACATATGCACTAATACAATAGTAGTGGGGCACCTCAACACCCCACTGTGACAAATAGATAGATCAACTAGACAAAAAATAAGTAATGAAATACTAGAACTCAATTGAACTCTTGAACAAATGAACTTCACAGATGTTTACAGAATCTTCCACCCCACAAAATCAGAATACACATTCTTCTCAGCTGCACATGAGTCATTCTCCAAAATAGACCACATACTCACACATAGAACATGTTTAAGTAAGTGCAAAGGAATTGAAGTTATCCCCTGTATATTATCAGACCATAGTGCAATGAAATTGGAGATCCATAGCAAAAGAAACTGGAAAAATTTCATAAACACATGGAAATTGAACAACACACTTCTGAATAACCAATGGGTCACAGAGAAAATGAAAGAAGAAGTCAGACAGTCCCTTCAATTAAATGACAATGACAATATTACATATCAGAATTTGTGGGACACAATGAAAGCAGTCTTACAAGGGAAATTCATAGCAGTGAATACACATATTAGGAAAACAGAAGGAGCCTAATTAAACAAGCTGAGGCTGAACCTCAATCTTCTAGAAAAAGAAGAGCAATACAACCCCAAAGCTTATACAAGGGAGGAAATTATAAAGATCAGAGGAGAAATCAGTGCTATGGAGAAGAAGAGAACGATACAAAAAAATCAATGAACCCAAGAGTTGGTTCTTCGAAAGAATCAACAAAATTGACAAACCCTTAGTCAACCTTGTCAGAAAAAGGAAAGAAAAGGCCCAAATCCATGCAATTAGGAATGAAAAGGGTGAAATTACAACAGACCCAGCAGAAATCCAGAGGATCATCAATACCTTCTTCCAGAACCTATATGCCAATAAGATGGAAAACACAGAAGAAATGGACAGATTCCTAGATACATATGAATTACCATAGTTGAACAAAGAAGACCTAAAAATTCTAAACAACCCAGTATCAACCAATGAAATTGAAAATGTAATTAAAAACTTATCAACTAAGAAAAGCCTGGGCCCTGATGGCTTCACTGCTGAATTCTACAAGACATTAAGAGAGGAACTGCTGCCACTACTGTTTAAACTCTTCAATGAAATCGAAAGGGAAGCAGTACTCCCAAATTCATTCCTGGAAGCAAGCATCACCTTGATCCCCAAAGCAGAGAAAGATCCAACTGAAAAGGAGAACTATAGGCCAATCTCACTAATGAACATAGATGCAAAAATCCTTAATAAGATACTGGCAGATAGAATGCAGAAGATCATCAAGAAGATCATACACCCTGATCAAGTGGGATTCATCCCAAGACTGCAGGGATGGATCAACATATTCAAATCCATCAATGTAATACCCTATATCAATAGAGCCAAGGACAAAAACCATATGATTATCTCCATAGAAGAAGAAAAAACATTTGACAAAATCCAACATGCATTTATGATAAAACCCTACAAAAACTTGGAATAGATGGTCTCTACCTCAAACTGATAGAAGCCATCTATGAAAAACCAACAGCCAATATTATACTAAATGGTCAAAAACTGAAATCCTTCACACTAAAATCAGGAACAAGACAAGGATGTCCACTATCACCGCTCTTGTTCAATATAATTTTGGAAACATTAGCCACAGCAATTAGACAAGAGAAAGAAATAAAAGGAATAAAGATAGGAAATGAAGAAGTCAAATTGTCATTATGTGCAGATGACATGATACTCTATATAGAAGACCCCAAGAACTCCACCAAAAGTCTTCTAGACTTAATAACCAAATTCAGTCAACTAGCTGGTTGCAAGGTCAACACACAAAAATCAATAGCTTTCCTCTACATGAATGACAGACTCACTGAGAGAGAAATAGGGCAAATAATTCCTTTCACAATAGCATCCAAAGAACTGAAATACCTAGGAATCAACCTAACAAAAGAAATCAAAGACCTCTTCTCTGAAAACTATAGCATTCTGAAAAGAGAGATTGAAGATGATATCAGAAAATAGACAGACATCCCTACTCCTGGGTAGGAAGGATCAATACAGTGAAAATGGCCATACTTCTAAAACTGCTATATAGATTCAATGCAATTCCAATTGAGATCCCCTCAGCATACTTCATGGACCTTGAGAAAACAATCCAAAAATTCATTTGGAACAAGAAGAGACCCAGAGTAGCAAAAGCAATTCTAGGTAACAGAGACATGGCAGGGGGTATCACAATCCCCACCTTGCAACTCTACTACAAAGCTACTGTGATAAAAACAGCATGGTGCTGGCAAAGAAACAGACCTGAGGACCAGTGGAACAGATTAGAAGATGGAGAAACAACTCCAGACACACTCAGCCATCTCATCTTTGATAAAGGAATCAAACACCCTCACTGGAGGAAAGATAGCATCTTTAATAAATGGAGCTGGAATAATTGAGTTTCAACTTGCCAAAGATTAAAAGTAGACTTATATCTCTCGCCATGCACTAAACTAAAATCAAAATGGATTAAAGATCTAAATATTAAAATAGAAACTCTGAACCAGTTGGAACAGAGGTTAGGTAGAACTCTTGAAGACATTGGTGTAGGAATAGATTTTATGAACAAAACCTCAGTTGCCCATGAACTAACACAAACAATCAACAAGTAAGATCTCTTCTTATTAAAAAAGCTTCTGCACAGCAAGAGAAACCACCACCAGTGTGAAGAGTCAACCTACAATGTGGGAAAAAAAATTTTCACCTGCTTTTCCTCAGACAAAGGTCTACTATCTAGAATCTATAAAGAACTTCAAAAGATCAGACCTCTCAAGTTTAAAGACCCAATCCAAAACTGCCCATCTAAAATGAACAGACATTTCTCAGACAAAGAAGTAGAAATAGCAAATAAATACATGAAAAAATGTTCAACATCACTGGTCATTTGAGAGATGCAAATGAAACCAATGCTGAGATTCCACCTCACTCCAGAAAGAATGGCTGCTATCATGAAATCAACCAATAACAAATGCTGGTGGGGCTGTGGGGAAAGAGGAACCCTGCTCTACTGCTGGTGAGAGTGTAGACTGGTGCAAGCACTGTGGAAATCAGTATGGAGATACCTCAAACAACTAGGACTGGAAGTCCCATTTGATCCCACTATTCCACTGCTGGGGATCTGCCCCAAAGAATTAAAGGAATCATACCACAGTGATATATGTGCACCCATGTTTATAGCAGCACAGTTTGTGATAGCTATAACTTGGAAACAGCCCAAATGTCCATCAACTGGAGACTGGATAAAGAAGATGTGCTTTTTTTATAAAATGGAGCACTACTCAGCCATAAAAAATAAGAAATTAGAGACATTTACAGCTAAATGGATGCACATTGAGGCTATACTCTTAAGTGAAATGAATAGGACACACATATATAAATTCCGAATAGTTTCTCCGGTGTGAGAAACTGAAAGTGAAAATAAGGACTAAAATGTATAATAGGTAATGTGAAATAGGAAGAAAAGGGGCAAAGGGGAAGGAAGTGGGAGAGGTAGGGAACAGGAAAGAAGGCAATGCAAGTAATATGAGAAAATGGAAAAATAGGAGCAAAATCTTTGTAAATAGGGAGGGATGGAGGGGTTGAAGGGAGAGCTGGGCAAGGGTGAAAAATAAGAACCAAGAGAGATTATCTAAAGGTGCAAATTTCCGCCAATGAATGTCATTATATTGTATACCTAAAATGTACCAATGTTTTGAATGAATAATCGATAATGCAAAATAGGAAGAAAATGTCCAAAGGGTAGGGGTAGTGGGAGGGGCAGGGAAAAGGAAAGAAGGGAAAGGAAAAATGCTGAGAAATGGAAAAAATGGAAATAAAGTCTTTGTAAATAGGGAAGGGTAGAGGGGGTGAAGGGAGGGCTAGGAATGGGGAAAAAATAAGAACCAAGATACATCATGTAAAGGTACAAGTTCCCAATGAGAAATGTAAATGTGTTGTATACCTAAAATGTACTAATAAAAGAATTTAAGAAAAAAAAAAGAATTTATATCACCTTAGGGTATAGAAAGTTATGAGGCTATTGTGACAGGGAGAAGCTTGAACCTACTGGGAAAGAAGTGATGAGGTAAAACATCTGATGGCTGCTCAGCTAGCCTGAGTGATGCCATGTAGATGTGTTTGTGAGGCTGTTTCTGGAAAAGATCAGCATTTGAATCAGTAGACTAAATAAAGGTCTGCTTTCACCAATGTGAATGGGTTGGAAGGTAACACCCAATCTTTTGAGAACCTGAATAGTACAAAAGAAAGGCAGAGGAAAAATAAAATCTTTCTCTCTTCTTGAGCTGGGATTCCATCTTTTTTCTCCCCAAGACACTGGAGCTGCTGGTACGTGGACCTTTCGACTCTAGGACTGCACCACCCACCCCCTTGTTCTCAGGCCTCTGTCTTGCACTGGGAGTCATATCATTGGTTGGCCTTGTTCTCAAGCATTCAAGCACAAATCATTTTACACTGTGGCAAACAACGAATCATGGGATCTCTAGGCCTCCATAATCACCTAGTTTAATTCTCATAATAAATCCTATCTATCTATCTATCTATCTATCTGTCTGTCTGTCTATCTATCTATCTATCATCTATCCATCCATCTATACTATTGGTTCTTCTATGGAGAGCTCTAATGCAAATGTGCAGATATATTCTGTTTCAATTGTGATCTCCTGAACCTGAACCCAAAACAAGCAATTTAACTGTAAATAATTCATGTGTAAATCCCAGGGGACAGCATAGGAAGGTAAGCAAGTGTGATTTGGATCAAGAGTAGGAAGCCAATAAATTGAGTGCTGTCAAGAAAATACCACTACATTGAACAGAGTTTCAATCTAACCAGGAAACTTTGGGAAACAGTAAATGAGGCAAATTTACATTACAGACACCAGCTGTTTTGATACTGAAGAAAGGGTTAGACAGTGTGTTTCAGAGTGTTGCCTAGAAAATATGGATTAAATGTTGACTGTCAAGAGAATACGTGGAATTTACAACAGATTCAGAACTCAGTGATATTTAATCAGTGCCAGGCAGTCCTTACACCTTTCATTGAGATGCTTTTTATTAAACTGTCACAATTGTCTATTAAAGTGGGGACTATTATCTTCATTTTTATGTATAGAAACTCAAACTCAGAGGAAAAAATTATTTATGAGATATTATGCAATTAATATAAAGGAGATTGCATTATATTTGGATTTCCTGACTTAAAATATATAGAGAGTCAATAACGGCTATTGAGAACAGGAATTGTAAAATACTGCTTTTCTTTGGACTGTATTGCTGTCCAGGGTAACATCTAAATCTGAGTAACCAGTGATAACATGAATATGAGTGAAGCAGAATGGCTGGTGGCCATAATTATGAGGAGAGATGTGTTTGCCTGCACAGCAGCTCTACCCTATAACCTAAGACAAATTCCCTAACCTCACTGGATTTCAGTTCCTTCACTGTAAAGTAGTTATGTACTATGTACTTTAAAAGTTAAAGCAAAGCTAAAGTTCATTGTCAAGACCAAATAAACTCAGTACTATTCCATTTTTTGAAACTCACTTATTTGATGTCCTAACACCTTGAAAAATTTTCTTTTCGATTTATTCCTGTTGTAAATATCAATGTCCACAACAGTGAATGGAACACTGTAAAGAAATCAACTACTTCCACAAAACTAAAGCTATAGGAACTGGGCTAGGATAGAGAGAAATAATATCCACAGAAATTTTATTAAAAACTGAACTATAGAAAAAACATGAAAGAACAGAGATCCAAGACCTGTTAACAAAAGTAGGTAGTCTAACAGCAGGGTCAGTTTTCTCAAAGACATAGACCCAGACATGAAAGGAGCTCAGCAAATCCCAAACACAAGGCAGATCTCACCAAGGCACATCATAGTAAAAAACTCTAAAATTTAAATATAGAAAAGAGAAATTATAAAAGTAGCAAAGAAGAAAAACACAGTCCACTTAGAGAATATGGTTTTGTGGCAGATTTCTCATTAATAAATAAATAAAAACCATTACCATCATTGAAGTACTTAAAGAATAGGTGTCAGCCTAGAATTCTATTTCCAATAAAAATGTCCTTCCTAAATTAATATAAAAAGAGCCATAATCAGAAAAAACAATTCAGAAAAATTATGCCCAGTGATTTTTGCATCACAAAAATACTAAAGAACGCACATCAGGCTAAGGGAGTTGGCCTTACATGATTAACTTGGATCTGGAAGGGAATGAAGAAGAGAAGAAAGAGGGAGAGGAGGAGAAGGAGAAAAAGAAGGAGAGAGAGGAGGAGGAGAGGAGGAGGAGGAGGGAGAAGAAGCAGCAGAGGGGTAGGGGAGGGAGAGGGAGAGGAAGAAGAGGGAAGGGGAGGAGGAAGCAGAGGGGGAGAAGAAGGGAGAAGATGTTGACCTGAAATGGTAAATATGGAAGTAACTACAAATATTTTTTCTTAAATTTTTCAAAAGTCAAGGGACCTTCTAAAGCAAAATAATAAAATTATACTCCCAAGATTATAAGACAAAAATTTTCTCTATTATTTTATTCATCCTCTTTCCTGAGATCATTCATGTTTCTTTTTTTTTCCAAAAACTTGTAAGTAATAAACAGCTTAACATTTTACTGTTTTGATATATATATGTATATATGTTCAAAAGAATGTTTTAAATATTAAAATAAGTTATAATCAGTAAATTGAGTGCAAATGAATTAAATCAATGTACTACTTAGTTGATAATTTAGCAACTAGTGAATTTGTAGGCCTTTGATTTTAAATTTAATCATCAGCTCCATTGTTTATATTAGGGATTGGTTTCCACTTTAGAATTCTAAGATGAAAAATTAAGAATGAAAATCTGTAAACATGTACAACATTTCAAAAATATAATGAATTTATGAGAGGCTAATATTTTAGATTAAAATCCTACATTAGGCCCACCAGATCAGACCAAACCAGAATGGACTCAGTCATGTTAGATGCCACATAAACTTTAAATGGAGTCAGTTTTCCAAAAATTAGGTTCACATCAGCCAAGCAGAAGAGGCCCAGTCAGCCTGAGCCAACACAATGTGAAGTCCACTCTGTGTTAACCACATAAGCAGAGTAACTTTGAAATGACCAATCTACCTTTTATTTCAATTCTTCTTCTTCAGTCCTTTGATAGTCTACATCCTCTGACTCATTGGAACATTTTTCTAAATCTCTAGCTGAGACACTACCTAATTCATGAATCATTAGGTTCAGACTTTCAACTAAGTATGTTGAAATTATCTATCTTAATAATCAATGTTATGGTATTCTTGTGATGAAGTAGCAGAAACTAACATAAAAATTTAAAATCTACCTAACAAAGCTCCCTCTGGTATGTCATGATTATTTATACTTTATTGGTTCGTTATATTACACTTGATCTATTAAAGACAAAGGGGATAGATTTTTATCCATGTCTCCAAATTGCAGGATCCATGTATGAAAATAATGAGAAGGAACTTGTGAGTAAACAGGAAGCATTGATTCTCAATAATAATTTGGTTGGGTTTTGGTTTTACTCAGCTTCCTCCTAGAGTGTACACTCTACTGCATTTCCCTAATTCCTTTCTTGGCTCTCAATGCAGGATTTAGTCTTTAATAATGACTTGCAACAGTAACTTCTCTTTTATCCTTGAGCCAAACACAAGGAAATGGAAGATGCTTTGAAAAAAAAAAAATGCATTCAGTTCAACTTATTCATCTATTTCTTTCTCTTCCTTTAGTTCCCTTTAGTCAAGTAAAAATAAATGATAGTATAATTAAATATATCTGAAGAAGAAGGAGACAATAGTAAATTTGGTTGAGGGATTTACAAAAAAAGGGATTAAAGTAACACTTTAAAACATACTTTAAAGTAGAACTGGCTACACTCCTCCAGAATTATTTACACAGATACAAGTATAGGAAGTATTTTATTTCTTCTGCCTGTTGATTAGAAGAGCGAATGTGCATGGAGTGATTTATTTGGAGTAATTATTTCTATCTGAACTGTGGTCTGATGGATACTTTCATATGAATCAGCATCAGAAGTCTCCATTTTCACAAAATTAAAAGAATGAAGTAGGTCAAGGTGGTAAATCTAGACCAATGAGGTTAGCTGTTACAGCAATTCTAAAACAAAGCATTTCAGCTGCAGTAAGCAGACACCAGCAGCTATATTGTGCTTGAGATCTGCAGTTTGAATATGGCTTTGAAGTGAATTGACAAAAGCAGTGACAGATTGAAAATAAGGCAACTACTTAAAACAATGAGAATTTGTGCTTGGGAAGGAAAGGTGCTGTCATCAGTCAAGTCTCAAAAGTACATATTGTATCCATGTTTTTGGAATTGGAACTGACAGTTAATGTTTATATTTCAAAACTTGAGATGTTCTCTTGCTTTATAGTCTACGTTCTGTTAAAAATGTACAAATTTAATTAAATAAGTGGTTGCCATAGTTATTCCACATCCATATAGCATAAGAAATTATCCAATTACTTTCTAAAAGCAAAGATTTGAGAAAAAATCTGTAATCACTCATGACAAACCCAAATTAAAGTTAGATATACAGAAAGTATCTGCCTGAATTTATTGTGCATATATAAGGAGAGGTAAATTCAGAAGGACATCTCTTTCGTACCTCTGGATACGTCCTATAAAATAGAGGGCACGGGATTGGCAGGTGGATTATAATATAAAATGTTTCAACTTCTTCTTCCTAATATGTTTTTCTTCCACTGCTTTTCTATACTACAAAGCCCACAGTTTCACACAAATTTGGATACCAATATGAAGTATTCAATATTTGATGAGTAATACATAAATGATTAAATAGAAACATTGTCATAAAAACAAGTTTTTCCAATTAGCCTTCTAGATTATTTTCTGAAATTCATAGTATATGCTAAAGGAATGCTTATTTTTTTCTGTCAATAAAAAGTTCTGTTGTACAAATCTGTACAACAAATCCTTTTGTGTCCACTATCTTTGATCTTCTCAAAAGCCTTCAGTAGACATCAAATTGTTAGGCAGGTAGTTAGAAATTAGTGGGTCTGAGGGACAAAGAAGGAGGGAGTCCAAAATAGCATGCCAGTTAAGTAAAGAAATAAAGACTTCAACATTCATACGTTTATAATTATTTTCTAAGGTTTCAGACTTAAAGCAATCCCACAAGGCATAATCACTTTTCAAGGATATACACTGTCCACATTCTTTCTGATATCTGGTCACTTGGCTTTCTAGTTCAAAAACATGGCATTCAGCATTTGTCAGTGCCATGGCCTACACTTTCTTTGAAGACTCTCCTGCCTCAAGTTAGGACCCAATTTAAACGAAGAACTTATCTTATGTAGGTTTTTGTAAGTTTCTTTCATGATTAAAGCCTGAGAAAAAGCCATCTAAAAAGGACAGAAAGACATTTTGCAATTCCAAAGTAACTTCTAAGTAGAATGTTGATAACTTCATAATTATCCTGGTTCCCTGGGTCTGAGACAAACTCTTGTGTGCATAAAATGGCATCCAAACTCACCCTCAGTGCAAATTTCTTTGTTACCTTCTCACTTGAAGGTATGACTCTCTATATCTACTTTACAATAAATTCAACCTGTACTCCTGTAGAGACACCTGTTTATCTTGACTGAATTCCTTTATCAAGAGGACCAAGAACCAAGGACCAAGGTAATGAAGGGCTAATTCCTCACTGGCTCAGGAACTGTTCAGATTCCTGGTGACAAAATGAGTATTTTTAAATTTTTGATTAATGTTGTTTTTTATTTGCTTAAAACTCACTAAGAAGCAAAACTTGTAACTGTTTTACAACTTTGTAAAGTGCTTCTGGTGCCAAAGCTACAAGGATATTGTATAGATTTTTTCACATTAAAATAAGTTCTAAATTTTTAAATGTTATACATATTTTAAAGAAAAATAAGAGCATATTTGTGTATCCCTCTTGAATACTATTCTATTCAATTTGATTTTTTCAGCACCACAGTTTCTAACAGTGCTTCTTGAATGTTCTAGATTTGATGTTAAGATCTGTTATTTTCTCTGAGTGACTCCAACAAGAAAGTGATTGAAATAGATAATTCTGAAAGAGCATAACAAACACTATTTTCAGTCAGAAATATCAGAAAGAATTCACATTTTTATCATTAATTCCAGAAATGATTGGGAACTAAGTGGAAACTGAGTAATAAAATACTCTGATAGTAGAGGCTTTCATTATTTTCTATCCTTTGTGATATTAAAAAAGTAGCCTATGAAAAAGACATTATAAAACAAACTTTCACTTACCTGAAATATAAAAAATAAATACAGAGAGAACTAGAGTAGAAAAATGAGAGAACAATGAAGCATTCTTTGAATAGCTCTGCTGTATAAAAAGATTTTCCTTGGTTTTGCTTAGCACTAAAGGTTTAGCATTTGATTATCGTGGTATTTCCAGTAGGCAAGGTGAGTTGAGAAAGTTGAGATTCTAAATGTTTCTGAGGACATGATTCACCCAAGGGGTAATCTTTTGGTGAATAGTAGAACAAGCATTAGAATTAGTTTCAGGATGCCTAAATTATATTATGTCCCTTATTTCTATGCATGGCCCAGAATTGGGCAGCTGTTGATTTTAACTGTAATTCCATTTGTAATTATCAAAAGCATTCCATGTGATTCTTCTAAGTTCCTATAGTTTCTGCTGGGCTCAGAAAATGCTATCCCAAAGTATGGTGCTTCGGTATACTGGGTACAGTCTGAACTGCATAACAACATTTCAATCAACAAAGGATCGCACATATGATGATGGGCCCACAAGATTATAAGGGAACTGAAAAATTCCTATCAACTACAGCCATCTGTTCATCCTATTTCACAGCCATCTGTTATGTTATAGTGCAATGCATGACTCACATGTTTATGGTGATGCTGATATAATCAAACCTACTGCACTTCCAAGCATATAAAAGTACAGCACATACAACATATATGAGATGTACCACTTAAAATATAATAAATTACTATGTTACTGGTTTATGTATTCATTGCACTACACTTTCTGTAGTTATTTTAGAAAGTATTTCTTCCCATACAAAAAGAGTTTACTGTAGGACAGTATGCTGTATTTTTCACCTCTCTTGATGATATCACTTTTTCTTGTACTTGATTTATTCTCATTTTTTGTCCTTTATGATCCCTATGTGTGCAAAATCCGTGGCTAATGTTGACAGTAAGAGACCAGGCTGAGTGATTGACTTGGAAACCAAGTTCAAAATGATCAAAGATCAAGGACAAAAAAGGTATAAAATCAGTGGTGATCACTGATCTCCAGTAAAGCCTTTCCCTTCTCACCAGAACTCCAATCTCGAAGAATAAGAATGCAGTGGTGGAGGCGAGTGACTCCGCTTCACTGAGGGCAACAAGACTGACGAAAATCAATGAAGGTCCTATATCAGATATGAGGAAATAGCTAGTGAACTAAATTAAGAATCAGTCACAGAAGTGTATCTTGCTCAGTGCCGTTATTGTCATGGCCAAAGAAATAAATTTTTGAGAAAGGTTGAAAGAGATGGCTGGATATGATGATGATGTGGCATTTACGGCTAGCTCTGGGTGGCTTAAATGATTTAAGAATCATTCATTACATAATGTGAAAGTGAGTGGTGAGTCTCCAAGTGCCAACATGAAGGCAGGTTGTGGGGGAAAATACTTGCTAGAAAAAATTTTAGGATGGATGAAAGCTCCCTATTCTGGAAACAAAAGCCTGAAAGGACTTTGATGCATACAGAGGAAAAGCCAGGTTTCAAGGCTTTTAATGACAGGATTACACTCTTGGTTGAGTGAATGTTATAGGCTACTAAATGTTTGAAGGAACCCTTTGTGATGTGGTACAATGAGAACCACAGGACCCTTAAGCATATCAATAAACATACACAGATAGTGAACTACAGGTGTCAGAGATGTCCTGTCTCTTCTTCCAAGTTGCCCTCTTGAATTGCTCCTCTGTTTGGAGAAAAGCATACCTTTCAAGATTTTCCCCATTGCTCATAATACACATCATTTTTTCAAATTGGTAATTCCAATATTAACATGATGTTTCACCCTCCAGACACAACCTTTTTATCCAACCAATGAATTGAGGAGTTGTAGCAGCTTTTATGGCCTCCTGCTTAAGAAGAACTTTTGTCCAGGCTCTTGTTGCAATTAATGGAAATATCAAGGCAACACTATAGCAATTCTGGAAGGATTGCACTATGTATGACTATACCAAGAACCTTAGTTGGACTTTCAGGTGACCTCACCAAGGAGTATATGAGTAGTATTTGGAAGACAACATTTGAGAGTTTTGTCCACAACGTCAGAGGATTTACCAAGGAAGAGGTGGTCGAAGAAATCAACACAGCTGTGCTTGAGATGGCCACCACTTTGACCCTGGGTGTGGATGAGGCTGACTCTGAGGAGCTCCTGCAGCTCCTGAAGGACTCACTTCAGGAGCCGTTGCTAGAATTGAAACAGGCATGCACAGCTTAAGAAGAAGCTAGAGAAAAGGAAACTGCATGAGAAGAAAAACTGAACCACCTTCAAGAAACTCACAGTGAGGGGTTTAGCAGAAGCTTCTGCAGACCTCCACAAGCTCTTTAAAGGGTTTAAAAACATGTCTCCTAACTCTTAAAGGTTTTCATTAATAGAGAGGTTGGCAGTTCACTGTGATTTATCTGCTTATAAGCAAATCTGTAATGAAAAAAGAAACTAAGGTAACCAGCATGGACATATTTCTGAAAAATGACACTTGCTCAAGAAGAGCCTCAGGCAGATCTCCAGGAGGAATCCCAGAAGAAGGCACTGTGCTCATTGGAAGTGACAGCTCCATGTATGCTATTGCTCCTGATGACCTTCCAGTGGGACAAGATGTAGAAGTGGGAGACGGTGGCACTGAACATCCTGACCCAGTGTAGTCCTAAGCTAATGTGTGTTTGTTAGTTTTCAACAGAAAAAAAAAGCTTAAAAAGTAAAAAAATAAATGAGTAGAAAAAATCTTATAGACTAAGAATATAAATAATATTTTGTATAGCTGTAGATTGTGTTTGCATTTTAAGGTGTTAGAAGAGCCAAGAAGTTAAAATTTGAAAGTTATAGATTTAAAATGTTATAAAAATCTGAAGTTAATTTATTATTGAGGAAAGAAAATTATTATTTCTAAATTCACCATAATCTATTCAGTAGTGCAGAATCACAGCCTGGGCCTTCATGTCTCTTGTCTCTCCCTCAGCAATTTACCTGTAGCAACTGCAGCTTCCATTGCTCTAAAGGGCCTACATGGGTGTACCTTTTTAAAAATATTTTTTTCTCTGTATTGTTTCTATTTTTACATGCACCAATGCTTACCCTGATGTCACAATTGCTTACAATATTCACTACAGTGACATGAAGCCCAAGTTTGTAGGTGGCAGAGGTAGGCTAAAGCATGTGGCTCAGGTGAGCAGTTGGGTGAGTATACCCTATGATGTTCCAAGTGACATGATCACCTAGGGACACATTCTCAGTATGGATCCCCATCATTAAGCAACACAGGACTGTAAGGAGGCTAAAGGGCCTCAGATGCAGACTCTCTGACCTTCTCCCATGCCTATTTCTCTCCCAAAATGAGTCATAGAAACTGGATTCCTCTTCCCCAAGGGAGTAATAGAAATTACACCCTCTCTCCTAAAGCAAGCCAGAAAACCGAGAAATGTCACTCTCTCCCTTCCTTCTTGAAAATTTTCATTTTAAGGGGTCCTGTCCCATAGCAGAGAAAAAGGAATACTCACAGAGAGACGAGAGTCATGTGAACAGGCATCCTTGTGGGCCTCACCCTCTGTCTTGTTACCATTAGAGTAGACCAGTGGTGGTGAAACTATGACATAGGTGCTGCAGCAGACACACAGAGCCCTCTCTGTTCACACACAAGCCAAGTCGCTGCAGCATTGCCCTAGCAGCAGAGGATTGGATAGCAGCGCAGTGTCGGCACTTAGTGATAAATAAAGTGGGTTTAGGTTGCAGTTTGGACGCTCAGTCTCTAAAAGTTGGCCATCACTGGAGTAGACCCTTTGTCCAATCACATGTCTACATTTTGTCCGCTCTTTGTGGGACCTAAGCACAAAAATACAGTTGTATGGTGGCCCCCACCTATAATCCCAGCGCTCTGCAAGAGTGAAGCAGGATTGCAAGTTTAAGCTGAGCCTAGCAACTTTATAACTTACTGAGAACTTGTCTCAAAATAAAAAATAAAATAGTACAGGGGATATAGCTCAGTGCAAAGGTCCTGGGTTCCATCCTCAGTACTTCCAATAAAAAAATAAAGACAATTTTCCCTGGCCTTCATTTCTGAAGGCTTCCTTTTTACATAAGACTTTGATTAAATAAATATATTACAACTTTTCTCTCCTTAACCTGTTTTTAAGAATGTCAGCTGTGACATGACCTTCGTGACTGGTTAGGAAAAGTATCACACATTTCTGCCCTCAGACATCTCTGCCTCTAAGAGTTTATGGTAGGATTGGCTTCTGCTTTTCTCATAAAGTCATGGGCAAGCTGGGTCCTAATCCAGCAAGGAACCAGCTTCTCACTTCCTTAGGTTTCCTGTCTTTGTTCCTTTAATAAAAAAAAAAAAATCAGTAAAGATACATACCCTACGCAGAGATATAGGTAGACCGTTTTGTAAAGTAGATCTAGAGAGAGTTACATCTTTAAGTGAGAAGGCAGGCAGTGCCTTTGAAGGCATCTGCAATGAGTGTGGATTTTTACCCACACAAGAGTTACTCCTGGGGTTCAGGGAACTATGGTGACTATGATATTTGTTTGTTTGTTTCTTTTTTTTTGCAGTATCAGGGATCGAACTCAGGACCTTGAGCTTGCAAGGCAGGCTCAGTGCCACTGAGCTAAATCCCCAGCCTTTAGTGACTATGATATTTATCAACACTTTACTTAGAAGTTATTTTAGAATTGCAAAATGTCTTTATTTTGTAGATGGCCAGTATTTCCTCAAGGGCTTTAGTCACTAGGTAAACTTACAAAAGAAATTTATAAAAGATAAGTTCTTTATTTAAATCAAGTCCCAGCTCAGGGGAGGAGGATCTTTAAAGAATGTTTCTTTTTCTGATATCATTGGGCTGTAGATGATGTCAGGTAGGAATGTTGAATGCCTTCCTGTAGAACTAGACATCCAGGTGGTCAGAAAGCAGAAGATATGTACACAATGTATAACCTTAAAAAAAATTGTCCTCTGTGGGATCATTTTAGTTCTGAGACCTAACAAATAATTATAAATGTATCGTATGTTGAAGTCATTATTTCTTTACTTAACAGGGAACACATGCTATTTTGGACACCCCTCCCCCATTGTCCCTCAGACTCACCCACTAGCATCTTACTACTCGCCTAATAACAACGGTGACAACAGATTCACCTCTTCAGCCCTCTATAAAAATTCTGTTGCCAACATGTAGCACATGAATTTACTAACTTTTTTTTTTTTTTTTTTTTTTGGTACCAGGGATCAAACTCGGGTCCTTTCACTTGAACAGCAGGCAGCGAAACCACTGAGCTAAATCCCCAGCCCTGAATTAACTAATTTTATAGATGATTTTATGAGACTGTTCGTTCCCTCACTACCTTCTGTCTCCGAATTTTTTATGCTCCATCGCCATAGACTGACCTCCAAATGACATCCTCTCCAACAGGTTCTGCCTATCTTGAGTGCTACGGAGGCTTCCAAAAGGGTTGCTCACAAATGCAGTACTCAGCCACGACCTTGCAAAGAATTCTGGTGGATAATCTATATGTTACTGAAATACACTATGTTTGTGACATTGATCATATCCTATCATGCATGCTTATGTAGACTGGCATTGTTTTATACATTATTTATTAAACTAGAAAATAAATTTTGAGTGAAGACCAAATTTATAAGATTACTGTAAAACTCCAAGCACTTAAATGATAAAAATGTGATTTTTTTTTCTCTTAGATTAGAAATTGTATCATTTAAAAATTACTTGCTTTGGGGTCTTGAGCCAGCACCACAAAAATAAATAGACAAATAAAATAGAAGTTTAAAATGAATTGTATTGAAATTGTTTAGGACTGAAATTGCTAACTGTATAGAAAACTATATAGGAAAAAATAAGTCCCCCCCCACTCTAATCCCTCCAATTATACTTCTCAGAGAAAATCATCATCAGTAAATTATTTTCTTGTGTATCTTTCTAAGAGTTATAAAGATTTTCTTCTTTTGAGGAAGGCAGGAAGCTCCGTGACCTTTTTATTCTGTTGGATCCCAGTTTTCTGGGTTCTGTCTTCTCCTCTTTGCTTTGCTCTCTTGTTTTGATGGGGCACACCATCCAATATAATCCCAAGGAAAGGTTCTTTTTTTTTTTTGGTACATGTATCAAACTCGGGACCTTGCACTTGCAAGGCAGGCACCAGAACAACTGAGCTCAATCCCCAGCCCCTAGGAAAGGTTCTTGAGGTGAAATTTTAAACAACTTTCATACACTGAAAAACAAAAACAAAAAACTAAAGTCTTATTTCACCTGAACTCAGAGGTAATTTGGATGGGTATGGAGTTCCAAGATGGCGACTGTTTTCCCTCAGAGTATTAAAGGCATTCTTTCATTGTTTTCAGATTCTAGTATTGTTATTGAGAAAACTAATACCATCTTAATTCTTGATCCTTTATATAAAATTTGTAGTATTTTTTCCAAATGTTTATAAAATTTTTGTCCTCAGTTGTCTGGAATTCTATAATCATGAGCCATTCATATGCTTTAAAATCAAATTCTATGTAAATAGGGAAGGCTGGAGGAGAGGAAGGGCACACAGGTAATGGGGAAAAATAAGAACCACGATACATCAGGTACAGGTACAAGCACCCAATGATAAATGTAAACGTATTGTATACCTAAAATGTACCAATAAAAGAATTTAAGCAAAAAAAAAAAAATCACTCATTCTAGAAGGTCATGAGAACCCTTGTTAAGTATTCTTTTTATAGTTGCTTTCTTTTTGTTTTCTTTGTTCTTTCTGTCTAGAACTTCTGATATCCAGATGTTTGATTTTTAGACTACACTGTATCTTTAATTTTTTAATTTTTCATGGGATTTTTTGCCCTCTAACTTGACTTTCAAGGCTATTTCTTCAATATTATCTTTTCTGTCCTTCTATTGTGTTTTCCAAGATCTTTATGGGTCCTGTGTATTTCTTTCTAATAACAATTTGTTCTTATTTCATAGATATAATATAATCAATCTTCACTTTGCATGGCAGTGAAGGAGTATAAAAATGACCAACCATGCTGAAACCATGCAAAGTAATCTTAATAATGGAAAAATGACAATTTTTCTGTGAGCTTTAACAATTTTTCACAAGACCAAAGGCACTCCAAAAGTAATATTTACCTAGTGCATTGTTACTTAAAGTATTAAAAGCATTGAAAATTAAATCTTTTTTCTTTTTTATGGTACTAGGGATTGAACTCAGAGCCTTTACACTGAACTATATCCCCACTCTTTATTTTTTGTTTTGAGATAAGATCTCACT
Source organism: Heterocephalus glaber (assembly GCF_053883595.1). Classification (NCBI taxonomy): domain Eukaryota; kingdom Metazoa; phylum Chordata; class Mammalia; order Rodentia; family Bathyergidae; genus Heterocephalus; species Heterocephalus glaber. Next base: position 19,477,180 of record NW_028258308.1, on the reverse strand, counting down.
AAATTGGCTCAAACTTCTGATCCTCCTGCCTCAGCCTCCCTGAGTGCTGGCCATACAGGTATGCATCATTACACCAGCAGTCATACTTTTTTCTAAGTTTGGCTCAACTTCTAACCATTTATCCTTCAGGTTTTTATTGTCATCAGTATCACTTCCTACAGGACATCTTCATTGTTTTCATCACATTTTCATCCACACAAAATGTTTCACAATTATTATATCTAATTGTCTTAACTAATCTTCGGAATTTATATACAAATTTCATAATATTATCTCTTTTTGTTTCAGCAACTTGACAAGATAATGCTAATCAATGCATTCCAACTTTTGAAACCAGCCTTTTCTGACAATAAAAAATTTTTCTTCCATTCTCTTATAATTAGCATTTTCTTTTCATGTGGCAACTAACAGCAACACTTCGACCTAAGTACAAACCAAGTTAATTTTTTCTAGTATAGCCTTCAATCTGATCATAAGGACTTTCTATTCTTAATGAAAATTAATTTAAAAGGTATGAATGCAACTTTACCTTGTCACTTTTAAAATTTGAGACTTTTTTAGTATGGTTCATGAAGGCCTAGGCCCCCTTCAGATCTTATCTTTGCTCATTATTTTCAACATTCTGATCCTATCTGATCACACTTCCTGTGAAAATTTTACTCCTTTGCTGCACTTACACCTTTGTTAACTAATTCCCTTTTTCATTATTCATCTTGTAAAATCTTACATCATTTTATCACTGGGAGACAACACACTTTGCTGTCTATGCATGAACTAACACATGCAGTAACCAATCACTGACAGACTTTGAAAGCAGTGAAATTGTTGTCACTGATCATCACTGATCATTACTTCATGACTGAGTGAGGGAGCTAATAGCAAGTTTGTACACTATGTAATTACAGTCAACAAACAATTGTATTGAAATCTGAGTTGTATTGCTGGAAGACCGATGCTATAAGCATTGTAGCTGTTACGCATGAATTTTGGAAACATGTGCTATAGTTTGTACCCTCTGAAACTTATGCTGAAATTTTATTGTCATTAGGTTATATTAAGAGGTAGTACCAGATGGGATTTTTTGTTTGTTTGTTTGTTTGGTACCAGGGATTGAACTCGGAACCTTGAGCTTGCAAGGCAGGCAGTGAAACCACTGAGCTAAATCCCTGGTCCCCAAATGGGATTTTAAGAGCTGATTAGGTCTCTGTCCTGAAGAAAGAATTAACCCATTCATGTAATTAATGAATTAATGGGTCATTGGGTTATCTCAATAGTGAGTTTGCTTTGAAGAAAGACGGTAGGGGTAGTGGGAGGCACAGGGGAAAGGAAAGAAGGGAAAGGAAAAAATGATGAGAAATGGAAAAAATGGAAATAAAGTCTTTGTAAATAGGGAAGGGTGGAGGGGGTGAAGGGAGGACTAGGAATGGGGAAAAAATAAGAGCCAAGATGCATTATATAAAGGTACAATTCCCAATGAGAAATGTAATTGTGTTGTATACCTACAATGTACCAATAAAAGAATTTAATACAAAAAAAAATTTTTTTTAATTTAAAAAAATTTAAAAAAAAGAAAGATAAACTTGAGTCACATGTAGGAAAATGGAGGAACCTTGAGACCATAATGTTGAGTGAAATAAATCAGATACACAGGTGCAATCAAGAGCAAAATATAAATCAAGAGCAAAACGTAAATCAAGAGCAAAATAAAAGATAAGAGGAAATAGGGAGATAATTATTTTGCAAAAGGGAAGGGAACCAAGAAATTGTGGGAGGGCAAGGGAAAGACATGAAACATAATTAAGATGAACTACATACATGTACCATTTCCCCATAAGGAATATAATTGTTCTGTACTGCAAACATGTACTAAAAAAAAATAAAAATTGAAAAAAATAGTGTACTATCTAAGAAGCCAGACTGGCAAGGTTAAGTGCTTCCTGTCTCTCTCCATGTGATGACCTGTCCACCTTGGGACACTGACTGCAAAGAAATCCTTTACTAAGCACAGTATTCAATCTCTTATTCTCCCTGAGCAACCATTTTTCCCTCTAATTTACTTTTTTCCTCTCATTTCTCCTGTTACTTGCTTATTTCTTTTTTGTTTGTTCTCTTCTCTGCTTTGATGTAAGAGTAGGACTCTAAAACCTAATTTTTAGAGCTTATTAATGTGACATTAAGTGTTGGGTGACCTGGCAGGCCATTTCTTAGGGAATACCATATATTAATGCCTTTCAGTCCATAGGGATGGTCAGGCTCTGTATCTAAAGAGTAAATGCCTTGCTATCTGTCTCTTTGGGGCTGAGTGGAGAAAGAAGGTGTATGGTGTTTATGCTGTTTCCCATTAACTCTCCTGTTTTTCAGTTTGGTATCTTTATTCTCTACCATGTCAGTTCAGACCCTCTGCAAACAGCATGCTTTAAGTGCAGTAGGACTACCTGCTGGTTTTAGACTCACTTTCATCATCTCTTCCATGGGTCCCTTATGCCACCAATTTTAGAGCTTACTGGGGATGGTGGGTTGTAAATGCTGCTGCTTCTTGCTTTGGCTCATTAGTAGCTGATAGTCTCTCTCTCTCTCTCTCTCTCTCTCTCTCTCTCTCTCTCTCTCTCTCTCTCAGATGGAACCCTTGAACATGCTAGGCAATTGCTCTACCACTGAGCTACATCCCAGCTTTTGATCAGCATTCTGTTCATTTGCCACTTATTCATCTGCTTACTACTAAATTTGATTACTATTTTCCTCTGTTTGTCCTTTTGAGTTTATGATTTTGAAATTAAAATATTACTGTCATTTTAGTAGGGTTCTATAAGAAAGAAAAAGTAAAAGGTGTGTGATCAATTTACCATCTTATTTAAAACTTGTCATTTTGAAGACACGTATATACCAATGAGTATTTTTTAATACTTTGTTCTATCTAAATCCTTGAATGAATTGAATCCAATATGTGAAAAGATGATAAAGATGTACTTTTTTTATTCTTTTCTCATTTTGGCTACTTTCATAGAATAAAATATTTTATTTTTCTTTCTGTTACTTTCTTCTAGACATGTGTTAATAAAGGCTTTATCATTTGTCATTGAGTTTTATGTTTTTGTAATAAGAAGTATGTAAAATAAACCCTAAATAGTGAAAGAGCACTTTGTGTAAATGATTTATAACACTTTTTGTGAGAAGACTTCAGTGGAATTATTCAACTGCATCTCCTGGCATTTTAAATAACCTTCTTAATATATTCTGTCATCCCCATCTGTTTTGATTTAAGGCTGATTATACAGACATGCCGTGCAGCAAAAAGCCACCTGATCACTTTGGTGGTGTATTATGTATGCATTAAATTTAAAGTATTTTCAGAGAGGAAACATAAAGCTGCTACTGTTAAATTATATCCATTTTGTTAGGTTTCTCCTGAGCAGATTACTTAGAATACTGAGAAATTAAACATCAGACATATTCTTAGAAATTTATATAGCTGATTTTTTTAAAAAACCAGCTCAATTAAACCTGCCAGGGATTCCCCAGCCGGCAATTCTCTGACTTTATCCCTAGGGGAAATACATTGAACAGTCAAAGGTTAAGGCAGAGGAGTACTGCGAGAGGCAAAGCAGCCAATCCAGTGAAGAGGGTCTGAAGATCTGGTGCCTGCAGGCGAGCGCACCAAGCTGAGCCGGTTAGTCTCTGATTGCGGATGAACACCACATACGTGTCGTAAATGTTCCTTATATTGGCTGCAGCCACCAAGCAGACCCGTAGCTAAGAAGAGAGGGATAGATGCCCTGCAACACTTTCTGCACAGCAGCTGACAAGACAGATACTCCTGTGCTGGAATGTTCTCATTCGAAGGTATTGGTTCTTTTTCATTGAGTTCCTATATTTTTAAGAATTACAGAAAGCAGAGCAGCTGGTACTAGTCAAGAATCTCTGTTTTCTAGTAACGCTTTGTTTCTGTCCTCAGTTGAAATGCCAGCTTTAAAATGGTTAATCTCTGGGGGAGACCGTGCTAAGCAGAATAAAGGAACACTTTACATTGCTTAAGCGGACTGTGCACAAGGCCTTTTATTAGGGCGGACTCTTTGTTAATGTTGCTATTGTTCTGAATGTGAGCTGGTTAAAAATGCAGCTTTAAATCATCACATTCTACCTCATCCCTAACTAAGAGCACCCAATGGGAAGGATGGGGGTGTGGGTGGGCCACATACTGTATCTTTAAAATTGCTTTAATTTATATTGATATTGCTATTATCAGCCTTAGGAACAAAATCTACATTGCTGATCAAAGGGAGAGAGAGAGGATTTGGCCAGTATGTGGATTCTTCTTTGCTTAATACACAAGTTTTATACAATGTGAACACTTTGCATATTTTCATCGTACTTAATAATTAAGGTGACTTCATTATCATTTATTACTGACAGCTAGTGTAATCATCTAAAAGTCGTCAGGATATTAGCAGCCCTTGTTTTACTTGCCAAGGTAATTGGAAGGATAATTTAATAAGTTACAGAGTAACAAAAGACCCGTGAGAAACATATTGCACTAGGTGAGGCATGAGATTGCTTTGTGGAGCATTTATTTTTGAGAGTGAGTGCCTTCTTTTGTCTGGCATCCTCATCAATTATCTGTCGGAAGGAGTAGATAAAACAGAAGCTTCTATCACATCCCATACATTTAAACTGACATAATTATGTATTCTATTTATCAGGCAAGATTTATTTTATACCTAAGACATTAAATTGTTATGACATATGGAAAGGTTCTCTAGGAAGTAGTCCATTATCCTCTATGGGACATGTGAAGTCACACATCAATGGGTTATGAATGGTGACCTGAGTGAAGTGGGGGGAATCTGGTTTCTTGGAGTAGACATGAAAGTAGGCAATGTTATGCTTCATTTTCTACTTATTTCTAAAAAACAGGACCCACAGAAATTTTAATCTTCACAGAAAATTGTCACATCTGACATTTTTAATGATTTGTCTCTGAAAGCTCTCATAAGTGACACCGATTCTTTGTGCAGTTATTTTTTAAAAGAAGGGAAACATTAAAGCAGTTTCTAGAATGCTAGACTGATGCTAGTTATTCTTTTTATCTATGTATTAATTATGATCCATACAACTAAATATACCTTAACTCTGTTATATCATCAATTGTGATCTTATGGTACACTTTGTGATTTTTGATTTCTCTAAATGTTCATAATGTGCATGATTTTATTTATCAAATAAGGAATTAAAACTAATATGTATAACTAACACTTAAAAATCATTGTTTCATTGTAGGTAATATTATCCATTATAATAAAATATTATAAAAATTAAAATTATAACCTTAAAAAGCAACTATAAAATAAAAATAAGAACTTTTTCATGTGTGAAACCACTACTTTATTTATTTCTATGTTTAAAAAATTGCTTTTGAGAAGGTAAATTAAACAGTTGATTGGGTGACCACTGAGAATCCTTTAGCAACTTTGGTGAATAATGGCAATAAAAATTTTAGTATTATTCTACAGAAGAGACTACTGAAGCATAGCATCTTGTACTTGACCTGAATTCTTACACCTGATATGATGTAAAATCTGTTTTCTGCTAAAGGAAGTTTAAAAAGAATAGACATTGTAACCTTAGAAAATGAGGTTGGTGTCAATGAGGCATTTCAGGGCAGCAAGAGATGGGCTAACTTAGGGAATGGATTAAAGTAAAAGCAGTGCCATCTCCCTGAGAGGTTGTACAGGAATGGAGTATTAGATCAAAACTGGCCTTTGACACCAGAAAAGTCCTAGTTTAAATCCCAGCACTGCCACCTACTCCTTATGTGAACTAGACGGGTTAGATCTTCCTGACTGGCTTGTGAGAGTTATAAGAAGTCCATACAATTATAAGTAATTTATGTAAATATCAGATGGGTGTAATTACAAAGATATGAGAGCAAAAGAGACTCTCAGCTCAAGGGACTGACTGGTCAACATAATTACTCCTTAGAAGGGGGACTGACACCAGTGGAGACGGAAGAAAGGCCCTTATTAATATCTTCATCTCTGTCCTCACCTGGCCCATTCTCTTTCATCTCTCAACACCTAAACTTCTGCCTTTGAGAACATTACCTTCATTTTAATTCTTTGAAACCTATTTAAATCCAAATATTCTTGGGAAGAATACTTTAAGATGTCATTCCTCCTTGGTGTTCTGGGAGGACCTGAGAACAGATGCTTACTGGGGAACCAGGGAAGAAGAGAGACTTTTACAAAACAGAGGCCAGGAGGAAGAATTCTATCGCGAGAGCATGAGCTAACTGAAAAGATTGAAGTCTGGGAAACATATCTAGTAATATTAACAATTTAATAAATGACTAGAGAGTAAATAGGAACATACAATTGGGTTGAGGGTCCAAAATAAAGTTAAAAGCCCACATAGGCAACAATCTTGAAGAGAAGCATGACATATACATTTTTCTTGGTCATTTATGAGGGTGTTTGCTATAAGCAATGTCTTTCATGTTGTTTGTAAGAAGAACTTATTTACTAGATTGAAGGGGAATAAACAAGAGGAAAAGGAAATGAAATCTAAAGGACAGAGCTGTTTTGTTTTGGTTTGGTTTGTTTTTTTGTGGCATAGTGCTTTTTGCCAGAGTGCAGCTGAGAAGACAATGTGAAGAATGACTTTGTTGAAGACTAACTCAGGCTGTGTGCAAGCTAAACTTCAATATCACTAAAGAACATAAATACAGCCCCTGAGCAAGAAGGATCTTCAAACTTGTGTAGCCATCTAATCTCCCTCTACTTGCAGTAACTCAGTGGCACTTCTTGATTTTTCTCTAACTTGAATTTAGTTGCATTTGCTCCCTCTTATTGAAGAAGGATTAGGTCTAGAGAAGGCTACATGCTACTTGAAGACCAAATGCCCTGGCAGGGTGTTAAGGGGAGGGTCCTAATGTTCTCCATTTCATCCCTCCCACTGGCCAGTACCTCAATGGGAGCTGTAACCCCACTCTCATCCAAACATCTGTGTGTGAATGAACACTATAAAAAGCTATTTCACCTTTCTGTTTTCTACTACGTGTGATATTGTCCTTCTTTTCATAGTTTTTGTTTGTTTCCCTTACCAGATTGGTGTTCTTCCAGGAAAAGAATAGAGTCTGACTTTAAGTCTACCACTACAATATAAAAAATATTAAATAAGCATTTGTTTAACTTAGTTTTCCTATTATTTATCCTTTATTATGCTCTTTATATTTTGGGTTTCTCATATAAGAAAACCATGCAATATTTAAACTTATGTGTCTGATTTATTTCACTTAACATTATGATTATGTACTCGAGGTTTAGCTTAACACAATTCATTCCTCAGAAAGTGGATGGATGCATCCACATTGAAATAATAAGCTATATAATTTGCACAAAACACACAAAAAATGGACAAATTAATAGTATCAATTTGACCTGACAATAAAATGTGGGTGTTTGTAAAAATGTACTTTTGTTCAACATCTCTCAGCAAACTCAAGTGACTGTATCCTGGCTCCCTTGTGGTACTGCTGACATCGGGAAATGGTGTTGATGTTCAGGCAATTTTGATAAATGCACACTAGTAAAACAATAGGTCACTTTCATGAGTGGAGGAGCCAAAACCAGAATGTGCAAAGTCAGGGAGGGCTGATGAGGACAGGTGCACAGGAGCAATGGAAGTATCTGACACCTATGGGAAGTGTGGGTTGGCTTCTAAGGGGGATAAAGGACACAGACCCCAGGGGAGCAACAGTAACTAGGTGGTGCTCTGGGCTTCTGGGCTTCTGGGCTTCTCCTTCACCGGAGAACACATAAAGCCATTTTTAAGCACTGTATGAAACTGTCTTCTCCGTCCCTCACAAATGTTTAAACTCTGCTCTACCTTTTCAAAATCCTTGTAAGGATAGGGGAAAGAAGCTAAATTTGTGTCTTACTCAGTATGCCTGAAGTGGTGATGTACTGGCACAAACCTGTTAACAACATTGGCCATGTGATTGCAAAATCCTTTGCAAGCAGGTAATGGAAAAACAATGAAGCTATTCTATTGGAATTCTACCCAAACAGTTTGTCTCATTTTGTCTAGTATGATGTCATTGAGGGATCATTTGAAGGTAGGATCTGGGTTTCCATTCTTTCCTCTCTGTTTTAAACTGTATCATGAATATTGTCTTAGTTACTTCCCTCATTGTTGGGCAAAATACCCAACACCCACAGCTTGAGGAAAAAGAGGTTTATTCATTTCAGTCCTCAGGACTGCATGGCAGAGGAGTGTGGCAGAGGAAAAGTGCCTTCATGGTATGGACACTGGGAAGCAGAGTGGAGGGAGGAGCCAGCAAGGGCTCCTAATACCAAGTGACTCTAAGGCCCCCATAATCCAATCACCTTCGAAAGGTCCCATCCATGATTGCATGAGGCTTTAGGAGGATTCCTAGGTATAAACCATAACAGGTATTTTTCTTACCAGCAGACACCAGGGGAACATTCACATGGGTTCATTTCATGGACGTTTGGTTTCCTCTTGGACTATCTGGAACTTCATTTCATTTATATTCTGCTCACAGGGACATTTAAGCTCCCTCCCCTCAACACCACAAAAACAGACTCTTGTTGATTCAGATTATTGTGCAGTTTCTGAAGTGTCTCTCCAAAGCCCACTCATCCTGCTTTTCAAGGAAAAACAGGCAACATTAATAAAAAACAGACTTTCAGAAAATCAAAATGTGTATTAAAAATATTGTTCCCAGCATGGTGTTATATTTCTTATGGTTCCAAATATGCATTTTAGAAAAATCATTTCAGGATCCAGGAGAGGGCATTTGTCATTCTTGGGCCACATTGTTGGGCACAATTGAGTCCTAGGTAAATATTTAAATTGAATAATCTATGAGTCAACATAAAAATTGCCTTCATAACCTCCACTAGCCCACCCTGATCTCCCTTCTATTAACTGTGACAAAACTATGACCTATTCCTTTGACTGTAGCTTCTCAGAATTTACACTTTACCTTCCCCTAATTTCATTTTATTCATAGACCTAGAATTGCTTCCTAATTCACTTTCCAAAAAACTGAATTTTGAGCTGTAGCCTCATTTCCTCTAAGAACTTCATTCTCAAAATATTCTTAATAGGACCAATTGCAGGAACAGCTCCTTTTTTCTCTTCCCCTTTTTTTCTTGTCCTCCAGGCATTAAGGTGAGATAGGGGACTGGTAACTTGAGTGTTGAGTGACAAGTTGTCAGTGAGCATTTTGAAAACACTGATGTTTTCAGTTAAATTCCCAAATGGTTTTCAGGTCCAGCATTTTCTTTAAATTTTAAATCATCTTTGTTTAGCCTCTGCTCTCTCACCAGAGGACTCTGTTATATATATATTTTCTTTCTTCTTCCATATATTCTCCACACTGCTACACATTATGATCTTATATTATCTAGGGGTTTTTTCCACATTATTCTTTTTCTTAAAATATGTCAATGCCACTTCCCACTCCCTGACTTCTTACTCCAGTCCCTTCAGAAGTACAACATAATAGAATAGATATTCTGCAGTCAAATGGACTTCAGTTCAAATCTTTACTGAACCATTTTAGTGGTTGACAACATTGATTTCCATATCAACAAAATGGAACTGATATCTCTCTACATTGTATTTTATTTAAATTTAAATACAACAGTGAATATTAAGTCTCTAGGATAGCCACTTAATAATTTGGAAATGATTCTTTCTGCTCCAGAGTCAACTTGAGGCTCAATACTGGGCATAGCATAAAAAGAGATTTTCATCATCTGACACCTGCCCAAGTAGTTGCCCACATCCTGCCCCTACCCCACTGCTCCCACCTCTGATTATATTTTAGAGCAGTTCTGGAGGTCTTGGACATCAAATGCTGTTTTAGTCTGCATGCCTCTATTCTGACCATTATAGGTATTGCTTCCTTGACATAGAATGCACATTTCTCCCCAATCCCTTCCTCCATTTCCTAAAAATCTCTTCATTATTGATTGTATATGCTTCTTCTCAGAGATATTCTTATAAATCACAATAAACTAACATTTGGCCATCTTTACTATGTGCCTAGTGCTATTTTAGGTAAGCATTTTATATATTATCTACTTTAATTATAAAGTCATTATTCTGTGCATCACAATATATTTCCTGTCTTTTCCACTACATTTGTGAAGTACTGGAGTATAGAAAAGCAGATTATCATAGCTTGAGTGAATGAATAAATAAATTAGTGGATTAATAGAAAAACAGGAAGGACTAGAGTGTATTAGGGGATGTGAAAGTCTTTCCTGAGGTGGCCAATATTTTAAGGAGAGAATTACTATTATTATTATTATTATTATTATTATTATTATTATTATTATTATTATTTGGTACCAGAGATCAAACTCAGGACCTTGATCTTGTGAGGCAAGAGGCAGAACCCCTGAGCTAAATCCCTGGCCCTATGGAGAGGATTATAAAAATGCCCAAGAACTCTAGAAAAGATGTTACATAAACAAATATACTAAAACAAAGCAAAAAACAAAAAAAAACTCTTAAAAGCCAGAAAAATCTGATGGAAATTGGAGAGGTTCAGGTAAATATAGATGGCCTGATAAGAAGCATTAAAAATAATGACAGAGGAGAAGCTACATCAGGAGTTCATGAAGGAAGAGTCTAGGAATACATTAAGTATACATAGGTTTCAGTTCCTAAAGAAACTAGCCAGAGTGGCCTGGACAGAAAAGAAATCCTAGATAGGCAAAGAACCAGTCTCTTTCAGAATTAATAATAATGTATTTGATTGACACTTTCTTAGTGCTAGGTCATACGCTAAGCATATTACATAAACTGGCTCATTTAATACTACTTTTAAAAACTCAAGAGATGAAGGATTTTATAGTTCCTGTTCTGTGAATGAGACAACAGAAGTATAACCAGATTTGTCTAGCATAGGGCTGGATATTTTTCACAGAGCTGCTCTTCTGCCTCTTTTAGTAAGTATACTGTGAGAGATGGTTTGAGTTAGGAAAGGGGGAATTCATTACTTTGGCAGAAAAAGACATCACACCTCCCCTCCATATTTTGAACCCAGAGGAAAATCAAGCAATTAAAACCTAAGGAAATTAAGATACTAGAAAAAGCAAAGCCTTCTACTCTGTGCCAGAATAACTGAAGACTGTGAGGTTAGTATGGGTCCCCTAAGAGTGCTATTACTGTGGTAGGGGAATTACTATGGACACTGAAGTCTAGCCACATGCACTGGTTGCATTTTTCTGGGTAAGGGAGTAATGAAACGATAGGAAAGGAATTCAAGAGTAGTGAAGAAGGGAAAACTATGGATTCCAGGCTATAATCGTTGGAGACAAAAAGTCCTCCCTTCTCTCTAGATCCTGTCCTTACCCCTCAGTATGTGGCTGTTTCAGAAATGGAGTGGGAATTGGGAGCACAGCAGTGGCAAACTGTGGGCCAAGCACTTATCCCTTGGTTACTGCCCCAGGAGAGGTATCTGATTTCATCACCCCCCAAACAGAGAGTCGTTGATGAAACATGAATTCTGGAGTCAGGGAGCTATCCTATAGGCTGTAATTTTGCACTTTGCATTTTTAATAAAACATCTTGCATCTGTTTGATAAAACAAAGCTAGCTGAAAGTTTTATCTTATTTGGCACTTTCTATTTGAAAGCAGTGTGCTGAAAATATGTAGTATTTACAAAATTAGGTTCAAATGTACAGTATGTGTTGAATTTATTCCATCAATTTATCTTTAAAAGAATGAATTTATTGTTTAGGGAAAAATAAGGTGGATGATAGGATGGAATTTTATTGTATATTTTCTCTGCTTTGTATTTCCTTTGCTGATGTTTTGATTAGAACATTATCAAATAAAAATATTTTGAAATATAACTGTTCAAGAAATGTCACATATTGATTTTTTTTTGAAATTCATGTCTGTAGTCTGATCTCAAATTTTATACTTCATGCATTTCAGACTGGTTTTCCATCTAGCTAAACTTACACAAGGTATCTGTGAGTATATTGGTCTTTTTAATATTTTTAATCTTTTTTTTTCTTCCAGTCTCACCACAGCCTTAATTCACACACTTTTTTTTTTTTTTGGTTTTGTTCTGTTTTCCTTATAATAGTAAACCTTATAATAGGCACGGCTCCTCCAGCTTCTACATAAATGCCAGCATCACTTTCTAGAATGTACATTCTCTTCTGTTAAACATTTTGAATAGCTCTTTGCTCTCAAGATAAAGTCCAACTACTCTCATGGATTAATTTCAAAGTTTTTCTTGATTATCTCTCAACACTGAGCCCCTTAATGATTTTTGCAACCCTTACTTTATGTTCCAAACATTTTGAACTACTTGTAATTGGGAACATATCTTGTGTTTTCACCATGCCAAGGTTTTGTGAATATTACTGTTTTTGCCTAGAAAATTAGCCCCTATCCCTGATACTTCTGTACTCTACCTAATATTTTCATTTCTATGTGTGTCATATCTCACAGCAAAACCGCTATCATCATTTCCACTGCTCACACACTCAGCATGGATTAGATGTCCTCCCTTAAGCTCATATACCACACTGTTAAAAAAAAAAAATACTAAAATACAAAAAAGGGGCCGGGATTTAGCTCAGTGGTTTCGCCACCTGCTGTGCAAGTGCAAGGACCTGAGTTTGATCCCCGGTACCAAAAAAAAAAAAAACTAAAATACCACACTGTTCATATTTCTAACACATCAGCCATGTTTTTATATATGACTAGTTCTCAGTAAATGCTTGTTGAATGAATGAATAAAGGATAAAAAAACAAGAATCTCCTATAATGAAAATAGTAAAGAAAAATATTTTTCTCATAAAAATATAATCAGTGAAACACTAGAAGAGATCTGTAGTGAAATCAAATATACTTTCTAAAGATTCACAAAAATTGTGCAGTAGTCAGGAAATAACTTGATATTTCAATCACTTTCATTTTTATTCCTCCTTTAAAGTGTTTCCAATTAAATGTGCTTCCATTCTACTTCAACTCAATCAAAAAGTGAAGATGTAGTTTTAAATGTGTTCAAGGAAGGGAATAGAATTAATATGAGAAAAGGAAAAAATGCAAACAAAGTCTGTAAATAGGGAGGGGTGGAGGGGTTGAAGAGAGGGCAGAGGAATGGGGAAAAAATAAGAACCAAGATACATCATGTAAAAGTACAAATTTCCAATGATGAATGTCATATTGTATACCTAAAATGTACCAATAAAATTAATTTTTAAAAAGACACTATAGTATCCCCTTACCTGCTGGTAATCTCATCTACACATTTGATTAGCTTCCACATTTATTCAACATTATCCTGTTGAGAAATTGGAAGGGAAGCAATACTCCCAAAATCATTCCTAGAAGCAAGCATCACCTTGATCCCCAAAGCAGAGAAAGACCCAACCGAAAAAGAGAACTATAGGCCAATCTCACTAATGAACATAGATGCAAAAATCCTCAATAAGATACTGGCAAACAGAATGCAGAAGATCATCAAGAAGATCATACACCCTGACCAAGTGGGATTCATACCAGGGATGCAGGGATGGTTCAACATATGCAAATCAATCAATGTAATACACTATATCAATAGAGCCAAGGACAAAAACCATATGATCATTTCAATAGATGCAGAAAAAGCATTTGACAAAATCCAACATGCATTTATGATAAAAACCCTACAAAAAATTGGAATAGATGGTCTCTACCTCAATCTGATAAAAACCATCTATGAAAAACCAACAGCCAATATCAAACTAAATGGTCAAAAACTGAAATCCTTCACACGAAAATCAGGAACAAGACAAGGATGTCCACTATCACCACTCTTGTTCAATATAGTTTTGGAAACATTAGCCACAGCAATTAGACAAGAGAAAGAAGTAAAAGGAATAAAGATAGGAAATGAAGAAGTCAAATTATTGTTATTTGCAGATGACATGATACTCTATATAGAAGACCCCAAGAATTTCACCAAAAGTCTTCTAGACTTAATAACTAAATTCAGTAAAGTAGCTGGATACAAGGTCAACACATAAAAATCAATAACTTTGCTCTACACGAACAACAGAGTCACTGAGAGAGAAATAGGGAAAACAATTCCTTTCACAATAGCATCCAAAAAACTGAAATACCTAGGAATCAACCTAACAAAAGAAATCAAAGACCTCTTCTCTCAAAATTATAGCACTTTGAAAGAAGATATTGAAGGAGATATCAGAAAATGGAAAGACATCCCTTGCTCCTGGTTAGGAAGGAAGACATAGTGAAAATGGCTATACTTCCAAAATTGCTATATAGATTCAATGCACTCTCAATTGAAATTCCAGCAGCATATTTCATAGACCTTGAGAAAACAATCCAAAAATTCATTTGGAACAAGAAGAGACCCAGAATAGCAAAAGCAATTCTAGGTAACAGAGACATGGCAGGGGTTGTTACAACCCCCAACTTGAAACTATATTACAAAGTTATTGTGATAAAAACAGCATGGTACTGGCAAAGAAACAGACCTGAGGACCAGTGGAACAGATTAGAAGATGGAGAAACAACTCCAGAAACACTCAGGCACTTTGACAAAGGAGCCAAACACTCTCGCTGTAGGAAAGATAGTCTCTTTAATAAATGGTGCTGGAGAAATTGGGTTTCAACTTGCCAAAGATTAAAACTAGACCTATATCTCTCACCATGAACTAATCTAAAATCAAAATGGATTAAAGATCTAAATATAAAAACAGAAACACTGAACCAGCTGGAACAGAAGTTAGGTAGAACTCTTCAAGACATTGGGGTAGGAAAAGACTTTATGAACAAAACCTCAGTTGCCTGTGAACTAGCACAAACAATCAACAAGTGGGATCTTTTCTTATTAAAATCCTTCTGCACAGCAAGAGAAACCACCAGCAGTGTGAAGAGACAACCCACAATGTGGGAAAAATCTTCACCTGCTCTTCCTCAGACAAAGGTCTACTATCTAGAATCTATAAAGAACTTAAAAAAATCAGACTTCCCAAATTTAATGACCCAAGCCAAAAATGGGCATCTGAAATGAACAGACATTTCTCACACAAAGAAATAGACATGGCAAATAAACATATGAAAAAATGTTCACCATCACTGGTCATTTGAGAGATGCAAATGAAAACAACACTCAGATTCCACCTCACTCCAGAAAGAATGGATCCTATCATGAAATCAACCAATAACAAATGCTGGCAGGGCTTTGGGAAAGAGGAACCCTGCTCCACTGCTGGTGGGAGTGTAGACTGGTGCAAGCACTGTGGAAATCAGTATGGAGACACCTCAAAGAAGTAGGACTGGAAGTCCCATTTGACCCAGCTATTCCTCTGCTGGGTATCTTCCTCAACGAATTGAAAGAATCATACCACAGTGATATATGTGCACCCATGTTCATAGCAACACAGTTTGAAATAGCTAAAACTTGGAAACAGCCCAAATGCTCATCAACTGGAGACTGGATAAAGAAAATATGTTTGGTTTTTTTATAAAATGGAGTACTACTCAGCCATTAAAAACGAGAAATTAGAGACATTTATAGCTAAATGGATGCACATTGAGGCGATACTCTTAAGTGAAATAAATAGGACACATGTGTAAATACCAAATAGTTTCTCTCCTGTGAGAAACTGAAAGTGTAAATAAGGACCAAAAGGTATAATAGATAATGTGAAATAGGAAGCAAAGGGACAAGGGGGAAGGGGAAGTGGGAGGGGTAGGGGAGGGGAAGGAAGGGAATGGAATCAATGTGAGAAAATGAAAAAATGGAAACAAAGTCTTTGTAAATAGGGAGGGATGGAGGAGTTGAAGGGAGGGCAGGGGAAGGGGGAAAAAATTAGAACCAAGAGAGTATGTAAAGGTGCATATCTCCAGTGATGAATGTCATTATGTTGTACACCTAAAATGTACCAATAAAAGAATATACAAAAAAAAAACATTATCCTGTCGATACAGAGCTGATGAAATGTATAAAATTCTCAAAATGCCCATCCTCTCATTGAAATAGTTGCTGAATCAAATTGATGGAATCAAATAGGTGGATTAATCCTCTAAGCAATCACAATTTTACTACAGCATTTACTTTATTGCTGATAGTTCTATTTAATATTCAGTGCTTTGCTTCAAATCACCACTGACTTGAATAAAACAGAGAGCACTGGCATGTATGGCCACTTTGTTTAATGTGATCCATAGCTTCCAGATTCCCAGAGACTCATGGTTTTATGTTTGGAGCATCCTGGGAAGCTTTAAATTAGTGCTTTACTCCCATAAATTGGTGGCTCCTGCATTTGAGAAATTCAATGAGAAGATGATATGTATTTGGCACCAGATGTTTCAGCTATTAATGGTGGCACTAATTTTGCACTTGTTTGTGCTTGAGATAAAAGGAAAACATTGTTTCATGGTTATGGGATGTACTGTAGTATTTAGTGGCTTGCCAATAATTTCATGAAATTCACAGAATCATATTCCTTTATACTCATAATTTTTGAGGACATAAAATCACTTGATCTACCTGTTTAATGAATGGCTTCAACGAAGCTTTGTGGACATGTATTGCTGGATTCTTCTTGCTATGCTGGAGTTTTCCAGTTAATTATTTAAAAGAGCTTTGTGCCACATTTCAGTGTCTCTATAATATTAAAAATATAAATGCATCATGAGAGCTGAGTGGATTTTGTACTGCACATTTCAGATCCAAGTTTTAGTATTAAATTTATTATATTATACAAATTCACAGCCTGGAATTGTTTGTTAGAAGTGGAATGTCATGCAATCTACAAATTCATGAAAATAGATGAAATTGAGACTCAACCTATCTAGGTACTTAAGTGAGTTGGCCAACATTGTATAAATGTTAATGAAAAACTGATCCAGCCCAGAGTCCGCACAGTAGCTTTAACCTTGTACCTGTCATCTCCACTTGGAACCTCCAAATCAAGTTCTTGCCAGTCTTATCTAGAGGTTGCAGAAGATTTGAATGAAGAAAGTAGATTGATATGTAAATATTTATCTCTCTATGGGAAGGCCTTCCCATGTGGTGCATGTACAGTAACATGATATTAAAGAGAACGGATAGGGAATTTTCATCAATTAGTTTTTGATAGTATCTGGATAAAGAGTCAGAATGTAAGAGACAATTGTAAGTGGGATGTAGCTTTGGTGCATAATGTTCTAAAGCACTACTATTAGCTTTGTTTTTAAGATTTTTACATTCAACATTACACATTCAACATTTCAAACTTACAAAAGTTGAAAGAATGGCACAGCAAATATCTGTTGGCTAGATTTAATTATTAACATTTTACCATATTGAGAAATCTCCATGCATGTGGGTTTTGAAGATGCGTTTGAAAATAAGTTGCAGATATCATAACAAGCTGTACTCCTAAATGTTAGATACACTAAGAATAATGACATTATTCTACACAGCCTTAATTTACAGCACAATTTAGAAAATTAGTGGTTTCCTAGTATCATCTAATGTGCATTTCATTTTCAATTTCTCCCTTTTAATTATTTTATTCTTTGCTCTTTAACTGTATTATACTTGGCTAAGCTCCTGAATTTAGTCTATTAATCTAGGATATTCTACCTGCTGTTTTTTCCTCTGACACTGACTTTTTAAAAAATTCTGTTATTGGTGCATTTTAGGTATACAATACATTTACATTTATCATTGGGAACTTGTACCTTTACATGATGCATCTTGGTTCTTACTTTTTCCCCATTCCCTGCCCTCCCTTCACCCCCTCCACCCTTCTCAATTTATGAAGACTTTGTTTCCTTTTTTGCATTTCTTATAATTTTTCCTTTCCCTTCTTTGCTTTGCCCCACCCTTCCCACTTCCCCTACCCATTTGTACCTTTTCTTTTTATTTTGCATTATCAATTACTCATTTTACTCATTAGTACATTTTAGGTATATAATATAATGACATTCCTCATTGGAAATTTGCACCTTTACATAATCTGTCTTGGTTCTTATTTTTTTCCCCATTCCCCTGCCATTCCTCCAACCCCTCCATCCCTCCATATATATGTATGTTTTTGGTGGGTTTTTTGATACCGGGGATCAAACTTGGGTCCTTGTGCTTGCCCAGCAGGCAGCGAAACCACTGAGCTCAAACCCCAGCCCGATCCCTCCATATTTACAAAGGCTTTATTTCCATTTTTTCATTTTCTCATATTAATTCCATTCCCTTCTTTCCTTTCCCCTACCCCTCCCACTTCCCCTTCCCTTTTGCCCCTTTTCTTCCTATTTCACATTACCTATTATACCTTTTAGTCCTTATTTACACTCTCAGTTTCTCACACTAGAGATTTTCGGTATTTACACAGGTGTGTCCTATTTATTTCACTTAGGAGTATCGCCTAAATGTGCATCCATTTAGCTATAAATGTCTCTAATTTCTCATTTTTTATGGCTGAGTAGTACTCCATTTTATTTTTAAAAATGACATTTTCTTTATTCAGTCTCCAGTCGATGGGCATTTGGGCTGCCTCCAAGTCTTAGCCATTACAAATTGTGCTGCTATGAACATGGGCACACACACACATCACTGTGGTATGATTCTCCTAATTCTTTGGGGAAGATACTCAGCAGGGCCAAATGGGACCTCCAGTCCCAGTTCTTTGCGGCATCCCCATACCGATTTCCATAGTGGATGCGCCAGTCTACACTCCCACCAGCAGTGGAGCAGGGTTCCTCTTTCCCCAAAGCCCCACCAGCATCTGTCATTGATTGACTCCATGATAGCAGCCATTCTTTCTGGAGTGAGGTGAAATCAGAGCGTTGCCCTCACCCACATCTCTCAGATGATCCATGATGCCAAACATATCCTCACATGCTCATTTGACATTTCTACCTCTCTGTCCAAGAAATGTCTGCTCATCCCAGATGCCCATCTTTGGACTGGGTCCTTAAATCTGGGAGGTCTGATCTTTTTTCAGTTCTCTATAGATGTGAGATAGCAGGCCTTTTTCTGAGGAACAGCAAGTGAAGATTTTTTCCCACATTGTGGGTTGTCTCTTCACAGTGCTCGTGGTTCCTCCTACTGTGCAGAAGCTTTTTAGGAAGAAGAGATCCCAGTTGTTGATTGTTTGTGCTAGTTCACGGGTAACTGAGGTTTTGTTCATAAAATCTTTTCCTACACCAATGTCTTCAAGAGTTCTACCTAACCTCTGTTCCAGCTGATTCAGTGTTTCTATTTTAATATTTGTATTTTAAACCATTTTGATTTTAGCTTAGTGCATGGTGAGAGATATAGGTCTAGTTTTAATCTTTGACAAGTTGAAACCCAATTTCTCCAGCACCATTTATTAAAGAGGCTATCTTTCCTCCAGTGAGAGTGTTTGGTTCCTTTATCAAAGATGAGATGGCTGAGTGTGTCTGGAGTTGTTTCTGCATCTTCTAGTCTGTTCCACTTGTCCTCAAGTCTGTTTCTTTGCCAGTACCATGCTGTTTTTATCACAGTAGCTTTTTAGTATAGTTTCAATTTGGGGGTTGTCCATGTCTCTGTTACCTAGTATGGCTTTTGCTCTTCTGAGTCTCTTCTTATTCCAAACAAATTTTTGGATTGTTTCCTTCAGGCCTGTGAAGTATGCTGAGGGGATTTCAATTGGGATTGCATTGAATCTAGATAGCAGCTTTGGAAGTATGGCCATTTTCACTATGTTGATTCTTCCTACCCAGGAGCAAGGGATGTCTGTCCATTTTCTGATTACATCTTCAAATTCTCTTTTCAGAGTGCTATAGTTTTCAGGGAAAAGGTCAATGATTTGTTTCATTAGGTTGAGTCTTAGGTATTTCAGTTTTTTGGATGCTATTGTGAAAGGAATCGTTTGCCCTATTTCTCTCTCAGCAAGTCTGTTGTTCGTGTTGAGGAAAGCTATTGATTTTTATGTGTTGACCTTGCAACCAGCAAGTTGACTGAATTTGGTTATTAAGTCTAGAAGACTTTTGGTGAAATTCTTGGGGTCTTCTATATAGAGTATCATGTCATCTGCAAATAATGACAATTTGATTTCTTCATTTCCTATCTTTATTCCTTTTATTTCTTTCTCTTGTCTAATTGCTGTGGCTAATGTTTCCAAAACTATATTGAACAAGAGTGGTGATAGTGGACATCCTTGTCTTGTTCCTGACTTTAGTGTGAAGGATTTCAGTTTTTGACCATTTAGTATGATATTGGCTGTTGGTTTTTCATAGATGGTTTTTATCAGATTGAGGTAGAGACCATCTATTCCAATTTTTTGTAGGGTTTTTATCATACATGCATGTTGGATTTTTTTTTGGCTTAAATTCTTTCATTGGTACATTTTAGGTATACAATACATTCACATTTATCATTGGGTCCTTGTACCTGTACATGATGTATCTTGGTTCTTATTTTTTCCCCATTACCTTTGTGCCCTTCACCCCTCTACCCTTCCCTATTTACATAGACTTTGTTTCCATTTTTTTTTCTTTTCTCATAATTTTTCCTTTCCATTCTTTCCTTTCCTCATCTCCGCCTACCACCCCTACCCCTTTGGACCTTTTCCTATTTCAAAGTATCAATTATTAGTTATTAATCAATTATCAATTATTTTAGTCCTTATTTACACTCTCAGTTTCTCACACTAGAGAAACTATTTGGTATTTACACATGTGTGTCCTATTTATTTCATTTAAGAGTATGGCCTCAATATGCTTCCATTTAGCTATAAATGACTCTAGTTTCTCATTCTTTATGGCCAAGTAGTACTCCATTTTATAAAAAAAAACACACACACATCTTCTTCATCCAGTTTCCAGTTGATGGGCACTTAGGCTGTTTCCAAGCTTTAGCTATTACAAACTGTGCCACTATAAACATGGGTGCACATATATCTCTGTAATATGATTCTTTTAATTCTTTTGGGAAGATACCCAGCAGGGGAATAGCTGGGCCAAATGGGACCTCCATCCCTAGTTCTTTGAGGTATCTCCACACTGATTTCCATAGAGGTTGCACCAGGCTGCACTCCCACCAACAATGTAGAAGGGTTCCTTTCTCTCTATGCCCCCAACAGCATTTGTTATTGATTAATTTCTTGATTGCAGCCACTCTTTCTGGGATGAGGTAGAATCTCAGTACTGTTTTCATCTGCATCTCTCAAATGACCAGTGATGTTAAACATTTTTTCATGTTTATTTGCTGCTTTTACTTCTTTGTCTGAGAAATGTCTGTTCATTTCAGATGCCCATTTTTGAATTGGGTCTTTCAATTTGGGGGGTCTGATTTTTTTCAGTTCTTTATATATTCTAGATAGTAGCCCTTTGTCTGAGTTACAGTTGCTAAAATTTTTTTTCCACATTGTAGGTTGTCTGTTAGCTCTGTTGGTGGTTTCTCTTACAGTGCAGAAGCTTTTTAATAAGATGAAATCCCAGTTGTTGATTCTTTCTGCTAGTTCCCGTGCTATTGAGGTTTTCTTCATAAAGTCTTTTCCTATACCAATATCTTCAAGAGTTCTACCTAACTTATCCTCCAGCAAGCTTAATGTTTCTGTCTTAATATTTAGATCTTTAATCCACTTTGATCTTAGTTTAGTGCATGGTGATTAATATGTGTCTAGCTTTAATCTCTGGCAGGTTGAAATCCAGTTTTTCCAACACCATTTATTAAATAGGCTATCTTTACTCCAATGAGGGTGGTTGGCTCCTTTGTCAAAGATGATGTGGCTGAGTATGTCTAAAGTTGTTTCTGCATCTTTTAATCTCTTCCACTGATCCTTGGGTCTGTTTCTTTGCCAGTCCCATGCTGTTTTTATCACAGTAGCTTTGTAATATAGCTTCAAGTTGGGTATTGTGATACCCCCAGCCATGTCTCTGTTGCCCAGAATTGCTTTTGCTCTTCTAGGTCTCTTCTGGTTCCAAATGAATTTTTGGATTGTTTTCTGTAGTTTTGTGAAGTATATTGTTGGAATGCATGTTGGATTTTGTCAAATGCTTTTTCTGCATCTATAGAGATAATCATATGGTTTTTGTCCTTGGCTGTATAGATATAATGTATTACATTGACTGATTTGTGTATGTTGAACCATCCCTGCATCCCTGGGATGAATCCCACTTCGTCAGGGTGTATGATCTTCTGGATGATCTTCTGCATTCTATTTGCCAGTATCTTATTAAGGATTTTTGCATCTATGTTCATTAGTGAGATTGGCCTATAGTTCTCTTTCTCAATTGGGGCTTTTTCTGCTTTGAGGATCAAGGTGGTGCTCACTTCCAGGAATGAATTTGGGGTTGCTTCCCTTTCAATTTTATTGAAGAGTTTAAAAAGTAGTGGCAGTAGTTCCTCTCTAAATGTCTTGTAGAATTCAGCAGTGAAACCATCAGGACATGGGCATTTCTTAATTGGTAAGTTTCTAATTACATTTTCAATTTCATTAGTTGATATTGGGTTGTTTAGAATTTTTAGGTCTTCTTCGTTCAACTTTGCTAATTCATATGTATCTAGGAATCTGTCCATTTCTTCTGTGTTGTCCATCTTATTGGCGTATAGGTTCTGGAAGTAGATATTGATGATCCTTTGGATTTCTGCTAGGTCTGTTGTACTTTCATCCTTTTCATTCCTAATTGCACGGATTTGGGCATTTTCTTTCCTTTTTCTGAGAAGTTTGGCTAAAGGTTTTTCAATTTTCTTGATTCTTTCGAAGAACTAACTCTTGGTTTCATTGATGTTTTTTGTATCATTCTCTTTGTATCCATTGAATTGATTTCTGCTCTGATCTTTATAATTTTCTCCCTTGTATGAGCTTTGTGTTTGTCCTGCTCTTCTTTTTCTAGAATCTTGAGGTTCCGCATCCGGTTGTTTAATTGGGCTCGTTCTGTTTTCCTAATATGTGTATTCACTGCTATGAATTTCCCTCGTAAGACTACTTTCATTGTGTCCCACAGATTCCGATGTGTTGTATTGTCATTGTCATTTAATTGAAGGGACTGTCTGATTTCTTCATTTCCTCTGTGACCTATTGGTTATTCAGAAGTGTGTTGTTCAATTTCCACATGTTTATGAAGTTTTTTGCGGTTTCCTTTGCTATGGATCTCCAATTTCATCACACTATGGTCTGATAATATACAGGGGATAATTTCAATTCCTTTGCACTTACTTAAACTTGTTCTATGTGTGAGTATGTGGTCTATTTTGGAGAAAGACTCGTGTGCAGCTGAGAAGAATGTGTACTCTGATTTTGTGGGGTGGAACACTCCATAAACATCTGTTAAGTTCATTTGTTCAAGAATTCGATTGACTTCTAGTATTTCATTACTTTTTTTTCTAGTTGATCTATCTGTTTGTGACATTGGGGTGTTGAGGTCCCCCACTACAAATGCATTAGTGCGTGTATGACTTTTCATGTCCGTTAGTATTTGTTTTATACAGATGGGCACACTAGTGTTTGGTGCATAGATATTTATGATTGTCATCTCTTCCTCTTGGATTGTTCCCTTTACAAGGATGTAGTGTCCTTCTTCGTCTGTCTCTTAATCAGTGTTGGTTTGAAATCTACTTGATCTGCAAAGAGGATAGCTACTCCTGCTTTTTTTTCTGGTTCCCATAGCATGGAGTATTGTTTTCCACCCTTTAACTTTCAGTCTATGAGTTTCCTTTTGAATTAAGTGTGTTTCTTGTGTGCAGCATATTGTTGGATTTTGCTTCTTGACCCATTGTGCCAGTCTATTTCTTTTGATTGGTGAACTGAGACCATTAACATTGATGGTTATAACTGATACATATTGACTTATAATTGTCATGACTTTTTTTTGTTGTTGGATTCTCACCCTTTACACTTAATTTCTTGTCATGCCCAATGGGTTCATTCTGCTTTGCTTCCTGTGGTTGTGATCTGTTCCTAGGATATTGTCTAAAATTTTCTGTTCCTAGGATATTGTCTAAAATTTTTTGGAGTGCCAGTTTGGTATTCATGAAGTTCCTAAGGTGCTCTTTGTCATGAAAGTATCTTATTTCTCCATCAATTTTGAAAGATATTTTGGCAGGGTACTTCAATCTGGGTTGGAGGATGTTTTCCTTTAGGGTTTAGAATACATCACTCCAAGCTCTTCTTGCCTTGAGGGTTTGTGTTGAGAGGTCTGCTGTGATTCTGATAGGCTTTCCTTTGTATGTGATTTGTTTCTTTTCTCTGTTTGTAGAATTTTGTTCTTCTGTTGAGTTTCTGGAATCTTAACAATTATATACCTATGTGTAGATTTTTTTGATCAAGGCTATTTGGAGTCCTATATGCCTCACTTATCTGTATGTCAAGTTCTTTTCCCCTGCTTGGGAAGTTTTCTGGCATTACTTCTGTAAAGAGTTTTTTTATGTCATCTGCACTCTCTCCTGTTTCTTCTTTTACTCCAATCAGTCTTATGTTATCTAGCAGCTGCTGGGTTGATTTCTTGTGGTCCCTTGCAATTCTGAAGCAATTTTTCTTTTCCTGGTCACTAATTGCAATCTTAACTTCTGTATCTGAAATTCTGTCCTCACATTGGCTCATTCTGCTGTATAGACTTTCAGTGGAGTTTTTTATCTCCTGGAAATCTGTTTGCTTCTGTTTTATGGATTCCATTTGTTTCCTATGTTGGGATTCTATCATGTTCCTCAGCTCCACTCTAGATTTATTAATCATGTCTTGCACTAGGAGCACAATCTCTGCTGTTATCTGTGAAATTATTTCTGATTTCACTTTTTCCAGATCCCCTTTTGTTGCCAGTTCAGTGAGTCCACGTGGATGATTATCAGTGTTTCATCTCATTTCCCTTTGGGTTTGCTGTAGGTGATCTGGAAGTCTGGTTTTGAGACTTATTCACGTGTCTCCTCATTTCGATGGGGTCGGGGGGTGGGGAGGGGGGTGTTGTTGGTGCCCGGGTGGCTCACCTTCTCTGAGCTGGGAGGTGTGGACTGGCAGCATAGAAGCCCCTTCCTCTGGGCTGGGAGGGCAGGACAGCTGGCAGCCTGGAAGCCCCTTCCTCTGAGCCAAGAGCTGTTGGAACGTGGCTCAGAAGCCCCTTCCTCTGGACCAGGAGCAGTGGGACTGACATTGACTTTTTTTTTTTTTTGACATTGACTTTTTTAAGAGTGGACCCCCAGTGTCTTGTAAAATGTCCCACAACCAGGATATATGTGTTTCATTTCAGTGATGTTTATTTACTTTTCATTCCTTTTTTACACACTGAATGAAAATTACTTCACACACCTTAATTAAAGGCTATTTAGATGTTTTTAACAAAAATAATTCCTACCTGATATTTTATGTTGCCTTACATCTGGAAGCACACAATTTCATGACGTCTGACTTCTCCGAAGGCTGCATTTGATATTTTTTTTAAGGTGGTGACTGCCAGATCTTTCCACTAAAAAAGAAAATTTCTTCTCTTTGCAATCATTAGGCAGTGAGAGGTAGTCTTTTGTTACTGTGTGGAATACCCTATTTGACACATTGTGGCCTTAAACAATCTAAAGGGCTCTCCTGGATATATTTTTACTGAATGTATTAAAATGGTAATCTATAAAGCAATATTTCTGCTAGCAGCTCCATTAATCCAATTTTAATACATCAGAAGGAATGTCAAAAGCTTCCCCAAAATTAAAATTGTGGTCAAATTAAATCATCTACATTACAGAAGGTAACATAAATGTATTAACTGTAGAATATTTTTCTTGTCGTATTAAATATACAACTGTCTGTGCATTATCTGGACGTAAACCATCTTTGCTATGTTACACTCCCAGAAACCATTTGAACAATTTGGAGAACTGTGACTTGTTCTTGCATTTTTTTTCTTGGAATACAGAGCAGTTTACATCAAAATGGCAGACCTAAGAGGAAGCCAAATTTTATCTCTTTTTCTATCTGCTTTATAAACTCCCTCAGGGCAAGAACCATAATTCTAATGATTTTAGAATAAAATAAAGGGCAAATGTGAAAATTGTTCTAGATTCCACATATTCCTGTGGGACATATTGTCTTGAGGGTTATGAATGTAGAAAATATGAAACTGAGGGCTGTTAATGTCTAAGTGAAGGTATTGTTCCATTTGAAAATGATAAAAGTATATGGCTAAGTAAGCTCTGGGGACTTGCTATTGCAAAAGCTTCTACAAATTCGCTTCTTCCACTAGCATTTCAGAGTTGCATGACAATTTCAGAAATGAAAGAGAAAATGGAATTTTGGTCAGTATCTTGGTTAGTTTTTGTGAGTCTTATTTTTCTTGTATGTAAAATAAATTATATGAAAATTTGATCCTTAAAGTTCTTTCTGCCAGGAGAACTTTGTAGCTGTATGGACTGATTTTTAAATGCATTATGTAAGATCTGAGGTGAAGCTGGAGAAATGAATATAGTTATCCAAGTTCTGAAGAAAGGATGAAGGAGAATAAATCAGACCTGGGAGAAAGTGTGGGCTAAATTAGACAGAAGATATTTAGAAAATGGAATGATTCAAGGGTAGAAAGAAGAATAGTTAGCTAGGAAGTAGGCTTTGAGAAAAACATGGGAAGTAATGCTGAAGGGTATATAGAACTCTTTATTCATCTAAGATTTTAGATTGCTTATGTGTTAAGACAGAGACGATACAGGGATAAGCTAGACCAGCAGGTTCCTGTTCTCATGGAAATAATATACTAGTAGGAGAAGACAGACAATAAATATATAGGAAAAAATATAAACTCATGGTCCTATAATATAATGGTAAAAGGTGTGGGGTTTAGAGCCAGATAGTCTGGATTCAAATCCTAGCTTCCAAACTTGACCTTGAGCAAGATACTTAAACTTTTCATGCCTCGGTGTCTTACCTGTACAACAAAGATAATAATAGGACATTCTTCATTCTTCATATGACCGTTGTGTGAGGAATAATGAGGCAAATAAATGTGAAACTTTAGAACAGTGTCTGACACATAGTCTAAAATAAAAGTCAGCTATTATTATTATGCTGGTAAATAATGTGATGATAAAATATAGCAATGGGATGGCTTTCCAGCCTCACCTCTGTTGACATTTGTGGGGGCCAGATAATTCTTTGTTGTAAGGGGCTGTCCTGTGCATCCTAGGACATTTATCACAGCTTTAGCCTCTACTTACTGTATGTCAGTACCACTTCTTAGTAGTGACAATCAAAACTGTCTCTAGGCAGTGTGAAATGCTCCCTGGGAGGCAAAATCTCTTCTGATTGAGAACCACTTGGTTAGAGAGTCAATAGATGCAGCATCTTTATATAGAGGATATAGGAGAACTACTTGAAGAGAGATAGGAGTGGGACTCTGAATGATGAAAAGGAAGGAGCCATGTAGAAACCTGGGGAGAGTACTCTGGTAGAGGTAACAGTAAGGAGACGGGCCTGAAGGCAGGAATAAATTAGTGTGGCTCGATTAGCTGGGCCAGAGTGAAGAAAAGTAGGCTGAGTCAGAACGTAAAGGTCAGTAACAGCAATGGTAATAAATTTGGGTTTTATTGTTTATGTGCTGAGAAACTGAAAACTTTAATCAGGAAAATGATGAAAAATAGCAGCAGAGAGGCCACTGAGGAGGGAAAGTGCAGTTCTCTGAGAGCCAAGGGGGTTGGACAGGGTACTGAGAGGCCAAGATTGTGAATGTGCTAAAATGTCATAAGATTTTGAAATATTATGATGAAAGAATCTATAGAATAGGTTGGCTGTTTGGGTAACAAAGTGTAGATAAAAGAGAAGCAATTTTATGCAGGAGTTTAAAAAATTAATGATTCTATGTAGGCCATGTGAAATTTCAGCTCCTGTTAGTTTCCCGTGAGGTAGCTGGCCTATTTATCGTACTGGTCTGGAGATAAGGTGAGATGTATGTTTTCAAGTCACTGAATTTACATGGCATTTAAACTATGGGACCATCTGAGGTCACCAAAGCAGAGGGTAGGGTAGGAAGCCAAGAGGTAATTCTGAAGCATTTCCACATCCTCTCTAGAGGTACGGATTGAAGAAATAGACAAGGAGGTAGGAGTGTAACTCAGAGTATGATGTCTTAGAAGAGAAAGAAATACATGTTTCTAAAAACGTAATGTGGTCATCAGGGTTAAAAGCAACCAAAATGTCAAGAAGAGGGCTCTGAACTTACATTGAGATTTGATTAAGTAAAGAGTTTTGGTGATGATGACAAGAATGCTTTCACTGGAATGACAGGAACGAAAGCCTCCCTGAAGTGTATTATGGAGAAGATGGGAGGTAATAGCTCTTGAAAGGAAGAGGAAGGGGAATGAAGAAATAGAGTAGTAGTCAGAGGTAAACTGTAAGCCAAGAAAAGTGCTATCTTTTTGTTAAGAGGAAATATCACAGAAAATCTGAATGCTAATGGAACTATTCCAGTAAAGAAGAAATTGATCATCTTGGGAGATATTATAAATTACTGTTGGAGAAAATTTATTGAGTAATTGAAGAAGTAAACTATGCAGTAGACAATGGATCAGTTTGTCCTATATAGCAAGGAGGGACAGTTTAATAAAATGATAGGGAAGAAAACTTTAGGTAAAGTCATGTACTTTGGCCAGATAGTGAAGTAATTTACATCAGGTATTTTTATTTTCTTTAAAAAATACAATATAAAGCAAAATCATCAGCTGATAGCTGTAAAATGATTTTACAAGGTGTCAAATAATGCTTTTGGAGGGTGAACAAAAATAGTTATTAGGAAATGTTAGATTTTCTGGCAATATTAAATGTCTATTTGAGATGTATAGTCATATATTTAAAAGGAGATCCATTGACATATTAGTGTGCTTCTACTTAGTCATATTCATGATTTGAAGCAGACATAGTTACAGAGTTGGTTTTAACCAGTCTGTTGTGAGCTCAGTGTACAAAGGGAGAGTGAAGAACAGGAGACTTAAGAATACAGGATACTGATTCCAACAATGAGTTGTGGAATCCAGGCTTCTAAGTAGAAAGGCAAGATCTGGGGAAAAGTACTAATAAGCAATAAGAACTTAGCAGAGTCAGTCCACTGTAATTCTAATGAAACAGAACAAAACAAAACATTTGGAGTAGAAGTACTAGAATAAGTTGCCTGGTATGATGACAGACAATTATTGGATTGGATATTTGCAACTGGGATTTAAAAAATGACAAAGTCATTGGTAATGAATGATAAGATTATAGAGAACAGGTCAAGAAGTTTGTGTCCCTGTCTTCCTGAACAAGTTGTACAACCTGGAGCTCATGGAAAGACTTTAGAGCACTAAACCAGAATAAATGGAAAAGAGAGAGTGTGTGGCCATCAAAACAATATTTGAAGTACAAAATGTTAAGAACTGCTTCCTCAAAATCTAGGAAGTGGAAAGTCATGGAAAATATCTCAACAAAGGTAATGTAGTGAACGTGCTATTTAGAAAAATGAAAATGACTTTCAAGGACCTAAAGAAGAGATATTCTAGGTAAGAAGAGATAACGCTGCCATAAAGAAAGATAAACCTGAGAAAGTCAAAGGTAAATGGATGCAATTTGAGAACATAATGTTAAGTGAAATAAGTCAGACACACAAGCTTAAATGTGGCATAGTTTCTCCTTTATGGGAAACTCAAAGTATATATATGCAAATGAAGAACAAAATGGAAGATAGATAAATGGAAAGTGAAGAGAGGTTCAGATGGTTCCCCAAATTTCCTATTCCACTTTTCTAAAAATTTTTAATATTTATGCTAATTTTTTTCATTTATCCTACTAGTTTTTCTTAGTTCATTGAAAAGAAAGTTTTGTACTGCTATCTTTTTGTTTCTTCTTTATAAGAGAAAATCTTTTCTGTCAATGTCTTGTACTCTGAATAATTACTTTGAAGATAACAATACACCATGTATTTATTGTTATTCCCTTATTTTGTTATGAAGATTTGTTTTAATTTTTCATAAAATGAAAATGAAGAGATGAACAGCTCTTCAGTTACATTACACAGAAAGGGATATATGAGGGACAGCGCCATCTGGGACAGCATTCCTCTGTCACATCGCAGTTTTCACCTCCTCTTTCCCAATCTCCTCCCCTGCAGTACACTGCTGGTCATTTTTCATGGTTTTAATGAGGCATAGCTTGAACTCTTGAATCAAGAGCCTGTAGGAGAAAGTAAAGATGTAGAGTTTTGCTAAATGCATCTCTTATCACTGTGGGTTGGAAGACAGACCTAGAAGTATCTATCAATGGAGGATTTAGTGTATTTGTTGTTGTGTTAGGAGAAAATGGATTCTCCACTTCTGAAGTTAATCATTATCCTTGAGATGTGGGTATTCTGTTGTTGAAAAAGAGCAAAAGGATTGGATTCAGACACAGGGATGAGCGAACAGACATTTCTTGAATCCTTACAAAATCCCCACTAAGAAATTGTTTCAATCCCACTGTAAGACTAAGGAAACAAGTTTAGAGGAGTTATTTCATCCACAACAAGACTGCTGGTAAATTGTGGAGCTTGACATGATTTTCAAAAAGGTGTTTGGGGCTAAGCTGTAGCATGCATGGGGCTTTTCATTAAAACCCTAGCAAAAAGGGAAAAAATGCACTTATGAGGACATGTAATACATTTCCAATAGGTTTTAGAAGCACTTTCACCAAATTCTCTTAAGGGGCTCATTCTTACAACTAGGATAAGACTAGTGAATTTTTCTTGAAATGATATTAAAGTACCAACCTATCAGAAAACTATGTCATAATAAAAATCAATCAAATGTCATGTTAGAACAGATTAACTCATCAATCATTCAAGAAGACAATTTTGAGTAGGATTTCAATTAAATTTATAATTAAAATGACAATCCAAATATAATATAGTACTCTTACTCTCTAAGAAGTTAAATTTATTTTTAAAAACATTTTGATTAGACATTCCTGAGGAATTTCTATCTTTAGAGAAATTGATAACTAGTACCATGCTGTACTATTAGTAATGAAATCAGAGGACAGGAATGGGGGTGGAGAGTTGCACATTCCAGAACCCAGAAAGAAGGGAAATTTGATGTAAATTACATTTCCATTAGCAATGATGCCCATATTTTCTTGCCTCAAAATTGGGACATGTGATGAGACAAAGAATGTTCAAAATTAGAACTATCCAAAAATAGGGAAGTTATAATTATCATACCATTAACAGTGGTGGAAGGGGTCAAAACCCAGATCAGATTTGACAAAATTTACTTTAAAATGACTTCTGAATATATAATACTTGAATATTGATTTTCTGTCTTGAAAGCCCACAATCACCCCTTTCTAAATCTAACCTTTCTGAGTTCCCATATATGCTATACATTTATTGGCTTTATAACGTTGTGCCATGCCCATTTCCTAGGCTGAACAATAGCAAGCCTTTGTAGTGTGGGCATCTAGTAGACTAACCCCTCTCAGTTGGTCCTCAGTAAAAATTGGTTGAAGGCATGGTGGGTTGGTGAACCTGGAAACAACCTGAAGTAGAATAAACTACATTCCTTAGTGCTTTCCTTAGGAAAGCTCTGTGCTTACTTATTTTTGGTACATCTAAATATGGGACCAAGTTCCTGATGCCATGCCATGAGCTGTTTCTCCTTTGCCATGAGCCTCTCCCTTGCTGCCCTGCCTTGGAGACAGTTGAGACTACAGACTAAAACCTCTACAGACTGTGAGCCAAATCCAGGCATGGTGGCACATGCCTGTAATCCTAGGACTGGGGAGCCTGAGCCAGGAGGATCACTGTGAGTTCAAGGTCAGCGTCAGCTACATAGTGAGTTCAAGGCCAGCCTGAACTGCATAGTAAGACCCTGTCTCAAAAAACAAACAAACAACAACAACAAAAACAAAATACTGTTATCCAAAACAAACCTTTCTTCCTTAGAAATGTGGTGTCAAGTATTGTATCACAGCAATGAGAAAGTAATTAAGACAGTTGGGCACTTCCAAATCCTAGCAACCCATGTTTCTTTTTCATGATTTCCCATGTTTCATATTAATCACCAAATATTTTTCAATTTCATTGTTAGTGCCTCTGTGCAGATTAAAATGTATCAAACACATATCTCAAAAACAGCCTGCCTTACTAGTTCTTGACTGGACCATTTCAAATTGATGATAACCCTATCAATAAATCAGCTACAGTTAGTAAGTCTAAGGAACAAGCTCTTGACTACTGACAAAGGCTACTTAGTAGTGAAATGTTGTCTTTCTTTGGTGGGGATTTTTCTGATGATCTAATGTCTTAACATTGCTACAGTAGTTGGATAGTGCTGAAACTTAGTGTCATTTATGTGCTTGATATTTTTGTGTATTGAAGTACAGATTTCAATAAGCATATAAAAAGAGAGCAAACTAGAACAAACTTAACAAATCACTTACAGATATAATCTCCCATGTCTTGTATTTGGGTTTCCTGTTACAGATAAGTGATACATAAGAACAAAATAATCAAAAATGTCATAGAGGCAACAAAGACTCAGGCCCTTTATCTTAGGACAGAAGTACATGGAAACAGTAGATGCTTTGCATTAAACCCTTTGTAGTTTTAAGGCTAGAAAAGCTTCTCAATTATTCAATTTGGTTTAGGTTTTATTCTACTACCTACTGAGAAACCCTTATGTTGCCCACTGGTTTGGGAGTAGGAACTGTGTTTCTTTGGATTTTTCTCAAGAATTAAAAAAAAAGAGCAACTAGATTGTTGCTTCATTTTGGTATCTTTTAACTTTTATTTGAGATAGAAAGAAAGATGGAATACATTTGATACGTAGAAGGCACTACCAGAAACTCTTACAATGCAAATAATGAAAAAGCTGCTTCCCTCAGTGACAAACTACCTGGAACAGTCTTGATCAAGCAGCTTGTATCTAGAGGAGTTTAGAGATGCATGCAAGAAACCATAAAACAATTTGCAGGAAAAGGAACCTAATTTTTAAATATCTGATCAAAATTTAATGTTCACAACTGCCTCAATTTCTCCCTCGAATATTTTTTTCTGTGTAAAATATCTCACTGCTTTGTGAAAGGGTGAAAGTTTTCTAACTTAAATTAAATTAGATGCCTTAATTCTGGCACAGTATCCTTGTTTGGCCGTACCAGTAGTAGAGTACAAGCCCCTGGGCATCAAGGACAGAATCTTGTGTATGTTTTTGTCCTGAGGGTCACAAAGATCATACCATGAAGAGTGGTACTCAAGACCATTTACTGAATAAATGAATGGATGAATGAATTAATGAATACAGGAAAGACTTCTTGTCCTATATATTCTCATTGAAACAATTTCGATATTATCCAACAAGGTCATAAGAGAAAAGACAAAATTCTTATAAGCAAAATCAGTCAAGTAAACTGCCAGCTAGAGAGGAGGCCTTAAATGAAATCTAAGTTTGAGAATGTGTCTTCCACCAAAATTTTATTTATTTATTTTTACTGTGGAAAAAATGCTTTGAAAGAGAGACTTTTGATTTAGAATGAAACTAGAATTTCTGGAAAGCATGTAGCCTAGCATACCAGTTTATAAATAGTTTAAAGCCAGATAGAGGTTTACTTTTGTATACCTAAGCTTTACAATCTTTCCAAGAAAGATCCTAATTTTAGGTGGCCTACTTTTGCTGTACTACAACTGGTATTGATGAAATTGTGTCCCTTACTCCCAAATTCATATTTTGAAATCCTAATCTCTCATTCCTCAAAATGTAACTTAAAAAAAAATAAGTTATTGTTAAATTAACTAGTTAAGATGAGGTCATCATACTGGAGTAGGGAGGGCACCTAATGCAGTGTGAGTTGTATCCTTATAAGAAGAGGAAATATGGGCACAGAAACCAACTAAGGGAGAGCACCATTTGAAGATGAAGACAGAAATTGAGGTCATGCATTTATAAGCCAAAGAATGCCAGCAAACCACTAAGAGCTGAGGGTGAGGCGTGGCACAGATTCTCCCTGAGAGGGAACCATGCCTGCCATGACCTTGATCTCAGACTCTGGCCTCCAGAATCCTGAGATAGTAAATATCTGTTGTTTCAGTCGTCCAGTTTGTGGTACTTAATTATAGCAACCCAAAGAAACTAATAGACCTACAGAGATCATTCCAAGATGGCCCTGTTGTAATGGCCACTGCTAAATACCACAGTTCATGATCATTCTACAATAATACTGTCGAAGTGCTGCAGTGTTCAAGTAGACACATGATCACTGAGTGAGTGGTTTTTACCAACACACGAAAATGTAATTATCCACAAGCACTGTACTGCCTTTGAAGACTCTGCTGGTGCAAGTGATTCAGACTTCCCTTGAGGAAAGTGGTTATTAGTAGTCACAGTGATGTGGAATCAACTTTGTCTTTCTAAAAGGCTGAAAATTATCATCATAGTCTGACTTCTTTACACCCCCATGTTTTCTCCATGTTGTAATGACACAAAACACTTTATTAGCAGAGGAAAAAATCTTTGGGAGAAGCATTTTGAACTAGAAGGCATGAGAAGAATTCTGTTTTTCCCATGAGGGCTAAGTAGTTGACTATTCAGAATTAAAAATATCACAGGATAGTTGAAAGAGTGATCCTTCAGTGTCAGCATTTATAACGAAGATAAAAATCTAGAGGAAATTTTAATTAGCTGTTAGAAAAAGTTGTATGGCTTTCAGAGAGTGAGTCATAGGAAAGGATCATGGCCAAGAGAGAGGACCAGGCAGCAGGATATCCCCGTCTGTTTGGCCCGTCCTTGACTGAAGCGATTTGTAAATGCTAGTCCCAGGGAACTTGCCAACCAATGCAGCCTTTCAATGCAGTGACATTACATTCAGATGATGCTATTCTCTTGACATTTTATAATAAAAACTTGGCTCTGGCTGAAAAGAAAAGGCTATGCACTTAGACTTAGATCCTTAATAGAGGCATGTTGATTTGCTGTAGAATTATTTTTAGCCAACCAAGTATTTTAATGTGTGGTGATTTTTTTTAAATGGCATCAATAGTCCCTGGCCAAGATATGCACCTCCATCCTTGCCATCCAGAATTAAAAAGAACATGGAAACAGAGACATTCCTACTTGCTGGTAGGCAGAAGCTGACACTGTAAACCATGTATAGGTTATCAAAAGACAGCACCTACTTTATCCTCCAATAGCCTCTGTGAGATTTCTCCAGAATCCCAGGGGCTCAACCCACTTTTCCCTCCTGTATTCACTACTTTTTTCTTTTGTTTCCCTCAGACAAATACCTATTTATCCTTTATGCATAGTTGTTCAAATACTTTTACGTAATAACAGCTCTTTGTGATCTTGTGGCCCCATCTTCCAATGGTTCTACTAAGGTATTTGTTTGTTAACATATACAGAACATATTTCCTTCCTAAGATGCACTCTGGGGCAAGCTCATATCAAAAACTTCTTACAAGCACTTTTACTCACTTTCTCTGAACTTCTATAAACTTAGATACTAGATCATTTACTTACATTTCTTTCTTATTTTTATTCTCGCCTCTCTGCACCCCCATACACTTTCCTTTCATTCATTCATTTATTTATTTTTTGCATTGACAAAAACTCTGTCATTAACCTAACTCTGATCAGGCTCCTTTAAGCCCTCAAACTTGGGCTTTCTCCTGGCTCACTTAGTCAAATTTTATCAGTCAGTTTAGTGAAAATCTCCCACTCTTGGAATCTGATCATCCTTGTTTCTAACCAAACTCCTCACCCCCCTACCCCCTTGATATCTTATCATCCTAGCCTGCCTTTGCAAGAATTTTTTTCTTTGTCAGTCTAGCAAGAGGCCTTCTAAGGTTGATGTTTCCTCTTTACTTTTCCATGCACTGAACCTCACCCTGTTGATGAGCTATAAATCTCTATTTGTCTTTGGGTTTGAGTCCAGCCCAGTCTCTCATTTCAAAGCTACATTTTAATAGTCTCCCTGAATGAAGTCTACACTAATCATCTTTAACAAAAGTCATGAATATTTTTATTTAATGATAAAAGTAATCTTATCATAACTAGACTATAAGTTTTTCCAAGATAAAACTTTTCCCCTGAGATAGTGTTGAGTATACCATATTTGGTCAGTAAACACTTGCTCATAGACTTGTTTCTCATTTCCCTCTTCCCTCCTTATTCTTTTTCCCTCTTTTACTTCCTCTATTTTGTATAAAAATTTAAAAAATCACAATTATACATCCTTTAATGTGATTATAAATTATATAATTCTGCACAGAATTATTCACATAATTATACCAGAAAAAAGTTATCTTTTTTACTTTTAATACATGTATGTATTATTCTTCATTTAACCAGTGTGTCTCTAATT
Source organism: Heterocephalus glaber (assembly GCF_053883595.1). Taxonomy (NCBI): domain Eukaryota; kingdom Metazoa; phylum Chordata; class Mammalia; order Rodentia; family Bathyergidae; genus Heterocephalus; species Heterocephalus glaber. Next base: position 19,440,895 of record NW_028258308.1, on the reverse strand, counting down.
TTGCTATAATGAAATTGTCTACTTCAATGGGGTAGACATAATTACATGAAGGTTTTAGAGGGATATACTTTTTACTAGCACTGGAGCTTTAGAAAAATATTTTGCATTAATACATTAATTAATAAAAAGAGAGAGAAATTCACAAAATCTCTTATACATATTATTTCTACTTTTTCCATCACAGAGTCTTGCCTAGTTTTAGGAAGAATTTAGAAACAATGATTTTTTTTTCATTGTTTGAAACAAATGGGTAACCATTCAGGTGATAGATCTTATTTCATGAGTTGTACTCTCACATCTAATGGTGGTGAGGAGAACTATTTTAACGACGAGAGCTCAAGGCATTTGAAATCTTCTCATTTAAAACTATATTCTAATATTAAAGCTTCAGTTTTTTTTAACCACTAAAATGAAATGAAATAAACTACAACTTTTTGGGGTGTTTGTTTGTTGCTATGTTTGGCGGGTAGGGGTGATAACTATTTAAAACTTCCTAGAAAACAAGTCTAAATTTTTATTTCATAAGTTTTTAATATAAACACTGATTCTTGTAGAAAAATGATAAAAACAAGAAGCATTTATTCTACTCTCCGGTGTGCAGGAAACTTGGTAAATGCTTTGCATACATTTCATTTACTTCTCGCAACCATGCCTTCTTGTCCTTAAACTCTCCTCTTGAACCTGGCTTTGCCAGACAAAACTTCATGAGGATGGAATCCTTGCATGGATTAGGGCCTCATTTACTTCTTTCTTATAGTACTCTATAGCCCTAAACTCAGAGTAATACTGTATTTGTAATTTGTAAATAAAATTTTATTTGAGTTTACCATCTGCTTCAATTAGTAGATTTAAATCTGTGAGGTTGGGATCATGTCTGCTTTCTTCCCTGACTTTCCACCCAATCTCTACAAATTTAGTACATAGCCTGACACATACATGACTCAGTAAATATGTACAGTGAGAACATAATTTTGACATTTAATATTTATAAGATATAGCAAAAGGTAGGCTTTTAAATAAACAATAAATTCCTATGTTTGTACATATTTTGAATATGTGGCTATGACTTTAAGAACATAAGCAAAATTCATAGTAGTTATTTCTAGGTAGTAGTACGCATTTAAAAATATAGTTCTGTATTTTCTAGTTGCTTTTTGAATCTATTCTCTTTAAATTTAAAAAAAGTACTAGTTTATAAAACTGTGTCTCTTTGTATTAATCTAGATTCTGACCACCCACCCTATCTTGTGCTGTATCTGGGGTTAAGACTTCAAGAGGATGTGTTTACTAATGTCACACCTAATGAACATTTACATTTACGTATTTAAAGACCAGGGACATTATGGGAAGTGTTAACTCTCAAAAAACACAATAACTATTTTTGTGGGAAAAAAAATCCATAGTGTGTTCAGCAAATCACACAGCATACTGGAAAATTAAACAATAAAATAACAATTACAATACAATAGATAAAAACAAAACTATATTCTTATATCTTTTGTTGTTTCTTTGCTTTTGATTTTGGTTTTGGCTTTCACGGAAACTTTAGTGGTGGCATTATTCAATGTGAGTATGGACATTGTTTTCAAGCCTGGTATATCTGCTTAAAACCTGTCAGGGCACTTACTGGGGCATGGACAGGCAAGGTTTCTGCCCCTACCATGAACCTTGCTGAACTGATGTATCACTAATGAAAGGACAGTGTTGAAATCTGAATCTGTTCATAAGATGAAGAATGTTTTTCATGAATGAGTGACTCCTATTTTCCTAATTTAATTAGCATTTTGAACAGTTGTGAGGCTTAACACAGTCATGATGCTCCTGTAACAAGTAGAGCCCATAGTAGAGATATCTGAACAAACTAACCTCTGGGAGTAAATGCTCTAAAGCCTTTATGTTGACTCTTGAAGTGTTAAGGAATGCAGGATTACTCTTTTTAAGAAAGGCTGGAAGCATTCCTTTGAAATTCTGAAGGCCAGCAACATCCTGCCTAGAGAATTGACTGAAAATGCAACCAGCTTGGCTGCAGGCTGACAGAGCTATATTTTGGAAAAGTGTGTGTGATAGCCTAAGAACTCAAGATCTCTATAAATGTGTATCTTCTTATGAATTGCTTTCTACTTCCTTCTATGCCAATTAAAATATATTCCATTCCTCTCTTCTCATCCTCCCTCCAAACTTTATAAGGATGCATAGTCTTCTAGAATGATAAGGAGCCTTTAGTGGACATCTTTCTAATGTAACCATTACAAAGCATTGGAGTTGCTCTTTTTAACTTCTATAAACAACTTCCTATCAGGAGCTAGTTAACTTGAACAGCTCTATAACATTATTTAAAAAAAAAAAAGCCCTACAATTGTCAAGTACAGTACTCACAAATATGCTTAGCTAATCCTCATGGTATTGGTGTTACCCTTAATTTAGAAATGGCTAAGTGGAGAGAGAGATTAAAGCTGCCAAAGAAAAGATAAAGGGTCACTGTCTAATGTCCATGAGCATGGAAACCATGAAAAATTGAAGCCCACACATAATACAGAAAAGTGACTTAATCTATGCGCTATCTGCTTTGCTTCCTTCTCCTTTCTTCATCTTTCTGTACCCTTAGTGAAAAAAAAAAGTAAGGCTGGTAATTTCTGAGGATGGTCAGCATTCTCCATCAAGCCATTTGGCTCCTGTGCTAAGTAAGGGACTTCTGTCAAAGGCGGAAGACACAGAACTTTCTTTCCTCTGTAATATTCAGACCGCAGGGCAACAAGTCTCATTCAATGGATGCTTGAAAAGCATTTGATAACCCAACTTTATGAATGCCATAACATGTGAATATATGCAAATGACTTTTGTCATTTGTTGTTCTCTTATCGGGAAAAGAATGGTACTGTTCACTCACTTTTCTTTTGTATCAGCAAGATGAATTTTATTAAATTTCAAGATTTAATGTGTTGAGTCTGTGACTAGCTTACTTTTTGAGGGAATACACTGACAACTCACAAATAACATTAAAAATGCTTTCAAGTTGCTCTTTTTTTTCAAAAGTAAAAACACTCAAGATTTAAATTTCATCACATTTGGAATGTGAAACGGCCAAACCCTCTCTGACATGACAGGCACACTCTATTCTGCTCTACTTCTTCCACTTTCAATCACTCAAGCACTTTTAGGAAGGACCAAATGGAGATACTTTGTGTGACAATTCTAGATGAAGCAGGTTCTGTTACAAGTTCCCTGACGGGAAAAGTACACTTCTTTCAGCACTATTGTACATCAGCTGTCTCTAGTTACAGTCAAAGTAGGTGTGTAACATATGACTGGACTCATACAAATGCTAGTACACAAATCCTAGACAGAGACACCTTGTGCTACAGTAAATTGATCTGCCCCAGGCTTCCATTAAGTCATGGGCACACAGAATGGGAGCTCACATCAGAGATGGTGGGAATTGGTTGGAGTTCCGATTTTTATCTGGCCATTCAACATTTGTAAAAAGAGTGAATTTAGAAGTCCTTTTTTTGTAGAAACTATGACAATCACTTACATATTCTAAATATCCTGAATTTAGAATTATGACTCTCTGCCATTTAACATTTAAAGGTTTGACATAATAAAGTAATGCTCTTTTCACTATTTTAACTGATTTTCTGATGTTTCCTCTTAGAATTACTCCTTACATAATGCAAATTACATACAATTTACATTTTCTTTATATGGAAATATTCAGATAGTATGAGGAAGATTTAGTGAGAAAGATGGCATTGTGACATTAATTCATTTCTTGTGTGTGAGAACTCAGAATAGCAGTTTTGGGGGTTTTTTTGGGTATTTTTGTTGTTGTTTTTTGCATTACACTGTAATCCGAATCATTTACCTTTTTTCTAAGTTAATATGAAGCTGACTGGGGAATTATATTATATATATTTCATTAAAGCATTTGAAGGTCCCCTAGAAATATTGTGATATAAGTAATAGATGTCATTTTGAATACATAAAAAAGAAAGACATAGGTAAAGCAAAGCCAATACTTCACTTATGTCAACCAGCACATGCTGTTGAGAAAAATCAAATATGTGTCATCTTGGGGGATTTCCCAGAGATTCATGGCATATAAAGATTAAAGCAAGAGAATAAGAAACCCTGAAATAAAAATGAAGAGATCACTAATAAACAGTGGAGCAAACCCATTACATCAGCTATTTTCAGTTCTACTGGTCTAATTACAAGTCTTTGTCAATCTTTATGAGCACATAAATCACAATAATAAATGCTATATTCACTAGGCTGTCAGTCAAAACAGTACCATTTAATTAGAATACTTCAATGAGTGTATCACAATGAGACTATTTTCGATAGTATGCCCATGGCATGTAAAAGCTAACACAAGAGCTATTGTAGTATGCAGCCTTCATAGCATACATGTGCCAAATCACATCTTTTATTATATGTTTTACTTTTCACATCTTGACTGCTTTTGCAAGGGAGAACCCAAAGTAGAGAAAAAGGAGAGAAGGGAAGGAGAGAGAGAAGGAAACCTACAGACAAGCACTGGTCTATGCACTTTATATTGTGTCATTATACTATTTCTAAATGCTTGAGAATAGATGATATTAACCTCATTGCACAGAACATGACACAAAGGCTCAGAAGAGCTGAGGAGTTTGTTTATAGTCCCAGCTGTAGTAAGTGGCTGAGATAAGACCTAAACCTGTTTGTCTGATGGAGAGACCATGTTCACCTCATGGCACAGAGCTGCCTAAGTATAGACCCCAGGCATTCAGCCCTCTGAATCAGCAGGTTCTGTATCCATGAGTTTAACCAACCACAGACTGAAAAGATTTTGGGGAAAATTGCATACTGAACAGGTACAGAATTTTTTCTTGTCATTATTCCTTAAACAATGCATTATAATTAGTATTTACACAAAATTTTCATTGTGCTAGGTATTATAAATAATCTAGAGATTATTTAAAATACATAAGAAAATGCATATAGATTATGTGCAAATACTAGGCCATTTTATATGAAAGAGTTGGAACCAACCCCCTACTGAAGCTGAGAGAAGACTGTACTTTCAGCACTGCACCCTGTAATCATGGAAAGAGGAAGGCTTGAGGTGGATTTCTGTTTGGACACTTGCATAATAAAATATCTGAGAGACAATTTCAATCTCCAAGTGGGCTGGAGATAGAGCTAGATGATCATGAATTAAGACTTCAGGAGATGGGTTAACTATGCCAGTTCATAGGAAATGAGACTTGACTGCACTAAAGCAATTCTTGAAATTGCTGGTTCTCCATGAATTTCCCAGTTCCCCTTGTTTTAAAAGAGCTATGCAAATGCTATACTGACATGGAGAATCATCTTATTTAAGGAGCCATGAGTTTTCTGCTGGCCTATACTTTGATTTTCTGAAGACTTTTGTATATCAAATATGCATCTGCAGATTTGTTCTAATTTACATGGATATACTATACATATCACCTATGTATTGCATTAGTCAGTTTCTGTTGCTGTGACCAAATACCTGACATAAGCAGCTCAAAGAAAGAAAATTCTATTTTGGCTCATGGTTTCAGAGGTTTTGGTCTGTGGTTAGCTGGCTCCATTGTTTTAGGCCTATGACAAGGCAGAAATATCAAGGAAGATGGGCATGGCAGAGGAAAGCTATTCACCTCAAGGCAGCCAGGAAGCAGAGAGAGCAAGAGAACTAGAGAGAAAGGGGCCAGGGACCAGATATTGTCCCCAAGATCACTTGGGGATCTCATCTGGCCCACTCCCTTCAATTAGGCCCCACCTCCTAATTTTGTTTACTTCCCAATTATGCCGTTAGATTATAATGGCATCAATGGATTAATCCACTGAAGTTAGAGCCCTCAAGATCCAATCACCTTCTGCACCTCTGAATACATGACATGTTGGGGTGACATTTTAGATCTAAACTGTAACATGTTGCAATTAGAAGGTATTTTGTGGCCATATATGGAGTCTTGTCAATCTTTACGAACACATAAATCACAATAATGTAAGTTGTATTCTCCAGGCTACCATAACAAAACAGTATGATTTATTTCAATGACAGTATAATAATGAGACTGTTTTCAATGCTGTGACCATGGTACAAGGTGAACAGAAGAACTATTGTAATATACAGGGCTCTGTTTCAACCCAAGTCTGAAAGGGTGGACTGGAACCAAGGAAAGCTGTGGAAAGGGCTGAATTGGGGGTCTGCCATCAGCTATGGTGACATCTCAAGAAGAGCTGGAGGAAAAAGACCTCCCCACCTTACTGTCTTTTCCCACCCCTCAAGTTTGAAGCCAGAATGTGGATGTATCTGTTAACACAGACTATAAAGATCACTCGGCTGAGCACAGGTGGAGGAGGTAGAGAATGTATCTGCAGGGACAAACAGAATATAAGAATTTTTTAAATTACTTAAAAACAGAATTGAAACCAAAATTATTAAATGTAAAGACCATAAACTCACTTCATCATGCAAAATGTGTTTCTTCTTCTCTGTAGCCAAGAAGATGTATAAACAAGAAAATTACTTGAATAATCTGTTAACAGAATCAAATAGCACAAGAATGTTTGAGAAATGACATAGAATTTCTGCAAAAGGCCTTACAAAATACTGGCATTAAAAATGTTGGAGTATTTGGGTATTGTCTTCTTTACTAATAAGTATTTTGAGTTTATTTTGTGCTTAGTAAATACTGGTTGAATAAATGCCCAAGGTATTTCAAACAAATTATGCAGTTAGAATGTGCCTTTACTGCTTTCTTTAACATTACATTTCTCATGTGGTTTCTATTACTAAACTAAGAATTTCCTTTTCCCTGCCATGTTGATGATATGCAGAAGTTTTGACTAGTTTTGTTCTTGAAAGTCAGGGCATCTGAATCTTGGCACTATTAATATCTGGGGCCAAATAACTCTTTGCTGAGGATGGGGGTTTGTTCTGTGCACTGAGGGATATTTAGCAGCATTCAAGTTCTCTAATTAGATGCCATACTTGGCAAGTTGTGATGATCAAAAATGTTTATAGACACTGAAAATCTCCCCTTGGAAGTAAAGTCACCACCATTAAGAAGTGCTATTGACAATGAAATGTACTGGGAATGTCATGTCTCCAGTCACCTACAAGGCTTCTCATCATACAAAGCCCTTTCACGAATCAGCCTGTAAGAACAGCTATTGAATCAGGTGGCTAAAATGATTAATTCTATGATAATCATTGATGATGTTTTACCTCACTATGTTTCCCCAGCCAGGTGTCTGAGTGGCTTTAACTCAGAAGTTACCATGAGCATCACGGACATGGAAACTGACATTTTCAGAATAACTCTGGAACCCATTCTCCTGGCTCTAACTTCTCAAAGCCACCTAGAGGGCAAGTCATATCTTTACAAACATATTCTAGATAGAAACAGACCACAGAATATCTTGATGCCCCTAGTTTTCTACTTTTGTTCCAATGGTTTTGGGTAAAGGTCCATCATTGTCTGCCCGAACTCTGAAATTACCTCCTAATTTAGTCTTCCTGCATCCATTCTTGTTTCCCTCCAGTCCATTGTTCATACTGTAGCCTTAGTGGCTCTTTACAAATGAAAACAGAGTGTTGTCACTCTCTACTCTGAAATCCTTCAGTAACGTCTTGGCCCACTAGACTCTGTGTGACTTGGCCTCTCCTTACTGACCCAGTCTCATTTAAGCCACCTGCCATTTCACTCTGCTTTCTTGCCACACAAGTCCACACACCTTGACCCCAGGACTTCCCATATGCTTCTTTCTCCAACCTCCTTTCATTTAGTTAATACCATATTCTTGAGATTCCAGCTCAAATGTTACTCCCATACAAGCTTTTCTGACTGTAAGATGTCAAACCCTCAAAATTATCAAAATTGATATTTTTTAGTTTGTTTAATCCTCCTAAAGAGCTATGTTGCTTTCATTCATAGCTTTCATCTTGCTTTGCAAGTATATATTCAGCACAGTGACTATTTGATTAATATCTCTCCATTCAACACAATGCTTGCTGGAAGCAGAATCTGTTGATTTTTTTCTCACAAGCATATACAAAATTCTCAATAAAAAATGTCTAGAAGAAAGAAAGAAGAGGCAAAAATGATAGATGGAGAAAGTAAAATGGAGGAAATAGGGAGAGGAAAGCAGAAAAATAGATATCAAGTGCCAGTGTGTGACTGAAATCAAATCTTATTCTCATCCTACACAGTCTAACTGCATAGTTGGCTTTTTCTCCCAGTGCACAGTGATTTTTTTCCCATGCCATTATAATGATTCTTTGAGTTGATCATCGTTTAAGCTTCATGGCAACAGACAAAATATTCCCAAGACTTAGATTATAAGAAAAATGTTTTTTACAATGTCAAAATAAACCATACATGAGTCTATAGTAATGTCCTTAGAAGAAGACTCATGTGAGATAGGAACTGATCATAGCAAATTCAGCTCCCAAAACAAATGGTCTATTAAGATCCATTCAGATCTCTCTATTAAAATCATCCTTCACTTGATCATAAAAAATGCTATTGAAAGCAATATAAAGGCCAAAAAAAATTTAAAATAATGAGAAATGAAAAGTGGTATTTGTGACCCTGATCCTCAGGACATCCTTTCAGATAAAAGCCTTTTATTTTCCGAAGTGTTCTTCACATCAGTCATTAGTGCAATAATTCATTACACAGTCTATCTTCATTTACAATCCATTTGCTACACACCACCACTGAAAAAGATGGAAAAAAATCCATTAGACATAACCCAGGCTTTCTCCTACCAGCAGGGATCAATCAAGCAGCCTCATGGTCATTTCCTATTCATTATAAAGTGATTGTGTGTAAACATTTCAACACTATTTTTAAATGATAATAAACAAGTCGTGATTAATTACAGAGGTTAGATAAAGATATGGGAAGGGAAGAAGGGAAGGGAGGGGCAGGAAAATGAAACAAAGATGCCTGATAGTCAAGCTTTGTGGTATTTGTAAACTCAGTTGGTCCTGAATGATGGATAAGTTTCAGAAACCTCAAAACCCAAAGAATGCATAATGTTAACTTAATAGATTCTTTTGGGCCTGGGTTACCACAGTATTTACTGCAACAGTACATTCATGGTAATAACATAATAGTACCTTTCATCCCCAAATCTCAAATATTTGCACATTTATAAACTATCAATTTCTAAACCAACTGCTGAATAACATTCCAGTACTTGCTTTAAAACAGAGCACTTGAGAGATTTCTCAAAGGTAACATAGTAGAGTGGCAACTCTGTATATTAGATGGTAAAGGTATATTTTTAAGAAAGGGTGAAATAAAATATTCTGTATGGAAATTAAATGGGGAAATGACACTGTACAAAATTTTCAACTGAGACCTATTGAAGCAACAATAAGTGCAATTATACAGATTTTCTTTTTCAGAAATTAAAAGGAGAGAAATATATTTACTTTTAGTTTACCTAGAGAAACATAGATATGCCAGTGTTACTATCTTTCTAGTTTTCATATTTACTTGTTTATAGCTGGATGTTGCAACTACAGAAAAGCTAAATCAAGCATATTATTGTGTGCAGTAAGAAAACAATTGTAGAATCATGAAATTTCAAACTGGAGGAGTATTTTAAAACATACTTACTTTGGTTATTCCACAGTGTCTTATTTCCAACTTTATATGTAAACAGTTGCACATATGCAAGGATATGAGTGGTGAAAATCTTAACAAAGTTTTATGGTTTTAGAAGGAGCTGTGGCAAAGAAATTCAGCCTAACAGAGTTAACTATGTCCCACACATTGAGAAAAGATTAATGTTTTCTATATGAACATTTTTTAAAGCTCAAAAAAATTTGTTTTACTTGGAATATATTCAAAGTAAACCACTGCAATGATCAGGTCTTTGAAAAGACATTTATATATCCTAAAATCCAGGACGATAAAAATCTGCCCTCATTTTTCTGTTAAGAAATCATTGCCTCTTAACTGCTGCTTTGTTGAAAATGACCACCAAGTCACCATCGTCTCAAAAAGAAATAAAATTAGAACATTGTTAGTGGTAAGAGACTTCTTACAGGTTACCTTCTGGTATGACAATTGAGGGCAGAGAAAAGCAGAGCACAAATAACAAGCTTAAACCCAATTCTATTTTATTTATCTTAAGAGAATCACTTGATGAGCCTTTGATAAACTTTTTGATAAACTTTTAGCATATACTTTTTTTTTTTAATCCAGACTTAGTCTACTAGGCCAACCTAAATCAAGGTAAACAAACATTTTATAGTGATAGAGTGAATGTTAGTTTTAGTACTTTATTGGGTGTCATGTAACATCTTGGGAAAGCTGCCTTTATTTGGTCTATGTTTATTTGTTCCATAAATAGATGTGATAATCATGACTGTTTTATATAATGCTTGTTTATGTAGTAGAACATAACTATGCAATGGGTCCCGGGAACATTGTTATATTTGTTTGCTTCTGTTTTCCCAAATTGATGAAAGAAGCAAAACATTCTCATACATTTTTAGTTTATAGTAGCTTTTGGATTAATTCAATCTTACAGCACTTTAGCAAATGAAAAGTGTATTTTCCACAAATCATTCTTTTAATTACAGAATGTTCATCATCCGTGAGGGCTTACTGTGTCTATAAAACTAATGAAGTACAATCATAGGTGTTAATGTCAGCAGTTTCCTGCTGTTTATCAGGTAGCATTCAGTACTGAAAAGCTAGTGCCTAATGCTTTTATTTGTTGTCTAACATTTTAAATTGTTGATACTATCGAGTAGGTAGACAATGAATCAAATTATCTCTTGATATTTCTCAAGCAACAAAACCCAATTTTTCTTTGTAATCAGCAATATAAAATACAGGGATTTTTAAACAAAGTTGCTGCCAGCATCTCAAAGGCAATTATTCTTTTCCTATCTAGAGACAGCCTCTACTTTTGAATATTTTTTCCTTTTTCTCCTACAATAACCAAGTAGAAAGTACTCATGTGTAAGTACTCACAGGAATAGATCAACAAAACTTGATTGTAGAGCACTTATATTCTATAACAGTGCACACTGTCCTTCATTATCAAGATCTATGGATGGGAATTAGAATTCAACATTCTATTTTTATCTAACCTAGAGATTTTGTCCTGCTTAATCAATTTCTTCCTTACCCCCAATTGCAAAAAGAAAAAAGAAAACAAAATATTTTCACATCCATGTTGACTACCAATTTTCTAAAATAATATACTTAAGCTTCAAGTGAATCAAAACTATTTCTTCATAAAAATGACAAAGGTGTTTCAATAATTAAGAGGAATTAAGCATCAGTAATTCTCATTAATTTCTCCTATCTCACAAAGAAATTAAATAGGACTAAGAAAACAAAAGCTTCTATATTTACTTTTCTTATAGTTTTCTTGCTTGATCAAAACCTATGCACTTCATTTTCCTCATTGATCTATTCAAAATAAAACATTTGCTTTGTATGCATGTATGCTATGAAAATTGAAATATGAACTTATGTGGAAAATGTTTAAGAATAAAAGTATAAATGAGTACTGTAAATATTATAAAGTATAGAGAAAGCACACCAACTTTTGTCACAGTGAGCAATCTTTTGACTTAGGAGTGAAGGTTAAAAATTGTGACTTTATTTTCAATGTATCGTCACAGTTTGGTTCACAAATTTACATAATTCACTATAGATTCAGCATTGAGCAGGGTTCTGAGACCTGGATAAAATTCAAAAGGTTAAAACATTTTTTAAAAAGAGTAGAAACTCTCAATAAATAAAATAAGAATCATTAAATGATTGAGAACAAGATGCCAAGTATACTATTATTTGGACTCAGTAAGGACAAAATCTCAGCAGAGATTTTCCTTGAAAGTTGAAAAAATAATATCAAAGTCTTTGAAGGAAAATATATGAGAATTTATTAGTTAATTTATTCAGTACATATTTGAATATATTTAAATCAGGAAAGGACCATCAATTTGTTTCGTAAGGTGAAGAATGGGTTGGTAGTAAGCAGAACCAATAGCAAGAAGAGAACAGAGAGTTGGGTAGTGGGGCTGTATGGAAATCGTGGAAGGTGATAACTTCTGACTATGGTCATAGCTATGGGTAAGAATAAAATAGATCAAATGTATAAGTAAGATGACCACATAATTTATCATCCCAATCTTGACGTTTTTCAGAATGAAACAACATCCTGGGATAACAGGCATAAAGTAGATTGCCTTAGAAAAGCAGGATTTAACTGTACCCTACCTAGAGATAATATAATAGATTATTATAATAGATTATTTAACTTGTCAATTGAATCTAAAAGGGTCAGATAAAATAATTGGATAGGACTAAATATTTTTGAGGAAAGAAACAAAATGCAAGAGGAGTAGCCCAATCTGATTTTAAAATGTGCATTATAGAGTAACAATACATCACACAGTGTGGTATGATATTAGGGCATGTTAATCAACCTAACATCTACTAAGGATTTCAAACCTATTTCCAGATCAACTGAATGCTGAGACATATGGGCCTGTACTGAATCAGCTGTACTGTACAGCCACAGCCACACTAGAAGCGTTTTGTAAGGAGTAAATGCTTGTGATTGATGACAACTCAATATTTTATTGCTCTACTCATTTAGTAATATTTATTAAGCCTTCACTATGTGCTAAGACCATGCCAAGCAATGAGGGTGCAACCATAAAAAATAAATAAATAATGTTACCTAAAAGTATCACTCTAACTTTGTTCTTTATTTTATAAGGGGGCCACTGACTTATTAAACGTCATGTAGTCATTAGATCAGTCGTATAGTTATTGTCCAGTTACTTATCCAGTAGATCCCAGAATGGATTTATTATGGAGAGGTCATTGAGAAATACCCTCTAGACATTGTACGAGCATAGACCATATGATATTCTAAACAGCTGCTCTGTTTCTGTCTCAAGAGTATTAGGAATTCTGTTATTGAAAAGGACTCCTTTACAGTACCGGCTACTAGAAAGGCTGAGCTGACTTTATTACCTATTCCCAGCTCCTGTGATGATATGAGTATATATGTGTCTAGATGCATTGGTGACTTCATTATATACTTGCCTTTGATTTATTTATAATTTCTTATTTGTTATATTTTCCATTTCCTTAAACTCACTTCAGTCTCATGCTATTAGGGCATATTTTTCATGTGTTAAATCCCTTATGAGAAAGGCAGGGTCTATTTCATAGAGTATTTCTAAAAGTCCACATATTAGAAAATCCAATTAGATATAATTCATATTGCATATAAGAAAAATATATGGTAATAGTACCACAAAACTGTTTGAGGGAAAAACTACTTCATAAAATGAATGTTTAATAAATAGGATAACAAATTGGTTATTTAAAAACCAATAATTTAGATTCATAGTTCATATCATATATCACTGTAAGGTTCACATTACTGTCTTAGCTTGGGCTGCTATAACAAATTACTTTAGAATGGGTAGTTTAGACACACACATTTTTTTTTAATTTCTTGAGGCTAGAAGGTCCAAGGTTGAGGTAGCAGAATGAGGTGGCAGTCCATTCAGTTCCTGGTCAGGGCTTATTCCTAGTTAACAGATGGCTATTTAGTTCCTTTTCTCATGTTCCTGATACAAAATACTCAACACCCAAAGTTAAAGGAGTAAAGGTTTATTTAGCTCACAGTTTGTACAGGTGTCAGTCCATAATTGGCTGGCTTATCAGAAAGATCATAAAGTTTGACTCCATATCTGCTTAGAAATGTGGGCAGGCTAATTAATTTATCTGGGGTATTTATTTTCTAGGAGATTAAATGGAAGATATCAATACCTAATATTCTGAATATTAAAAGATTTAATATATGATAGTTTTAGTATTTTCTATGGAAAATGTTTTAAAAGATCAAATATCACATTAAGTTTAAGAAATGAGTCTTCCTGGGTGAAACCATATGTATTTCTTAGGGTTCTCTAGAAGAACAGATTCAATATAAAATAGATGTATGATTATAGACAGGATTTGTTAGGCTTACAGAATCAGAATCAAAGAGTCCCAGTGGCCATCTCCCTGATCAGAGATGAAAGAATCCAAATGGCCTCTGTAAGCTGGAGAGCCAGAGGGGCCCATACCAGTTGAAGGTCAAAGGCCTGGAAGCTCACTGCAAAGTCATGGATATGAGTCGTTTCAAAAAGCTAGGGCTGTGGATTTAGCTCAGTGGTTCTGGCAGCTGCCTTGCAAACCCAAGGTCCGGAGTTCAATCCCTAGCTCACGCGCGTGCACACAAACACACACACACACACACACACACACACAAGCCAGCATGTGGAGTGGAAGCCTAGAACATCTATCCTGGAAGCATAAAGGAAATGGAGACCAAAGACCAAAGGCAATGGCAACAGTGATGCTCCCTCTTCCTTTCCCTTTTTATTCTGTCCAAGCTAGGAGTCTATGAGTTGGTACCACCCACATCTGGGCAGGTCTTCTCCCCTCAGTTGCTGGCCTGCATGTCAATCATCCACAGACACACCCAGAATTTACTAATCTGACAGTTCTTACTCAGGTCAACAATCAACAATCACACCATGCATCTGAAAAAATTCTGGAAAGAATTTTGGATAGTGTTAAATTTTGATTACCTGAAGAGCAAAAGTTGTTAATGAATATTTTATTTTTCATCTATAATATGATATTATCTGTGAAACCTACTATATCTGTATCTTCATATATAAATATACACACAAGGCTTAGGATACAAGTTTTATGAAAACAGTTGTGGTTTTTATGCTCCATCTCATTCTACAATATGAGGAGCAAGAGAGGACTTGTCATGGGGAAGGATAGAAGAGGCCTGGGAAGGAAAAAGACTCCAAAGTGTGGAGTAATAATGGGACTAGGGAGTATAAGATGGAAAAAGAATTTTTTAAAAACATTTTTTTAAGGATTGACTGAGCTTCCTTAATACACAATTGGTATTTCGTTTCACTAAAAGATAGAAAACACAGGAAACACATAGAAAATGGTGGATAGGCATGGCCAGACCCTACCACAGCATCTTGTAACTTCATTAGTTCGGGCACCAGTCATATTTTACTGCTGTCTCTTGAAGTATCATTCACATTGCAGAGAGCATGGTCAAGAGTGGTGAAGAGTACCGCCAGGGACCAAAATTGGTCAGCCTGGGATTTGGGCTGAATTATATACTAGATGTGTCTCAAAATCTCTGGTCATTATACTTTGAGCAGCATTCCCTATAGCTAGGCATAATGTTAACCAGTTCAGACAGATATGGAGCAGAAAGCCAACCATGCAAAATGTTGTTGAGAATTAACATTTCATTAGTACATGTTGAAGAGCAAAATAAAAGATGGATAATAGGGAGTAGGGAGACAGATCTTTCGCAAATAGGAAGGGTACTGAAAGTTAACATTTCTTTGCATGTTTCTCTAGTTTATAGTTCCTTATAAAATTTTTACAAGCTTTATGAAACAGTGGTAGTGAAATAGTCTGTCAACCTAAATCTTCCTGATTCTTCAGGATCTTTGGCTATAGTCAGATGATAGAGCATTGCTTGAAAGATTTTTAATTCATCAATTTAAGTATACTTTTTAAATTCATCAATTTAAACACATATACTGTATATTAATATACATATTGTATCTCTTGGCACTTACGGAAATTATTTCTTAGCACCTATGATTCAATATTTTTTTGCCTACCCCATCTATTTTCTATGTATATATACATGCTTTTTTGAACTTGCAATCCTCCTGCCTCAGATTTTGTATCTTTACATACCTTGATAGAATTGGAAACTCTATCATTATACCTGATGGAGCACCTGTATTTTACTATCCAAGACTCTACTCATTTTACTTAGAGATTTTTTGTTAGTGTTTAGGAATATTTAGCCAAACTCATTTAGTCAAGGACTTATTGCCTGTCAGAGATCTGAAAACTTTACTCCTGAGGGAACCACAGCAGAGACTGAGAATTATTGCCATCCCCTCCCTTTACGTGTTTTCTGGGTTTACTCTGCTCAGACTCTTTTTAAATAAATGATTTACAGATTAGCAAGTAAAAGAAATTTGTTTCAAATAAATTTCAAATATTCAAATAGTTTTGTATGTCTTTGGGTAACTATTGATAACCTCTAGTGGCAGTTTACAAGCACGATTTTCTTTATATCCAGCTGTAGCCCAGGTTCACTTATAACTCATTTAGAATTGTAGTGTATCCACAGATAAAAGAAAGAGTGGATTAAATGTTTATTAAATTAGATTGGAGGGCCAGGGATTTAGCACAGTGTTTCCGCCACCTGCCTCACAAGCGCAAGGTTCCAAGTTCGATCCCCAGTACCAATAAATAAATAAAAAATAAATAAGACTGGAGCCATGTCATTTAGGAACTTAGCCCTTGAAAACTGAATTAGTGTGAAGTAGCTCCTCAAGCAGAAAAGAAAAAAAGCAATATACTTAGCACATATTTGTTTTGGGAGAGTGGGCATAGGATGTGTAAGGAGCTAAACTTTCTTCTGCCTGATGACCTCTTGAGATAGATTTTCCACCATTACCTCTCAAATTGCCTTAAATGTTTAATTATACTTTATTGTTAGCTATGTTGTGAACAGAATTCTAAGATTGTTTTAATCCTCTTAAATGCAAATAATTGGATATGTGCTTATATTTTCCAAGAGAAAACATAGGTCTAATGAATCTTTGAAAATTGAGATATCTTCATATAAGGAGATTTGAAATGAGTGAAATAGAATTGTGCAATTTAAATAGACACACACATGGGTTAGGGAGAGAAAAGAGAGCTTAGCTATAGAGCTTATCTTAGTTCTGGATCTGGATCTGGATCTACACTTCTGTCTTCATCTTTGCATTTCTCCTAAAGAACTGAGATGGCTTAGAAATCCAGCAGTCTCAGAATCTAAAATCGCATGCTATGAAAAGATAACATGATTTTAAATAAAAACACACCATGAAGAAACAAAATAGAGTGGAAATCAATATGGAGATACCTCAAAGAACTAGGACTAGAGGTCCCATTTGACCCAGCTATTTCCCTGCTGAGTATCTTCCCAAAAGAATTAAAAGAATCATACCACAGCAATATATGTCCACCCATGTTTATAGTGGCACAGTTTGTAATATCTAAAGCTTGGAAGCAGCCCAAGTGGCCATCAACTGGAAACTGGATAAAGCAGATGTGGTTTTTTTACAAAATGGAGTACTACCCAGCCATAAAGAATGAAAAACTAGAGTCATTTATAGCTAAATGGATGCACATTGAGGCCATACTCTTAAGTGAAATAAACAAGACACACGTGTAAATAATGAATAGTTTCTCTAGTGTGAGAAACTGATAGTGTAAATAAGGGTTAAAATGATTAAAATGAGTAATTGATAATTTGAAATGGGGAAAAAAGGTCCAAAGCGGTAGGGGTGAAGGGAGGGGAAGGGGAAAGGAAAGAAGGGAAAGGAAAAACTATGAGAAAAGAAAAAAAGTGGAAATGATGTCTATGTAAATAGGGAAGGGTGGAGGGGGTGAAGGGCGCACAGGTAATGGGGAAAAAATAAGAATCAAGATACATCATGTACAGGTATAAACACTCAATGATAAATGTAAATGTATTGTATACCTAAAATGTACCAATAAAAGAACTTAAGAAAAAAAAAGAAACAAAATAAGAATAGACAAAACTCCCCATTCTGCAGAAAAAGAATCAAGAATAAATATGCAGGCCACAAAATCTGTTCCATAATCACCAAAGTTAAAATAAAAACATGTCAATTACATTATAAAGACTATAAATAACAACTCCTCAGGAGAACCAAAACTTTAACCACCACATAGCTCTCAAATAAGTTTCTTATATGGAATTTTATATTAAAATGTCCTAAATAAGATGGGTATATATTGGTATTGGCACACACTAGTAGAGATATATGTTATGTATATAATGTTATATATATGCAATATTTATATGTATCAAAATAATGTATATAGTCCAAGATATAATCCATTAACAATGGTAAATTTCCATTTATTTTTGTTGATGGTTTTTTTCTCTAAAGGATCATTTTAAATTTTTTTGATTTGGAACCAAATTTTTTTTTTTGTACCAGTGATCGAATTTAGGACCTCACACTTGCCAGGCCGGCACTGGGCTGAGCTAAATCCCTGACCCTGGACCCAAATATCTTAACAAAATATCTTTAACTAACTTTCCAATGTCTGCAGAGGATTTGTACAAATAAGCTTTGATAAATAAAATTATTCCTTCTTTTGACAGAGTGTCATATCAAATCTAGAGATGCGTGGAACATGCCATTGCTGAGAAAAATAAACACCAATAGTTTCTAACCTCTCTATAGCTGGTGTAGTTTGTGTATTGTGTATGTGAACATTTCCCTCAACCAAGGTGGAATTTTCATATCTTCCTGGAGTGCCCTCAGCCTCCATTGCATTTGCTTGAGGGTGACTCTAATAGTCATACCTCTCAACAGTGCAGGATAGAGCTGGAGATGTTTGACCATTTCAAATCTTTGCTTCCTGTTTCCTTCTAGAGTAACTTTGATGTAAGGAAAGACATATAGATCATTTGAATAAAACAGAGAATCTAGAAATAGAACCACACATATATGGACCACTGAGTTTTGAAAGATTATTTAACATTAGCATTTTATAAAATATAAACTCAATTCAAGAGCTGAGAAAGAGATAGTGTTTACAGCAAATGGCACTAGAACACCTGGTATCCGTATATAAAAAATTAACCTCAACCCTTTATTTCCATAAATGAAAATAACTTGAAGGGATCTATGAACCTAAATAAGAAAGCCTAAAAGTGTAAAACTTTAAGAAGAAATTATGAGGGAAAGTATTTATGAATTCAGGGCAGGCAAGAACTACCTAGGATACAAAAGACATGATGTATAAAAGAAAAAAATTGATAAATGAGATTCCATCAAAATTTAGAACTTTAAATGACATCATTAAAATGAAAAGTAGTCCTTAAGCAGACCATATTTACAATCCATATAACCTATGAGCAGAATATATAAAGAATTCTTAGAGCTCATTAATAGACAACCCAATTAAAATGTAGACATAAGAAGATGATAAATAGCCAGTATAGCACAAGGAATGCTGTGCAACTCTAGAATCAGAAAAAAAACTAATCAGTACAATAATAAGATTGAATTATACACTCATTAGGGAGATGAAGTTAAAAGTCTTAAAAGCCTTGTCATGACCTTTTTTTTTTGTTGGATTCTCCCCCTTTGCATTTAATTTGTCACACCCAATGGATTCATTCTGCTGGGTTTCCTGGGGTTGTGATCCTCATTGTCTTGTCCTAGGGTATTGTCTAAAATTTTTTGGAGTGCCAGCTTGGTATTCATGAATTTCCTAAGGTGCTCTTTATCATGAAAGTATCTTATTTCTCCATCAATTTTGAAAGATAGTTTTGCAGGGTACATCAATCTGGGTTGGAGGCTGTTTTCCTTTAGGGCTTGGAATATATCACTCCAAGCTCTTCTAGCCTTGAGGGTTTGCAGTGAGAAGTCTGTTGTGATTCTGATGGGCTTTCCTTTGTATGTGATTTGTTTCTTTTCTCTCACTGCTTGTAGAATTTTGTTCTTCTGTTGGATTTCTGAAATCCTAACTGTTTTATGCCTATGTGTAGATTTCTTTTGATCAGGGCTAGTTGGAGTCCTATATGCCTCACTTATCTGTATGTCAAGTTCTTTTCCCCTCCTTGGGAAGTTTTCTGCCATCACTTCTGTGAAGAGTTTTTTTTTATGTCATCTGCACTCTCTCCTCTTTCTTCATTGACTCCGATCAGTCTTATGTTATTCTTCTTTGCATCATCTAGCAGCTGCTGGATTGATTTCTCATGTTCCCTTACAATTTTAAAGCAATTTTTCTTTTCCTCCTCACTAATCACAATCTTATCTTCTATATGTGAAATTCTATCCTCACATTGGTTCATTCTACTGTGCAGACTTTCGATGGAGTTTTTAATCTCTTGGAAATCTATTTGCATCTGTTTTATGGATTCCATTTGTTTCCTATGTTGGGATTCCATCATGTTCCTCAGATCCTCTATTTCTTTATCTGTGTCCTCTCTAGATTTATTAATCATGTCTTGCACCATGAGCAAAATCTTTGCTGTTATCTGAGTAATTATTTCTGATTTCATTTTTCCCAGGTCCTCTTTTGTTGCCAGTTCAGAGAGTCCAGGTGGTTAAGTATCAGATTGTTCCATCTCGTTTCCCTTTGGGGTTGCTGTAGGTGATCTGGAAGTCTGTTTTTGAGGCTTGTTTACATGTCTTCTCATTTCCACGGGTGGGGGGGGTGCTTCTGGCACCCACGTGGCTCCCTTTCTCTGCTGTAGGACCCTGGGATAGCAGCAGGGAGCTCCCTTCCAGGTGCTGGGACCAGCTCAGCTTCTCTGCCGTAGGAGCCTGGGATGGCAGCAGGGAGCTTCCTTCTGAGTGCTGGGACCAGCTCAGCTTACTGTAGCTTTAGAAGTCTTAAAATTAGATACTAAATGTCTTCCAACACTGTTTTTGTTTTTGTTTTTAACTTTTCTAGGTCCTTTGTACTCCTATATAACTTTTAAATTTCAATATCCAATTCTTCATTTATAGCAAGTATACAGAAACCTGAATTTTTATATATACCTTGTGTTTTCTAATCCTGCTAAATTCAAGTACAAGTTCCAGGGGCTCCTAGAGATTTCTTAGTATCTTCTCTGTAGATGATCATTTCATCTACATATAAAGATTTTGCTTCTACCTTGCCAATCCTATCCTAATTGTGTCATTTTATTGCCAGACTATTTTGGTGGGGCCTAGGTTTCAAAGTTTAATGGACAGATAAAGAGTAAGCATATCTGCCCTTGTTCCCCACCTTAAGGAGAAAGCATTGTATCTTCTCCATTCATATAAGGTGTTCTCGCTGGAAGTATGGAGTACCTGTCTTTAATCTGTTGAGAAGGTTCTGTTCTACTTCTAGTCTCCTGATAGCTTTTACCATGAACAGCTGTAGAATTTAGTCCAATACTTTTTCTCCAACTAGTGACAGGATCATATGGCTTTTTCCTTTCCTCTGTTAAAATGATGACTTTTGAGGTTGGATCTTCCAACGCTGAACCAACACTGCCATCTCTATAACAAAACCACTTTCTACATCCTGCCAGATCTGACTTCTAATAGTTTGTTTTGTTAAACAAATTTCTATCTATGTTCATACTTTTTTCTTCTTTTATCTTTATCCAGTTTTAGGATTAGCACAATGTTGAGTTCCTAAAATGAGGGGAGAAGTGTCCCTTCTTTTTTCTGCTTTAATTGTTTGATATAATTTATCAGTTAAAATGTATATGAGCTTGCTGTTGTCATATAGGTAGGTTTTCAAGCTAGGAATATACTTTCTTTAATAGGTGCTATTCAAATTTTATATTTCCTCCAGAGTTAGTTTCATTAATTTGTCTTCCAAGGTACTTCTTAGAAGTTGTCAAATTTATTTCAAAACAGATTTTTGAAATATGCTTTCTATATCCTTTTAAATTCTGTAAAATCTGTGGTAATGTCTCCTAGACGTTGATATTGTAATTTATAAATGTATAATTGATATTGTGTAACAGGAAGTAAAGGTCTAAAGGAGCAGGGGAAGCAGGAGGGGTAGGAAAAAGGAAAAAAGGGAAAAGAAAAAACATGAGAAAAGGAAAAAAATGGAAACAAAGTCTTTGCAAATAGGGAAGCATGGAGGGGGTGAAGGGAGGACAAGGAAAGGGGGAAAAAAAGAACCAATAAACTCATGTATGGTACAAGATCGGAATGAGGAATGCAACTGTATTTTATACCAAAAATGTACCAATAAACTTAATGGAGGGGAAAAAAAAGAATAACTATTATTAGAATGACTTTGATACTTACTTTGCTCTCCTTTTATCTGAATTAAGTGAGAGTTAGTATAGACTGCACCCAGTGTGATTTGCCCCAAATTAGCACTTCCTCCAATTCTTTGAACTGCCACCTGGGGCACAAACATAATATGAGGAAGAGGTAGAGGATCCTGTTCTCTCTGCTGACCCAGAAGAGGTTGTGTGGATTCTTAAAACAGCAGGGAACATTAGTTTCTGTTTGAAGGACTTGACTATTCATTTTGTTTTCCTGTGGTGGTCTTTGACTTGGAAATTTACATAGGGTCATTTTTAGTACACACACACACACACACACATGCAAAAAAGACAAAAAGAACAAACAAAACCCAATCCCGACTCAAACATTAACACTTCTAACAGGTATGTCATTATGATTCCAAATGAAATATTCTCAGGTTTTAGGAATAGAATAATATTTTGCTGAGGATTCCAGCATTTTTCAGAATGCAAGTCATTTTTTCAGAGCCAAATAATTTAACTTTTAGCATCTCTTGCTTGAGAAATCACCACTATAAATACCATATTTTTTGTTTGTTTGTTTTTTGGTACTGGGGATGGAACTCTGGACCTTGAGCTTGCAAGGCAGAACCACTGAGCTAAATCCTCGGCCCTATAAATACTATATTTAAGGAGCTTCTACAGACATTTAAAATATTGTTAAGTATGTAAAATATTGTTTTCTTTTTCTTTTTTTTTTTTGGTACTGGGGATCAAACTCAGGTCCTTATGCTTACGCAGCAGGCAGCAAAACCACTGAGCTAAATCCCTAGCCCAGTAGAATATTGTTATATGTAGTATATATGGAAAATACAGATATATTCACATATATGGGTATCTGTACATATGTATAGTATAGATACCTATGCATTTATATAATGCATAGGTATCTATATAGATTATATGTATATTATGATTTATATATAGATATTCCCCACGAAACTCATGAGCTCATAGGTGAGGCTATTGGAAGAGGATTGGACCACAGATGCTGTATAGCTGACTTGCTGTTAGGAAGTGAAAGCTGATCCAAACAGGCAGATAGATCACTGGGTGTGTGACCTGGAAAGGTAGATTCCCCCTCCCCAGCTCCTCCATCTTATTCTGCTTCCTAGCAACAGTGATTTGAGCAGCTCTCCTTGTCCAGTTCCTTCTACTATGCCATCTGCCTTGGAGCCAGCCAACTATGGATCAAAAATGTGAGCTAAAATAAATCTGTCATTCTTTAAGTTGCAGGTGTCAGGTATTTTGTCCCAGCGACACGAAAGTAACTAAAACAATATTTAAGATAGATAGATAGATAGATAGATAGATAGATAGATAGATAGATAGAACCTGTATAATCATGTAAAATCAAGCACATATTAAATGTTATTTAATAGAGTCCTTGATATAATTCCATAGTTCTTCAGAGATTTGAAGCCCACTGCTTAGGGACAGCTGACTCACTGGGGTAACATAATCTACTTTAAACTGGCTAGCAGCCTGGAACACTTTCTTTGTCTTTTGGAAGTAGTTGTACTTTTCTTTTGGTTGGGTCACTGAAGTCCCAAGCTTTGCCATAACACCATGGGAAACTACTTATTTTTGTGTTGTCTTTTCTTGAAACACGAAGTCCATTCCACAATTCTAAAATCAGTTCTGAGGTTGTCTCACATAGCCCTCAGTGTTTATAACTTGATTCTGACTTTGTGCTGCCTGTAATGTTATTCAATCAGTAATTTCAGGGAGACACCAAGTCTGAAGAACATTTTTTTTTATTCCTAACTGCCTTTTAGTGTTACATACAGTAAAGCATCACATGAGGGGAGACTTTCTACTACTCTCACAGAAATAGATGTCACTCCACAGTCCTGTGTTTGAAGAGGCCATTGTCACCAAAGTCTCTCTCTTTGACCAACACTTGAGTATATCTAGCCCTGCTGATACAAGGTGGGACACACTCACCTTAGTAAACTTAAACATTCTTCATAACCTTTTCCCCAATTCTCAAAGATATCCAATCCAGTGACATTCTTCCTGCATAGAGACTGAGATGCTGCTGCCTTCACAGTGGGAGAACTATAGGTATTCAGGCAGGTCTGTTTCCCTCAAAAATTCCTGTTCATAGATAATTAAGAAAATTACATATGCTCAAAAATCAAGTTTAGAAAATTGAGGTCATAGTAAATTCTCATTATCAAGGAAATAAAATTTCCATCTCTCGATAGTTTTGAATGAATGTAGTGGTTTCTGGATTTTTTTCATCCCCTTACCAACAGAGTAAATTTCCAGAAGACAGGACTATTTATTACTGCTCTAGAATTATTCCTGAATGTCAAATAAGACAAAAATCATGCAGCCAGCAGTTTTCTAAATCAAGTATGATCTCAACAGTACTGCATTGTCATTATCTGGTAGCTCTGCATGCCTGACTGATTTTAATACCTTTGATACCTTCCACTGAGCAGTTTTCTTGGACCTGATTCCTTTATAACTAGAGCCACTTTGTAAGCTTCAAGGTTATAGTGCAATTTGAGAGGCTCTGAGAACATTTTTACAAGATCCTTACCACTACTAAAGCAAAGCATTCCATTCTTATCTTGGCTTAATGAATTATCAGTGAAAATTTAAAACTTTAGCCTGAAAATAATATATAGAACACAATTATTTGAATTATCTTACTAATGCTTTACCAAAAACATCTGGCAGAGGAACAGCAAAGACCAGCAGATGTGTAAGGGGTAGCTCCTCTTGAAGGGAAAAGGAATTTTGAAGAGTGACCACAAACAGCCTTTTCTACCATATAGCCCTGAATAGCCATAGGTAAATTCTGCCTGTTGACCTCAAGCATCCATGTGTCAAGCCAAAGTGAACAGGAAATAAGTTTAGGAAGCCATGATGATGACAAGAATGATAGAACCTCCTACCACTTGGTGAGTTAATAGTCTGGCATATTACACATTCTACATTTGCTATCTCTGAACTTCATAGCATCTTTAAAGAGTTCACATTTTTTTGCCTAAAGATTAAAGATTTGAACTCAAGATTCAAAGATAGCAAATCATTTCCTATGACATTTCCCAAAAATATTATTATAAAAGTAAGGCTATGTTCATCCCTTATTATTATTTTAGTTATATTTCTTTTAGTTCCTTAGTAGCAATATGATGGCTGATATTTGTTGCATGTGTATTGAAGTATAGCCTCACACCCCACTGAGAACCTTCTGTGGATTGAGATTCCAATACCCCTTGGAATCAGTGCTACTGTTGTACTCAGTTCACTAATAAGGAATCAGTGAATGGGAGAAGTTATGTAACTTCTATAAAAGCATGCAAAAGGCAAAAGCAGGTTTCAATTCAGCAATTAATGACTTCAAGAGTTTTTTTATTACTTTGCCATAGAATTTACTTCACAGTTGGGAATACTACATAAATCCCAGAAAACCATTTGCTCTCAAAAAATCTTAATGGAAACATACAAAATCAGTAACACGGGAGATAATATGGTAGTTTTAGTAAGATACAGAAAGTAATTGGGATTGAACAAGTGTGATGGTGTGTGTGTGTGTGTGTCTGTGTTAACAGAAACACCATTCCTATCTTTAACTTCTTTCTCACACATGAAGGCATTTCCCCACATAAAGCACAGTGTTTCTCAGGACTAGTTATTAAAGTTGATCTTCTCAAGAAGATAACCACTCAAAGGATTGATCTAATACAACTATCTTATAAAAAAGATTTTAAGATTTGAAAATGTCCTGGTGCTAAAATGTCACTAAATAGGATTATTTCTTTTTTCACGAGCTGTTTACTTTGGGGTTTTTGTGGTTGTTGTTGTTTGTTTTTGTTTTTGGTACGGGGGATCGAACTCAGTGCCTTGTGCTTTCGAGGCAAGTGGCAGAACCACTGAGCTAAATCCCCAGCCCGCAAACCATTTACTTTGGAACTTCTGAGTTGTGATTTTTTCCTTTTTCATCTCAGCTTCCCCTCAAATTATCTTTTCATGTTGTCTTTAATAACTATTTTAAATTCTATAATCTCTAATATTATTATTAGCTTTTTTATCCTAATATACTAGAAAATATATAAATAATTGTGTTTTTGTTTCCAAGCATTCAAAGTAAACTCAAAAATTGAACTTTGTAAAGTAACAATGTTTCAAAGTGTTATTTTCTTCAGCAGTGATATCCTCAGAAAATTTCTAACCCCAAATTTGAGGTATGAAGTATTCTAACACAAATTTTGAAATGCTATTTCCAAATGTTACTTACAAAGAGAGCAAACTACCCATGTAATAACTGTAATTTAGAGACAATCTATATAGAAATCATTTTCTTTCAAAATAGATCTTTCTTATAATAACTTTGTTTTTTGTTTTCTTATAACTTCTGTTTTTTGGTAAAATTGAGGATTAAAAGTTAACATAAGGGCTGGGGTATATCTTGTAGAGTGTCCAGCATGCATAAGGCCCTGGATCCCATACCTATCATGAAAAAAAAGCTAAAATTAGTAAAAAACATAAATTATTTTTAAACCACAAAATTCAGGTGTCCAATGATTTGTTTATATAACTTTTCAGTTAAATTAAACTTTAATCTTAATACATTATATGCTTCAATGCTTACTATTGTAAGAATTGTCAGTAAATACATCTGTACCTTTCCATGCTAAAGAGCTTGTTATTCATTGTTTGAAACCTTAATTATTTCAGTTTTTGCCTTCAAAAAATAATTTAGCAAAAATCATCTATCTCCTTACACTAATCAACAATATTATAATCCATTATTACAAACTCTTAATTGTCAAAAGACCTATAGATATGAGTATTTGGGTGATTAATATGAACATGTAATAATTTCCAAACAGCCCCTTGACATTTTTACAGCATTTCAGCCATGAGTTTATTTTGTTGTAAATTTTTCTCTTCAATATTTTGGTAGGAAAAGGGGAATATCTAGTCTTGGTAACATACTTTACATAATATATTCATGGAATTTTAAAATTTATACTATTGGAAGAAAAGCACAAGCTGAATTTACAGACTTATTGTATATTTAAGACTCTTAGGAATTTAGTAGTAAGAATCTTGGAAAGAAAATAGGCCTAGGGGTAAAAAAAAAAAAAAAAAAAGAATTATATTCTTGAGTATTTTGACTGTGTCTTGAAGCTCCAGTTTCCTTAAAAGTACAATTTTATATATATGTGCACTCATGTTCATAGTTTCACAGTTTGTAATAGCTAAAGCTTGGAAGCAGCCCAAGTGCCCATCAACTGGAAACTGGATAAAGCAGATGTGATTTTTTATAAAATGGAGTACTACTCAGCCATAAAGAATGAAAAATTAGAGTCATTTATAGCTAAATGGATGCATATCAAGGCCATACTCTTAAGTGAAATAAATAGGACACATGTGTAAATACAGAATAGTTTCTCTAGTGTGAGAAACTGATAGTGTAAACAAGAGTTAAAATGATTAAAATGAATAAGTGATCATTTGAAATAGGAAAAAAGGTCCAAAGACGAAGGGGTGAAGGGAGGGAAGGGGAAAGGAAAGGAAGGAAAGGAAAAACTATGAGAAAAGAAAAAAAATGGAAATGATGTCTATGTGAATGGGGAAGGGTGGAGGGGGTGAAGGGCGCACAGGTAATGGGGAAAAAATAAGAACCAAGATACATCATGTACAGGTACAAGCACCCAATGATAAATGTAAATGAAATTTATACCTAAAATGAACCAATAAAAGAATTTAAGAAAAAATAAATAAATTAATTAAATATTTTAGTCTTGCTAAAAAAAAAAAAAGTACAATTTTAAAATTACAACTTCCAAGGGGCTGGGGATTTAGCTTAGTGATTCTTCTGCCTGCCTTGCAAGCAAAAGGTCCCAAGTTCAATCCCTAGTACCAAAAAAAAAAAAAAAAATTACAACTTCCTTGTCTCCTTTCTACCTATCTTTATTTTTTCTGTCCTACCTCAGTTCACACATACAGAGAATCACAGCAAATTTTGGGGCATTTTCTGTGTTCTAATTCATCTGTTACATGTTTTGCAAATATAAAAATACGGACTACATAATTCACATTTATATGCCTTTACTGTATTTTATGATTGCGCTGTTACTATCGTCTCTACATATGACCCATCTTCGTCTGCTCCTGTTTATTTTTTTCCTAAATCATTTCAAATTACTGAGGAACGAGGTTTCCCTCACTTTGCAAATAATCGTTTTATAGCCTAGCAGCCTTAATCCTTTTATGCCTAGAATGGTTTTCAGGTGAGATGTACAGAGCTGGCTCCCTTGGCCACCATAAAAATCCAGTTTTAGAAGTACAGATCTCTCTTTTTAACAGGAGAGGTGGGGCTTGTACTTGGTTAAAGAAATTCCCATCACTGTCCCAGAATCTCTGTGGTTAACTGGTAGGGACTCAGTATATAATGGGTAGGTTGGTTATTTTCTACAAGGTAAGAGCTCCAATCTTTTGCCATTATGTATAGTATTTTATTTGTCTTATGTACTATAGTTTTTAAAATTTATGAACCATTGTCTGCTTCTAAATTTCTCTTAATTCTGTCTTTTCCCTTCTAATGCCATTGTCTCTATCAGCTTTCATTTGTTTTCCTCCAGATTATGGTAGCAGCCTGATTAGGTTTTATATTTCCAACTTTACCCTTTTTTAACAAGTCTCTATAATGTCCAGCATAGTAACCATTTATTGAATGCTTATGGGGTAAATGAATGAATTCATGGGGTTGTAAAGAATGTGTTAAATATTCAAGGTGTAATACTTACTAGACTCTAACACTTAGCTCACACAGTCACAAACCTATTTATTGAGACAGAATTTGGTAAGAAAGGATTTTTACCTCATGTTCCCAACTCTAAATATCAAACTTCCTACTTAACTAGACAATCCTGAATGTAGGGTTCCTGAGGGTGTAATTTTGTTGGATAGTGGGGGAATTCTAAACTCAGTGCTTTGCAAAATTTTTAAAGGATTATCAAAGGTGACTGAATCTCCACTCTGAAATGAAAAACATCTCCACATAACTGTGACACTTAAATATAGTGAATGATGAAGAAGATAGAACAGGCCCTGAGAACAACTGCCAATTTTTTCTCACCAGAGAGGGATGATAACCCTCCTCCATCTAATAATGGAATAGTTTCTGCTCTGTTCAACTTGGACCACCTGCAGTGTGTCCCAAATGATCTTATCTAGACTGGGTTGGCTGCATTTTACCTATGGACATTGCTTGTGTGTTCTGGGATTGGTTGTGCAATGCTGTATCATCTCTTTCTAATGTGAGCACTGTTTCAGAGCCTGCTCTGCTTTCTGTCACCTTTATTCCAAAGTAGGCTGTCCTGCATCATCTCTGAGCACTGTACTGATAGCTCCTTTTAGCTATAAGAGCATCTTCCTGCTTGAAGTATGAGGAAAAAAGAATTCCTCTTTGAACTAAAACATACTACTTTTTTTGTGTAGTTCCATTAAACATCTCTTTAAGCAAGAGCGGATCAAGATAGTATCATCAAACATATCAAGCATAAAATCATGTAGTTATACTAGCATAATAATTTTTAGATTTATCCTGAGTGTACTTTTATTGAATCTTACAGAGCCTTAGCCTCTACAGCGAAACTCAGAGCATCCAAATAAATTTTCTCTGCTTTTTCTGAAGACTTGTTAGGCCATGTGCTAAACTAAAACTTTCTGTGCCACTCCTCAATTTTATGCCTACAGCATCTCAGCTCTTTTTTCAGGGATAAAGACAAAGCAATTAAGACTAGCATGCAAGCAATATAGTCACAAGTTAGTTTATGTGTTCATGAGCAGAGAACTCTATGATCCAAACATCTTTGAAAAGCCTCATCTCTGAGCACATGAGGCTTTAGGGAGACACCCCATAACAGTCCACCCCTAGCCTTCAAAAGACTCATATCTATCTCTTTATGCAAAATCCATTTAGTCAATCTCTACAAGTTTCTAAAGTCCTAATACTTTCAGCATTGCTGAAAATTCAAGTCCAAAGCTTCCTCTGAGACTCAAGGCAAGCCCTTAGCGGTGAGCTCTTGTCAAAAGAGCTCTTGGCTGATTCCAAGACAGAAACAGTATTACAGAGCAGCCTGGGTAGAAGACAGCTGCTCATGCCATGGCAGACAAGAAGCGGAGAAAAAAGAGAAGAGCCAGGGTAGAAGGTATACTTTTACAAATCATGGCCCCAGTGACCTAACCAGGGGCTACATTCTAATAGTTAAGACTACAGGGGGATAATACCTTCATATTCTACTCCCTTTCCAAACACATGAGGTTTGGGGGACATCCCGTATCTAAATCATAACAAGTATAGTTAATTTAACTTATACACTTTTAAATTTCCCTTTATTTCCTTACTTTTAGACACACCTCTTATCTTTGTCACAGGCTGTTGAAATATTTGTCTTTCCTTGTTACATGTCACACTATCATTTATACTTTGTTCAGTGGCTAGAATGATCTATTTAGGATAGAAAACAAAATCTTCAATGACTTAGGATGTAAAGAACTTTCTTTGGCTATCACACAAGTAGAAACACTGTCAGAATCTTTGTTTTACTTTCAGCCAAGAATGGAATGTTAATAAAAAAATACTTAGTAAAGACCCAATGTTTACTTACATATCCAAAAATCATAGTATCATAGTCACCTTGCTTAAATAGAATGTCAACCTTGCTATGGAATTTATGGAATTGCCATACTCCAGCTTGGCTTCAAACATAGCCATCTGTTGCCTTGCTTTATTTATGAAAAATAATGAGAGGACTGGCCAGAATTAATTCAAAGTTAGATTTTAAAGGCAAAAAATCATATTCATTGCCTGCATGTAGTAAGTTATGGAGCCTACCCTTTTCGACCTTTCATATTTGTGGTTACTACTGATGACTACAGCTTTTCCAATGGTTCAATAATACATACTTATCATTAACATGATAAATATTTCCCTTATGTGTAAGCAGTGTTTGTAATGGAGGACAAGCCTTGTTGCAGTGCAAACATCAATATGGTGCTATTAATTCCCAAGGGAGACATTTTTCAAATAAGAACCTCTCACAACAGTATTTTTCAGAAGAACATATGACTCTTGTTAACTGGCACACACAGAAGACACATGTGCCTAAGAGAGGGGTACAAAGACCACCCAACAGGTGTCACAAGATACCCCTAGACAATCATTTTGTAACGATACACAACAGACTAGTGTTTATCAAAAAGAAATAAATTGAGACAATAAGTAAAAAATTTCTATACGTTGAAAATCATCTACTAACCATTTAAAGAAAATTATTATATAGTATGTAGTCTTAGCATATCTAACATAAAATGCTTTTCAGCAAGTTGAATTGTACTTGTATTTCCAAAACAAAGTAGCTCAGGATAATTCCACTGTTTGAAGTTTTACCTTAGCAGCAAATTAAAGTTCTAGTTGCGCTCGGGAAAAATAGTTTGTCAAATATTTGTATTTTTCTGCCAGGGATTTATCTCAGTGGTCCCATGACTGTCTGGCAAGTGCAAGGTCCTGAGTTCAATCCCTGGTACCAGGAAAAACAAAAATTGTATTTTTATGGCATTCCTCCATTTTCCCAGTTCTCCTTTTCCTTCCTTCTTATAATTATTTGAGAACATGTAAGTGCCTTCTCTTCCATCACTGCCAGAACATTCCCTTTGCATTCAAAATTAGCTTTTGATGTCACTGTCCATGATTAAGTAAAAAGATACACCACTTCCTTTGATCTGTGTTTCTAGCCTCCAGAGGTCAGCACCTGAGATCCTGTTCTTGATGCTAAAGCTACTTCAAGACATAGTACTTGCTTTGTGGGAGGATTTTAATATAATTGTCATTGACTTGTGCCTTATCTATCACTACTACATTGACTACTCTTTTAATGCAGTAGTTTATGTATTCTTAGCACCTGCTGAATACACTAATGGTAACAAATGTGTTTAAATCTTTTCTCTGAAGGTTTGTATCTAATGCTGAACCAATCAATGTATGAAATTATCCGTTTTCCTTAAATTATTTTCTTTATGCATTAATCCATTGAAATATATGTTTTCCTCCTGTTTTCCATAACAAATTTCATAATAAAACCACTGTGGGATTTATTAGAGTAGTTTACTGATCATTATTAGATGAGAACATTTTGCCTAATCCAAACTTTTTTTTTTTTACTAATGATCCATTTTCAAAGATGAATAATTAAATCACATTTATTCACTGGGATTTCAAACTCCATTATTCTAATTATTTTGACTACTCTATTCTGGCTATTTTTAATCCACATGAAATTTTATACTGTAAATTTGTGATCAAAATTTTCAATAGCATATTTTAAAGAAAATAATAAGGTGATTAGCCAGACCTAATTGAAAATTACATTTTTTAAGAAAAATTATCTTTGTCTAAAATTTTCTTCTCTGAAAAAAATTGTTAATGTTACACTGTGCCAAAGTCACTATTAAATGAGTTTTTTATTGTGAAGTCCAAATCTCATAAAGAATCCTAGTCCTTAATTCTAAACTGTTTTGTTGAGGCCAATCACACTTCAGGTACTGCCTGGGGCCATAGGCACTGGGACCTGATCACTGAGCTGGAAAGCAGATTATGATAGTTCCTAGCTGGAGTGACAGTACTGCCATAAAGATCAGAGGCCAGCCTTGTAACAATGGCCACTGCAACCTAGTGAGTGGGTTGTCATGTTTCTTGCTACTGCTTTGTGTTATTCATAATTGAAACTCTCAGCTTGGAGCCTAGCCTGAGCCTAGAATATAGAGACAGTTAGCCCTGGCCTTCTTAGGGTTCTCCTGGGAATGATTCAGTAGAACAAGGTTTCATACAGGCATAAGACTAGAGTTCAGAAGATGCTATGTTGCCAAAAGAATGTCCACTGTATCTTGACAATGATATGCAGTTGATAAACTTTGCTTCAATCACATCATGACTTGCCCTGTCATTCGCAAATTTGGCTTAGGATTTCAGAATTACGGTCTCCACAGAGTCTATTGCCCTAATTCATTCTTTTTTCTTTTCTGTATCTTGGATTCTTAGAATCACATAACCAGAAAGCCACATTTCATCAAGTATAAAATTGATAACAATGCAAATCAGTGTGATCAAATCAGTGTGACAAAGGGATGATCTTAAAATAAATGCCATGGCAGTATAGAAACAGAGCCAGGCTGGGGCTCAGAAGGATTGAGTGGGCCCTGGCTCTGTCATTAGCTCACCATGTGAGCACTTCCCTCCTATCTCCTTTTCAGGATAATGCGGGGCTGGCAGGAGATGGTCTCCAACCCCCTTTCCTTCTCTGACAAGCCTGTGATTTTCAAGTCACTGTGATATTTGCTGTAACAATGGGGTGCCATTTCTGGTATGACTGTGTGTTTTGTTTCCTTAATGGGGACTGAGGCAGCAGCTCTATTTGGCATCAATTGAGCTGTGTCAGCACGTTGGGGCTGATTGGCTGGCCCTCAGAAGCAGACCCCAGAGAGAGATTGATTCTGACAGGGAAACAATTAAAGGGGAAATTGGTGCCTTGAGAGGTAAGACATCTGTGTGCTTGTGATGCCTTTGGTCAAGTCGTCAGTGTAACATGGGGTTTAATTGGTATAGACAGAAATGTCTTGGGTTAAGGCCATTCTTAGAAAGAGCTGGACATTATAAATGTGGACCTGAAAGTATGCACAGAAATTTTCAAATATATATTCATTTTTGGAGCCTTCAAATAGCAAAAATGACTATACCTTTATGTTTCTTACTTCTGAAGCGAAGTAATTTGTTGGAAAATTAGTCAAAATCTAATTTTAATGTTATTCAAATAAACTGGGGGCTTGAAGCACTTGCCAGGTTATTCTCTCACTTTTTCCCAATACCTCCTACCAACATTTTCTCTGTGTTTGATCCTTTTGCTCTGTTCTTTTTCATATTTTCTCCTTTAATATGTCTCCACACTGTTTATACTTTTATAAAATTTGCATATTTCTGTGATTCTATGATCAAAGAATTTAGATTATATCCACAAATGTGGTGTTGAAGATCTCAAGTTTCTCAATATTATAGAGAATAATGAAATTTTACCCTATAAACACTTTCAGTAGATGAATTCCGGAATGGGTCTCTGGAACCCCACCCTCAGTGTGGACTATCTCTTGTGTGCTTCAGCCTCTCCATCCTGCTTCAGCCCGGCTCAAGTTTGCCAATGTCAGAGCCCATATTGAGCCCTCCTACCACATCAAAGTGAGCATAGGAGAGCAAAGGGCAGCTCATTTGCTAACTAAACATGGTTGTTCACTTCATTCTTCCTCCTCATGACACAGCATGGAAATCAGAATAGCTTCTCCTTAGTCATTTCAGTAGCTCCAAATAGTAGAGTATTTGGACCAGAGAAAAAGAATTATATATTTCCTTCACTCTTGTTTTTTATACTAAAGTTGTTCTTTTACCTGTGCAAAGTCCTTATTCTTTTTTAAAATTGTGGAAAATAAAAATATCATAAAATTTATCATTACAACCATTTTAATTATATTAATGATATTAAATATGTTTATCTTATAATTAACCAGCACCATCCACCTCAGAACTTTTTCATCTTCCCAAACTAAAGCTCTAAACCCATTAAACACTAGCTCCCATACCCCCTCCTCCTACCACCTGGCAACCACTATTGTACTTCCATCTCTATGAATTTTATTACTGTAGGAACCCTATATACTTGAAATCATATTTTTGTCCTTTTGTGACTGGCCTTTCCCTTAGCATACTTTCCTTAAAGTTCATCCATATTGTAGCATATGTCAGAATTTGCTCTCCTAAAAGTTATATAATATGCTATATAATCAAACTACTTCTAATACAAACTACTTTGAAATGCTCACATTGTCCTAATGAGTAAGTAACAATGATTGCTTGGTGTTTTTAAGGAGAAAATGTTACATATCTGTTTAAGAGGTTATTTCAGATTCTTTCTCACGTTTACTCCTTGAGAGTAACACATACAAGTGTGAAACATTAACAATTTCAAAGATTATTGATAACTGTATTTTCTGTATACTCAGATTAGTTTCTTAAAGCAATTCAAATGTTACAGCTTATGTTGCTGCTTCAGGATTTCTAGTATAAAATAAGAGTAAAAATATTAACTTGTCATGCAATCTAACATAAAACAAGATACAATAGTTATGATAGTTTTTCAGGTTTTATTTAGGTAAATACAGAGGTTCACTTACTTTTGTATATCAATATAAAGAAGAAAATACTAGAATATACAAAATCTTAAACTCAGTATCTTAGATCTGGAAGGAATCTTAGAGATAGTTTATCCTAAATCTTTTATTTTACAGTTGAAGAAACCCAGGTGATTTATTTATTTCCTTATTTCATTCATTCAATATCTATTGTCAAATGTGTATAATTCACTGTGTTTAATACTGTATCATACAAAAGAATTTTGTTTAGTTTGATTCCTACACTTATAGGGCCTATTTTATAGCATGACAGGAAATTTAGACATTGAAATTCAACCTAATTTGTGTGTGTAAATTAGTGTGCTAAATACTGAAGAAAATACCAAGATAGGAAAACGTACTCATATTCAGTAGGTATGCAATCCAATAGTGGAGCGTGGCATATGCTCATTGTACAGTTTGGGGCCTAAGTGATACACTGGGGTACAGTGGGGACTTGAAGTAGGTAAGTGTCACATCCATTAGTAGAAAAAAATAAGAGAAATTTCCAGTGAAAGTTCACACTTGTAGGAGACCTCAAAGGATGTACATTCACTAGGAGGCAGAGATGAGAAAATTGACAAGGAACAAAGTAAGAAAACGGGAAGGCTAAAAGGAGTGTTTCTCTCACTGGCTCTGTCCTTAAGCTGCAGAGATAGCAGGTTCTGGCTCTAGTTCAGGCTACACTGAATAATAATGGGCTCTGCCACATAGGGTGATTGTGAGTAGCAAAGAAAATAAGGTCTGTGAAGTGCTTTGCAGTGTCTGGAACACAATAAAGTTCTGTTCATGTCAGCCATGGCAGCAAGTTTTATATTGCAAATAGCCTTTCAGAAAGAGTTGAAGTAAACTGAATTGAATTGACCTAATTGAAAAGAAACTGGATAGCCGTTAGAGGACTTTGTACAAGACAGTGATGTAAATACATTTTTTAAAAATTGATCTGCCAAAATTGTGTAAGAGTGGTTGTAATGAAGGAAGACAGGAGATGGAATATGTGCTAGGGGGTAATTGTCACTTTCCCAGGGGAGAAGTAATGAGAACCTCATTAAATATGATGAAGTAAAGATAATAGTAAGTTATATAGATGTTCAGGAAATAAAATTGAAAAGGGGGACTATGAAGAGAAACCAACAGATTGTGTATGGTGGGAAGAAAGGGGGGAAAATCACAAATGAACCTTTAGCACCTTCATTAGAGACTGAGGAACTCTGAAAGATAAACTGGGGATGGAAATGATGATATTGTTGTTAAGCATTGTGAATCTAAGAGACCAGTGAGGATGTCCCATAAACAGACCACACTAGCGTTAAATCTCTACAGACAGATTGGACAAGATGATGCGCAAGAAGCAGTAACTAGATTTTACAACTATGAAATCACTAGAGCATTCAAAAGAATAACAGATGGTAAGCAAGGACACTAAATTTAAAATGATGTACAGGACATAAAGATTAAGATATTGGAAGCAATCTTTGAAAAAATTATAGCAGAAGATCATTGAGTACAGTGTCAGATAATAAAGATTAGTTTCATTTTCTTTTTTACATTAATAACATGGGCCTCATCATGTTTTTAAGTATGGAGGAAGGTACAAACAGAGATAGATTGCAAATGTCTCTAGAAGGAGAAAATGGCTAGGCCAAGGTCCCAGGGTGGGTTGAAGACATTAAGATTAAAAGATTAGTTGGAGAGTTTAACTTTGGACGGAAAGAGAAACACTTCTTGCCTCTAAAATAAAAGCAAATTAGGAGAAATTTAAGTAAAAGGGGAAATAAAAAGCAAAGGTGTGAGATGAAGAAGAAGGAAGTCAAAGAAGCTCACTCAACCTCACTCCCCTCCTAAAGCATCATGACAATGGGTGACATTTAGAATAGCATGCATTGGCAACACAGAAGGGTCAAGTCAGGTGGCATATACCTTGCCTTGGGTTATGTACTAAATATTTTTAATTTATCTCATGCAATTTATCATCATAAGGGCGTTTCCAGGTGACGCAACTAAGACTCACAGTTGCCAGTAGGGGCTAGTTAGTAACTTTCTCTGTGTTGTGTTCTGAGATGGAGCTGGGCGATGGGTGACTCTCTGATATGCTGGCTAGGGTAGGGACAAGAGGTTGCTCAGGCTACACTGTGTGAAGCTAAGCCTTGAAGCATTGGCAGGATTCTAGTACAAAAGGAATTCCAGACCATTGTGTGAACAATTTTTAGAAGTCAAGAAAAGTAGCAAAACATACTTCAGAACCAAAGAACATTCATTTCCTGTGGATGCTGGAACAAATTACCACAAACTGAGAGATTTAAAATAACAGAAATTTATTTTCTTACAGTTTTAGATAACAGAAGTTCAAAACCTAGGTGTTAGCAGGGCTCTCTCCTTCTGGAGGGTCTAGAGAAGAATCTATTCCTTCTGGCTTATGGTGGCTGCTAACTTTCTTTGGCTTATGACTCTTTTGCTTTACTCTCTGCCTTCATCTTCATATCATCTTCTCTGTGTGTCTATCTTGATACTCCTTCTGTCTCTGCTTTATAATGATACGTGTTATCACAGTTTAGAAGCACCTGGATATTCCAGGATAATCACATTCTGCATAGACTCTTTCTTCGAATAAGAAAACATTGGGCCGGGGATTTAGCTCAGTGGTTTCGCCGCCTGCTGCGCAAGCACAAGGACCCGAGTTCGATCCCCGGTACCAAAAAAGAAAAGAAAACATTGACAGGTTCTAAGGTTTGGTACATGGTCCTCTCTTTGAGAGTCATAACCAACATGGATACTCCAGGAAGTGTGGTAAGTGCAGTGGGAGCTCAGCGTGAACCAATGAGGACAGGCCCTATATTGGATGCCAGGGATCAGATAAACTATAAAATGTCAGACTTCATATATTTCATGCTTATTTGAATTTAAGGAAAATGTATAGTGATCCAATGTATGTTTGTATATACTGAGTGATTAAGCCATAATAATTTAGTAAAATACAAACAAAAAAGCAATTATTTATATCTAACAACTTAAGGATGAAATTTTTGAGAAAGCAAATTATAAAAACATAATTGGACAATTTGTTATTAAGAAGGTCAGCAGTCATATCTTAATAACCCTCCAGAAAATGATACTAATAACAATTACAAATAACTAAAGAATATTTTCCTATAGGAGAAAGGTGCTACCACCCCTCAGCTTTCCAAAATTTTTCTCAGTTGTGTGCTGTGTGTGGACACTGAGTACCTTGTATAACTTGGGTTACAGTAGCTCATTTTACTGAAATCCCAAAAAGAGCATATTTCAAATCATTTGCAAAAAAACATTTTAACATACCACAAAATCAAAAAATCTCTAGAACATAAATCTGTATGCTGTATGGTTTGAATTTACAGTGCCAAACCCTGAAGTAATAAACAGCATGGTCTGAGATAGCCCACAAATTATGATTTCTCTTTCCTAAAGCTGCACTGCAGTTCTTAATTAAGCAGTAGTTTTCGACCCATCAAACAACCAAATCTTTGTAATACTTTCAGAGCCATATATAACACAGAAATATATTTCGTCTAATAGTATAAATTTGTTTGTGCAAAGACATTCTCAATACACAGGGTACCTTCTCTTCTCCCCAGCCCATTAAAAGGAGAATATAGAACATGTTTTTCCTTCATCCCTGAAACCATGAAGGTATACATAGGTGGGTTTCTCTATGTTCTCACTCAACAATCAAACTTTGTTACAAGGATTTATAGGTTCTCCTTGATCTTTTAAATCTCTCCCTGATTCCCACTATATGGCTACCAGGCTTTGCTTATGGAATGTGCACCACTCACATCTCTAGGCATCTCATTCTGTTTTCAGACAGCTGGAAGGTTTCTCCTTTTACTGAGTTGAAATCTGCTTCTCTGTAGTTTCTAACTATCTTATCTAAGTTATACTGTTGGGGACAACACATGGTACTCTATAAAACACAGCACATCAAATAGTTGAAGAAGGTAGCAATGTTCTTTCTTGCCACACTGAGTTTTCTGCAGGCCAAATCACCCAGATCTCTTAAATTGTACCATGCATCTTGTGTTCCCCAGCCGCTCATGCTGCAGACCCTTTCTTGTTGAAGGTGAGCTAATTCACTTTCAGTGTGTGCTTCCCCAGGCAAAACCCTATGTCCCAGATTTGGCCTGAGCAATGGATTGCAGAACAGTACCAGACTCAGCTACATTAATAGCTACTCCCCAAAATGCAGACTGAAATGCCTGAGGCATTCTGATGCTCAAACTCATGTCTCTTTCAAAACAATTTCTAACAAGGGATTTTTGAAACTCTTTAGACATATTCAAGGAACAAGTCATTAACCATAAATGCTTTTCAGTCAGTTCTGTAATTTTCCATCTTTGTCCATGGACTTGCTGTGATTACTTGTATTACACTACATTTGCTAGTAAATAGTTGCATTTGACAACTTTTCCTGAGGCTTCCTAAGAAGCACAATAACGTACAAAAGAAGGAACCTTAATGGCCTGTATTTTCTCAGAAATTTAAATGGGAATGACTAGGTGACAATGTTGCCTGTTAGTACCTATACATCAAATAGAAAGTTTTTTAAAATCAAGTATTATATATTTATGGAAACTTATGTAAATAAGGACAAAATCTTTTTTTTTATGAAAAGATATCCTTGAAGAGTGCAGTGGAAATTGGAGTGGGTGTATGTGAAGCATGATTTGGCATTTAGATGTTACCTTTTTTTTCTACAGAGATGCCAAAGATATTCTAGAAGAATCCTTAAAAAAAGAGTCAAGTGTTCAAGTTCATTTCTATATTGTTATATATTTTATTCTTTCCTTACAAATTTGAAGAGTGTGATGAGAGGTTATAAAAATAACTAGCTGAGCACTGAGGAGCAGAGCCACCCCCAGCACAGAGGAGGTGAATATTCTGGGCTGCTGTACCACCGCTCCCAGCACTGGGGAGCAGAGCTGCCCCCAGAGCAGAGGAGGTGAACCTTCCAGGCTACCTTACCACTGCCCCTAGCACCGAGGAGGTGAGCCACAAGGGCACCAGCAGCATGCATCCCCCCACCCCATTGAAATGAGAAGACATTTAAACAAGTCTCAAAACCAGACTCCCAGATCACCTACAGCAATCCCAAAGGGAAATGAGATGGAACAATCTGATACACAACTGCCTGGACTCCCTGAACTGGCAACAAAAGAGGATCTAGAAAAAATGAAATCAGAAATAATTTCTCAGATGACAGCAGAGATTGTTCTCAAAGTGAAACACATGCTTAATAAGTCTAGAGAGAACACAGATAAAAAAATAGAGGAGCTGAGGAACATGATGGAATACCAACATAGGAAACAAATGGAATCTATAAAATAGATACAAACAGATTTCCAGGAGATTAAAAACTCCTTTGAAAGTTTATGCAGCAGATTGAGCCAGTGTGAGGACAGAATTACAGATACAGAAGATAACATTGCAATTAGTGACTAGGAAAAGAAAAATTTCTTCAAAATTGTAAGGAACCACCAGACATTAATCTAGCAGCTGCTAGACGATGCAAAGAAGAATAACATAAGACTGATCAGAGTCAATGAAGAAACAGGAGAGAGTGCAGATGACATAAAAAAAATTTGTTCACAGAAGTGATGGCAGAAAATTTCCCAAGCAGGGGAAAAGAACTTGACATACAGATAAGTGAGGCATATAGGACTCCAACTAGCCCTGATCAAAAGAAATCTACACATAGACATATAATAGTTAAGATTCCAGAAACTCAACAGAAGAACAAAATTCTATAAGCAGTGAGAGAAAAGAAACAAATCACATATAAAGGAAAGCCCATCAGAATCTCAGGAGACTTCTCAATGCAAACCCTCAAGGCAAGGAGAGCTTGGAGTAATGTATTGCAAACCATGAAGAAAAATAGCCTCCAAACCAGATTGATGTACCCTGCAAAACTATCTTTCAAAATTGATGGAGAAATAAGATACTTTCATGACACAGAGCACCTTAGGAACTTCATGAATAAAAAACTAGCACTCTAAAAAATTTTAGACAATATCCTAGGATAAGACAAGGATCACAGTCCCAGGGGGCCCAGCAGAATGAATCCAATGGACACGGCAAGAAATTAAATGCAAATAGGGAGAATCCAATAAAAAGAAAAAGTCATACCAATGATAACTTAATACATATCAGTTATAACCATAAATGTTAACTGCCTCAATTCACCAATCAAAAGAAAGAAACAGGTAGATGGATCAAGAAGCAAGATCCAACAATATGCTGCATATAAGAAACACACTTAATTCAAAATGAAACTCATAGACTGAAAGTTAAAGGGTGGTAAAGAATACTCCAATGGATAGGAACCCGAATAAAAGCAGGAGTAGCTATCCTCTTTGCAGATCAAGTGGATTTCAAACCAACACTGATTAAGAGAGACAAAGAAGGACACTATATCCTTGGAAAGGAAACAATCCAAGAAGAAGAGATGACAATCATAAACATACAAGCACTAAACACTAGTGTGCCCAACTATATAAAACAAATACTAATTGACATAAAAAATCAAATAAACACTAATATGGTAGTAGTGGGGGACCTCAATACCCTGCTGTCACAAATAGATAGATCAACTAGACAAAAAATAAACAACAAAATACTAGAACTCAGTCAAACTCTTGAACAAATGAAATTAACAGATGTTTACAGGGTTTTCTACCCCACA
Organism: Heterocephalus glaber; assembly: GCF_053883595.1. Lineage (NCBI taxonomy): Eukaryota > Metazoa > Chordata > Mammalia > Rodentia > Bathyergidae > Heterocephalus > Heterocephalus glaber. Next base: position 19,398,975 of record NW_028258308.1, on the reverse strand, counting down.
AAATCAGAATACACATTCTTTTAACCTGCACACAGGTCGTTCTCCAAAATAGACCTCATACTCGCTCATAGAACATGTTTAAGTAAGTGCAAAGGAATTGAAATTATCCCCTGTATATTATCAGACCATTATCAGTGCAATGAAATTGGAGATCCATAGCAAAAGGAACCACAAGAATTTCATAAACACATGGAAATTGAACAACACACTTCTGAATATCCAGTGGGTAACAGAGAAATGAAAGAAGAAATCAGACAGTTCCTACAATTAAATGACAATGACAGTACAACATATTGGAATCTATGGGACACAATAAAAGCAGTCTTATGAGGGAAATTAATAGCAGTGAATATACGTATTAGGAAAACAGAATGAGCCCAATTAAACAACCTGATGCTCAACCTCAAGCTTCTAGAAAAAGAAGAGCAGGACAAACACAAAGGTATTAAAGGAAGAAAATTATAAAGATCAGAAATTATAAAGAGAAGAAATCAATGCAATAGAGACTAAGAGAACAATACAAAAAATCAATCAAGTTGAGTTGATTCTTCGAAAGAATAAACAAAATTGACAAACCCTTAGCCAAGCTTAGAAAAGGCCCAAAATCCATGCAATTAGGAATGAAAAGAATGAAATTGCAATGGACCCAGCAGAAATCCAGAGGATCATCAATACCTACTTTGAGAACCTATATGCCAAAAAGATGGAAAACAGAGAAGAAATGGACAGATTCCTAGATATGTATGAATTACCAAAGTTGAACGAAGATGAACTAAAACTTCTAAGCAAACCAATATCAATCAATGAAATTGAAAACATAATTAAAAACTTACCAACTAAGAAAAACCCAGGTCCTGATGGCTTCACTGCTGAATTCTGCAAGACATTTAGAGAGGAACTACTGCCACTACTTTTTAAATTCTTCAATGAAATTGAAAGGGAAGAAATACTCCCAAATTCATTCCTGGAAGCAAGCATCAAATTGATCCCCAAAGCAGGGAAAGACCCAACCGAAAAAGAGAACTGTAGGCCAATCTCATTAATGAACATAGATGCAAAAACCCTTAATAAGATACTGCCAAATAGAATGCAGAAGATTATCAAGAAGATCATATAACCTGACCAGGTGGAATGCATCCTAGGGATGCAGGGATGGTTTAACATAGGCAAATCAATAAATGTAATGCTCCATATTAATAGAGCCAAGGAAAAAAACCATCTGATAATCTCTATAGATGCAGAAAAAGCATTTGACAAAATTCAACACACATTTAAGACCCTACAAAAATTCGTTTAAATGCATGTTGACCCTATTAAATGCATGTGACCCTACAACACGCATTTAAAAACCCTACAAAAAATTGGAATAGACGGTCTCTACCTCAATCTGATAAAAGCCATCTATGAAAAACCAACAGCCAATATCATACTAAATGATCAAAAACTGAAATCCTTCACACAAAAATCAGGGACAAGACAAGGATGTCCACTATTACCACTCCTGTTCAATATGGTTTTGGAAACATTAGCCATGGCAATTAGACAAAAGAAATAAAAGGAATAAAGATAGGAAACAAAGAAGTCAAATTGTCATTATTTGTAGATGACATGATACTCTATATAGAAGACCACAAGAACGCCATGAAAAGTCTTCTAGACTTAAAAACCAAATTCAGTAAAGTAGCTGGATACAAGGTCAACACACAAAAGTCAATAGCTTTCCTCTTTATGAACAGCAGACTCACTGAGAGAGAAATAGGGCAAACAATTCCTTTCACAATAGCATCCAAAAAATTGAAATACTTAGGAATCAACCCAACAAAAGAAATCAAAGACCTCTTCTCTGAAAACTATAACACTCTGAAAAGAGAGATGGAAAGATATCCCTTGCTCCTGGGTAGGAAGGATCAACATAGTGAAAATGGTCATACTTCCAAAACTGCTATATAGATTCAATGCAATCCCAATTGAAATCCCAGCAGCATATTTCATGGACCTTAAGAAAACAATCCAAAAATTCATTTGGAACAAGAAGAGCCCCAAAATAGCAAAAGCAATTCTAGGTAACAGAGACATGGCAGGGGTTGTTACACCCCCCAACCTGCAACTATACTACAAAGCTACTGTGATATAAACAGCATAGTACTGGCAAAGAAACAGACCTGAGAACTAGAGGAACAGATTAGAAGATGCAGAAACAACTCCAGACACACTCAACCACCTCATCTTTGACAAAGGAGCCAAACACCCTCACTGACGGAAAGATAGCCTCTTTAATAAATGTTGCTGGAAAAATTGGGTTTCAACTTGCCAAAGACTACAATTAGACCTATATCTCTCACCATGCATTAAACTGAAATCTAAATGTATTAAAGATCTAAATATTAAAAACAGAAACACTAAACCAGCTGGAAGAGAGTTTAGGAAGAACTTTTGAAGACATTGGTGTAGGAAAAGATTTTATGAACAAAACCTCAGTTGCCCATGAACTAGCACAAACAATCAACAAGTGGTATCTCTTCTTACTAAAAAGCTTCTGCACAGCAAGAGAAACCACCAACAGAGTGAAGAGAAAACCCACAATGTAGGAAAAACTTTTCTCCAGCTGTCCCTCAGACAAAGGTGTACTATCTTGAAACTATAAAGATCTTAAAAAAACTCAGACCTCCCAAATTTAAAGACCCAATCTGAAAATGGGCATCTGAGGTGAACAAACATTTCTCAAAGAAGTAGAAATAGCTAATAAACATATGAAAACATATTCAGCATCACTGGTCATTCAAGAGATACAAATGAAAACAACGCTGAGATTCCACCTCACCCCAGAAAGAATGGCTGCTCTCATGAAATCAACCAATAACAAATGCTGGCAGGACTGTGGGGAAAGAAAAACACTGCTGCCCTGCTGGTAGGAGTGTAGACTGGTGCAATCACTCTGGAAATCAGTATGGAGATACCTCAAAGAACTAGGACTGGAAGTCCCATCTGACTCAACTATTCCCCTGCTTGGTGTCTTCCCCAAAGAATTAAAAGAATTATACCATAGTGATGTATGTACACCCACGTTCATAGCAGCACAGTTTGTGATAGCTAAAACTTGGAAACAGCCCAAATGCCCATCAACTGGAGACTGGATAAAGAAAATGTGTTTTTTTTATTAAAATTGAGTACTACTCAGCCATAAAAAATGAGAAATTAGAGAAATTTATAGCTAAATGGATGCATATTGAGGTGATACTCTTAAGTGAAATAAATAGGACACACATGCATAAATACCGAATAGTTTCTCTAGTGTGAGAAACTGAAAGTGTAAATAAGGACTAAAAGGTATAATAAATAGTGTGAAATAGGAAGAAAAGGGGCACAGGGGAAGGGGAAGTAGAAGGGGTAGGGGAAAGGAAAGAAGGGAATGCGATTAATATGAGAAAATGAAAAAATGGAAACAAAGTCTTTGTAAATAGGGAGGGATGGAGGGGTTGAAGGGAGGGCAGGGGAATGGGGAAAAAATAAGAATCAAGAGAGATTATGTAAAGCTGCAAATTTCCAATGATGAATGTCATTATATTGTATACCTAAAATGTACCAATAAAATTAATTTTAAAAAATAACTAGCTATTTCTTTTTCATTTAAGTTCATATATGATGATATAGTTGAGAAGCACAGGAGAGCTTGTAGAATAAATTATGAATTGCTAACCTTTGAACTGTCCTTGGCAGTGGAGGTAAGCTCATAGGCGAATGAGGTTTGTGTGCATCGAGGTCATCTTGGTGGTTATCTGTGAGCCTTGTGCCCAAGGGGGTGGCACTAGATGCTTCTGTATGCTGCTAGGCCTTCAGTATGTTCATGGCTCTCCCTAAAATGCTTTATTCAGCAAGAGCCCAAAGGTTTTCTGTCTTATTTCCAAATCAGATGTGTAAAATTCCAAGAGTGAACTTTTACCTTACTCTTGGGGTATCTAGTTAACATAACCGTTTCTCCCCACCCCCCTTTGCAGTACTTACGATGAACTTAGGGCTTTATAGGAGTTATTAAAATGCCCTGCCATTAAGCTACATCTCCACCCCTGGTTTGATTAATTTACCCATTCCCAACATCTCATCTCAAGGCCAAAAACAAAACAACTCACTTAGAAGTGAGCGCTGGAGCTCAACAGCTTTAAAGAGGAAGCCTGTGAACCACTTGTGAATATCTCTAAATTCTGCTTTGCTAAATAGCACCTTCTATGCTAGCAACACCACTCAAGCATTTTTTTTTGTTCCTGTTGCTATCATTCCCAAGATAAGCCCAGGCAGATGTGGAAGAGCTGATGTACACACGGAGAACAGATGGTAGATTTTGATGTTTCAATTTATTCAGTGCTGCCTCTTCAGTCGCCTGACTTTTTCTATAAAGAAATCAGCAGTATGGGGTGGGGATTTAGCTCAGTGGTTCCACCACCTGTCTTGCAAGTGCAAGGTCCCGAGTTCAATCCCCAGTACCAAAAAAACCACAAAAAACAAAGAAATCAGCAGTATGACTGTAAGTTTATATCAGCAGTATGACCGTAAGTTTATTACTAAACTGATTGCAGAAAATATGTAGTAATTTCTCCCAAGGACTAGGAAAGTATGTCAGCTTTCTATCAGTGTGCCAAATACCTGAGGAGCATTCTGCTCCTGAGATAATCAGGTTATACAGAAAAATTTTGATTTGTCTCCCAGTTTGGGAGGTTTCATCCCAGGATCAGTTGGCTTTGTTGCTTTGCACCTGTAATGATACATCACAGCAGGGGTGCACAGCAAAGCAAAACCACTCACCTCATGACCAAGAACCCAAATCATAGAAAGAGGAAGGGGCCACAATCCCCCAGTAACCTGAAGATCTCCCTCTAGTCTCTGCCTCTTAAGGGTTCCACAACCTCCCCATAGCACCAAGCTGGGGACCAAGCCTCCACCACGTGGGCTTTTAGAGGACATTTCACACCCAAACTATAGCATTCTGCTCCTGGTAACTAAAGCCCCATGTCCATCTCACAGTGCAAAATGAATTTAGAATAGATCATACCAATAAAATAAGAGAGCTACCTAATTTTTTTCTACTTTATGAGCATTCCAGGAAAGCACTGACTTCATAAAAGAGAGTATGTTAGAAAGGTTGTAGGAATCAGGAAATAAAAGAAATGGATTGATCATGTACAATGAGGGTCTCCTGCAGGAATCTTGTGATTGGTTACTCGTCAACTGTCTGATCATTTCCAGCCATTACACCCAGAAAAAGGGTCAATCTGATCATTCAAGAAGTTATGTTACTTCTACTGAGCTTCATTGGTGTTTTGGATTGCTTTCATTTGGAGCTTTCTGATCTTTTCTTCTTTTGAGCCATTATTTTAGGCTTTTCAAAAAAATTTTAAGAATAACTTATCATTTTAAAAATCAACTAACCCCAAAAAGTACAAAAAAGAATGCAAAATTTCACCCTAAATCATATCACCCTTATATAACCATCACCAAAATCAAGGGATAAAAATTAATATCTACTCTTATCTTTCTATAAGGACATCCCCACAGAAAAGATAAACAATTCTATATATGGATACATGGATCTAAGGACATGTCAATTTAGTTTTTAAAGGTAAGTATGTTTATAAATAACAAAATTCACCCTTTTCACGTGTAAAGTTCTATGAGCTGGTGAGGTATGTGTATGTGCATAAACAACATACCAAATTTTTCTTGTATTATGTTCTGTATAATCTGGAACAGAGTATAAAAACTACAAGTACAGATTAAAGAATACTATTTTATGATGACTTTTGGGGGTGGATCTTCCAATGCTGAACCAACACTGCCATCCCTATAATAAAACCACTTTCTACATACTGCCAGATCTGACTTCTAAGAGTTTGTTTTGTTAAACAAATTTCTGTCTATGTTCATACTTTTTTCTTCTATTATCTCTATCCAGTTTTAGGATTAGCACAATGTTAATTTCCTAAAATGAGGGGAGAAGTGTTCCTTCTTTTTTCTGCTTTAATTGTTTGATATAATTTATCAATTAAAATGTATATGAGCCTGCTGTTGTCATATAGGTAGGTTTTCAAGCTAGGAATATACTTTCTTTAATAGGTGCTATTCAAATTTTATATTTCCTCCAGAGTTAGTTTCATTAATTTGTCTTCCAAGTTACTTCTTAGAAGTTGTCAAATTTATTTCAAAAAAGATTTTTGTAATATGCTTTCTATATCCTTTTAAATTCTGTAAAATCTATGGTAATGTCTCCTAGATCTTGATATTGTAATTTAAAAAATGTATAATTGATATTATGTAATAGGAAGAAAAAGTCTATAGGAGCAGGGGAAGTGGGACGGGTAGGGGAAAGGAAAAAAGGGAAAAGAAAAAATATGAGAAAAGGAAAAAAATGGAAACAAAGTCTTTGTAAATAGGGAAGGGTGGAGGGGGTGAAGGGACGGCAGGGGAATGGGGAAAAAATAAGAACCAAGAGACTCATGTAATGGTACATGATCCCAACGATGAATGTAACTGTATTTTATACCTAAAATGTACCAATAAACTTAATGGAAAAAAATTTTTAAAAAAGAATACTATTTTAATATATGTGCTGCCCAAGCGAGCACAAGAATACTGTTTTAAAATACCTATATTTTTCACCTAGGTAAGGAATTAGATAAGTATCATTGTTTTAGTACTGTCTGTGGTGCTATGAATTTTGACAAATACAATGATGTAAACTCTGCCATAATCGAGATGCAGAACATTCCTCTACTCCCTAAAATTCCCTCATGTCTCTTTGGAATCAATCATCTTCTCCCAATGCCTGGAAAAAGAAAAGATCTAATTTCTGTCTCTGTAATTTTGTATTTTTCAGGAAGTCTTATAAAAGGTATAAGAACACAGTTTTGTGCATCTGTTTTCTTTTACTTAGTATCATGTTTTCAAGAGTTTTCTATGATGTTGACTAACAATAGTTTGCTCCTTTTTAATATGGAAGAGTATTCCATTGTATGAATATCGCATTTTGTCTGTTAGCCAGCTACCAGACATTTGAGCTGTTTCCAGTGTGGGTTATTATAAATAAAGTTCATTTGAATGTGTACACAGGACATTATATGAGTAAGGGTTTTCATTCCCTTTGGGTAAAAACCTATGGGTGAGCTTACTCTGATTAAGAATACTGAGTAGCTTGCAAGCGCAAGGACCGGAGTTCGATCCCTGGTACCAAAAAAAAGAATACTAAGTATCATAAGGAACTGGAAAATTGTTTTCCAAAGTGGCTATACTGTTTCCATTCCTGTCAGTGATGTATGAGAGCTCTAGTTCCTTCACATCTGTAACAGTATTGATATTGCCAAGTCTTAGAATAATTCTAACCGTCAAATAGATGTGTAGTGGTATCTCATTGTAGTTTTAATTAGCATTTTCCTGATGACTTGTGTAAGCATTTTTTCATATGCTTTGTCAAGAGTATATTTTCTTTGGTGAAGTATCTGTTCAAATCTCTTGCCCATTTTTAAAATTGATTTCTTTTCTTATTAGTAAATTTTACAGTTCTATTTGTAGTAAGTACATAAATTCTTTTCCTACTAAATGATTTGCAAATATTTTTCCCCTCTCTGTGGCTTGTCTTTCTGCTTTGTTTGCAGTATCTTTACAGCAGAGAAGTTTATAATTTTGGAGTTTAGTTTATCAATTTTTTTCTTCTATGGAATGTATTTTTAGTATTATTTCTAGTAAGTCTTTGCCTAGTCCAAGGTCACTAAAATTTTTTAAATGTTTTTCTGTTTTATATTTCTAATATTTATGTGTATGTCTGGGATCTATTTAAATTAATGTTATAAAATTTTTAAAAATACAGATTTTTATCATGTTATGCTAGTCTCTAAAGAATTATATCAAGATAATGAAAACAGTTTTTGAAAATAAATAATTAGACTCATTAAGTTTTTTCATATCTCTGTTTCAAATTTAGATAGTACTGATTAACTCAAGGAGGTGAAAGATAGGAAATAAACAATTTGATAATGCCTTCTTTTTTCCTTTCCCTACCTCTGTACCTTTTGGCTATACTGTTATATTTATTTTTCCAATATTTATACCACTTAAAATTCTCCAAGCAAAATTTTCTCAATAATTTAGATATAGTATTATGCTAAGAAAAACACTCACTTCTCACAGACACCCTTCCATCACTACTTCTCTATCGCTGGTATTTTTGCTTGGGTATATCTCACCAGATTTTATAGTAAAAATTTCTTGGAAGTTTATTTAAAAAATAAGTACTTAGTGCTATATTCCATGGAAGCTGTAGAGATTTTAGGGCCGCCTAAATTTTTCACCACATATAAATTACTTCCTTCCAACCTGTTTGGATGTCTGAAAACTTTCACTGCATGCTTGATCTTAAATATTGTTAAAAGAAAGTTATTACAGTATCATTTGTTGTTCCCTTTTTCTTGAAACACAATTTCTGCTCCACATTGCAGAGCATTCTTTCTAGGTATAAAATTCTTATGCAAAGACTGCTGGCTGTTACAATACTTTTAGCAGTATCACTTCTCTGAATCACTGTTGTCTGGCCTCCAAGTCTACTATCTTCTCTCCATTTTTCTACTCTCTCTTCCTGTGCTTTCCCTTTCATTTGTTTATTGCTGTGTCTAATGTGTTTTTCTCAAAAGGGCTATGATTTAGTTCCTCAATTTCTATAACTCTATAGACTTCCTTTTACTATCATGGCTTTTTTATTTGACTGTATTTGACCTTGTTCTAATGAAGTTGTATTATAAAGTTCTTCTACAGTGGTAAGAATTTGAAAGAATTATTGTGCAACTTGATTAAAATTTTGCTAATTTAAACACAATTTTTGCTATCTTGTTTCTTGCTTTTTCCTTCCTAATCATCCTCATTTCTTTTTCTTCCTTCCTATTTTCCTTCTCTTTTTCCCTATGTTTTTCTCTTCACATCCCCCCTTCTTGTCCTCAGTCTCAGTGCTGTGTTCATTCAGCTGCCCAGCCATTTAGCGTCATGCTTAGCCTAGTTACAGGCGGTGCTTCCCAGATCTTTGATTTGCTCATTACAAAGTGAGGCCTTTTAATAAGGCTTTACAGCAATATTTACATATATGGATTTTCTGAAAAACTCATAACTTTACAAATTGTTAAGTACTTTATAATCCCATTTCTGCTTAAAATCTTATTTAAGAGACATTTCTCTGATACACATATAAACGCTTATTTTAATTCTTAAAAGTTTTTATTGTTTGGTTTTTTAGCTACACTTAATTTGTCTAGGTATAAAATATATCACCCAGTTGGGCATGGTGGCACACACTTGTAACCACAGCTACTTGGAGGGCTGAGGCAGGAAGGCTCCAAGCTTGAGGCCAGCCTGGGCAACTTACTAAGGGTCTGTCTCAAAATAAAATTTATAAAGGACTGGGAATGTAGCTTGGTGCACCCTCATTTCAATCCCCACCACCACCATTTAAATAAATAAATAAATAAACAAATAAAAGTCAACAATAAGAGACAGTTTGATCCTTTTTTCAACATTTATACAGTTTTACACCTTAATCATACATGCTAAATTAGTCAAGGCTAATAACAGGAAATGTTCCTGTGTCGTTCCTGATTTTAATTAATATATTTTAATGCTACACCTTTTAGGATCATGTCTTTTTACTTTTTAGTAAGGAGTTGCTATGTCTGGTTGCTTCCATTTGTTTTTATTTTTAATGAGCAATGACTGCTGACTCCTGTGATTTCAGTCTATGATTATCTGATTGTTTTTCTGCTATAATTTTAAGACAGAGAGTTAGTTGCGTTTAATGATAAAATCAAATATATATGATCCCAATACTTGGTTTACTCTGGATAGTTAGAGGATATTAAAATTGAATGTGATTTGTAAAATATATTTGAAATATCACATAACTACATGTTTTTGAGAAAAGCAAACTTATCCAATCGGAGGGGTTTTTTTTTTCAGTTTATCTTGGCTCTTTTTAGATAACCTTCAAGGTTTTTTTAAAAATCAGCATTTAATTTTATAGCTAATGTGTTTAACAGTTACAAATTGTAATAGTAGGTTCTATCATTCTGGCTCTTTTAAGGATAATTAAGTTTATGACATTATTATGGGTGCTATTTATTTGTGCTCCTAGGAAGTCATTTTTAAAGGAAATGTAATTATGTATCTATCCTTAATCATCCTAAGGTTTTTACAGAGAATTTTATTTATTCTTTTACTGAAGTAGATCTCCGATGTAAGGTTTCATCATCCAATAGAAAGTATTTCAAAATTGAAAAAATGCTTAAGTGACAATTACAGCTAAAACAATTAACCAACTAAAATGATATCTTTCTCTTTTAATTTCATCAGCACTTTTTTTGACACAAGGTTTCTATGTGGTTTAGGCTGGCCTTGAGCTCATTATGTAGCCAGTGCAAGGCTCAAACTCATGGCAATCCTCCTGCTTCAGTCTCCCCAGGGCTGGGATTATAGGCATTTGCCACCATGCCCCATCACCACATTATTTTATTCTTAAATTTTGGTTTTGTGGGCCATATATAGTTTGATGATTTATTTTGCAGCAGTACGAATATATACTTATTGTTTCAACATCCTAATGTCTAAGCCCTATAGTAGAATTTCCATTTTAGCTGAATTATTATTAACATGTGTATTTAAATAAGTTAATGGTACTTAGAAAGTCCTAAATTTTGTACTACCAAATTCTTCCATGGCTTGTATTATTGGTGCATGAGATTCATGAGCAAAGAAAGAAAGCTGATAAAGACATGAAGCTAAATCTGAAACCTGACCAGTGATAAATTTTGTTTATATTATCCATTTTTTCCCTTTTGTAGAGCTACAGATTGAACCAAAGGCTTTACATAAGCCAGGCAAATAGTTTATCACTGAGCTACATGACCAGCCCCTTTTTGGAAATACAGAAACCAGTCTTTTCCTTCCAATATGGGATGAAGGATGGTTAGTGCTAAAACAGCACACCAAGAGCACACCTATCTAGGAACAGCTAATTCCTACCAAAAGCAGTAGAAGTATAAGTTAGTAAAGCCCCTTTTGAAGGGTGAAGGCATTTTATCAATAAAAATCAAAGTTTAAAATTATCTGTAAAGCTTGCATTTCTTGTAGGATCCTGTCACACAAAAGTACTTTATACTGATGCCCAAAGTTGTACAGAGAAAGGTAGAAAATACAGAAAAATGTTTGTTTGTCATGTCAAAAAATTGAAAAGAATACCAATGACCTCCAATAGGAAAAGAGGTGGCTAAGACAGAAATCCATATCATGTAACTTTTTGAAAAAAAAATAAGTACATACTAAGACTAGTTTTTAAAAGTCTTGCAAGTCATATTATTAAATGAAGAAGAAAGCAAGTCAAAAAATACTACAGATTCTAGTAAACTATTTATGATAAGTGAAGCAACAACTGTAGATATGTGTCCATGTGTAGTTATGTGTGTACACAAGCTTGTACCTAGTCAAATCCTGGAAAAATACAAGAAAAACTATTTATAGAGTTCACTTCTGAAGAGAGAAGAGGGATTGGGGCAGGAGTCAAGAAGACTTTAACATCTGTATTCTTTGAACTTTTAAGAGAAAATATTGTCACAAACTATGTGTATAATTTTTAAAATCTGACTACAGAAAAAAAGAAAATTGGTTCAACCAATATATTTAACATAAAGATTCCCTCAGTTATAGAATGCTGAGTTAACCACAGAGGAATAAAAATGCTTGCCCCTGGGAGAAGTTTATGTTCTGTTGTTATTGTTTTTACTTTTAACTGACAAATAAAAATTGTATATAGTTATAATATACAACATGTTGTTTTGATATATATATACACACAAAAAGATATGGATATGTCTATATACATATATAATATGTAGTGGCTAAGTCATGCTAATTGAATACGCACCTGTGATGTATAAGATATACATATATTTAACATACTTAGCATTTTTAATAGTAAGAACATTTGGAATCTACTCTGTTAGACATGTTCAGGTTATGCAATATATTCTTTACTGTAGTCACCGAGTTGTGCAGGAAGTATTTTGTACTTATTCCATTTAACTAAGAGAATTTTAACCTCAGAGGTGATTATATTATAAAACATGTAGTTCAGCACATGCTTCCTAATATCAGAAGTTTTAGATGATTTCCTTACAGCCACGTCCCATTTTATCAGAATCACTCCTACATGATGCAGTCTGATTTCATCAACCAGGTATGCAGTAATAAAAGACTCAGTATTTTAAAAATAAAAATATTCACACAGGTAAAATATCATGCCAAACACAACATTGTGTCACATGGAAAGCACACAACAACAACAAATAGGGTGAAATATGATACTACCTGTTTATAGCCAAGGTCAACTAATGGACAGTTAAGGCCAACAAGTAATTGAAAGCTTAAATGCTTGTTGAAACACTTAAAGATATAGTAGAATTTATTTATAATTAGCTTCTTTATGAAAACCACCTAAAAATAATGACAGTAATTCAAATGCAGGAGCTGGTATTAGAGAATGTCTTGGCTCCAAAACTTCTGATTTAATCAGGTCCCTCAACATGCATTTTGAAATTAAAAGCAAATTTAGAGATCATAAATATGTAAAAATAACACAAATCCATCCAACATACATGTATTGGGTCCTAACTTGGCATAAGGTTCTGTTCTGGTGCTGAACAAAGTAGTAATCAAAACTCACCCAAATTTCTGCCCTGGAGAAACTACGAGTTCAGTGAATGAATTTGCCATAACTCCACCACCCATATAAAATTAAAGCTTATAGTTGGGGCATATTTTTAATCTGTCTCTTTGCATTTATGTATGTGCTTTTTCATGAAACTTGAACTGTGAAAGCAGTGATTTTATATTTAAAATAATGTAGCCACACCCCCTCATTATTTAATGCTTTTCAACAGGGTTATTTTTGGGGTATCATTGGGTTCCAATGTCTAAGTTCACTGTAGTATACTTGATCAATCTGCTATTGGCTTGGACCATTTCTCTTTTTTTCTTTTGTCATTTTAAAAAACACAATAATGGACATCCTTGTAAATAAATCTGGACAAGTCTAAGATTACTTCTTTCGGATAAAGTGTAAGCAGTGTAACTTTGACATAAAAGGGCTACAGTATGCTCTTCAATTATTAATGAAATCATCATACTGTTTTAATATTAAAATTAATGTTTGATATAAGGTAGTGAAGAATCATATAAAAGGTAGATATTTGTTTTATTTAACTAAGATGAGGAAGACTACATTACTAAATTTATACTGGTCTAACCATAATTTAATCCAGGTTATGTTTACTTATGTGTATTAATAGTTCTCTTTTTTTTGGTCCCGGGGATCGAACTGGGGTACTTGCACTTGCGCAGCAGGCGGTGAAACCACCTAGCTAAATCTCCTGCCCCAGGTCTCTTTAAGAGAACACTTAACCTAATTTAATATAAAAGACTATTTAAAGTTCCCTTACTGTAGGGAACAAGTGATTTTAAAATCGTGGTTTTGAACAATATGCAAAATCAGTTATGAGCACACAATTGCATCATACTCTGATCTTTCTCTAAAATAGGTTTTGTACAAAAGCAAAGGCCATAATCACTCTTATGACTGACCCATCCTTGTAATCAGTACCCAGAAGCAAAGAAAAACATTCATTTTCTCTAGATTTCTGAGTCACAACTTCAAACGTCCTTTCCTGAATCAAGCTGTTTTGAATTTCCAACGTCTAGTTGGAAACAAAACTAAAACCATCAAACACATAGGTAACTTGCATTATAGAATTGATAAATTTCTTATGCTGCTGTATTTGTATTGGAATTGATTGGAAGGTCAAATGGCAAGGCAAGGTTTATTGGCAGCTACCACTCAGGGAAAAGAAAAATAGAAGCAGATGTCACTTAGAATATATACCTCTATCAGCATTGCCATGAGTTCAGATAAGGTTAAAGGCCTACATAAGCTTCTGGAACTCCATCTATTAGAGAAGATTCAAGAACAGTTTAAAAATAAAGTCATTGTAACATAGTAAGCAATGGATACTATAATGGGAGAAGAGTATTGGCCACTCTGCAAGTCCTTTTCTGGGTGAGTTGTTTGGGGAAAAGAAATATGTAGATATATACATTTATATATGTAAAATAGATAAAATATATCTGGATATGTAACATTTATATATAAAATATAAAAATATGAGTACATATCATTTGTATATTATATATACACAAATAACTCATTTTGTAATAGCATTATTCATCTATTCATTCTTTTCATCTATATTTACTAAATATCTTCTCTATGCCATATACTGTGCTTAGCATTGTGTGAACACTGCTGAATAAAACAAATGCATCAACATTTCCCAACACTGATTTATCAAAGCCTGTCACTAATTCTCATCACAGTGATTCCAACCACTACATGCAGCCAATGAATATAAAGCAATGATTAGTGGTATTAGCTACTGTCCTGGAAAAAGAAAGAAAGAAAACAATTATGAGGTAGAAAGAGCCCTCTTCCTTCCCAGAACTTTCCAACTGAGAGACAGGCCTGAGGTCCCAATATGTAGGACAAGATGGAGACTCTAGAGAAAGGACAACCTGTGTCTCTGTCTTCCCCTTCTCTCCCCTTCCCTCTTCTCTTCCCACACTCTTCTCTTTTGAGATCCTTAAATAATCCTTAAATAATCTTGACTTTAGGCTCAAAGTTAAGTAAAGGATGAGCAATTTCTCATGGTACTTTTCTGATATGGAGAGTCTAAATAATTTAATACACAAGGAAAGTTTGTTGATTTTTTTATTGATAATTATCACTATTCTCTGTGATCATCCTCACTGGTCCTTTGTTGATATTTAGTGCATTCTAAGCACACAGATGTTTGTATGCCCATCTTGTACAATGCTCACTAATCTAAGAAGGAAATGCTATGGTCTTCCTTGTACAGGTGAAGAAAAATTTAAGCTAAGGCTATGTATATGATGGGCTAGAGGCTTAGTTCTAATCACAGGCACAGCCCATGTTAAATCTCTAATGATATAAATCATGCACTAGTTGCTCAGATTAGCTATATCTACTCTGCTTTACACTGCTTTGCTAAGAGCTGCTTAGATAGTAAAATTCATTGGATTTCTCTTCTTTTCCATGTAGTCATCCTCAAATTTAGTTAAAATCAGAAGATCTAACAAAGAGTATCTTCATAATATGAAAATGAGACTAATGCAAGTTTGACATATTTTTAAGTCCGTATTTTTGAGATAAAAGACTTAAACATAAACTTATGTCAATAGAGTGTTTTTTAATGGTAAAGTCACTTATGTGCACAAGCCAGGTATAGTCACAGCTATAGAAAGCTGAAATTTGATAAGGTATTCTGCATGAGGAAATATAAAATCAGATCTAGAATCAGATCTAGAAATGTGAAAATCTGGCTCAATACTAGAAGACTGCACCACAGGATGGGCAAATTTGGACACTAAAATGACTCTGGTAGAAAGATCTGCCCCACACCCAAAACCTGCAACCCTGCCTACAGCCAAGAAGCCCAGGTCAGCCTTCAGGTAGAAGAAGCCCCAGGAGTACCTGCCTGCCAGTACTTGCTGTCGTAAGTGCCATTCCTTACCAGAGAGGAGAACAGGAAGATTCAGAGTCTCTCAAGAAGAAATCACTGTTTCCTGGCCTTCTGAATTTTAATACTTCAAGCATCTGCAGTTCAGTTTTTCTTCCAAGAAACTTGGCTTTAGTGTCCACCAGTGATAGAAATACTGGGGTTCATTTTTTTTTCTCGGTGTTATAAGTAAGTAGAGGTGAAACTGGGTTGGGTTTTCTGTAAGACCCAGACATTGCTCCTAGCACTTGGAGAGTTCTTTAAGCTCTGTTCTTGTTTTCCTTTTGGAAAATCTGTGTTATTATGATATGTACTTCAGCTCTAAAAATTGTTTCATGAGCTCAGGCTCTCCAGAGCTACACATCCTCAAAATTCTCAAAAATGGATATATAATCTGAAACAAATTGTTAAGAATGGGAAAATTTCACAGGAAATTGATTAAGGTATATGGAAGTAAAATTCACTTTCTAAGGATGATTGTCAAGTGCCTCACATTGTCTCCCACTTGAAGAATACATGGAAATACTAGTTTGATTACAAGATGTCTCAGCCCACTTTGTGCTGCCATAACAGGACACCATTGACTTGGTAATTTATAAAGAGCAGAAATACACTTCTGGTTCTGCAGTCCAAGAAGTCTAGCATCAAGGAACCAGCACGTTGGGTGAGGGTCCTTGCTGCTCCCTCCTGTGACAGAAGAGGGGGGAACTCACTCTCTTGAGCCCTTTTTAAAGGCCCTAATCACCTTAGTCATCTTTTTGTTTGTTTTAATTTACATTTTATTTATTTTTCAAAAATTTGCATTGGTACATATTTGCAGTACACAATGTTTACATTCCTCGTGTGGAGTTGATATATGCACATAAAACATCTTAATTCCTCTTTTCATCCCCTTTCTCTTCTTCTTCTCCCTCCCCCCTCCATCTCTTGATCCTCTTCCCATTTGAGAAAGATCTATCTCCTTACTTCCTATTAGCTATCTTTTATTTTTCTCATTGCTTATCGTTTGAGTTTCTCATATAAGAGAAACCATGCAATATTTAAGCTTTGCATCTGATTTATTTTGCTTAGCATTATGATCTCAAGGTGCATTCACTTTTCTAGAAATGATTCGATCTTACCTTTCTTTATGGCAGAGGAGTACCCCACTGTGTGTAAATACCACATTTCTTTATCCATTCATCTGTTGATGGACTTGTAGGCTACTTCTAAGATTTAGCTATTATGAACTGCGCCACTATAAACATTGGTATGCATGTATCATTATAATATGATGTCATTAACTTTTTTGGGAAGATTCCTAGAAGAGGAATAATTGGCTCAAATTGAATTTCTAGTTTTAGTTTTTTGAGGAATTTTCATACTGATTTCCACAGTGGCTGTACCAGTTTGCATTCCCACCAACAATGTAGAAGGGTTTTTTTTCCCCCTCTGCAGCTTCTCCAGCATTTTTCATTATTTCATTTCTTGATTATTGCCATTCTTCTAGGGGTAAAGGCTCCACTTCTTAATACTGTCACATTGGCATTAAATTTCTAAGTGTGCATTTTAGGGGACACAGTCAGACCCCATCACAGGGAAATAAAAAAGTACTATGTGTGGCTTTATTGATGCAAAAAGTGTATTCTAATAGTTTTTTATAATTACATTAACTTGCTATTTGTGAAATTATTTTGCTTGACTCCCTAAAATGCACTAAAGTTCTAGTAATCACTATTGTATATATGGAAAGAAGCTTAAGAAAGAGAACATCACTCAGCATTGTTAACTGAAATCCTCACATAGTGATGGGGACATAATGGGCACAGAAAGTTTAAATACACAAATGATGTCTCTCTCCTGACTTATTTAAAAAACACATTCTTGATTCACTAGTTTACAAAAAGGGCAGCAGTGTATTTTTTCACAAGCAATAGTATCATGTCATCAAATTGGAGTCTGAAAGCTTCCCACATATGCCTAGTCCCCAGATTCATCTGGCAACTCTCATGGTCCAAACCCCTTTGAACAGTGGTGATATTTCACTGCAGAGGCACCTGGAAGAACAAGGTAGAAGCTCCGATGGTTCTCCCAGTGTTATAAGGGCAGCATCTATGTATGCTGATCTCAGAAACTTGCTGGACAGGGCTTTCTGAAGCTGCTAGCAGTTTGGTCTCATTAGAGACAGTTATTGTGATCAGAGTTCAAATGGAATCAAAGACAAACACTTTGAAACATGACACTAAGGAGCAGTTGTGACTTCCAATTATTTCAAATGAGTCTTCTTTGTTGTGATAAAGAGTTAAGAAGCCCATACTGGGTCATGAACAGAAGAGAAGCAGGATTCAGAGAGGGGAAGATTTTTTTTTTTTTTTTTGCAACACCCTTTAGGGCAGGCAGTGCTCTGTGAGACCGTGGGTATCTTTCATCTCCTAAAGATTTCACGCATCTTGGCAATTCCTCTATGCAGGGAATTCAGCTTTTTGCTGATGTCTGTTTGCAGCAGATGGTAAACTAGGGGCAATATATAATGACATTATATTTTCCTTAAAAGGCAGTCGAAGAGAGGAGTTCAGAGCACATACTGGCCCAACAAGTTTGAAAATGTAATGTTTTGTTAACACTGTAATTTATCACAGTGTTTAATTTTTATAATTATTTCAAGTCTAAAATGCAGAACAGTGATAAACACCTTACTCCTTTAGTAAATAATTAAGAAAGATATTTCAACTTTTTGTTCCCAAGAGGCTTAGAAACAGAAAAGGATTGATGCATTTTAGGGTTATCTTTTTTTTTTTTAATGTGAATGAAGTAACTAACACATGTAAGTGATTTCTTAAAGAAATCCATTCTCCTAGAAGTAGGGAAAAATCATTTTGCAGCTGGGAAATTTGCTAACTCTGCAGAGTGAAAAGAAAAGTGAAGCTCAACGACTTCCAACTTTATGGATCTGTCCATAAAACTACTCCTTCCCTGGTGACTATGGCAGACTCCCCAAACTGTCCACCCAACATCCAGTGTCCATTAGAAGTGATATCATACCCAAATAAAAACTACATTTCCCAGCAGCTACTGAAGTCAGTTTGGGTCAATGAAAAGCTAGCAGCAGCCAAAAAACGCAGCCACATGCCCTATCACTCTTTCTTCTTTTCTCTTTCTTCTTGCCTGGCATGAGAATATGATAACCAAAAGTGCAATAGCCAACCTGCATACGCCAATGAGAGTAGTTACTAAGGATAATAAAGTATCAGGGTGGAAAGAGCTTGTGACAGTAACAATAGAGCAGACCATTCATAGAAGTCTTGATCTGTCTACTATTTTCAGCAGAAAAAAATTAACCCTTGTTATTTTAAGCTGCAATTCACATTTCTTCATCCAGTTCAATGAGATTCCTACCTGAAAAAGTGTCCTAATGCAGTTCTTTAGTAAATCAGAAAGACTATATTTTCTATCAATTATTTATATCATCTTTCTTCTGAGTGTTTGCTACTTGGAATAGGAAAAGAACTGCTAGTTATAGTCCTGACTTCTTGATGTGGAACCTGTCCTCCTCCAGTATGTCTGACCACACTGGGCAGTTCTGTTTTTATTTTCACTCGTTCTCCACCAAAGACAAATTTTTTGTCATGAATCATGTTCAGATTTTTGATGTGATTGTGCATTTCTCTTATGCTTCATAAAATAAGCATTTGTTTCTCCTCTACCTTCAAATGAGGAGATTTTGTCTTTCTCACTTTGTACTGAAAACAGAACATTCTGGGCTATCTTAAATGAATATCAGATTTATATCTGACAAATTGTCCAAGCACTGTCCAAGGCAAGGGATTTGTTTTTTCTGTACTAATTCAGAAGTAATACTCTTTGGTAGAGTTATTTGATACAGTGTGACATGCTCCTGGTTATAGAGACAATTCTCATGCCTCTGAATTTTACCAAACACCTTTAGTTTTTCTCTATTCTATTAAATAGGCTTTATGAGCAGGGCTTGACACATGTACACACACACACACACACACACACACACACACACCACCACCACCACCACCATCACAGTAGGTGATTTACAAATAAGATGGCATTTAGCCAACAATTAAAATAATGGTAGGGTAATATATTGAAATGTTAATTTGTCTGCTTTATCTCTCTTTTTTCCAACTCTGCTCCTCAACCCAACACCAATCCCACCCTTGTTTTGAAATTTTAATGGGTAAAACCTCTCAATTTCTCTGTTACTTAAGTCCTCTAACTTCCTGTTAGAAGTTAAAAGCACTTTCTATTTTTTATGGAGTATGTCATGTTTCTGTTACTGTAACAAAATACCTGAGAAATCAGAAAAAGTATTAACACAATTAAAAAGAGGAAAGGTTTATTTTGGTTCGTAGAGTTGGAAGTTTTCAGTCCATGGAGGACCGGCCTCATTGTTTCGGGCCTATGACAAAAAAGTACAACATGGTGGAAGAACGAAATGGAACAAGCTTCTCCCTCATTGTGGCAGAAAGGCAAAGAGAGGAAGAGGAGAGGTCAGGGTCCCAGATATCCCTTTTGAGGCCATGCTTCCAGTGACCTAAGACTTCCCATTAGCTCTGAGCTCTGCACCAATCGCAGCACCTAGAGGAGCAGGCATTTAGTCGGTGAGCCTTTGAGAGACAGTCCAGAGCCAAACTTCCCCAACAGAATGGATAGAGGTCAGTGGGGGATATTTGTGCTGTGAGTAGCATGTAGAGTTGGTAGGACCTCAGGGAGTTCGCTGTATGATGTCCTTAGACCAAGAACCCGTCAAGGCATAGATACTTGCAGGGCAAATGTGGACACAAGCAGTAAGGTCCCCAAACCTGAAGTTCACATAGAATTGCATGATAATGAATGGCATTTGTCTAATACTGGGGCCTTCCTTCAGTTACTCCTGGGCCTTGAAAGCCTTTACAACAGAGGTGAAGCTCAAAGAAAAATCACAATTTTATTTTCTTCTGGTCTGATAGCTAAAATCAAACTGAAGTTGACAAATAAAAGGAATGTGTGATCATTCTGCCTACCTGACTTCTTGGACTGAGACTCTCACCTATTATATTGTTTGTAGAGGATATGAAAGGTCTGTAGACACAAACTGTGCAGTCAGTATATAAAGTCCCCTTCAAACCTTGGTGTTTTAGCTCTACTGCATCCTGTGTTTCTTATCAGATGATTAGCGATAATCTTGACATATTTAGAGTCTGGACCAGACAAAATTTTTTAACCCTTTAAAAGAAATCTTCAGTATTTAGTGTGTCTTGCACTTGAATAAGATCACTCTTCATTAGAGCTCCACTGATATTTGGAGTCTTGTCACCATTAACTTGTTTCTATAATGCCAGCTCTTGAGGTAGAACAGTGGTGAAACTAACCATGCAGATTAACAAGTGCACATTTACTGAAGGTGGCAATTCTGGATCTAGTACCCATGGTGATAAATTCTGAGATGGCAAGAATCATCATCTTGTACTGAGGTTTCTAGCTGGCTGTCAAGGTCAGAAACAAATATATTTGTCATAAAATGTAATTGATTATACAGATGAAAATTAAGAGATTTGAGATGAAAGAAATGAGAAAAAAACTGACTAGTTCTGCCTACAAATAGTATTTTAAATAATTAAACTAAATGAACTTTAATTCATTTTAGAATTAAAGTAGCCTAAATTTGTGGATAAGTTAACTGAATTTCTTTATGCCACCACTGTGTATAATGGGACAAGACACAGGAGGAAGAAAACTATTGCCCTTCAATATGCTTATTTTCCTTATCAAATAGAATGTTTATTAAGTGTAATACTCATGTGTAGCTGTATGATTGTTTTTCATTCAAGGGCAGTTCTATTTAAGTAAAACCTATGTCTAATGCAAGGTATTTTATTTTAATTAAGTCTTGCTACTAGCAATCAGTAATTCACAATTAATTGAATTAGAAATGAAATTAAACCTGATTTGGAACAAATTCCCCTTGTTGGCTTTCTAGTCAAGTGCACTTGGTCTGTTTGTTGTGAGGCTGAGAATACTGGTTCATTTAGTCTCAAAATTGGCATTTGTCCAACATTAACTCCCCCGACACACCCCCTGCACCATTCCTTGGTTAGGGTTACCAATATGTTACAGTGCCAGCTGGCTGTTGGCAAGGATCTTCTAACTACAGAAACCAGTGCAGGGATCAGAAAATTTTTCCTTAAAAAACAAAAGCTCTCAAAAATGACTGCATTTTTGAGGCTTTCTAGGCCTTCTGGAATGTCCCTTGGCAATTTGTACAAATCATGACCAGCACTTCCTGGGTGAAAGTTCAAGAAGACACATGGCAAAAAGCCTAGTTAAATCATGTAACTTGAAACCAGCTTGTGGACAGTCTGTACTTCAGACGTCAAACCAGTTTGATCACTGAAATAAAAATCCCAGCACCACGCACAAGAGAAATAGAAAGCTATGTTCATCAAGAAACAGCTACAATTCTTGCATTACAATATCTGTTTTTTTAAAAAAGTTAGGAGCAAAATTTAAAACCTGATTGGTGCCACAACTTGATTAGGATTCTTGGAGACCCAAAACTAAAGATCACATTGGAGAGGAAAAGAGAAAAATATGAAGTGCTCAAAATGGCAGCAGTGTCCTAGAAGTTAAGCCAAGAGTACATTGAAAGTTTCTTGAGTGAGTGCATTAGTTTTTTTTAGAAAAGATGCACTTGAAATACTGTTCTGAAATTTTAGTGTTCCAGAACTGAGTACCTTTAAAAGTGTGTGTGTGTGTGTGTGAGAGTGTGTCCTCAGAATTTTTTTTTAAACTAGATCTCAAGGGAGAAACCAAAAACAGCTAATCTGGTGATTGTAAGTCCCTGGTTTGTAAAGAGCACTTCAACAAGGGGATATTTTCAACATTGCTAAATTAATTCATGCGTGGGTTTGAAATAGGGTGGGGTGCCTGCCAGGGACAAGGGGAAGAGCAACAGCAGAAGAAACGGCTACACCCAGAATGCTGAGGGACTGTGCCCTTTGTTGTCCCTGTGCAGGGGAATGATCAGTGTGCATTTTAGTCAGCTGAGTTGGAAGTTGATAATTAAATTCAACATGAATTATTCTTTTTGAAATATAAAAGGAATTCTAAATTATTTCATATTAGCAGCCACATCAAAGACAAAAAAACATAGAACTGAAAGATGCCTAAGACAATGTCTAAACTAAGCTTTCATTCTGGGAGGTAGAAGCATTCTAAGAATAAGCACTAAACAGAGCAAGGTGAAAATTTACTCTAAGGCAACCTCTTTAACTTTCTTTATTGAGTGCCAGCTTCTATGAATCTTTTCTCCTCTGTCATTACATATGAACTTGGTCTATGGAATATTTGCTCTTGCCAAGTTATTTTCTTTTAATATGTTGTTAAATAATGTACTTGCCAATCCCTGCTTCCGAAGTCCTAGAACCTGATTTGATTAAATCTACTGCTGGTTAAGGGTGATGATTTCAAATCTTCAATTGTGGTACTATTCCAGACTTCAAAAGGATATTTTTATCTTAATTTTTTTGCTTTGTAGAAGAGTTCACAAGTTAACACATAAAAATCTTACTGTAAAAGTAATAATCAGTGTATCATGAAATAAAGTTAACATATAATAATCCCTTAGTTTCTGATAGACCACTTCTACTGGAATTTTAATCTAATGCCTAGTTTTGGAACAAGTTCAATATTCAAGGTGATATTCTTTGCTTCAAAAAGTATTTAGTTTGTTCTATGAGATATTTTTGCCCTGAGATATATTTTCACCCTTCTTTTATACTCTGGATTTTTATAGTCTTATGAGAACAATGACCTCATTCTCTCCAGTTGATAGTAATGGCACACTTTTTATAACTTGAAAAGGCATCTGCTTATTAATACGGGAGTTAAAATTAACTATAACACAAGAGTTAGCCATTACATACCTCACCTTATCTTCTGGAGCAAAATAAATAGGATGGAAAACATGTGAAGCTTGTGGTAGCTTAAGTCTTTGTAAATGATAATCTGTGTTCCTGTAGAGACTCTTATCTTCTCTTTACACTTTATTTCGCAGCTGAGAAATTAAACAAAGAACCCAGTATTGTTGAATGTAGCCCTTTCTGAAGGGTACAAATCATACTAAACCAAGGAAACTATAAAAGTCCCATAACGAAGAGGTGACATTTGATTAACAATCATAACATTTAATAAGTTCATAAAAATTTGAAAACTAACAAGCTGATCTTTGTCTTTAGAAGTGACACATGTCTTCCACATAGGTGTACACTCCAACTGTATTTTCTGGAGTCTGATTCTGCTTAGAAATTGCAAAAATACCATTAAAAGTTATTAGAGATTCAATCCTAAACAAGAAGAAAGATAAATGAATTTAAGGAGCCTGGCAAGATAATAAACCTGAAAACTAAGTAATTATAATAATATTATGCAAGAGCATTGGTATTTCTAAACTAACCTGTGGAATAACTTCCTTGCCACATGGGTAGGAAGGCAGTATGTGTAACAAATAGTCTTTTTATTTATGAAATAAAGCTGCTAGCATGGTAGATTGAAGATAGTGATAAATTCCATAATGAAAGAAAGACTATGCATACTATTGCAATGTTTATTCACATTTCTGTCTCCCCAGCTCAATGATATATCCTTATAGGAGTGTGTATTATTTGTTTCTCTTTTTTTCAAACTTGTTATATATTGCTGACATATATAAGCAGTTGGTTAAAGTGTAATGTTATTCAGATATTACACATTGTTGAAAAAAGGAAGATCCTATAATTCCTAAACTAAACCACTGTTCTTTTTTAAACGATTAATTTCATGTTACTTCTCATATAAAAATGCAAATGCCAGGTGGAAGAATTGTGCATTTAGTGTAATCAGTGTGGATCATTAGGACAACAGATATATGTAAGCATTTCATCACTCTCTCCCTAACTCATCCCACCTCTGGCCTGGGGAGTGGAGGGCACTGGCACAAGCAGGGATGAGAGTATAGATAACAGAGGGTACAAGACCTTTGAGTGGGGTGGGCTGTGAAAGTCCTAGAGGTTCTGAAAGGGAAGGGAGTACTAAGCATGGGGTACTAAGTATGGGGCACTAAGTGCTAAGCATGGGTATAAGCATGAATTTCACAAGTTGCCCCATTGTAATTCTGCCCAAGTTTGATCACCTATCCAGAATATATCAGATGTATAAGAGAAAGGACAATACCCTCTTGTCACCGTCACTTGGGGTGGGGGAAATAAGAATGGGACCTGAGGATGGAGAACAGAAGGAAAAAGAAGAAGATTACTTAAGCCTCCCCTGTAGGGCAAAAATTATCCTATACCATGGCACATTCATTCAAGAAATATGTATTGATGGCACTTAATTGTGAAACACTGTTAAAGCCTTCATAAATGTTTTTAAAATAAATCACACACAGTTGCTACCTTCAATAAGGTAAGAATTTAGAAAATGAGGCAAGGGAGAGGAAGAGGCTTGCTGGAGGCCATAGGTCCACTCCCAGGGCAGAGGAGGTGAGCTGCACCCCTACCCCCAACCCTGTCAAAATAAGAAGACATAAACAAGCCTCAAAAACAGACTTCCAGATCACCTACAGCAACCTCAAAGGGAAATGAGATGGAACCTCTGATATTCAACCACCTGGACTCCCTGAACTGGCAACAAAAGAGGATCTGGAAAAAATGAAATCAGAAATAATTTCTCAGATAATAGCAGAGATTGTACCCATAGTGCAAGACATGATTAATAAATCCAGAGAGGACACAGATAAAAAATAGAGGAGCTATGGAACATGATGAAATCCCACCATAGGAAACAAATGGAATCCATAAAACAGATACAAACAGATTTCCAGGAGATTAAAAACTCCATTGAAAGTCTGCACAGCAGAATGAACCAATGTGAGGATAGAATTTTACATATAGAAGATAAGACTGTGATTAGTGAGGAGGAAAAGAAAAATTGCTTCAAAATTATGAGGGAACATGAGAAATCAATCCAGCAGCTACTAGACAATGCAAAGAAGAATAACATAGAACTGATTGGAGTCAATGAAGAAAGAGGAGAGAGTGCAGAGGACATACAAAAACTGTTCACAAAAGTGATGGAAGAAAACTTCCCAAGCAGGGGAAAAGAACTTGACATAGAGATGAGTGAGGCATATAGGACTCCAACTAGCTTTGATAAAAAAAAAAAATCTACACATAGGCATATAATTGTTAAGATTCCAGAAACTCAACAGAAGAACAAATTTCTACAAGCAGTTAGAGAAAAGAAACAAATCACATACAAAGGAAAACCTATCAGAATCACAGGAGACTTCTCAATGCAAACTATCAAGGCAAGAAGACCTTGGAGTAATGTATTTCAAGCCCCAAAGGAAAACAGCCTCCAACCCACATTGATATATCCTGCAAAACCATCTTCCAGAATTGATGGTGAAATAAGATACTTTCATGACAAAGAGCACCTTAGGAACTTCATGAATAAAAAACCAGCACTCCAAAAAATTTTAGACAATATCCTAGGAAAAGACAACAAAGATCACAACCCCAGGAAGCCCAGAAGAATGAATACATCAGGCACAACAAGAAATTAAATGCAAAGGGAGAGAAATCAAACAAAAAGAAAAAGTCATGACAATGATAAATCAATACATATCAGTTACAAGCATCAATGTTAATGGTCTCAA
Source organism: Heterocephalus glaber (assembly GCF_053883595.1). Lineage (NCBI taxonomy): Eukaryota > Metazoa > Chordata > Mammalia > Rodentia > Bathyergidae > Heterocephalus > Heterocephalus glaber. The sequence goes on along the minus strand of NW_028258308.1, from coordinate 19,372,647 downwards.
TTCACTGGTCAAAAGAAAGAGACTGGAAGAATGGGTCAAGAAGCAAGACCCAACAATATACTGCATACAAGAAACACACTAAATTCAGAAAGAAACAAATGGACTGAAAATTAAACAGTGGAAAACAATAGTCCAACTGACAGGAACCTGAAAAAAAAGCAGGAGTAGCTATCCTCTTTGCAGACCAAGTGGATTTCAAACCAACACTGATTAAGAGAGACAAAGAAGAACACTACATTCTTGTAAAAGAAACAAACCAAGAGGAAAAGATCATAATCATAAATATATATGCACCAAACACTAGTGTGCCCAACTGTATAAAACCAATACTAATGAACATGAGAAATCAAATAAGCACTAATACAGTAGTAGTGGGGGGCCGGGGATTTAACTCAGTGGTTCCACCACCTGCCTCACAAGCAGAAGGACCCGAGTTTGATCCCCGGTACCAAAAAAAGAAAAATACAGTAGTAGTGGGGGACCTCAATACCCCACTGTCACAAATAGATCACTTAGACAAAACATAAGCAATGAAATACTAGAACTCAATCAAACTCTTGAACAAATGAACTTAACAGATGTTTACAGAGTCTTCCACCCCACAAAATCAGAGTACACATTCTTTTCATCTGCACATGGGTTGTTCTCCAAAATATACCACATACTCGCTCATAGAACATATTTAAGTAAATGCAAAGGAATTCAAGTTATCCCCTGTATATTATCCAACCATAGTGCGATGAAATTGGAGATCAATAGCAAAACAAACTGCAAGAATTCCATAAACACATGCAAATCGAACAACACACTTCTGAATAACGAATGGGTCACAGAGGAAATTAAAGAAGAAATCAGATAGTTCCTACAATTAAATGACAATGACAATACAACATATTGGAATCCATGGGACACAATGAAAGCAGTCTTACAAGGGAAATTCATAGCAGTGAATACTCATATTAGGAAAACAGAGAGATGCCAATTAAACAACCTGATGCTTAACCTCAATCTTTTAGAAAAATAAGAGCAGGACAAACACAAAGCTCTTACAAGGAAATTATAAAGATGAGAGCTGAAATTAATGCAATGGAGACTAAGGGAATGATACAAAAAATCAATCAAGCCAAGAGTTGATCCTTCAAAAGAATAAACAAAATTGACAAAGGCTTAGCCAACATTATCAGAAAAAGGAAAGAAAAGGCCCAAATCCATGCAATTAGGAATAAAAAGGATGAAATTACAATGGACCCAGACCCATCAATACCTACTTTGAGAACCTATATGCCAATAAGAAGGAAAACACAGAGGAAATAGACAGATTCCTAGATATGTATGAACTACCAAAGTTGAATGAAGAAAACCTAAAAATTCGAAACAACCCAATATCAATCAATGAAATTGAAAACATAATTAAAAACTTACCAACTAAGAAAAGCCCAGGTCCTGATGGCTTCACTGATGAATTCTACAAGACTTTTAGAGAGGAAATACTGCCACTACTTCTTAAACTCTTCAGTGAAATTGAAAGGGAAGCAATATTCCCAAATTCATTCCTGGAAGCAAGCATCACCTTGATCCCCAAAGCAGGGAAAGACCCAACCAAAAAAGAGAACTATAGGCCAATCTCATTAATGAATATAGGTGCAAAAATCCTTAATAAGATACTGGAAAATAGAATGCAGTAGATCATCAAGAAGATCATATAACCTGACCAAGTGGGATGTATCCCAGGGATGCAGGGATGGTTTAACATATGCAAATCAATAAATGTAATACACCATATTAATAGGGCCAAGGACAAAAACCATATGCTGATCTCAATAGATGCCAAAAAAGCATTTGACAAAATCCAACACGCATTTAAGACCCTACAAAAATGCATTTAAATGCATGTTGACCCTATTAAATGCATCTGACTCTACAACACACATTTAAAAACCCTACAAAAAATTGGAATAGACGGTCTCTACCTCAATCTGATAAAAGCCATCTATGAAAAACCAACAGCCAATATCATACTAAATGGTCAAAAACTGAAATCCTTCACACTAAAGTCAGGAACAAGACAAGGACATCCAGTATTACCACTCCTGTTCAATATGGTTTTGGAAACATTAGCCACAGCAATTAGACAAGAAAAGAAATAAAAAGAATAAAGATAGGAAACAAAGAAGTCAAACTGTCATTATTTGCAGGTGACATGATACTGTATATAGAAGACCCCAAGAAGGCCATGAAAAGTCTTCTAGACTTAAAAATCAAATTCAGTAAAGTAGCTAAATACAAAGTCAACACACAAAAATCAATAGCTTTCCTCCACTTGAACAACAGACTCACTGAGAGAGAAATAGGGCAAACAATTCCTTTCACAATAGCATCCAAAAAACTGAAACACCTAGGAATCAACCTAACAAAAGAAATCAAAGACCTCTTCTCTGAAAACTATAGCACTCTGAAAAGAGAGATTGAGGATGATATCAGAAAATGGAAAGGCATCCGCTGCTCCTGGGTAGGACAGATCAACATAGTGAAAATGGTCATACTTCCAAAACTGCTCTCTAGATGCAATGCAATCCCAATTGAAATCCCTGCAACATACTTTATGGACCTTGAGAAAGCAATCCAAAAATTTATTTGGAACACGAAAATCCCCAAAATAGCAAAAGCAATTCCAGGTAATGGAGACATGGTAGGGGATATCACAAACTCCAACTTGAAACTATACTACAAAGCTACTGTGATAAAAACAGCATGGTACTGGCAAAGAAACAGACTTGAGGACCAGTGGAATAGATTAGAAGATGCAGAAACAACTCCAGATACACTCAGCCACCTCATCTTCCATAAAGGAGCCAAACACCCTCACTGGAGGAAAGATAGCCTCCTTAATAAATGGTGCTGGAATAATTGGGTTTCAGCTTGCCAAAGATTAAAACTAGACCTATATCTCTCACCATGAGTGAAACTAAAATTGAAATGGATTAAAGATCTAAATATGAAAACAGAAATGCAGTAACGACTGGAACCGAGGTTAGGTAGAACTCTTGAAGACATTGGTGTAGGAAAAGATTTTATGAACAAAACCTCAGTTGCCCATGAACTAGCACAGTCAACAAGTGGGATCTCTTCTTACTAAAAAGCCTCTGCACAGCAAGAGAAATCACTAACAGTTTGAAAAGAAGACCCAAAAAATCTTCACCTGCTGTTCCTCAGACAAAGGTCTACTATCCAGAATCTATAAAGAACTTAAAAAAATCAGAACTCCCAAATTTAAAGATCCAATCCAAAAATGGGCATCTGAAATGAACAAACATTTCTTAGACAAAGAAGAAGAAATAGCAAATAAATATGAAAAATTGTTCAGGGCCGAGGATTTAGCTCGGTGGTTTTGCAGCCTGCTGCACAAGCACAAGGACCCAAGTTCAATCCCCGGTACCAAAAATAATAACAATAATAATAATGTTCAACATCACTGGTCATTCCAGAGATGCAAATGAAAACAATGCTGAGATTCCACTTCACCCAAGAAAGAATGGCTGCTCTCATGAAATCAACCAATAACAAATGCTGGCGGGGCTGTGGGGAAAGAGGAACCCTGCTGCAATGCTGGTTGGAGTGTAGACTGGTGAAAACACTGTGGAAATCAGTATGGAGATCCCTCAAAGAACTAGGACTGGAAGTTCCATTTGACCCAGCTATTCCCCTGCTTGGTATCTTCCCCAAAGAGTTAAATGAATTGTACCACAGTGATGTATGTGCAACCATGTTCATAGCAGCAGTTTGTATTAGCTAAAACTTGGAAGCAGCCCAACTTCTCATCAAGTGGAGACTGGATAAAGAAAATGTGGTTTTTTTAATAAAATGGAGTACTATTCAGCCATAAAAAATGAGAAATTAGAGACATTTATTGCTAAATGGATGCACATTGAGGCGATACTATTAAGTGAAATGAATAGGACACACATGTAAATACCGAATAGTTTCTCTAGTGTGAGAAACTGAAAATGTAAATAAGGACTAAAAGGTATAATAGATAATGTGAAATAGGAAGGAAAAGGGCAAAGGGGAAGGGAAATTGGGAGGGGTACGGGAAAGGAAAGAAGGGAATGGAATTAATATGAGAAAATGAAAAAATGGAAACAAAGTCTTCGTAAATAGGGAGAGATGGAGGGGTTGAAGGGAGGGCAGGTGAAGGGTAAAAAAATAAGAACCAGGATAGATTATATAAAGCTGCAAATTTCCTATGATGAATATCATTATATTGTATACCTAAAATGTACCAATAACATTAAATTAAAAAAAAAAAAGAAAATGAGGCAAGGGCTACTCGTAAGTGATCACCTTCAAGAAAAGCAGTGATCTCAGCTCCATGAGGGTTCACTTTGTGTTAAACCCACTTTGTGTTTAACCCCTGTGGAAACTCTGCCACCACAATGGTGAGCCTGACTCTAACCTGGTGACCCTCCAGTGCCTGCTTTCCGCTGTTGTTGAAGAAATGCAAAGTTTGCTCAAAGTTAAATCCATCGTGTCACTCTTAGGCCTACAACCCGTCAATGACGACTATTCATTGCTCTTCAGATAACTCTGTCTCTGTACCATGGCCTGTACAACTAAGGCTCTGACTAATCTGATTCTGAATAATCTCTCCTCCTCATACCTAATCTGTAGTTTCTACCCAATTCCTATTGTATCTCCATGTTGTCACTGCACTTCATTTTAATTTTTCTATCACCTTTCTACACACACACACACACACACACACACACACAGATACACACACAAATTTTATTCAATTGATATGGTGTGTTTCATACTCTACCAAATAATCACTGTAATTTCAATTTCTTCATCCCTACTACTGGCACCCTACTTGTCCCACTATCTTCTTTTGTCCAAACTATTGCCATAATTGCCCTGCTGCCAGCTACTCGCTTATTATCAAGTATCTGCACAACAGCAAACAGTTCTGTGTACAATATGAATCTGTGTACAATATTTTCACTCCTTGAACTAAAATACTGTGAGAATAAAAATCAAATTCCTCTCCTTGACCTCTGAAGCACTACATAGCTGCATCCCCTCTCTTTCTCCAGCCTCATTATGTGAACCCCCATTTTCCTCCTTTCTGAGCCCTGCTGACCTAGCCTCCTTTCAGTTTCCCAAACACTCTGAATTGCCTCTGATCTCAGGGAATCTGACACATCCTGCTTGCCTGGAACATTCTTGTCCCAAATGTTCTCATGCTGCTCCTATTCAATGAGGTCTTGGCACAAATGCCAACTCCTTGTAAGGACTTATTAAGCAGCCAAACTAAAGTAGTACCTCAGCCACTCCTTTATCAGGTGGCATGCTTTATTGTCTTCATGACGTGGCACTTTCATTATCTGAAATTATTTATCACTAATCTGTTTATTTCTTTGTTTGTTTGCTCTCTTCCCCTGCACTGGAAAACCCATATCAGTCTTACTCATCCAAGCCTGCAACAGCATTTGGAACTGATAGAAACTCAACAATTGCTTTCTGAATTAATGAGCCCCAATTTTTTCTCTTACTCTTCTACTGTCTTCATTTGCTTCATTTGTTTTTTATTAGTCCTGTTACATATTCAGTGGAAGTTCTCCCAGAACCTGCAGCTGCTTATACAATTACCACTGAACTTTTACTTATAGACCATCTTCAAGCAACCTCCAAATTGAAAAAGAAAATAAAAATTAATAAATTATGGAAGGATCTCTAGCATATTGTTATGATTTTACAGACTTGGTGTCATTTTTACCTACCATTCATCTCTTTGTATGACACATAGTGTGTGTTTCTTTACTGGCTCATTATCTACAAGCACTTGTTCTTGGACATAATGGTCAGCAGCACCTTAGGTTTTTTGATTACCCCTGCTCCCTCTTCAAATCCTCATCCCCTCTGCCTTGTACTTTCATTTATTCCCTACCTTTTATAGGTAGCCCATTATGTCCCAGGCATTCGAAATGCAAAAGGAACTTTTTAAAAATCTCTGCTCTCAGAAAGCTAATGTACTAGAAAGATTGGCACATTATCCACCAAGAGCAACTTGGACCATCAGGTTCGGAATACAAGCATTTTGGCAAAATTATGAGTTCAAAGCAAGGGAGTAGTCAGTTTCTATATGAATGAGGGGGGTCAGGAAATGCTCTCAGCTGGAAATGACCCTACAGTGATCTTTCAGAGGAGGAGCAAAATTTTCTGGCAAGATCAGTAAAATCCAGGCTAGTCCAATAGTCCAGCACTTTGGGGAACCACACAGTCTGGAAAACATAGGAGTGGAGGGAAGTGAATTAAGAGATAAAAGAGAGGCAGCAGACAGAGAGCAGAACCACTGGGAGGGTGAGCTATGCTCTGTTGGACATTTGACTTTTGTCTCTTGGGGAAAATGGCCACAGAAGGTTCTCACTTTTAAACCTACAGAATCCTGAGAATTCCTGAGAGGGCCAGGATTAAACCCAGTGGTACTGCAACTGCCTCGAAAGTGCAAGGTCCTGATTTTGATCCCCAGTACCAAAAAAATAAGACATAGAACATTTTCAGAATGAATTCTATTTCTTCAGTCTTTCTGACTAAAATAAGTCCTATTAAGGTCAATAATGTGCATTTTTTAAGACTTAGAAGAAACCTCCTCTCAGATAAAAACATACCATCTGTTGCTGTTTTGTTTGCAGTTTCTTGTGGTATTTTTCTCACACCTGTTTTCCACAGGTCTTTTGGGCTTGTCAAAGTTTAAATTGCATTCATTACAATGTATAAATGGACTAATCCCAACCATGAGAAAATTTCAAAGAGTTTTCCAGAACCAGTAAATAATTAGTCATTTCAAGGGACCATTAAAGGTAGTTGGAAATACCCGGTGTCTTACTTTCTTTGTCATTAATTCATAATATCTGACACTCATAACTTAAAGGGGGAGAGGTTTATTTTGGGTCACAGTTTCAGAAGTTTCACGCCATGGACAGCAGGCTCCAAGACAGATATGGGTTGGGGGAAGGGTCTGCTCATAACACGGCAGTTAGAAAGCAGAGCACAGAGGGAGGAACTGGGGAAGGATGTACCCTTCCACGTTACACCTCCAGGGATCCACCTCCAACCAGGACCAACCTCCTAAAAGAAAGTCAGCACCTCCATGATCAGATCACCTTCTAAACCCCCACCTCTGAACACATGAGAATTTTGGAGGACATTCTAGATATAATCCATGAGAGCTGGACCCTTCTTGATATCCTTAGACTCATTTTGCTTTCATTGCAAGAAACAGATGAGTTTATCATAAGGAAAGAAAATGAAAAGTTCCACACTTTTGACAATATCTTTTGGATTTTTCTCTAATTATTACATAAAATATGTTCATGAAAACAATGAACTGTTTAGATAAAAATGTGTTTAGTTTTCTGTTTAAAAGTACATTTTAATCTCATTTGTCACCTTGGGTGCTACTTCTTAAAAGTCATTTCTGTGATGTGAGCTGCAGGCTTGTCTAAGAGAAAGAGCATTTGTGGTAACTCCAGCTAAAAGGCAATCTATGTACCTAGATGAAAGGAAATGTTTGAAATGGCAATCTGTGACATCCAACAAATGTTAAGGGTCTTATTTTACCATAGCATTTTGATTTCTGCCACATAGAGGAGAAAAGGGACAAAATATGAGAAAAAAAAGTGTGAAAGTAGTTTTTTAAAAGTAGAGTATTTTAACCTTTGATGCTAGGAACAAAAAAAAGCAGTAGCTAGAAAGCCCTTGACACTAATGAAAATCCAGAGATTTACAAAGCTCACAGAGATTTTAGCTGCAGATAAGATAGGCATAGTAAGTATGGATTTAGGAGGAAGGAGGAAGTCATTTCTATTGTGTGTTTTCTGTGTACTGGGGTACAATCTAGGCATATTTTACTGATAATCTTGGATGGTTGCCAGGTGGTATTATTGGGATTTTACCTCTAAGGAAGCTAAAACTCAATAGGTTAAGTAACTTGACCTGGTCTCATAGTTGTGCAGGAGGAAATGGAATTAAAATCTGGCCTGACCACAAAGCCCATGATCTTTCTAGTACATGACATTTTGTTTAATTCTAAAGTAGGAACATTCTAGTTAAGAAGCATGATTTAAATTAGACATTGGACTAAATGAGTACCAGACAGGAATATGAGAAATGCACTGATTTGTACATAGCGTTTACTTATTTGAGTTTTATACTTTTTAAGAAACAGCTAAGCTTGAGGGAAATTTCATCATTGTAATCTAAAATTTTTGACACATTTATTGAATGCTATGTGCCTAGAATCACAAAGGCACATTGTATTTCATTAAATCATGGTGATGTGTTCCATAAACCAAACAGCCAAGGCAGTGCATTGTCATCTTTAGGGGACCTACCATAGTTTATTTCAAGTGACTAAAAGAAAATAGAAAGTTAAATGCCAGAATACTGGCCCAGATGTGAATCATAACAGCAAACCTCAAAGAAAAGATTTGTGGTGGTGAAGGAGGACTTAGATGATAGGTAAGACCTGAGAAGGATTTGATGTGAGACCCATCTAATCAGGGTACAGACTCTTTAGTTCCTGGTAATTCTGCAATGTTTATATTTACCAAAGAAAAACAGACTTCTCTGAGTGTGCTTCTAGAAAGTGCTTTCCTGAGCTGTTTGTTTTTCGGAGAAGGAGAGTTGTTACCAGATCAATGTGCTCGAGAAAATGAAAAGCCCTTGATTAGCAGCCAAGAGGCCTCCTAATGAATGACATTTCCCTCCAGGGACTTCAAGTGCTAATAAAATGTAGTGCCCTTTATGTAAAGTGCTTGTTTATTTTGTGCTATTCTGGGTGCATTTTATAAACTGATACAATGCAAAAGTGATCTCTGAAATAAATGAATTTTCATGTCCATATATGTATTAAGGCAAGAATTTTATTTACATAACACGGCTGAGTTGTGTAGTTAAAGGCAAATTTACCATGCACACATCCCTATAAATTCTTCATAAGCATTAAGCCATCAGAGAGGGAAGGACATACTTAATAACCTGAAAATAACAATAGCTCCTAAATGAAAAACTATGTCTGGAATCATTCAAAACACTTAATTCTTAGAAAAAGAATTGCTGATGATATTTTCAGAAGCAAGTAAACTGTCAGACTATGGTCTTTATTATGTCATAATTTAAATATGTATATAAATATATAAAGAGATCATTATCTACACGATACTTTCATATAAGTGTATGTATATCAAATGCTTTAATTTTTTTTTTTTTCATACCCACGACCTTGCGATTGCCAGGCAGGTAATGGAACCACTGACCTAAATTCCCAGCCCCTAAAATGCTTTAATTTTAAGGCTTAGAAGTCCACTAATATTAGTGGGAAACATTTTAATGTTTCTTGAGAGTTCCGCAATATCTAAGGGCAAAGATGCTTTCAGAATCAAGGACTAGCAGACCCTCCCCCATCTGCCACATGCTGTCTCTGTCTCTATCTCTGTCCCTGTCTCTCTCTCCCTCTCCCTCTCACACTCCCTCTTCCTCTCTCCCTCCCTCTCCTTCTCTCCCATCTTTACTTTTCTCTGGGCAGTTTCTTCATCCCTCTCTCTTGCTATTAGGGATATCCATAGCTTCCACAATAATTACTAGTTGAAGATCTTCCCTCGAAAGCACTACTTTGATACAAGAGTCTTCTAATTCCAAACTCAGATTCATGATAAACACATTTTATCATTAAAACCTAAAAATTCCTTCTACAAGCTGAATAAACAAGGTAGTAACATAATCAACTAAAGGAAGAAAGGTTTATTTTTGGCTCACAGCTTCAGAGGGCTCAGGCTATGGTTGCTTAGCCTTATCACTTTGAGCCCATGAGTAGGCAGCACATCACGGCAGGAGCTTGTGATGAAGAAGGCTGCTTACCACATGACAGTCAGGAAGCAAAAGAAGAGGAAAAAAAGAGGGTTGTGGTCCCAACATCCCCTTAAAGGGCATGTTTCCAGTGGCCTTTCTTCTGCACCACTTAAAGGTTCCATCATCTCTCAGTAGTGCCACTGGGTGGAGACCAAGCATTTGGCATATGGCCTTCGGGAGACATTTAATATCCAAGCCCTAACAGTATCTTAATACCAAAACTAACCCAGATGTACATTATAATAGCACATGTGTTTTCCTGGCTTGGGGCACCTGTCATTCCTTGAAATGGCCAACTGTAGCAGGGGTTCAGAACCGCCATGCTCCTTTGCCCTTAGAGATTGTCTCACCTATCCTCATGAAAAGATGAGGTGATAAATTCAATATGTCTATTCAATAACCTTATGTTATTAAGTTTCAGACACAGGACTGTGGCATTTTGTAGTTAAGCTTAGAAATATAAAAAAATTATATTAACATATATCTTTTTTCACATTGGCTGTGAATCTGTATCTGCCTCAAATGTCCTCCGTTTCCCACACACCTATTGACCACCTACTGCTCACTTTGAGAACTCAACTCAGCATCCACTGGATTGATTTCCCTCTTTGCTTCCAAAGCACCCAACTGTTCATACATTACGAACTTCATACATTACACTTGTCTCACTCTTTAATACTGTAACCTGTTTAAAGACTCTACTAGGTCATTGAGTATTTTATTTCAGAAATTATTCTTAAATTCTTATGTATACTGGATAGCTGACTTCCGTGAGTCATCTATGGGTAACATCTGAATAACATATTTATATTTCTGAAAATTTTACCAAAAATCCTAGACACAAATTTAAAACTCCATAGCTTTTCCTTCACCTTAGAAAGTCCAAAAATAATTTGATCTCCATTTCTTCTTACATCTTTTGGTTCAGAGATCAGCTCCATCCAAAACAAAATGTCTAGCATAATCCCCATGTTTTCACTTTGAGTCTAAGGCATATTTTATTTATCTTTTATGTCATGCCATATACATATATCCAGGAGTGTGTTTAAGAATTTCATAAATATAATATAAAGATACTCTGACATTTTACATCTCACGCTAAAGAATAAGTTTGCAGATTTCCTCCCAAATATGGACATGGAATAATACTTTGTTAATATATATATATATATTCCTTCTCTGCTACCCTTTATATACCCACAAGAAAGAAGGAATTATCCATCTGCCTTAATACTTCACCATCTGAATAGCTATCCCAAGTATACCCATTGTACACATTTTGAGTGGTGGAAGTCCTCTATGTATAAAATGAAAGAAGCTAAGATAATGTCTCAGAGGATATCAGAAAAACAGATTTCTACTTTTATGTTATATACCTGAGAAAGGATATATATTTTGTCCTACAAAACTTTGGAGAAGTGATTTTATTTCCTTTTATCTTTGATTTCTTTATCCATAAAATAAACTTTACTTCCTGGGTTGATATGATAGTTGACATTATTTGTCTGAAACTCCAAGCACGTATTGTGTATCATTTCTTTCCTCATGTTGTTCAAGTTGAGGAATGGTACTGGGAGTCCAAGCACAGAGTTACCACACAGACACCTACAGAGCAGAGATATTTTACATACAGTGCACATGCACCAGGTATTCAGTGTGCATATTTGCCAGTTTATTTCCACCGACCTACCTCTGACTCCTGTCATTGTATTTAAAGCATGGGAAAGCTCACAGTCCCCTAAGGACCCATGGCAGTGTGACAATTGCAAGAGGAGGGTCAGCACCAAAACCAAGAGATTAAACAAAATATGGCTTCCTAAAGTAATGATTTGCTTGGTAGTAAATAAGGTACTGTATTTTATTGATGCAAATAAAAAAGAAGGGAAATCACAGACATTATGGGAGCCTGCTTCGTTTCTGCCCAGACATGCAGTGATTGTGTCCATTTGTTGTGCTCCTAAACTTTTGGGTGGACTCAAGAACTGCCTCTACAGAATATCAGAAAAAGCTGTGAGCAAAATAATGTACCCCAGAGATTTGACTCTGATGGCATGCAAATTCAATCTGAAATAGAACTCAAATGTGGAAATCCATTTCTTTTTAAAAGATGAATCCTAGTATTTAAGAAAATGCCTAAAAAGCTGCAGCAATATTAAACCAGGGAAGATGGCACTACAAAAACAGTCAAATGACCAGAGTTTTCTAGAACAGCTCCAAATTAAAATGTGCACACCTTCACAAATTCGTATTTCCATGAATATGATTGTATTTGTTAAACCACATACTCCATTTTTTGATTGTACCAACTTTATGGTCACCTTAACTCCGTGAAAGATGCATATCTTCAGTTAGGAAGGATATTATCTGACTCTGCAGATACTAGGCTAGAGCCAAAAGGTAATAATGAGATCAATGAACCTATGGCAATAGGTCCAAACACAAGTTCTTAAACTATTTTCTATTCCAGCCTGCCTGAGTGATTGAATATAGGGAGTAGTAACTTTAGAGGTCTTAAAAGAAGGTATATCGGGATGTAAGGAATGGAAGCACAATTTGTAGTTTTATACAGTGCCCTCGGGGTGCTTAGAGGAATATGCAGCATTGACTATATAGGATTTCACAACTATGCTAAAGTTATTAAAAGCTTTGTATTGTAGTACACTAAAAGAATTTGTTCATTCATCAAACAATGATCTCCCAATATTGAGTCAGGCTCTGTGTTATAAGAACATCCTTGTTATAAAAATGAAGTTTTTCTCTACAGTCTTCTACAAGGTTCTATTTTTTAAAAGAAAATAAAGGTGAATATGAATCATGAAGGTCTCATAAGGATAACTTGTAAATTATGTATTTATAACCTCTTGCTTATTGCTCATGGGAATGGAGATGTTAGCTAATAAAAACGACCACAAATAAATTCAGTTTCCTTTGCAATCATACTATTATATTTCCTGAAAGGAATGTGAAGAGGAGAACACTTTTTTACAAACTTTGGTTTTAAAATAAAATTGTAAATAGCAAGTCATGGTCTTTGTGGTAGTTTAAGATGGATTTTTTTCATTTCTTAGAAAATACAAGCTTCCTGTGCTTAGCAACAAAAGATAAGCTGTTCATCTTCCTATCTCTGAACAGTTTTTTGCAAGTGCTCTATACTAATCATGGTTCCCCAGAGAAATAGCACATAAAAACCACAAACACACGCACTCATTGTAGAAGTCACCTCACGTGATTACGGAGGCCGAGAAGTCCCGTGGTCTCCTCTTCACAAGCTGGAGGCCTAGAAAAGCCAGTGATATAATTCTCATACATCTGAAGGCTCAAGAACCAGGAACAGCAATGTCCAAGGGCAGAAGACAGATGTCCCAAGTCAACAGGGAAAATTAATTCACCCTTCCTCTGCCCCCTCTATTTGGAGTCTCAATAGAATAGATGATGCCCACCTACCTTGGTGAAGGTAGATCTTCTTTACTCAGTCTACTGATGCAAATGCTAACCCCTTTCAGAGACACTCTTACAGATACACCCAGAAATATTGCTTACCAGTCATCTGGGCATCCCTTTTCCCAGTCAAGGTGACACGTAAAATTAACTGTCATAAGCTCTAAGGATATACTGATCCCACTTAATAAAACTTGTGTGTAAAATACATTATATACAGAGTTCAGTGGTTTTCAGCACAGTCAGTTGGTTAGGATAACTAATGTTTCTAAAAGGAGAGAAGACAGATGTCTTGATTATATATTACTTATAAGTCAAAGTCATAACTCATTAATCTGATGTTTAAGAACAGAGCTACCATTTTGAGTAAAGGTTTCCTAAGGCCAATGATGCCATGGTATCAAGGGGCTATACCCCGTCATTTGCTTGAGTTTCATGAAAATACTGTCCTCTTTCCCTCTAACAACTTTCTTGTAAAGCTGTTAGACTTTCTACATGTGGGATAAGCCATGGGAGCATAATCTTAGTCACTAGATAATACCTCAACATTTCACAGGATTGCTTTGAAAACTTCTAGCTTATAAATGGTTCAGGGAATAGTTTCTTTTTCCTAACTTAGTCATTACCAATGGTACAACCCACAAGAAGCCATTTTAGCATTTCTCCATGTTTTAAGAGGAAATGTTGACTCATGGCTGATAGGCAGGATGAGCAGAAAAGTCTCAGAGGAGTTTTCAGTCAGGCTTGCCTATGCTCCACATTTAAGCCATGAAAGAGCTTCATTTCATAACAAACTAGAGAAAAAATCAAAATTAGTACATAATCTTGAAGAACTGAAGGCTTATGCAATTGCAGGACTTGACATGGTGGTATAGATTTAAAAAAGCCATGTAAAAACCTTTACGGCATTTAAAAAACATTATCTTCTCCATCTCAGTTGTTCTTGTAATTTTAAAAACCATATGTTCAAGTTCTGTTTTCTGGCAACATAAATCTGCCATTCATTTATTTTTTTAATTCTTTTATTGGTACATTTTAGGTATACAACACAATTACATTTCTCACTGGGAACTTGTACCTTTATATGATGCATCTTGGTTCTTAATTTTTCCCCATTCCTAGCCCTCCCATCACCCTGCCCACCCTTCCCTATCTACAAAGACTTTATTTTCATTTTTTCCATTTCTCATCATTTTTCTTTTCCCTTCTTTCCTTTCCCCTGCCCCTCCCACTACCCCTACCCCTTTGGACCTTTTCTTCCTATTTTGCATTATTCAATATTCTAAACATTGGTACATTTTAGATATAAAATATAATGGCATTCATCATTGGAAATTTGCACCTTTACATAATCTCTCTTGGTTCTTCTTTCTCACCCTGGCCCAGCCCTCCCTTCAATCCATCCATGCCTTCCTATTTACAAAGATTTTGTTCCTATTTTTCCATTTTCTCATATTCATTCCATTCCCTTCTTTCCTTTCCCCTACCCCTCCCACTTCCTTCCCCTTTGCCCCTTTTCTTCCTATTTCACATTACCTATTATACATTTTAGTCCTTATTTATACTTTCAGTTTCTCACACTAGAGAAAGTATTCAGTATTTATACATGTGTGTCCTATTCATTTCACTTAAGAGTATAGCCTCAATGTGCATCCACTTAGCTATAATTGTCTCTAATTTCTCATTTTTATGGCTGAGTAGTACTCCATTTTATTTTTTAAAAAACACATTTTCTTTATCCGGTCTCCAATTGATGGGCATTTGGGCTGTTTCCAAGTTTTAGCTATCACAAACTGTGCTGCTATGAACATGGGTGCACATATATCACTGTGGTATGATTCTAATTGTTTGGGGAAGATCCCCAGCAGGGGAATAGCAGGGTCAAATGGGACTTCCAGTCCTAGTTGTTTGAGGTATCTCCATACTGATTTCCACAGTGCTTGCACCAGTCTACACTCCCACCAGCAGTGGAGCAGGGTTCCTCTTTCCCCACAGCCCTGCCAGCATTTGTTATTGGTTGATTTCATGATAGCAGCCATTCTTTCTGGAGTGAGGTGGAATCTCAGCATTGTTTTCATTTGCATCTCTGGAACAACCAGTGATGGTGAACACTTTTTCATGTATTTATTTGCTATTACTACTTCTTTGTCTGAGAAACATCTATTCATTTCAGATGCCCATTTTCGGATTGGGTCTTTAAATTTGGGAGGTCGGATCTTTTGAAGTTCCTTATAGATTCGAGATAGTAGACCTTTGTCTGAGGAACAGCAGGTAAAGATTTTTTCCCACATTGTGGGTTGTCTCTTCACACTGCTGGTTTCTCTTGCTGTGCAGAAGCTTTTTAATAAGAAGAGATCCCACTTGTTGATTGTTTGTGCTAGTTCACGGGCAACTGAGGTTTTGTTCATAAAATCTTTTCCTACACCGATGTCTTCAAGACTACTACCTAAGCTTTGTTCCAACCGGTTCAGCGTTTCTATTTTAATATTTAGATCTTTAATCCATTTCAATTTTAGTATAGTGCATGGTGAGAGATATAGGTCTAATTTTAATCTTTGGCAAGTTGAAACCCAATTTTTCCAGCACCATTTATTAAAGAGGCTATCTTTCCTCCAGTGAGGGTATTTGGCTCCTTTATAGAAGATGAGATGGCTGAGTGTGTCTGGCATTGTTTCTGTACCTTCTAATCTGTTCCACTGGTCCTCAGGTCTGTTTCTTTGCCAGTACCATGCTGTTTTTATTACAGTAGCTTTGTAGTAGAGTTGCAAGGTGGGGATTGTGATACCCCCTGCCATGTCTCTGTTACCTAGAATTGCTTTTGCTACTCTGGGTCTCTTCCTGTTCCAAATGAATTTTTGGATTGTTTATTCAAGGTCCATGAACTATGCTGCTTGGATCTCAATTGGAATTGAGTTGAATCTATATAATCATTTTGGAAGTATGGCCATTTTCACTGTATTATCCTTCCTACCCAGGAGCAGGGGATGTCTGTCCATTTTCTGATATCATCTTCAATCTCTCTTTTCAGAGTGCCATAGTTTTCAGAGAAGAGGTCTTTGATTTCTTTCGTTAGGTTGATTCCTAGGTATTTTAGTTTTTTGGATGCTATTGTGAATGGAATTATTTTCCCTATTTCTCTCTCAGTGAGTCTGTCATTTGTGTAGAGGAAAGCTATTGATTTTTGTGTGTTGACCTTGTAACCAGCTACTTGACTGAATTTGGTAATTAAGTCTAGAAGACTTTTGGTGGAGTTCTTGGGGTCTTCTATATACAGTATCATGTCATCTGCAAATAATGACAATTTGACTCTTCATTTCCTATCTTTATTCCTTTTCTTTCTTTCTCTTGTCTAATTGCCATGGCTAATGTTTCCAGAACTATATTGAACAAGAGTGGTGATAGTGGACATCCTTCTCTTGTTCCTGATTTGAGTGTGAAGGATTTCAGTTTTTGACCATTTAGTATGATATTGGCTGTTGGTTTTTCATAGATGGCTTTTATCAGATTGAGGTAGAGACCGTCTATTCCAATTTTTTGTAGGGTTTTTATCATAAATACATGTTGGATTTTGTCAATTGCTTTTTCTGCATCTATGGAGGTAATCATATGGTTTTTGTCCTTGGCTCCATTGATATAGTGTATTACATTGATTGATTTATGTATGTTGAACCATCCCTGTATCCCTGGGATGAATCCCACTTGGTCAGCTTGTATGATCTTCTTGATGATCTTCTGCATTCTGTTTGCCAGTATCTTATTAAGGAGTTTTGCATCTATGTTCATTAGTGAGATTGGCCTATAGTTCTCCTTTTCAGTTGGGTCTTTCTCTGCTTTGGGGATCAAGGTGATGCTTGCTTCCAGGAATGAATTTGGAAGTATTGCTTCCGTTTCAATTTCATTGAAGAGTTTAAACAGTAATGGCAGCAGTTCCTCTCTAAATATCTTGTAGAATTCAGCAGTGAAGCCATCAGGGCCTTTTCTTAGTTGATAAGGTTTTAATTACATTTTCAATTTAATTGGTTGATATTCAGTTGTTCAGAAGTTTTAGGTCTTCTTCGCTCAACTTTGGTAATTCATATGTATCAAGGAATCTGTCCATTTCTTCTGTGTTGTCCATCTTATTGCCGTATAGGTTCTGGAAGTAGGTATTGATGATCCTCTGGATTTCTGCTGGGTCTGTTGTCATTTCACCCTTTTCATTCCTAATTGCATGGATTTTGGCGTTTTCCTTCCTTTTTCTGATAAGGTTGGTTAAGGGTTTGTCAATTTTGTTGATTCTTTCAAAGAACCAACTCTTGCCTTCATTGATTTCTTGTATCATTCTCTTAGTCTCCATAGCATTGATTTCTCCTCTGATCTTTATAATTTCCTCCCTTGTATGAGCTTTGGGGTTGTCCTGCTCTTCTTTTTCTAGAAGCTTGAGGTTCAGCATCAGGTTATTTAATTGAGCTCATTCTATTTTCCTAATATGCATATTCACTGCATTGAATGTCCTTCATAAGATTGCTTGTGTCACATAGATTCTGCTATGTTGTACTGTCATTGTCATTTAATTGAAGGAACTGTCTGATTTCTTCTTTCATTTCCTCTGTCACCCATTGGTTATTCAGAAGTGTGTTGTTCAATTTCCACATGTTTATGAAATTTTTTGAATTTCTTTTGCTATGGATCTCCAATTTCATTGCACTATGGTCTGATAATATACAGGGGATAATTTCAATTCCTTTGCACTTACTTAAACATGTTCTATGTGTGAATATGTGGTCTATTTTGGAGAATGACCCATGTGCAGCTGAGAAGAATGTGTATTCTGATTTTGTGGGGTGGAAGACTCTGTAAACATCTGTGAAGTTCATTTGTTCAAGAGTTCGATTGTGTTCTAGTATTTCATTACTTATTTTTTGTCTAGTTGATCTATCTATTTGTGACAGTTGGGTGTTGAGGTCCCCCACTACAATTGTATTAGTGCATATATGACTTTTCATGTCCATTAGTATTTGTTTTGTATAGTTGGGCCTACTAGTGTTTGGTGCATAGATATTTATGATTGTCATCTCTTCCTCTTGGATTCTTTCCTTCACAAGGATGTAGTGTCCTTCTTCATCTCTCTTAATCAATGTTGGTTTGCAATCTACTTGATCTGCAAAGAGAATAGCTACTCCTCCTTTTTTTCGAGTTCCTGTCACATGGAGTATTGATTTCCACCCTTTAACTTTCAGTCTATGAGTTTCCTTTTTAATTAAGTGTGTTTCTTGTATGCAGCATATTGTTGGTTTTTGCTTCTTGACCCATTCTGCCAGTCTATTTCTTTTGATTGGTGAATTGAGACCATTAACATTGATGGTTATAACTGAAACATATTGACTTGTCATTGCCATGGCTTTTTGTTTTTGTAGGGTTCTCCCCCTTTCCATTTAATTTCTTGTCATGCCAGATGGGTTCATTCTGCTTTGCTTCCTGGGGTTGTGATCCTCATTGTCTGTTCCTAGGATATTGTGTAAAATGTTTTGGAGTGCTGGTTTGGTATTCATGAAGTTCCTAAGGTGCTCTTTGTCATGAAAGTATCTTATTTCTCCAACCATTTTGAAAGATAGTTTTGCAGGGTACATCAATCTGGGTTGGAGGTTGTTTTCCTTTAGTGCTTGGAATATGTCACTCCAAGCTCTTCTTGCCTTGATGGTTTGTGTTGAGAAGTCTGCTGTGATCCTGATGGGCTTTCCTTTGTATGTGATTTGTTTCTTTTCTCTAACTGCTTGTAGAATTTTGTTCTTCTGTTGAGTTTTTGGAATCTTAACAATTATATGCCTATGTGTAATTTTTTTTGATCAAGCCTATTTGGTGTCCTATATGCCTCACTTATCTCTGTGTCAAGTTCTTTTCCTCTGCCTTGGAAGTTTTCTGCCATCACTTTTGTGAAGTGTTTTTTTATGTCATCTGCACTCTCTCCTGTTTCTTCGTTGACTCCAATCAGTCTTATGTTATTCTTCTTCACATCGTCTAGCAGCTGCTGGATTGATTTCTCATGTTCCCTTATAATTTTGAAGCAATTTTTCTTTTCCTCATCATTAATTGCAATCTTTTCTTCTATATCTGAAATTCTTTGCTCACATTGAGTCATTCTGCTGTGTAGACTTTCAATGGAGTTTTTCATGTCCTGGAAATCTATTTGCATCTGTTTTATGGATTCCATTTGTTTCCTATGTTAGGATTCCATCATGTTCCTCAGCTCCTCTCATGTCTTGCACTAGGGGCACAATTTCTCCTGTTATCTGAGAAATTATTTCTGATTTCATTTTTTCCAGATCTCTTTTTGTTGCCAGTTCAGTGGGTCCAGGTGGTTGAGTATCAGAGTGTTCCATCTCATTTCCCTTTGAGGTTGCTGTAGGTGATCTGGAAGTCTAGTTTTGAGGCTTATTTATGTGTTTTCTCATTTTGAAAGGGGGGCGGCGGGGCTGGAGGGGTGCTATTGGTGTCAGCGCGGCTCATCTTCTCTGACCTGGGAGAGGTGAGACAGGGGCTGGGAGCAGCAGTAGGGATGGCAGCCCTGAAGCCCCTTCCTCTGGACCAGGAGCAGTGGGATGGCAGCTCAGAAGCCCCTACCTATGGGCTGGGAGTGGTGGGACCTGCTATTCATTTATTAAGTGGTTTTGGTCATCAATATTCCTGCCTGTCTTCTTTCAGTCCCTTGTGAAGAGGACCAGATGGAATAAGGCCTTTAATGTAGTTATATGTTCACTGTAGTTGAAATAATGGGCTGCTGATTTTCCATTTTTATAGGCATAGACCCAGGTCTGTCCCCATGAGAACATGGCATTCTGGGATACAGTCTTCTTTTACAGTGAGGGATGAAGTATCAAAGACTGCACCTCAAAGAGTAATAGCAGAGACATAAAGAGGGTTTAATGAGAAGCAAGAATTTTAGGTGCATGAATGAAGATTGATTCTATCACTGGAGTTCTCTTACTTAATGGTAGACTCTCAAATACATATATTTGAAGCAAAGAGGCAAGTAACAATCCAAGCCAACCAGTTTGACCTGTTAATTCCAAATGTCATGAATTCTTTCCTTGTGAATTGAGTAGACATAATGAGAGGCTTTTCCATTGAAGAAAATCCTATTTCAAAATATAATAGGCTAAGTCTTACAAAATCTGCAGCCAGAATTCATAGTAGACTTGGTGAACTTCCAGTAGATCCATTTCACAGTGCTTGTTCTCTGGTATGACAAGAATCAACAAGAGTGAGCTAAGATGCCAGGACCTTTACTAGACTCTGAGTAGGAAGGAAATTCTCTGTCAATCCAATAGAGTCCTAATCTGACAAGATCCTGGAATAGAAGTACTTGTTTTGTTGAGGGTTAGCCATAAAAGAGGTGGTTCCAATATCACTCTAGTGATAAAGGCCATTGTCCAGAAACAAACAAACCCTTTCTAGCCTAACTAGCTGCAGTCAATCACTATGACACAAATGTGTTAAAATCATATGCTTTTCTGACGTGAATAAGCCACAATGGTAAATAATGTCACAAAGACATTTTACTCTGGTTCATCCGAGGACATCAAACAATCTCAAGCAACTTGAAAATATTAAGTATACATTATCTATAGAAATGAAGCTTAGACTTGCACCCAGCAGATTTAATAGATGAAACACAAAAGCTTTGTCAGAAAATGTTCTTCTGTGCAGGCATTTAAAATCTGAGTTTAATTCTGAACCATGAGAATCTTTATTATGTGACAATTGTCCTAACTTTTTAAAATTGCTTTTCATAAATTTATGTCCATTTGAGTTTCCCTTCACATTCAAGTTGATTTCCTAGATTCAAAATCACAGAGTCACAACACTTACTGGTGTGAACAAATTTTTGCCCAAGCAAAATTTAAGACTGTGTGTCACAGTGAGATTCCCTGAGGTTCAAATCACCACTGCTTGTACAACACTTCTATTTCTCTTTTTATTCCACAGTATTAAGGTTTCTGTGTTTAAAGGCATTCAGAAATTGCTGCAGGCTGACTGTTCTCCATGCTGCAGGATTTCTCCCAGAATTCCCCCCAAAGGTCTGCATCACCATGGGGACCACTGCACAACTGACCCAGATCCAGGAACCTTTATGAAAAAATTATCATAGTTACATCCTCTCCTCTGCCTCCATTCCACTATCCCCATATAATCTGGAGATATCTGAGCCTGGTGCTTAAAATATCATTCCTAGGGGGGTCTCTGGAGTTGAATAAATTCTCCAGACTCCCCAGTCCCAATGACTTGGGAATAATAAACTTTAGAATTCTTAAATTTCTGGAAAATTTAGATACCAGATTGCAACTAGGCCATTCTTGTGTCTCTGTATGAATGTGAAAAGCTTGTGGAATGCTGTGGAATGCCAAAGGACCATCTAGCTCTTATATGAAAGACAGGCTATTTGTTCTTTAATGACAGTCACCATTAAAAATGACAGTGGAGAAATTTTAGTCATTGTCTGTGAGGCCAGTTTCTGTCTCATGAGCAAATCTCCTTAGATAGGAGCCCATTTCTCCCACAGTTTAGTCAGCAGGACAGGACCCTAGGCTACAACTTATTGCTCTGGAATAGCTTGTTGCTAAGTAGTCTACAGGGTTTAACACATTCCTTATGGAGTCAAGGTTGCTATAATTGTCACAGCAGCTCTGGGAAGAGCAGCAGAGTGGAGGGGAATTTCACACATGCCATATGTCACTTATTCGTCCTAGCTAGGACACGTTGCAGTTGGGAGGAGGGGAGAAATGTGTCTGAATGACACAAATTCAAAGACCTCAGGGCCTTCAAAGATGCATTCTGAGCTAAAATTGTTCTCCATGACGCATGTGTGCAGCCTAATTTCATGGTACAAGCATTTCTCCACTCACCACTCACGTCCACACTGGGCAGAGTGAGATGTTGGTGCATCCATCCAAAAGATATTGAAAGTGTTTCCAAAGGGAAACTGATTCAGGTTGTTTCATCCAACATCAAAGAAAGTGTCTTTACCTCACCATTTAGACAATAGGTAGAAATAACAAAATTTGATTTATTTTCTTACTTAGAGCAAATTTTTTCCTGTTAACTTTCAAATCCATCACCATTTAAGAAGAATTAAAATAATATCAATATTGTATCTTATATTAAACACAAGCTTAAGTTCATGAGCCAGAATTTCTGTAATTGTTTGGTCCCATGTCCCCTTTTATTATACTGTATTTTTCTTTTCTTTTCTTTTCTTTTTTTTTTTTTGCTTAAATTCTTTTATTGGTACATTTTAGGTATAGAATACGTTTACATTTATCACTGGGTGCTTGTACCTGTACATGATGTATCTTAGTTCTTGTTTTTTCCCATTATCTGTGCATCCTTCACCCCCTTCTATACTATATTTTTCAAAATCACATCTCTGTAGCCACTACTGATTCACCAAAGTATTGCTGGCAGCATGACTCAACCGTGAGTCTCTTTTTTATGCTGGATATCCACATCAAACAATAAAGGTTTGCCAAGCTTTATTTTCTCTAATTTTTATTTGACAGGATTTTCTTCTCCAAATTAAAAATCATAAATAAAAATGCCTTCAGAGGTTCTGAATCATTGCTCCACCATACTCTCCTTCAGGCTCATCTCCACCAAAACTTTCCTGGGTTTAAATTACAAGCCTAGAGGGAAAGTCACACAGCAATTTAATTTGATTGATGGAGAACTCAGCAGAAGCTGACTCGTCCTCCTCTCTGTCTTCCTTTCTAGCTCATTGAATAAATATACGCTACTAACTCAATCTTGCTTTAGGCTTTACCACTAAAATTGTTCTCAAAATGATTGCCAGTATCTTTTTGTTGGCCTTGACCAATTGATATTCTCAGGCACTTTTTAAAGTCAAGTTTATAAAAGCATAATCTATAGACAGTGACATTTACCCTCTTTAGGTGCACAGATAGATAAATGAACATTGAAAATTACATTAGAATCATGGAACTTCCACCAAATCAAGATATAGAAAATTTCCATCACTCCCAAAATGGTTCCCTGTACATTTGTAGTTTTCTTCCCTACCCTAGCCCCTGGCAAACTCTAATTTGCTTTCTGTCCTATAGTTTTGCCTTTTTCAGAATGTCATATTAACGAAACACACAATATGGAGCCTTTTGTATCTGGCTTATTTTACTAGTGTAATGCATTTCAGATTCATCCATATTGTTGCAAATGTCAGTAGATTTTTTTTTCCTTTTTATTACTGAGTAGGATTCTATTTTGTGAATGTACCACAGTTTATTTACTCATTTTCCAGCTTATAGAAATTTATGCTTCTGGGGTTTAGTGATTATGAATAAAGCCTCTGTAAACATCCACTTAAAGCTATGCATTTTCATTTCTCTTGAAAGAATACCAAAGAGTATGATATCTTATTATGGTTTTGCATTCCTCTAGTGACTAGTGGTATTGAAACTTTTATCCTGTATAGCCAGCTTTGTTGCTGATACACAATACCCAACACCTACAATTTAAAGGAAGAGAAGTTTAAACTTAGCTCACAGTTTCAGGGGATTCCATATATGGTTGGCAGGCTCCAAAGCAGGAACATCATGGTGGAAGGGAATGGCAGAGCAGAGCTGCTTAGTTCATCGCTGCCAAGTAATAGAGCAGGGGAGCAGTACCAGAGGGAAGGGATGACAGGCCAGACATAGACCCAAATAATATAAAACTTGCATATATTTTAATACTATAAAACTTGCATATATCTTTTTAGATTTAATCCTTAATATTAAAATTAGTGGTAATATTGCAAATGATATTGTTCATTATTTTCAGTTTTTGAATGTTTATTGCTGTTACATATATAGAATTATGATTTTTTTATATTTACATCTTAAAACTTATTAAACTCATTTATTAGTCTAGCACCTTTCTTGACGATTCTTTGAAATTTCCTATGTGGACAACGTTGCCACCTGTGAAGAGAGACACTTTTAGGTCTTTTCCCCCCGGCTGTGTAAGTGTTATTTTTCTTTCTTGCCTTATTGTTGTGGTAAGGATATCCACTCCAATGATGAATAAGAGTGGTAAAAGTGGCTATCTTTTCCTTGTTCCCAATCCCAGTCCTATTTTAACTCCTGTTTTATCTTTCTGTACTGAAAATCTCTTGACTTTTGTTACCCCACACCTTGTAAATTCCTTTTTCCTCTTTTTTGTGGGAACTTCATCCTCCAGCTGTCGTTATAAATAGGTGCTCCAGGAAGTCAGTCCTAACCATGTGCTCTCTTCTTCCTACTCATCTCTTTTGCATTATCTCATTCACTATGAGAGTGTCAATTGATACCTGTGTACAGACTTCCAATCCCATATGCAATCCCAGATCTTTCCAGGAAGACTCATCCTATTGCATGCCAAATGCATGTCCTAGAGACATGTCCAATTTAATATTTTTAATATTTAGCAATCATTTGTAGCTTTTCTATTTGTTTCCACAATCTAATTTCTCTAGTGATATTGTTTAGATACAAATCTGATTGCACTGCCCTTTTACTTAAAAACCTTAGTCTTATTCCAAGTTCTTATATCATGGCAGAAAGGCCCTACATGATGTGACATCTACCTAACCCTCAGGCTGATCTCTTAGTGTCTTCTTTTCATCCACTATGTTGTAGGGTTATGGGCCTCTGTTATCTTTCTTCAGCCAACCAACCTTGGTTCCACTTCATAACAGAAATTATGAAAGTGAAAAGAAAAAGAAAAAAATTATGAAAGTGTATTTTAGCAGTTTGGTACATGTAGGTCATTCAGGCTCCACTGTGTTCTCTGCAGTCTGTTAGGCACTCCACCACCTACACATCATTTTTCCCACAGTCCTCTGCTATTTTCTTCCTAGCATTATCATCTGAAATTACATTGTTCAATTATTGGTTTCTTGTATTTTTATTTCTTTTTCTAGACATTGAGCTCCTTAAGGGTAGGAACATTGGTTGTCATGATAGTAGTAACTGTGTTTCTGATTTCTATACCTGAGAATGCCTGGGAATGTGGCAGATTTTCAATAAATAATGAATAATAATAAATAAATAATACATAATAATGAGTGAATTAAACATCTACTCAGTCACCTACCAAGAAAACCTTTCAGATGATTCCAGAAACATGGTTAGTGAAATGGAAACCACTCTAGACTTTTTAATCAGAAAAATATTAATACAGAGATTTTAGAAGTTTATAGAATTAGGTAGAAGCACTAAGAAGAAAAAGCCAGGGACGCCACTAGAAAAGTCATTAGGGAAATAAATCACAGGAATTTCAAGGATCTCAGCTGTCTACCACAAAGATCTCAGCTGTCTACAGAACAAAGATTCTTAGGAGATTATGTGGTAACTCATAGGAAAAAAGGTCATTCTCCTACATGCCTTCACACCATTGCTGGAATAGTAGTAGGCTCTCTTCTAATATTGCACGAGTACCTCTCAGCAGAAGGACATAACATGAGATCCTGTTGGGTAGAAAGTAAAGAAAGTGTAGGTCCAGAGCTCAGGCACCTTTGATAGAAGAGCAGAGAGAGACAGACAGACAGAGACAGATAGGGATAGAGAGACAGAGACGGAGACAGGGAGAGGAGCATTGAAACACTAAGAATGCAGCCAAGGAACTCACTTACCTGTAACCAAACCATGACCAAGTACTGTATAAATTTTATTTCTACGTTTCCCTCAAATATATCCAATATCTTCCCCCCATTAATCCCTCCTACCTTCTCCTCCATTTAGGCCTTCAGTGTCTTTCACAACAATATAACTGGTATTCCTTTCTTCAGCCTTGTTTTCTTAAAATAATCTGCCTAAAATATAACCCTGTTACTTTCCAATTTAAGAGCCTTCAAAACTTTCATCACTTAAAATTCAAATTCCATAGTAGGGGAAGAAACTCCTGGTCTTTTGGTTTTTATCCTTCTGCAGCAGTGTGCTCTCTGCTCATTTCCTTGTCTCTTTGCCTTTCATTTCACCCAGTTTGTCTTCTTTGCTTCCTGGGCTCCTCCACCTAATGTCTGCTAATCCTCTAAGACAAAGCTCAGGTGTCATTTTCCCCAGGAAGCTTTACTTCACCCCCTTTCTCTTCCCTCCCTCTTGCCCCTCTCTAACAACCTCACCTAAACTGAATTAGGAGCAGCCCTTGACACTACCTTCACATGATAATAGGCCATCTATATATCCTTTCCCTTCCCAGAGAGGGACAATCTTCAGGTGTTTGATTACATCTTGTCACCAAATGCTGGACAATACAGAGCACACAGTAAACATATGGCAAATGGCTGATTGGAAGAATAAAAATCACATGCATAGGTGTTAGATGCATTTGATTTCTTTAATTAGGCTTTACATGCTGGGCATGGCAAAAGAAGAATTTTCAGAAAAAAAAATGCAATGGAATATAATAATACTTCTAAGAGACCATCTCTGGTTTTTTTTAAGACTAGCATGTATTCATTTCTCCTGCCTAGTTGAACTTGATATTTAAAAGAAGAAGAAGGTGAAGGGGGATATTGGAATGGAACTAATATAGTTTTGTACCACTCAGATATCCTAGACAATAGAGGAAGTTAATAACAAGAATTAAAGACCAGATAAGATATTAGTGTTATTATTTTCTTGAATAAGAGCCATTACAGAGGAGAGATGGTTGTTAAAGAACTCCAAAACCCAGCCAGATTCTACCTGGCCTGAATGAAAGATACTTTCAGTCTGCAAATAAGTAGGTGCTTAAAACTTTGACATTCTTTTTTACCTGTTTGTGTGAGGCCACCTTTTTTTTCTCAGAGCATTTCTATGATGCAGAAAGATTTAACATTAACCTCTTTACTTAAACAATGTTTAAGACAGGTCATGTTCACCCATAAAATACTCAGAGGATCGCAATAAGTTATGCAGCATCAAATCTACTTAATGCTCCTCGCTACTAGTGACTTACATCTCTACTTCTGGCTAGATTCCATCATGTTCCCACCTCACAGGCAAGCACTGGTATGAATCTCAGCTTAGTTGTGTGCTCATAGTTACCTTTCTCCACTTTTTCCATTTTTCCATAGGGAATGGCACAGCAGACTATACCCTATTTATAAACACATTAGGTGATGTTTTATTTCTCCACTCTACTCGATGCTTTCTCAATTCTCTTCTGATGCTGATACCTCCTGTGTTTATAATGTTCTTTCTGAAGACCCTTATTTTATCAGGTCAAATGTCTAATACAACTAAGTAGTAATGTAAGATTTCTTGTTCAACCTCATTCAAACCCAAAACATGCAGCATTTTAATTTGTACAAACACCTTTTAATTTTACGGTCATGGCTTTTAGTTTGCATTTTAGAGTGTTATGTGTCCCTTGTTAAATAAGACTCAGAAGATAATTCCATTTATCAAGAAAAGAAGCACTATAAATAAATTTCAAGTGCATAAAGCACTAAAGTACAGATGTTCCATTACCCTCTTCACCTCTCCCCAAGCCTCCTCCCTGGGGACTCTCAGTGCTCCATAGCTTTTCCTTGAGAATGGAGACTTCCACTTCCGGATACATAGTTAAATACTGCAGAAATGCTTCTTTGCAGCTCTTCTTCTGGGCTGACCCTGGAGGCAGAGTCATTTTCCTCAGAACTGTATTCAGGGCATCAGTCTTAGGTAAAATAGCCCAAGGTATCACAGTGTTGTCTTCCCAGATCTGTTTCAGCCCTAATCTTAAGACTCATTTGGAAATTTTTAGAATTTTATTCATCTTCTATTATCCACTTAGTCTATTTCAAGTCAGCTATAGATGATTCACAGGGTTGTATTTGCATTAGCCTGGGTGTTTGCCATTTAAATTTTTCTTCTGACTCAATTCCCTTCTAAAAATTTTTAAGAGTCTTTTTTCACAACAGAAAATGATTCCAACTGTTACTGGATCTATGTGAAGGCAGACTGCATGACACAAAATGAAGACTGTTCTCTCCTATCTTGCAGAAGAGCATCATGTAGTATGGAGGTTGAAGATTCGATGCCTCAAAAGGCAGGGTGAGAAAGCAGTGCCCAGTTCCACTCAGTGGAACATGGTGATACTTCCAGCAGAACAGATAAATGCCATCAGATGCTCTGTGGTAGCTGAGCAGACACATTTGTGGGAATTTAGAAGATGTTTCCTGGTGATTATGATCCTCTTGTTTAGCTATCACATTTGGAGGGTTCAATCTGAAGTAGAAAATAATGAAATTTGAATTATTGTTGACTCTTGGACTGGACCAGTTTCCCTAGAATAGAGAACCTGTAAAACCTTACATGCTAATTAAAATTTTACAGGGAGGGTAAAGGGTATGCAATCTCAAGATGCAGAAGTGAAGGAAAACTGAAAGTGAGGCAGGGAAAGACAAAAAACAAATACAAAGTGTTACCTTCCTGAGTGGGCTATGGCTTCTTAGGAATGTAAAGTGACTGCCCAGTCAGATGGAAGCCAAGGCATATGGAGCTACTATATTTCCAATCTATCTCTCTCTCCTCTCAGTGTGAATTTGCCACACACTTCCAGGTCCTCATATGGCAGCCCACCAGATATCCTCTGGGGAAACCAAAGTATCCATGTATTGAGTTGGGCCAGACATGGATAGATAATTACCATGGCAACAATTCCAGTGGCCATGATGACAGCCTTCAACCAATGGGAAGCAGAGAAAGCCTGTGGGTGAGGAGATGAGATGGCAGGCACTGCTGTGGTTTTACAACTTCAGGAATGGAGTGAGGTATAGCTGGGGGTGCTCCAGCTGGGAACCAAAGCTTGTGGAGAGGGCAGGGATGACCAGACCTAATGCATGTAATATGGGCCCTGTGCACACTCCAGTGTGCCATGGCTTGGGAAGATGTGAAGAACCACTGCTTCCATTTTGGTTTTATAAATTATAAGTAACATCCTTAGAAAAGCAACTTCTATTGGAATTAATGTCAAATAGGAAACATTATGAAGGTAGCTGTAGGGATTCAGACATGTAGACTTGGATAAATGAGAGAGCTGCTAAGAGACCATTTCCAAATTAAACATAAAGAAGGAGGAGGAAGAGGAAAACTTTAGATGCCTTGCCCAAACAGCATCATAAAGAAATCCAGAATCTTTTCTCAAAGCTATTTTTTAATTAAAGAAACAATTGCTTTGGGATGGATAGTCTGTAATCTTAGAGTGATTTAAATCATTTTTGTCTTAAACTCTTTTTCATATTTATAATTTTGTATTTTAATGCTTTTGTGCTAATTAACTGCCTAGAGATTTATAGGCTTTTCAAAAGAAATATTTCAACATGCCTGAAAGAGTTATATTTGTATGGAACAATCTGCAGAAATGTTAACAATTGTATGTATTAGGGATTATGTTTATAAATCTGAAGATAAATAATCTACCTCAGCCTGTTTAATTAGAATGAAAGCCACTTCAGCAAAGTAATAAACATATATCTTCTTCAAACCTAGTTGCATTGATTAAAAATTATATCAGAACTTCTATTTAACTTTTCATCTGAGGTTTTGGAATCCTTTATGAATTATTGAAACCAAGAGTTTTGAAACCAATACTTCCCTGTTTCTAAAATATGGAAAACATAGAGCCTAAAAATCTAGTTTCAAATCATGCTTCAGGTTCAGATTCCCTAGTACAACTGCAGTGCTTCCCAGGAGTGAATGAAATTCTACCTTCAAGGCAATACTTTGGCCTTCCATCTATGTTTGGATGTATATTTCTCTAGGAACAAATAGTTGATTGACTATTTCATGTAAAATCCAAAAATCCATGTAAGTTTAATAATTTCTAGAGCATGTTTGATATAAGCAAGCTTATTTAGATTAATGGGGTTGTTGAAGTATTAGGGACTGAACTCAGGTCTTTCACATTGAGCTACATTTTAATTTTTTATCTTGAGGCAGGGTCTTGTTAAGTTGTTCAGGTTAAGCTGGAATTTACAGTCATCTTACCTTAGCCTCATAGAATGCTGAGATTACAGGCATTATTAGGTTTGTGTAATTTTATTTCTTCTATATGTATGTTTCAAAAATATGAAAGTTAGCTGCAGTGCTTTGTGGTAGTTTCTAGGAGAGGAGCTGGCCCACAGGATTTTTCTTATTAGTATCCACTAGCTGAATTCTCCTTTTTAAAAAATCCAGGTTGACAAAAATCCCAAACAGTGAAATTTTAAAATTTCCCATTCTTACACTTTTTCCCCACAACACTCAAATGAATTTTCATTTGAATTTTTACTTGTGTAGGCATAGGATAATATTCTATTGTTAAATGATTTTTCTATTGTAATCTGGATTCCTTAGCAGCAAAAGTCAAAATTTCATCTGAGTTTGAGATCAAATGGTTTTGTCTCTTTTTCTACCAAGGTCAATAAAATTTTAAAAATCATTAAAATTTAAATGTTCTTTGATTTTTCTAAGCAACATATTTTATATTCAAATGCATACTTTATTCCATTCAATCTTGCTCAGAAAATGATTAAAAATTATGTTTTGGAAATTTTTCCGATGTATTTTATATTTCAGCATTTTAGATGTACTTTATGACTTATAAACATCTTTAATTTTAGAATATGCCTTGAAAAATAAGAGTGTACATACTAGTGGAAAAAGATTTTTAAAATTATGTATACGCTAAATCAAATATTCACTGAAATTTTATAGGGTGATTTTTTAAAAAAATTTTTGGTGTAAAAGTCTGTAAGACCCAATCTTGGGATATATTATTTTACATTTATTATAATTATTTGTGCATATTAACTGTACAAGATAACAAAATTCACTGTGTGACATGAGATATATTATTTAAAATAGAAATACTTACATTCACTATTTTGGAACTAGGAAGAATAGTTCTCATTTTAGGGTCCAACCGCGTATAGCTAGTGGAGAAGTAGATATTTAACAGTAGTTAAATTCTGCCTTGAGAATCGTATAGGTCTATTTTATCTTCCGTACAAGAATCTAAATATTAGTCCACTTTATTAAACACACACACACACACACACACACACACACACACACATCCTCTTTATCCAGTCTCCAGTAGATGGGCACTTGGGCTATTTCCAAGCTTTAGCTATTACAAACTGTGCCGCTATAAACATGGGTGCACATATATTGCTATAGTATCATTCTTTTTTTTTCTTCTTTTTTTTTTCAGCAGGAAGATTCCCTTATGATGGCGAATTTGATAATATACAGTTCTAGAGCAGGGCCTCAGTTGCCAGGCCACGGGAGGCAGGAAGGAGGTCTGCAAAGGACCAACTCACTACAGCGTACACTTCATACAGATACTCAGGCCAGGCACGGCCACCCATGCACCTCCCCAAAACTCTACCCACCAGCTCAGTCAAGAACTATGTTACTTTACTTTTTTTTGGCCACTGAAGATAAACACCCTGATGACAGGATTTCAGCACAACAAGTCTCTTTCCAGTCATGACAAATATGGATATCCAAGCTCTTGATGAGAAACATTCATCTGACTTCTCCTAAGGACCAAAGAGATAGAATTTTTTCTTTATGATCTGTTGAAATATTTATATACACTTAGAAAAACAACTAACAGTCCATTCTGTGCTCTGTTCCCCTGGACGATTTCTCATGATCACCAGTCCAATAGCTAGAGAGGTTGTGTGTCTTGGAACAAAGAAGACACTAGGCAAAACAAATCCTAGTGTTACACCCAGAAGCAGATCATAGGCTGGAGGCAGGGGAGGGTGGAAGTGCTTTAATTTAGAAGCAGGGTGCAGCCTTCTAGGGAGACCTCGTGGAGACAGAACCATCAACAAGCAGGAAATGCTGCTGAGAACCCAAATTCCTTCCACACTCTCTATGAGGGACAGTGCAGCCACTACATTTTCACTTCTTAGGGCTGAAGACCCAACCTCTGACCCTCAGCACTCTCCAGTGCTCTGCACACTAAGCTGGGTGGTCTCTGACTAAAACAAGATTAAACCAAGAACTGGGATCCAATTCCCTCAAGGGCCCAAGTGGAATTCCCTTTGAGCTGCTTCACCACATAGAAGTAGCAAGAAGGAACGGGGAAAAAATAAGAACCAAGATGCATTATGTAAAGGTACAATTCCCAATGAGAAATGTAATTGTGTTGTATACCTACAATGTACCAATAAAAGAATTTAATACAAAATAAATAAATAAAATAAAATAAAATAAAATAACAAACAAACAAAAAAAGAAGTAGCAAGAAGGGCAGCTCTCAGCCCCAGGAGCAGAGGGGTAGGAGGGGAAAAGGTGGGGAAGGGAGGCTTCCCAGGCTCAGCGAGAGCAGCAAAAGGTGACCAGCAAACATGAGAGCTCTGCAACTGGCTTCCTTTTGTGGAGATGTACTTATTTCTATGCTGGGGACACACAGGGTGAGTCTTGGCAGCCAGCAGCAACCTCAGTACACTCCAAATTCCTTTCATATGTATAATGGAGATAGATTTTTTAAAAATTATTTTAACTGAAATATATGCAATGCATTCAGGCTCATTCCCCTTTGCTGAGAGCTACTTGGTCCACCCCCTGCCCTGAGGGGGTTATGCCTTGTGCCTGCTCCCAGGCTCACCCCCACCTAGGGAAAGTGGCCCCAGGACAAGAGGAGGAGAGGACACACCACAGGTGACCAGGAGGATAGCCTATCTCAATGAGACTTCAGTTTCTAACCCTGAGAACCTAAGGAATTATGAAGGACTTCTGGAGGGAGCTGGGGCTAAAGGTCACCAGGTTTTTTATTGCAAGTGAAGCAGACTCAAACAGGATGGTCCCGGCTTCGAGAAGGGACAGCCCAGCGGTCGTGGGACCACTCATCACAGAAGCCCTGGCCACAGGCTTGGCAGTGGTGCTTGGACAGTTTGACACTGAACTCCTTGCGGCAGTTGTGGCAGTGCAGGATTTTGTGGTCAGGCACCCAGTGCACTGGCCTGGCTGCATCCTTCACCAGGCCTAGTGGTATGTCAAGGACTGTCACCATGGATCCCAAGGTGTTCTGCACAGCTTCGCCCACCTTCCAAGCAATGAGCGTTCCACCTTCATCTTCTGCCTGTGCCTCAGTAATATCTAACTAGACATTCCTGGTGCCAGAGCAGTTGTCACACACCCACACGGGCGCAGGTCCCCAGCCACGCTCGGGCACTGGCCGGGTCTTAGATGAACAGCTGTCACAGAAGCCCTCTCCACAGGCCCGACAGTGATGCTTAGTGTCATTCTCTTTAAAGGATGTCGCACACTTGTTGCAGTTCAGGATCTGGGAGTTGGGCCTCCAGTAGGCAGCCAGGAAGTCAAAGCCTTGGTGTGCCCAAGGCTAAGCTCAAAAACCAACTGAGCTATGAAGTTCATCCTGTCCAACAGGCGCTGGACAGCATTGTTGTTGTCCTTCAGAAACCCATCAGTTTCAGACCACACATGCACAATCTCTGTCTGCACCGCTGTATTCACAGGATCTCGGTTCCCAAACCAGTACTGCCAGTTCTGATAGACCACACCACAGTTAGGACATTCGATCACATACCCAGACCAGGCATATTTTGCAAGACCCATCCAGGGAGAGTCAGTGGAAGCAGATGTTTTGGGTACTACGCTGACTTCCTTGCCTCTCTCCTAGCAGGCCTTGCAGATATAAACGCAGTTGTCATACTGGTGGGAGTAACTGCAGCAACTCTTGGCTTCATGAGGCACTCCTTCCTTCGCATGGTTCATACTGTTCTTACATCCAACCCCACAGCTGAGGCACACAGAGGAGCAGGTGAAGTACTCATCTGGGAAAAAGGAGCTGTGTGCCATCTGGTCATCAGGAATTCCCCACTGAAGCAGTAGCTCAGTGCCTTCAGGGCTTTGAAGATGACCCCTGGGTGCCAGGGAGAACGGGTGGTATTGTTCTCTAGCTGCTGCTCCAAAGCACACCTGAGCCCAGGGAAGTCTGTGGGGGGTTGTAAGTCCTGGTTCCCCTGTAGCGAATGGAACTAAAGGCTTCGGGGAAGTGGCCTAGCTTCCTGAACCTGTCCTAGATGAGCTTCTCTGGCACATAGGAGGGGTGATCAGAGCCCAGCAGTTGAGTGTGCACAGTCTCATGGAAAATAATAACTGCAGGGCCCAGAGGAGATAAGGGGACATCCAGGCCACAGCGGGCAGTGGTAGCCTTAAGCTCCTTGGTGAAGTGCTTCAGATAAGCTTCTGAGGCATCTCCAAGGAATTTGAAGAGGTCATTATGCAGGCGCTCTGGATGGGTTCAATAGATGATGATGTCTGAAATGGCCAGGACCTTAAGTAGCAGGTGTGTTCTCTGGCTTAGATTCACAATAGCCCCCAAGAGCCCTTCCATGCCTATCACTATTACTCTGTGGACTGGGTCATAGGCTGCCCACACACCCACTATGCAGAACTCCTGGGCAGGGGAGGTTTTGAAGACTTCACGGCCATAAAAGCAAGTGTGGTTGAGGGTATGAGACTGTCCATCACCAGTATTTCCAAAAATGGAAACCACCTTCAGATGCTGATTGGGTTTACAGTTCATTTTCCTAATAAAGTGATCTTCATTTGTTACCTGAATCTCTTCATTTCCATTTACTAGGAGGAAACTCACTACTTTCTCAGTCATTTTCTTCCACTTGGTCTCCTCATCCATCGCTTCCCTGTCCATGGAATCCTGGATCTTACTGACATTGTACAGGGTAACGGGATGTCTCTTGTTGCTCCCAGAATGAGTTCTCTTCTGGCACTCTAGGCACAGGTTGTTTTTGCAGCTCTGGCACCTCACCAATGCCCTCTGCTTAACTCCTGGAGAATGCCCTTTGGAACTCTTGCAGATGTCACAGTAAGGGACATGGCCAGCTTTGAGTCTTATCTGCTCATGGTTTCGAAGGCATTCCTATCAATGGAGTTCCTCCTCACAGAGGAAACACTGCAAACTTCAGCACTCATCAAACTCAAACACCGCTTTGTCAATCCCACTGCACGCATAACTTTCCTGGCGCATCAGCCCTGAATTCAGGCACTTCTCTGTTAGGGATGTCTGGGCACCCATAAATCACACTGGTAAGGAAACACACCCACCACGTAAGAGTCACTGAGCTTTCCCAAAGAATGGAGAAAATGGCTTTGAGTCCAAAGACCACACAAACTTTCCACAGGGATCTGAACACCTTGGAAAAGAAAAACTGTCCTATTATAATTCTTTACACATTCACAAATATTCAGATTTTTAATTTTCTGCTTCCCAAACTCTTGTATCAGCAGCAATGTTGATTTGGTTTGATAGTTTCTTCTTTGGTAAAGTGCAAGCAAAGATATAGTCAAAATGAATTTGAAAGGGTCTTTGATGACAATCTGAGAAAGGTGTGATGTGTTACAGGCTCACTTTCTGGGCCTCAGCCACAAAGTTTTGGTAATAACAAAGTGGTCAGGAGCTTTTCAGAATAATTCAAGTCAGTATTTCAGGGGACAACTTTTTAGAACTTTCAGCCCTTGCATGGTCTGCAGCATGATGGAGGTGTCTGGGCAAAAGAAAGCCTCTTCTGTGAAGACAACCAGGAAGCAGTGAGATGGTATTGATTCTTTCAATTCTTTGGGGAAGATCCCCAGCAGAGGCATAGCTGGGTCAAATGGGACCTCTAGCCCTAGTTCTTTGAGGTATCTCCATACTGATTTCCATAGTGGTTGCACCAGTCTGCACTCCCACCAGCAATGGAGAAGGGTTCCTTTGCCCCACAGCCCCACCAGCATTTGTTATTGGTAGATTTCATGATAGCAGCCATTCTTTCTGGGGTGAGGTGGAATCTCAGTGTTGTTTTCATCTGCATCTCTCGAATGACCAGTGATGTTGAACATTTTTTCATGTATTTATTTGCTGCTTTTACTTCTTTGTCTGAGAAATATCTGTTCATTTCGAATGCACATTTTTGAATTGGGTCTTTGAGTTTGGGGGGTCTAATTTTTTCCAGTTCTTTATATATTCTAGATAGTAGTCCTTTGCATGAGGTATGCAAAAATTTTTCCCACGTTGTAGGTTGTCTCTTAGCTCTGTTGGTGGTTTCTCTTCCAGTGCAGAAGCTTTTTAATAAGATGAAATCCCAGTTGTTGATTCTTTGTGCTAGTTCCCATGCTACTGAGGTTTTGTTCATAAAGTGTTTTCCTATGCCAATATCTTCAAGAGTTGTACCTAACTTATCTTCCAGCAAATTTAATGTTTCTGTCTTAACATTTAGATTTTTAATCCACTTCAATCTTAGTTTAGTGCATGGTGATAGGTATGGGTCTAGTTTTACTCTTTGGCAGGTTGAAATCCAGTTTTTCCAACACCATTTATTAAATAGGCTATCTTTCCTCCAATGAGGGTGGTTGGCTTCTCTATCAAAGAAGAGGTGATTGAGTACGTCTGGAGTTATTTCTGCATCTTCTAATCCATTCCACTGATCCTCGGGTCTGTTTCTTTGCCAGTACCATGCTGTTTTATCACAGTAGCTTTGTAGTATAGTTTCAAGTTAATGATTGTAATACTCCCAGCCATATCTCTATTGCTTAGAATTTCTTTTGCTATTCTAGGTCTCTTCTGGTTCCAAATGAATTTTTGGTTTGTTTTCTCTAGTTCTGTGAAATACATTGTGGAATTTCAATCACCATTCCATTAAACCTATATAGTAATTTTAGAAGCATGGCCATTTTCACTATATTGGTTCTTCCTACCCAGGAAAAAGGGGTGTCTTTCCATTTTCTTATACCTCCTCAATCTCCTTTTTCAGAGTGCTATAGTTTTCAGTGTAGAGGTCTTTTGCTTCCTTTGTTAGATTGATTCCTAGATATTTCATTTTTTTGGATGCTATTGTAAAAGGAATTGTTTCCCTAATTTCTCTCTCAGTGAGTCTATTATTTGTATATAAAAAGGCTATTGATTTTTGAGTGTTGACCTTGTATCCAGCTACTCTACTGAATCTGTCAATTAAGTCTAGAAGTCTTTTGGCTGAATTTTTTGGGTATTCTATGTAAAGTATCATATTGCCAGCAAATAATGACAGTTTAACTTCTTCCTTTCCTATCTTTATTCCTTTTATTTCTTTCTCTTTTCTAATTGCTGTGGCTAATGTTTCCAAAACAATATTGAACAGGAGTGGTGATAATGGGCATCCTTATCTTGTTCCTGATTTTAGAGTGAAAGTTTTCTGGTTTTGACCATTTAGTATGATGTTGGCTATTCATAGATAGCCTTAATCAAGTTGAGATAAAGACCTTCTATTCCAATTTCCTGTAGGGTTCTTTTTTATCATGAATGGGTGCTGGATTTTGTCAAGTGCCTTTTCTGCATCTATTGAGATGATCCTTGACACTGTTAATATAGTTTTTTAATAAGGTTTTTGTCCTTGACACTGTTAATATAGTGTATTACATTTATAGATTTACGAATGTTGAACTATCCTTGCATCCCTGGGATAAATCCAACTTGGTCAGGGTGTATGATCTTCTTGATGATCCTCTGTATTCTGTTTGCCAGTATCTTGTTGAGGATTTTTGCATCAATATTCATTAGGAAGATTGGCCTGTAGTTCTCTTTTTGGGTTGGGTCTTTCCCTGGTTTTGGAATCAAAGTAATACTTACTTCCAGGAATAAATTTGGAAGCCTTGCTTCCCTTTCAATTTCCTTGATGAGTTTAAAGTGTAATGGTGATAGTTCTTCTTTAAATGTCTTGTAGAATTCAACAGTGAAGCCATCAGGACCTGGGCTTTTCTTTGTTGGTAAATTTTTTATGACATTTTCAATTTCACTCATTGTAATTGGGGTGTTTAGAATTTCTATATCTTCATTTAACTTTGGCAATTCATATGTATCTAGGAATCTGTCCATTTCTTCTGTGTTTTCCACTTTATTAGAGTACAGGTATTGATGTAGGTATTGATGATGCTCTAGATTTCTGCTGGATCTGCTGTGACTTCACCTTTTTCATTCTTAATTGCATGGATTTGAGTCTTTTCTTTCCTTTTTTTGATAAGATTGGCTAAGGGTTTATCAATTTCATTTATTCTTTCATAAAACCAACTCTTTGATTCATTGATTTTTTTTTGTATCATTCTCTTAGTCTCCATTGCATTGATTTCTGCTCTGATCTTCAGCCATAAAGAACAAGAAACTGGGCCAGGGATTTAGCTCAGTGGTTTCACTGCCTGCTGCTGCGCAAGTGCCGGGACCTGAGTTCGATCCCCAGTACCAAAAAAAGGAATGAGAAACTAGAGACATTTATAGCTAAATGGATGCATATTGAGGCCATCTTCTTAAGTGAAATAAATAGGACACACATGTGTAAATACTGAATAGTTTCTCTAGTGTGAGAAACTGAAAGTTTAATTAAGGATTAAAATGAATAATTGATAATTCAAAATACGAAGAAAAGATGGCAGGAGGGGAAGGGGAGAGATCAGAGTTACAGGCTGGAATCTGAAAAGAATCCATATATAGAATGTGTTTAAAACTATAGGAAGAGATGTAGATAGAGACTAGGCTGGAGCTCATCAGTGGGTTGGGAAGGAAGAGTCGCTGAGATTAAAGGAGAGAGGGTATGTTTCCAGAAGAAGCACATACAACTATGTACAGTACACAGTACTCGATAGTGTGATAAATGACTGTTAACTGTTTTAGGTACTTATCATAACATGCTGTGCTTTTCATCCTTTAGAGAATAATCCTACTTATATAAAAGAGTTTACTGTAAAACAGTGTGCTGCTATGCCAGTGGTCGCCTCATGTATCTCGTGTTTAACTGCATATTTGGATAATATCAAGGGGCGATCACAGATGATTGATGTATACCTTTTCAGTCTGCACTTAGAAGTTAGCACTCTGTGTGGTACTTTGCGATACACATGGATGAAATTGCCTAATAACATATTTCTCAGATTATATTTCCATCACATGTCATTTGACTGTATTGAAATTTAAATTTTAAAAAATTTGGCCTATGTGGAGTCTACTAGCTAATTAGAATTTTTTTCCATACCACTATTTGTTCAATACTAGTTTTGAAAATCTTTCTAAAACAATTTACATCCTCTGATGTCTTGTTAATGCTTGAGATGTTTTTTTAAATTATATGGAAAAATGTTTACGTGCTTTTCAGTTTTTCTTTGGTTGAGTTCTACTATATTTGAATATTATTATAGGGGTTTTCCCCTGGCATTGTTTTCTTTGAATAATTTTAATTTTTGTATATATGTGTGTTTGATAATAAAGTAATACATTTAAAATTTTTTTTAAAAGAATCTAAATATTTCCAAATCAAGAAGGCATATTTGTACTTAAATACATAATAGAAATGTATTTAATGTACACAGGCTAAAAATGCATCAGAAATGTGTTTTATATAGTTAATGTGTAATGTATGTATATATTTTATATTTTGTGCACTTATGGAGTATATATTGTGAAATCTATGTAGCAATTATTTTATCTTCTGAGTGTTTATTGATTAGCATTTTCAGTGTCAGAATTTATATTCACCCCATCCCTTGACTAATTCTAAAACTGTGTGTTGAGCATAAGCTAAGGGCCAGAACTGTGCTACTTACTATAAACTTAAGCACCTGGGTCTCTCTGTCCAGTGAGAAAAGGAAGACTACTTATGCAATGCAGAAACATCAAGTGCCTTCTGAATCCAAAGTTTAGAATCAGTTATTTTCATTACAACTATAGTGTTGTATTGTATTACATTTTAGTGCTTATTAATTGAAATGATTAGTTGAGAATTAATATGAAATATTAATTAAAATTAAACATTAAAATGAAAAGTTAATTGAATTATATGCCCTGTGTAAATCTTTACAAGAAACTCTCAATTATATACTAAAAGTCTCATAGTAAGATAAAATTATTGAAGATGATAGTCCATACTTACATAATTTAAAAAACTGGTAATCTATTTGTGTTCCACTTATAATAGTAACCTATTATCCAAAAAGGTTCTTTTCCAAACCTTTGTATTCTAAAAATGTTTAAGGCATATATCAATTGTATGGTTTAGCACAAATTACTTGGCTTCTTACATTTGAAAGGACTTAATTAGGCAAACTTAAAAGCACAGAAGCAATAGTACTACAAGGTGATAATCCCAGGAGCCCTGTACATGATCTCATTTAATTAATTTGAAGTACCAGTTACTGGAATGTTTCAGCTTTGTTGAACTTTGAGGAACAAAAAGGACAGTGACCTCCCTACCAAAAGAATGCTGTGGATAAGCTGATCGGTTACTTATCAGACTGCCATTGTCTCTGTGCCAACCAGACGTGTTCACATTGCTTGAACATGATGTTCACCGGTAGTTATAGTCGGACAGGGTGATAAAGATAAAATTATGACCTCATTTTCCATAGATAACTTACCCTTTCTTCGTTGGTATTAGTCATTTTAAGATCACATATGAGGAAAATGTAATACTGAAAAATTTTCCAGCTATGTACAGTACTGCTTTTAAGGACTGCGTAGGGAAGATCTTATAAACATCAAGACTCTTTGGGGCCGGGGATTTAGCTCAGTGGTTTCGCTGCCTGCTGCAAAAGCGCAAAGACCCAAGTTCGATCACTGGTACCAAAAAAAAAAAAAAAAGACTCCTCAACTCTATTACTAGATTAAAAGAATTTTATTAAAGAACACAAGTTAAAAAAATATTAAATCTCAGCTTTCTACTTGAATTCAGATTAATGATTAATGATTTGTCAAAAATGGTTACCGTCATAAATTTTGAAAGTGCACTAATATTTTCTCAAAATCCTTTATGGAAAAAACGCATACTTTCGAATAGGAAAACTTTGAACAAATTGAATTACTAATAGAAAAGTTGCAAAGACACCCATAATCAAAAATACTTTTAAGTAGATTTTCCAACAAAAGCACAATGGGATAAACTAGACCAATTATAAGTTTGAGAATAGTATACAACTAAGATATAAAAAATTAAAATTAAGAAGAAATAATTGTTTCATAGTACTTTCATATATAATATCCAAACCAAGTTGGCCCAGAGTGACCAAACTCTCCACTTCCTTTATTTGACACATACAAATCATTGTCTTCTGTGTCACAACATGGAATTTGCCTTTAAACAGCCAATACAGATAGAGTTGAAGTGTGTAAATATAGTTTTTTGATAATTTTACTAGAGTTGATCAGGGTGAATTATTGTTTTCAAGCTCTGTATACTCTGAGGCTCTTAAGCAAATATGTATAAGATATTAAAATTTAGAAAAATCCCACAGTCTCTTTTAAAGATATACAATAGTAATGGATAGGGTTTTCATGTAGGGCTTAGACTATGCTAGTTGACTTTAAATCTCACTACCTGTGCAGATATAGGTAAGAGAGTATCTACATATAAAATGACTAATCTTAATTGAGAAGACTAAAAACAGCTGCTTTATAAAATGTTATTATTCAAAAAACTAATACAAGTTTCAAATATTGAAATCTCTTTCTTAATAGGATTGGCCATATTTGTAAACAGAAAACATCAATAATAACTAAACTATTTAAAGTTTATTGAACCATTAGTATGTGCTAGACAGTACTATGACAGCTCTCTGAGAGGATTACTTCATTTAATCCTTTGCCCTATTAGTAAGGTGCTATTATTGGTTCCAATTTAGAGATGAGAGTTCAGATATTGTTACTTCAGCTATAGTTAGAAAAATAAGAAATACATTTTTTAAAAATTTTAATACCATTACATTGTGTAGTGCAAAGAGCAGAATTTGAGAACTCAAGAGATCTTGGTCCTGGGCTGGGGATTTAGCTCAGGGGTTCTGCTACCTGCCTTGCAAGCATAAGGTCCAGAGTTTGATCCCCAGTAACAAAAAAAAAAGAGAGAGATCTTGGTCCTGTTTTAGACTATAATTCCTTGAAGGTATGAAATCTGTCTTGGATACCACTTGTGTTATTCAGACTATTTCTCTGAAAAATAATAGAGAAAAACAATTTAAAGGAAGGAAATATTTATTTTGGCTCATAGTTTCAGAGGTTTCAGACCATGGTTGTTTGGCCCTATCACTGTGGGCATGTGGCAGAGCAAAATATCATGGCAGAGAGCCTGTGGTTGAGCAAAGTTGCTCCCCTCATGATAGCCTGGGAACAAAGACAGGGCTCACTTTTATGACAAAGCCCCCTCCTCCAACTTCATAAGCTATGAATCCAGATACCATGAGGTCAGAGTCCTAATGACCAGTCAGCTCACCTCTGAACATGGCTATGTTGAGGATCAAGCCTTCCACACATAAGCTTTTTAGGGACATTTAAGATCTAAACCATAATGCTCTTCTATCCCAACACTTGCCCTAATAGTAACAACATAATAGATACATAATAAGCTTACTTTATGGAATGATTGATTCACCAAATAAAGGAAAAAGCTGCTAAGTCTATGTGTCCTGTTGGCCAAATTTTTTAACCAATTTGGATCTTGTTCCTTTTTATTTATTTTTCTATTTTATTTCCAGTATCCTCATTATTTATAAAAATCATTTGAAATATCTTTATAAAACTTACAACTGCATAATACCTTAAGTAAAGATAAACAGTCAAGAGTAACGTACTTTAAGAAGGGAGAAATCAGGTCCAAAATCAAAGATAAGAATAGCTGCCTCCTCTGAGCTTGGGATTTAGAGTGAAAGTTGCTGCAGAAACAAAGCATCTGCTTGATTCGAATCTACCCCACCTACTTGTTCTTTTTCTTGGCCAGAGCAATCTGCTCCTGTAGGAGTCTTACAGAAAAGAAAAGAAAAACTCCAAATACCAGATTTGCTGTCCAATTATTTTTAATGATTAAGTCATTCCAGCTCTATGTGATCATGTTAGGTCCATTTTAGAACATATAATCAAAAATTCAAACAGCAGAAACCCCTGAGATGGAAAAAAAAGGTTTCTTCTCCAGTGAAATGAGAAAGATCTTAGGGAATGGAAAAATTAGAAGAGCTCTGAAATAGGAAGAGACCTAAAGAGTGGGTTTAAAATAACAAAAAGAAGCAAATCTCAGCAAACCATAAACACCCACGTAGCTTCACAAATAAGCCCAACCCAGTCCAGGAGAATGGTTGCTGGGAACAAGAGAGACCATGAAAGAAAGAATCCAAAAATGTTCAGACAACGTCACAGAAACCCAGCTTAATGTGATCACTAACTGTCCCAGGTTGTTTGTTTTGGGTTCAGACAGTGCAATTTGATAAGAAAAGAATTTGAGGCTGAATGGTGAGAAAGGTAAATAATTAACAGTGTAACTTCAACAAATAGCAGCAAGCTCAGATATTTGAGTTACATCCTGCAAAAAGAAGCATTCATACCAGCAAGGCCCCATCTTGAGACGTTGTCTTTATTTTGTGGGTGTCAATTTTTACCTTCACCTGAAAAACCAAGTCTCTTTCTTACTTGGGACAGGTTTCACTTCGGAGATCAAAGGAAGCCTTTTCCAGCACACTAATGGTAATACTCTAATTTCTTCAGTGTTTATGGTGATGTTTGTGCACCTGCTTCCTCCCATAACTGCTTTCTGTTTGCAGACTCAAGATTTGTTTTAGGCAATTCAGAGAGCTGTTCAGCAAAGCAGGTGTTTTATCACCTCAT
Organism: Heterocephalus glaber; assembly: GCF_053883595.1. NCBI lineage: Eukaryota > Metazoa > Chordata > Mammalia > Rodentia > Bathyergidae > Heterocephalus > Heterocephalus glaber. The sequence continues at coordinate 19,328,706 of NW_028258308.1, read as the reverse complement.
TCCACCTCATATGTGCCTTTATTTTCTATCTGGTTGATTATCCTGCAGATTCCTTCCCTGAAAAATTTTCAATAGCCTAATGGCTTACTTTCCAAACTGTGGCCTGAGAATATCTAAATGGTCAGCCAGAATATGCATTAATATGCATTTTCTCACTATTATATCTCACTATTTTTTCTAAGCATTTTTCAACATGCTACATTTGGATCAATAATAGTAATCAGGGAAACAAAACAAAAACATGAAAGAGTAGAAAATGCATGATTTTGCCTGGAAAATTGCCAATATACATGTATAATCAAATGATGTACAATTACCATTGTACCTCTTAAAACTATATAATGCCTAAGGATTGGAACTCTTTGGAAAATGAGTGGAAATTTGAATTTTTAATTAGAATGAAAAGATAGAGGATCCAGTGATGTTTTACTCCCATCCCCTTTTTCAATCTGGTTCAATAAAGTCATTTCAACTGAAGATTTAAATCTGAAAAAAATCCTATTTCTTTTGATCCATCTTTAGTACTACAAAAGAAGTAGGATAGAAAACCTAACAACTATGGACATTACAGAGCAGATGACTGGCACTAATAATTAATGATAAAAAGCATTTATAAAATTTTTTCATGATTGTTTTATTCTAAGGTATAAGTTGTGAGTAGATGCTCACATTTCATAAATTATGACTATGTAATAGAAATTGAAAGAAAAATTTACTTCTCTACCTTTTGGTAAGTGGGATGCTCAATCTGTTTGATTTACTCATCCTAAGTCATCTCTTGGCTTGTGTGTAGCAAGTAGGATGGAAATAGCAATTCGTTTCTCTTTCTTTATCACTCTTTGTCTTCTTAAATGCCTTATGTTGTTCTGTCCAATATTTTTATTCATTTTGTCTGTGCATATGTGTGATCACCTTAGTGGTACTGAAAAAAATCCTTAAACAAAATTAGTATCCACTAAGATCTCAATAGCTGGCATGAGAGACAGAATTGAATTTTATACATATCTACAGAGAATCCTGCACTAGCATTCAAAAACAGCCGGCCACATTATCACAAGTTCAGCAGAGACTTGGCTTAAAGCAACACTTGTCTTGCCAACCATGTCACACCATTCACATATGGAGATCTGAGTGTGAACAAAGAGACCCAGTAGCAAGAATGAAGATGGCTGTCCCATTTTGCATGGATTATAAAAACTTGAAACAATCTTCACATTTAATAAGAAAGGAAAATAATCGAAAGATCAGTGCCAGGTATTTTAAAACTATCACAAATAAGGGGCAAGTTTGGGGGGAAATCAACACATTTCAATACGAGGCATAAAGATAGATTAATTCCTGTGTTGTCCCACAGCACAATGGGAAAAAAAAAGCATTGTGGGAAAGCAGATTCCAATCACAGGCGGCAAAGTTACTGGCAACAAAATAAGCCATGCCGGAATGTATAATGTGGCTTCATCACTGGAGTTGGTCCACCTGGTAGTGGGTGTTTGACAGGGTTGCTACAAAAAGCTCAACCACAAGGTAGCACTTGAATCTAATGACCTGCAGAGCCCTTCCCTATCCTGAGACTGTATTGCTTCACAAAAGAAATGGAAGCAAAGGGCAATTCATGTGGAGATGAGAGGTATTGATATGAATCAGTATGCAGTGTCTGCTTCTTGGGCCACTTAGGATCTAGTTTTGGCATGATTGGTGGGCCAACCATAGTTCCATGCCTTCCTATGATGTTGTATAGGTTTGGCTATAATTTGGCAACCAGTTATGGCAAGTTTGTCATTTCTTTCCTTGCGTTATAGAAAACAGATGAAATGACCTCGTGCTCTGAAGGACTACTCAACGGCCATTCTAAGGCTCAGACACCACTGATGATAATGTTAGTAGGTGCTACAATAGAACCCCTGACATCACTTTTTCAGAGCCAAGGTATACACAGCCAGTCCCCAGGAGTGTGTGTATGTGTGTTGTTGTTGTTGTTGTTGAAGGCTCACAACTGACTTTCTCTCCAAGAATGGCTTTACCCAAAGTTATAGCCCTTTAGTACAGGCAGCCAGCATGCACTAAGGAGAAAACAGGAGTACAAAGGCCTAACCACCTTGTCTTCATGTGGGATAACTTAGAAAGGCTATCCATTGGCCTCTGTTGAAAATTTGTTAGAGTTCACTTTACAGCTTTGCCCAATTTGTCCTCTCCCGCTCCCTTACAGATATGTTAGGTAATGGCATTTCCAAGTAAATTCCTTTCTTAAATTCCTTCCTTATATGTTGATAGAGATGATGAGAGTAGTGGGAGAAGGATAGGGTGGTAATAGTGAAGGAAAAAGCTATATTCCATTTATACTATCCTTCTTTATACTGACCAATAAAAAGATTCATTTGATCCTCATAATACCTTGTGGTGAACAGATCTAAATCATTCTCAATCTACAGTTAGAGAACTGAGAAAGATTAAGTCAGTAATTTGTTCATGGACACATAACTGGGGATAGATTTTATAGTAAACCCTGTCTTCTTTTTCCACCTTAGTGTTATTTTATCTGATTTTAGTATGTAACACATCACAGAACTCAGAAAATATTTTGCTTACAGTCAGCAACTCACGTGATCCACTTGTTTGTTTAGAAAGTGTGATGACTTATATATGATTAATGTACAGAGCAAAGAAAAAGCTATTATTTAAAAGAAAACTTGAGAAAGATTTCTGTGACCTACTGGCATGTTGTACTATGCTCCTGGATTTGTGTAACTTGAACAGATACCAGGGGTCAGTGAGTGCACATACCTCAGCAAGGTGAATGCACCTGGTGAGCCACAGTGAGGAGAACCATTTCTACCAAGTCCTCAATGTAAAGAAAACTCTCAGAGAGAATTCTCCTACCTCTGCAGAGCACATGGAGCATTAAGAAATGTTCTTTATGAGAGAACAACATTGGTGTGGTAAAGTGAATTTAAAAGAATTTTGGGAGTCTACATTTGATGAGGCGTCTGATTAAGATATTACTGTCTAAAATATTGCTTCCTCCCTTTGATTTTGCTTGAATGAAGTTCTTATCTGGCTTGCTAAGCCACACACTTTAAACATTTTCAGGCCAGCTTGTTTAATTAACTGCAGAAAGACTCCCTGTGGTGAGCTTGGTCATTTTTCTCTGTGGGAGTGTTAGGTGAAGACATTCTACAGCAGAGAGGAAATCTTCAGCGAGGTAGGTCATTGCAATTGAGAGGAAATCAAAACCATTCCTCTTTTTTTCACAATTTAGGTACAATATAAAGGATTTAGGTACAATATAAAGAACAGTTGGAAGCAAACACTGTTTCCTTTGCCTGAGGTGCAACTCTGTAATTTGATTTTCAAGTGATTACTGGTTCTAGTAAAAAAAAAAAAAAATGTAGGTCTAAATTGTGATACTACTTTCTTCCCTTTCACATGCAGAAGTGCAAAGATGTTACACCTGACACTTTTGTAACAAAGACAGGTTAATGAGAGACAAACACAACAATTTTTAACCAAAGTTTGTGTTTTGAGAGCCTTTAAAAATGAAGACCCAAAGACCCAGGGAAAACTACCTATACTTAGATTCCAAGAGGAGTTGGCAGCAGTGTAGAAGTGGGTTTGGATGAAAGCATCTGGGCTCATGATACTAGACTACAGGAGGAGCCCAGAAAGGTCTGTCTGCTTGGATTCTTGGCCTCCCAGTTATGGAGCAGGATTTCTCTGGAATGAGAATCTTCAAGGAAGAAGAAGAGAGGAGAGGAGAGGAGAGGGGAGGGGAGGGGAGGAGAAGAGGAGAGGAGACTGAGCTATCTTTCTGGGGGTTATGTCTTGATTTAAGGAGTTATTCTAGTTTCTATGACCTGCCTTTTGGAAGAAGAATTCTGTTTGCAATGACTAGTTTTGAGGGACAAAGAAGAGCAGGAGATTACTTAGTAGAGTTTTATAATGAAAAAATAAAAATGATTTATACTAGATAAATGGCAAAAACCAAAAGAACATTGAGAATATCACCATTATTTTATGGTTGACTTTCAGAAATCTGATCCAAACAAAACCAATGGTCTCTACATTTACAATTAGTTAAAACTATATTTACGTGAGAGAGTTAGACTATAGGAAGAACATGTATTTCTCTGACCTGGGAAGTTGTAATTTTTCTAAGCCTAATTTCTCGTCTGTCAAAAAAAATAATTTCCAGTTGGCAAGTTTTTTATAAAAAACAGATTTAATATTTAAAAAATTTGTAGCATAGTGCCTAACACATAGTAATTTGTTAAATAAATTACACTGACTGTCACTACACTCGGCTTTGAAATGATAAATGCTGTCCAATATAATAAACAGAACAAAATGATCTAATTTTTAGAAAGATGTTCTCCATGTGCCTAATAATCCTGGTCTTTTAGGCTTTTGACAGTTACAAGGACTGCTTGAGATCATTGGTGGACTGACGCTGCTGAAAAGATTTGTCCCATTACCAGGGAAGGGTATATAAATTGTGAGGGTCTAAATGAAAAAGCAATGTCTCCATTTGGAGATGCAGTGAAATCACATGTTTCCTCTTAGAAATGGATGGCTGAAGAGAACCTGGAAACTCACTAAATCAGTCTCAGAAACCATGCTTGGCATCACCCTGCCTGCCATGCAAGTGGGCAGAGACACATTTTAAAGTGAGAGACTATAGGTGCCCTGGAAGATTCTTCTGGAAAAGTAACAATACGGAGAATCACTTTGGATCTTTTTGTTTGATCCCTTTTTGTTGTGGTTGCTTCAACTTTATAATTTCAGCCTAAATCTAGTAGAGAAATCTTACTTAATTAGGAAAAAATGCATCCAGAAAAACAGATTGTTTGATATTTTCTGTTAGTATCCTAGGAATTCATTCATTTATTTGGTCTGGTCAAATTGTCCAGTTGTAGACTCTAGTAGAGAACAACAACTTTTTTCTCAAGAAGAATGATATCAAAAGCACCATAGCCATTATGGCTTAAATTGAGTTCCCCCCACCCCTCAAAAAATATATGGAAGTCCTAGGCTCCAGAACCTGAGAATGTGACCCTTCTGTGAAAATGAGGTCTTCACAAACATAATGAAGTTAAAATGAGGTCATAATGGATTAGGGTGGGGCTTAATTCAATGACTCCTGTCCTTAAAGAAAAGAGAAATTTGGACGCAGATACTTACAGGAAAAAAACGTTTTTGGGAAGGTGGAGGTACAGCTGGTGTGATACTATTACAAGCCAGGGAGCATCAAGGATCGCTTGCAACAACTAGAAGCTAGATAGAGGCAAGAAAGAATTCTTTCCCAGAGCATGCAGAGAGAGCATGGCCTTGTGGACATAATGATTTCAGACTCATAAACTCTAGAAATTTGAGGAAATATTTCTATTCCTTAAGCTACCCAGTTTGTGGCACTTTGTTATAGCACCACAGGAAACAAATAAATAACTGTAACCATTTTGATGCAAAAAAAAAAAAAATGAGGAACAAGAAGATTAAGCAAATTCTCCAAGATCACCTAACCAGTAAGAGATTCCCCTACCTGCAGGTATGGTATAAGCTGTAGGTGATTAATGTAAGGCTATTTCTCTTCATATCAAACCACACACAAAACAGGCTGACCATTTAAAATTTTCTTTTTCATAAATATATGACTTTGAAAAAGACCAAATAAAAATGATACACGGTGCCTGTATTTATTCACTTCTTCTCTCCTCTTATTATCATTTGTAATAACAATTTTTCTAGTCTTGTATAAATTGTAAAAGTCTCCTAAAACAGGACTCCCTCTCTTCAATTTGAAGAGTTCTTTATATTCGTTAAAGTTTCATTTACAGAACATGTTAGGAAAATTTAAATCTTTCTTTGACTTATTTAAAAAGTCAGTTTACTATTACTTTTTTAGTAACTATTTTCTTATATGAAATATGCCAGTTCATTGAAGAATTAAGCAAAATAAAAGAAACAACCAAGTCACTCATTGTTAAACATTGTCAATGCTAAGTGTAAATCCTCACTGCCTTTCTTCTAGGGCTATGTATATATCCAAAATTTTATTTATAAAAGTAGAATTGTATTACCATGCATTTTTGCAGATTTATTGTTGTTACTCTTTATTTAAAATATAATATGAACATGTTTTATGACATAAATTGGAAGTTTCTAGTCTAGTGTAGGTTGAAATTTCAAATAGTATCTGTATACTAGTCTTTTCAGAATTTTCAAACTGTTGAAGCTCACTGTGAAACTCTAGGGAAAGGAAATGGTTGTAGGATTTCCCCAATTTTTTTTTTTTCTGTGCTGTTTTAAAACATGCTTTGCAGCCAGGGATTTAGCTCAGTGGTTCCGCCGCCTGCCTTGCAAGCGGAAGGATCCGAGTTCCATCCCCGATACCAAAAAAAAAACCAACATGCTTTGCAATGTGCCACCCTACATAATTTTAAACACTAAACATTTCCTTTGGTGTGGACTAACCAAAATCTATTTCATCAGTCCCTCCTTAGAGAAACTGTCACCATTATGTTTAGTATATTCTTTAAATAAATTATTAAATTTCAAGCCTATTTCTTTTCTAACTCCCTAAAGAAATACCATAATTCAATGATGTATATTTTTCCCAGTTTAACATCCCATAAAACAAGATGTATTTTTTAAAATTTTATTTTATTGATACATTTTAGGTATACAATATAGTGACATTCATCGTTGGAAATTTGCACCTTTACATACTCTCGGTTCTTATTTTTCCCCCTTCCCCTGCCCTCCCGTCAAACCTTCCATCCCTCCCTATTTACAAAGACTTTGTTTCCATTTTTCCATTTTCTCATATTAATTCCATTCCCTTCTTTCCTTTCCCACACCCCTCCCACTTCCCCTTCCCCTTAAAACAAGATGTATCTTGTAGCAGCAGTGGTGAAAACCTTGTCTTGTGTTTGTTCAGGGAAAACCCACTAAATGAAAAAAAGAAATACTGCAAACAAAAGTAACGTACTCACCTGAGAACTATTTCTATGCCAGTAACTCTCCAGCACTTCACAATCTTGGTGGGGGTGGGGAGGAGGGGCCCAGAATCTTCTGAAATACCAACAATACCAGCAACGAATTCTGAGGCCCAGACTTATTGGAAATGGAGTATTTCCTTGGCCTCTATTTTTACCACTTTTCCTGGTGATTCTGACATACACCAAACTTGGAAAAGCACTAAATAGAGAATGATATTTCAGGAGGGAGCTGCTCTGAGTATAAAAGTCATTCAGAATAGTTGAACATGCATATGAAGAATTTTAGAATATCTTAGCCAACTACTTTCATCTCTTCCCTTTTTGTATGTAGAGTGATAAATAATAAAGTTCAATCTAACTACATTTGGAAGAGTTTTTCCAGAAAGTGGTAATAAAAATTCCAATGCACAAGAGAACACTGTGTTACAATTTGATTGGTAACAGTATTTTTTCTTTTTAGTGGAACATAAAATATTGGTTTGTCATATAATTTATGTGTCCATTTTGTTGGACCCTATTTTGGCACGTAAATAAATATCTTACATAGAGAAGGTGTTCAACAAATGTCTGATAGTAATGATGAATAATAAAAGAAACCAAAACATAAAGTCCTTGAGTTGCTCCATTAAAATATATTGCATAAGTAAATGTGTCCCAGAGCTGTCTTTCGAATGACAAATATGGTCACATCTTTGTTCTTTCTAAAAGCCTATGGTGACTTCCCCTTTCCAGGGAGATAAAGTCCAAAGTCCCTCGCATCAGAACAAGGTGTTCATAAACAGTCACATGCCTACTAATCTCGTCTCTCAGGGCTACCCCAGTCCAAGCCTCAGCCACAGTCCACTTCCTGGCCTCCTTCTGTCCCTGTGCTCTTACACACACCACTCTCACAGCTTGGAAATCCCTCCCTGTCTTGAATTGGTGAAGCCCTCTCTCTTCATCGGCTCGGCCCAGGCCCAGCTCAATACCTGAAAGTCAGGGACTAGTCATTTTCCCCTTTGTTCCCATTCTCCCTGGGCACAGTGATACTGAAGAAATCACACTGTAACATTGCTGAGTTACAGCAATTGCTGGTTGAGTTGTATTTTCTTCCACCCAGAATGGGAACTTAATTTAGTAATCTGACATCTGATGCTTTCTGAGCAGGTAGAACAGGTTAAAGAAATGTTTGTTGGTTTGAATGAAGGGATGGCCTTGGGGCAAGATAAATTCACCTGTGACTTTCAGCCTACTCATTCTCTCATTTGCTCATTCACTATTTCCTTATCTACAGGGCAGGCATTATGCTAAGCTCTAGAAATAGGGTAGAGACAAAAACAGAAATGATCACTGTCATCTTGAAGTCTATAATCTACCAGGACAGACAAAGCTTAAATAAATAAATGCACAAGCAGATATAGCTACACAATGTGCCTAGTCTTGTGACGGGGTTGCCTGGGACTCTGTCTCAAAACCAGCTACAGAAGTCTTAGAGAAAAGGTGACTCCTTCCAGAAGCCACCTGAAAGCCCTTCGTGGGCACTTCTTCTACCCAGCATGTCCTTGTCTTCTTGCAGCTGTGCTGTGGTCCCTGTCAAGCTGTTCTCTCAGTGCCCTCTTCCTTCCCCCGCTGCACTGCTGAGGCAAACCGTGTTCTGGAAGTGACACCCCACACGCACAAGGCTGACCTTCCCCTCCATAGCTCCCTGACATTCTGGTCTATGAAGTTCCCCCTGTAGTTAATGTAAAGGGCTATACAAGTGAAAAAACGAGGGCTACAGAAGAGTATAAGCAGGCAGCACTGATTTAAATGGGAGCATGGGGACAGCAATAGCCAGGGGGAGTCAGGAGACAGAAAAGATTTTCAGGACTGGATAGCTGGTCCAGACTAAGTCTTAAGTACCCCAGGATTCCTGCTGATGACACCAGTGCCTCTTTCTCCTTTGCTGGACTCTGTTGGCCTTAAATCCCTGCGCTGTTTCTTTGCTGGATATCTGAGCGTGCATTGTGTTTAACTCTCCGGCCATTGCCCATCTGATCTTTCCAACTATATTCGAAGGTCTTGGAGGTCTGCACCCTCACAATACTTGGCACCTTGTAGTGGTGCCAAAATGTAAGAAATAAAATGAGTACCTAGTCATTTATATAATGTACAGAAATTAATGCATTTAATCACCACAACTCTGTTATATCACCCTTTTTCTACACAAGGAAGCAGATGCATAAAGAGGTTAAAGAGTTTGTAAAGGTTAAATAGTTTTCATGCACCTAATAACTTACAGAATATTTTCATTCATGCAAATTATTTATTTCTTCAATAAATAAATGTAATGGAAGCTTTAAGACCTCAATACAAAACCAGAATAAGGAGAGCACTGTGTTGAGCAAGTCCAGGCTGAGAGGGCAACCTCAGAGGCTCAGCAGACAAGGACGCCCAGATGCACCAATGTGCTTCTCAGCCGGAAGTGGCGCTTCCTCAGCTCCCCATAGCAGCCAGCCTGGACAGTAACTCCTGAGAGAGCAACTGAGAGCACGTGAGGGAGCCTTCCCTTCCAAACTCTCAAGGAGTTTACTGATGTGAATGGAATGAGTCCTTGTAAGCCCAGCAGACAGAAGGGTCCCCAACAGTGTCAGGAAATGGGGTGACCCCCTGTTTGGACCCATGACTGTTATTATCTCACAGAGGCAGCTTATTGGCTATCCATATCTATCCTCCATTTCCTCCCCAATAATAGATCACTGATTATCTGGGGCTACAATGCACCCAGCTAGAAGACTGTATTTTCAAATCTCACTTGTAGTTAGGGGTGAACAACCAAAGAGCACAAGTACTGCGTGGAAGGTACAGAAAAGCTTTTAAAGAGGTTAGTGGAGGCGGAGGACGTAGCATAGCGGTAGAACACTTGCCTAATGTACACAAACCACTATGTTCAATCCCAAGTACTGGGAAAAAAAGCCAACTCAAATGAATCATGTTCCCTTTGCTCTCCACTTCTTGACTAGAACATGATCATGATGGCTGGTGCACAAACAGCCATTCGGGGTCAAGAGGATTCCTTGAGAACCAAACTATTTTCTAAAGATGGCAGAACAGACAGGAGTTGGACTCCTGATAGCCAAGCACTAATTTTCTACTAGTCTTAAATATACTCTTGTGTTTTCTACTGAGAAAAAAAGACAAGCTTGTCTTACGCACGCTTTTTTGACCTTTCTCCTGCAGCCAATCCTACTCATGTGAGATGATTTTTTCTCATGTGCTACCGAAAATGGAAAAATAATGAGTATGTTTGCAATTACTGAATTTAAAACTTTTTCTTATGTTATCTTATTTCCAAGGTATGAAAATAAATGCAGCAAGCTGACTCACAGGACTTAGACTTTGCTCATGTTGTCCTTGATTTGTGAACCCTCTTCCACATCTCTGTCTCAGGAAGTCCCCTGTATCCTTCAAGATCAAGCTCAGGTGCCAGCTCTTAAAGGAACTTTTTAAATCCACTCTCATGCATATAGCAGAGTTGGTGGTGAAATACTGTTTCATCCTGATTTAAACTCACTAGGGGTGTTTCTGAAGCTAGTCTGCTTCCTCTGCTGCAGTAAATCCCACCAAAAGGAATATCTTTTCCAGTTACCAGTTCAAGGAAACTACTTTTCAAAGTGCAGGAATTTCATTCTGACTTGGATAAACTTAGTAAAAAAGTTAGCTTTCTAGCACAGAGTTCCAACCTGATAAAATGGAGCTCCACCCAATATTCTGCAGAAGTGCATAATTTATTTTTCCCAGTTGCAATGCTGTAACTGGTAGACCTTTAACTAAGTATCCACTACTTCCAGAGTGGTCTGGGGCTTTTTGTTTTAACTGTTTTTCTTATTTGTTATCAGACTACTGGATTCTAAAATGTGTACAGTATTGGATATTTTACATAGAGAGATACATACTTTTTTGTTGCTTGAATGTCACTGAGCATTCATTTGTATCAATAGTGCTTCTGAAGGGCAAAAGGTGGTGCCGCTGATTTTCATTTCTCTGGGATTTGTGCATCAGGTTGCTGAGAGCTTTGGCATTTGCCTCTTTAGTGTTTACAAATGTTGCCAAGTTTCACTCTGTACCTCACAGATTGTCTCCCTGGTTCAGGTGAAACCAGCAACATTTGTTTTAAAATACTTCTTGCCAGGCTTTGTTTGCCAAGGCTGATGTGTTTCATTGCTAATTCAATCATGCTATGACAGCAGAGCATGGAGCTTTTTCTGTGTGGTTGAGCATTGTGGCACAATGCCTGCAAGTACCTGGCTGTCAGTGTTTCCATAGGACACAAAGTGGAAAAGGTCACAGGAGATACACCTTCCTGAGAACAAAGTGTGGCCCCTCACAAGAAAGGGACAGCGCCCAGCTTCTTCTCTGGTCGCTCTGCGAACCTCTTATTACAAAGCGTAAGCAATCGTATCCCTGGAGAGCAAGGGCAGTCTTCACTATATTCTTGCTGAATATCACACAAACCTGGAGTGCTTTCCCTTATTGGGGTAGCAACAGGTACTTGTTTGGGGTTAGTTTTCAGGGCTGGAAGTGAGTAGGTAGATGGATGGTTTCATTGTGGGTTAGTTTTCGTTGTTGTTACTGAATAACCACCATCTCCCCCCATAGTACTGACATTCTAATGTATATTTTAAGCATAAGAAATTCTTTAAGCTACTGCAATCATACTTACTTGCAAACCCAAAGCTTGATATAACTGGCATATTTAAAACAATGGTGTTATTATTGGCCAGGAAAGAGCAGGTTGTCCAGATTTAGGTCCGACTAAACCTCTTGCTACTTTTTCTTTCTTTCTCTTAACCTAGAGGGAATATAGACCTTCTAGGCCCGGTGTTCTGGTAACTACTGATGGAATTTTCTATTATGGTACATATATGATAGTTTTGTGGTAATAGGTTTTACCTTACATCCAGTTTTAAAAAAAATTTCCTGTGTCTGACATGTACATTCTTATCATTTTTCCCTCTGGTAAGTTTTCTTCTGTAATCATTTTCTCATTTTTAATGCATTCAATAAGTAGGCTTCGTGAGGACTTCACTATACCAGTTTTGTTTTGGTTTCAGTTTCCTCAGATGTAGCAAGGTTATTCTGAATACTAATCAGTATCAGACTTCTTCAGAGGATATAAGGGCATGTTCCTAATAGCTTGTGGGCCAGTCTCCTTCCTACCATATAGTTCTTGGGGGAAGGAACCTTAACAATAATCCAATTTGCTGTACTCAGATACTTCAACTATTTTTCTAACCCTGTCCATGGTTGTTCTCACACTTCATTCCTGTCATCTTCACCCTAGCAGCACATTGTTTGTACCATTGTGAAAATAAATGTGTAGGAGTTTGAAAAAATCTTTGGGACACCGTTTTATTTGTTGTTTGCAAGTAGAAAATTCAATCTAAACTTTATAAAAGTCTGTGCTACCCCATTAAACCATGCTCAAATTTTATTCTCTAAGTCTTACAATGGGTTTCTTTGCTGTACCAGAGCTCAGGCCCCTTGGTAGGTGCCAGCTATAGAGGCTCTAGGGAAAAGTGTAACTGAAGAACACATTGATTTAAGCAAAGATGAGCTTGTTGAATTTTTACAGCAACAAAGAAACCAGATTAGAAGGACTTCTACATGGGAACCAGAGGATACATGGCTTAGGGTCAGGATAGAGGAAGGCAGTAAATGTAGGGAAATAGCAAATCCTTTTCAAGAAAATACAAAATGTTTCCAGCACTCTCTACCAAAACAGTCTCTTAACAACAATAATAAAAACCCTCTTAGTTACTCCGTGGTTTATCCATTTCTTTACTTTTGACTTAAACAGTTTTTCCCTTATCAAGGAATTTTAACCCTAAATCTATATATACTTAACACTGTATTTTATTCTCATTTGAGAAAATTATCTTGAAACAAGAAAATTCAAACTTACAGAAAAGTGGAAATAGTAAAATGAACTATCCTTCACCTAAGATTCACCAGGTGTGTTAGCACTTTGCACATTTGTACTTGCCTTAGAGAGATAGACAGTAACTATAGATAGATTTATATGTGGATTGTATAATTTAACTCTTAAAATAGTAGATTGAGATAGGTCGATATTCTATTATTAGACTTTGAAATTCTAAACAAATAGTCTTTTCTTTGAAAATCATATTATGATGTGATAGTATATGCTTCCATACTGAAAATAATTTTCATCTGGAGATATTTTTACTCCCATTTGCACTTTTATTTCAAAAACAAAAACAATAATTGTGAACTTTAGGGCTCCCTTTATATATCAATGAATACTTTATTAACTTTGAATCATGAAACAAATTTAATTTTAATATTTAAATATTTATAAAATTTGAAAATAAACTTTTTATGATCATTTTGTTTGAAAGTCCACACTAAGTCAATACCCCAATACAGAATAAAGAGGCAACTCAAAAGATCATGAAAAAAAGGAGATATTCAATTTTGTCAGTAATTAGAAAATTGCAAATTAAAACTACAATAAGCTATTACTTTGCAGGTATTATATTGGGAAAAAACTAGATGATGCTGATGTCCCTGCCATAACTAATTTACCTAAGGCACAGGGCTGTACAAGTATAAAGCTGTGGGGGACTCATGAAGTATCTCATCTGACTCAGAAAGAAGAGCTGGACAAATCATACTTATCTCTTGGGGACTTGTATTGACAACAAACATTTCAAAAGAAGAATAGACATCAGACTTTGGATCGAGCTGAGCTGGAGAGCTGGTGGGACGCTGGTGGGACTCTGATGGATCATAGCAGACAGAGATATGAGAGCAAGGCAGGCCTTCAGGTAGGTGAATAGCAAAGAGCACTGAAGGAACAGAGCAGTACACAGTCAGCCCTCTGCATTCATGAAGTCAACCAACCATGGATTGAAAAGATTCAAAAACAAAAATGATGCCTGCACTGAATATGTACAGACTTTTTTCTTGTCATATTTCCTGAATAATGTAGTTTAAAAACCACTTACATAACATTTATATTGCATAACATTCATGTTGCACTTACATAATATTTACATTGAAAGCAATCCAGAGATAAAGTGTATGGGGTAGGTACACAGGTTATGTGCAGGTGCTACCCCACTGGATGCAAAGGACTTGGAAGAGGGTGAGTTGAGGGTATTGTGGATCCAGTAGATACAAGATAAGGAAGAACACTTTTGGAATTTCAAAGGAAAATGACTTTCAAACATTCTAGCCAAATAATCAAGCATGTGGGTAGAATAAAGATATTTTCAGAAATGCAATGTAAAAAAAACCACCCTCAAATAAAAATGACCTTAGAATGTTTCCTGATATCTCTTTGTAATGTGTCAATTTTGATTTTAAAAAATCACTTAAGTTTTTCTGAGATGATAAGAACTCAACAAATGTGTGACATGGAAAAAATGTGTTAAAACACAGACTTCACACTATTCAGTTATGCAGTACCTTTTTATACAGTGTTGTAGGTCCTCATTAACAATCTATTGAGAAAATCTGGCATCATGACCCAATCCTATCTTCCCACCTACTTTGGAGGCTGCAGCTAAAGGACCTCTTGAGTCCAGGAGTTGAAGACCAGCCTGGATGACATAGTGAAACCCCATCTCAAAAAAATGTGTTGAGAAGTTAGACTATACCAAGTATGGAAGATAAATAAGGTATGAACCAGACTGACTTTGCAGCAGGTAACAGAGCAGTCTGGGGTTCAACTATTAAAGGAAAATTGCTAATAAGTCAACAGGGCATGACAAGTCCTGTAAAGGTAAGGACAGATCCCAGGCACAGTGGAAGCACAGAGGTGGCCACTGCAAACCTAGGATTGTCACTAGTGAGGTGGTCTGATTGAGCCAGGTGTGGAAAGATAAAGTAAGAGGCAGCTTTGAATGGAGGTAAAAGGTTCTGAGTGGGGCCAATGGAGCACCTTTCAGGGAGCAGAAACATCTGCAAGTCAAGGAATCACGAGATAGTATGTAATTCCAGAGTGCAACATGAGAAGTGAAGGGTAGGCTATGAGGCTGAAGGTGAAGGTAGGGGCACATTCAGGAGTGGCAAGGCAATAAGTTACAAGGAGTAACTTCTGTGAGAAAAGCCAAGAGGCTTCAGACAACAGGAAGTGCTGAGGACTCTAGCAAGCAGGTGCAGCCCCTGTTCTTCAGTGGACAGTGTATTCCTAAGCTGGTTCAGACCTGACAGGCCTGAACTGAACAAGCATGGATGAGACATGAGATCTCCAAATCTGCATGTGCAGGATTCCTATGCACGCTAAAGTTGAGGAATGACTTCTGACAAAATACTTACAAAATATAAATCAATGACTTCCAGAAAAGAAACACCTATATTTACAAGTCAAAGTGTTAACATACTACTGCAAACAGATTGCTAGAAACAAAAATAAATGGAAATATATATCAAAGAGAATATGAATAGTGACAGTATTTAAATACAAAAAATAAAAGGCTGGAGTTTTGCAAAAGGTTTAAATTGTTAACAGCATTAATCATGGGAGATTCCCTGAGGAGGTGAAATTTTAAAGAAGGGTGGAATGTGACCCATCTTACTGAAAAACTAAAACTATTTCTGCCCTGGAGGTAATGTAATTTGTAAAGTCAAAGGATTTTTCATTTGGTTTGGTTTTTTTAAAAAGACTTTTAAGTTACAAATAAATTATAATTGAGTTGAAAATCATTTCCTGTAGGAGAAACAGTAGAAAAAATTTTAAATTCTACTTTAGACTGTGTAATATATTAAAATAATTAGCTAAATATAATCCATAAATAAATGGATATTTCAAAATCTTACTGAAATACCCTATCTGATTCAGTTATTATTTTGACCATATATAAAAATTCATAGGGCTTTATTTTATTTAAATGATGACAAGATTATCATATAAAAGCACAATTGCCCCCATATGCCAGTCTCCTTTCCACTCATTCTATAACTGGAAGGTAGAACCTGTTCTGACAATGGTTCCAATTATTGTCTCTCCAGTGATTTGCATATTATTAACCTGGATAGATACAAACATGGCTTCACTTCCTCTATTTCACATGTAGCTAATCGGTTCATACAACAAAAGTTCCTGAGCAAAGCCAAATAAATTAGAGCACTTGTACTATTGGTGAAATATTTGGAAAGATAACAAAAGCTACCCTCCTCAAAAAATGATGAGTTTGATGAAAAGAAATTAACAAGCTGAGTCTCTCATCGCACATGATCAGCCATGCTTGCTGTCTCAGTCTGTCTGTTGGTGTTGCTATAGCTACGAAAAGCCAGTGGAACCCAATGAGCTGTCTGCAGCAGTGCCGAGAGAACCAGCCATTTTACTTATGGAAAACAGTGTGGCATATTCTGCTGAGCTTTACCCTGGAAGAAGCATTTTTAAAGAATTTATTTAGAGAGGAGAGAAGCAACGGGTATGTTAGTGTACAATTATTACAGCCACACATGCCTGCAAGCTGCTCTTTCCACAAGCTGTTGACTGCTACTGCTTGCAATTAGCTGATTGGAAAAAGTGGAATGCAGAGTGATAATGCTGCATATCTGCTATCAGGAGCAGAAAAAGATTTTGTCTTGGGAAGGCAAGCCTTTCCTCCAGTATTATCTCAGCAGCTCCCTATTTGCTTATCCTGATCCCAAAGGAGGGTGTGATCCCTCTGCTAACACTGGTCTTGTGCGTGGCTGTCGCACATGAGCAGCAGGTTTGAGAAAGCAGGTGTGTGCTCGAGTGGGCACTGGACTGTAACGCAGGCGGACGCTCTCGGGTTTACCTGCTTCCTGTTAACAGATTATTGGCTCAGAGAGCATCTGCTTCCACACTGAGGCCGAGGCTGAGAAGGGGCTTCCCTGCATCCCACTTGACGGTCAGAGGTAAGCTTTTTTCCCTTTTGAAGGCACAGCATAAATGTAAGTTGGAGCGAAGCCTAACTGAAAGATTGCATTGTTTGTGATCTGAATTTACGGAGGAAAAATACATAACATATGCACGGGGATAAACACACACACATTTCCACAAAATAGGGTCCGAGACAGAGTTGTTTCTGTGAATTCAGGTTCTAGATAGTATGTGATTTAAAAAATTACAGATATGCCTTGGGATTTTAAATAACTATTATTTTAACAAACTGTGATGGCTTGTCCTTGTGGAGAGTCTTCATTAGCCAACTACCTTTCTCTCCTACAAACAATGGATTCTTTTATGACCTGCACTTTGACACATGTTAAGAGAACTACAGGGAAAACTAGCCGCATTTAAATTGTGTGGCATTTATTTTGAAGCCTTGTGAATGATTTAACTCTTAATGCACCCATGTATATACCTTTAAATTAAAGAACTCCCATTCCACATGCAGGTCACAATAGCCGGTGGATTTTGTTCTTGCTTATTCTGGACTGAGCGTCTCAGCGTGCTGTTTGATTTAGTCCAAGGTAGCTGTGGAGCAAACAGTGTAGGTATTGGAAGCTGCTCACACCTCCTTTCTGAGCAGGCTTCATGCATGCCAGACTAGCCAGAGCACAACACCCCCATTGTGCTCCCCAGTCTCAGAATCAATCGAGGGAAAGAAAAGCAGTAAAGTCTCCACATTGAGCTCAAGCACAGAATAGTATGTGGCGGTTAAACTTCTTTTATTGCGATTTTTCTCACAAGCAGATAAGTTTTAGAGAAGAGTGAAACCAAAAACACCACACACCCATACAAACATAGAACAATAATTGCAGCGGATGTTTGCTGTCGGTTGCTCTGTGATAATAGCAAAGGCTTTGATTTGCACTGGCAATTGCCCCTTAGTGAGCATTTCTTGGATTTATAGTCTCTTAGGAACAAAGCTGTTTCTGTTGATTGAAATTGGTCAGTCAAATCAAAATTTCTGGTAAGGAAATGACCAAAGTAATGATTAAATTCTGTTTCGGCAACATTTCAGCTTTACCTAAGTCATTTATATTGTTGGTCTACCAGAAATCTCAGATCATTTCAAATGCTACTGAAAATATTTAACATAAAATATTTGGTTTAAAACTTTGAATAAAACCTCCATTTGTTAAAGATAGAATTTATCATAAATTTTTAAATAAATAACCAAAATTTACCTAAAAGAAATGTTATTTGCTACTTTTACTTCCCTTTGCCAAATATGGATGGTATAAGGAGTCTCATTATTTTAAGTATAACATTTTTATTGATACATCTAAGCATGAAACACCTGTTTCACAGGTATAACAATGTTAACATACACTCAGATAAGAGAATTATGAGGCATAAGGAGAATTTTTTTCAAAACTTTTGTTCCAAATGATATTCAAAATATAAAGAGGTAGAGTTAAGAATTCTCAAGGTAGGAAATCATGTATAAATGTTTAATAAGAACAAATAGGAATGTGACTGTGTGCATGGGGCTGTATGGAATGAAATGGCATGGGGGTGGCATTGTTCCTTACATTTAACTTTTGAAGCAAAACTAAATGAACAGAATTAGCTTTGAGTCAAAATCTATGAATAAAAACATCAACCAGGTAAATGATTCTATTAGACCAGGATGAGTGTAGAAAAAGACGCCAATTTCACTCCCTTTGCATTGCCAAAAGAATTCTTAGAATTAACAGTGTGGAAAAAAAAATGAGTTCATATTAATTTTTATTGGGGGAACTTTAAGAAGAACAGGGTGTGGAAATCCCCAAGGCATTTCTGACTTATGTACCCTGTCATTCTTGTGACAGCCCCATGTGGGACCAGAGCCTGAGCTCACAAGAAGACAGACATTCAAACTTTATGCCTATATGTTGGGAAGGTTTTAAGGTGATAGCTATGAATAATGAACTTTCTAAGTCAAAATATGTGCACATATTGACACAGTAATTCATTCAATAATTTTGAGATCAAATTCAAAGACATGATCTTCATCTTTCAAGATTATTTTCTGTCTATTTTTAGTTCCTTATTTTCACCACTTTCCAACTCTCTCACTGGCAAAATCAAATGTTTTCCAATTTTCAAAACATATTCTACCAAAGGTTTGCACATGCAATATTCCATGTATAAAGACTTTTCCTTTAATTCTTCCCCCTGTAATATCAGCTGCCTTTCATGAATCCTTCAAAATTCACTAAGGATGTCTCTTGATTGCTCCTTGCAACCTTCAGCTATGTATGAGTCTTACTTAGGTCTGTGGAGCTGTCTATGCATTTGTCTCTGCTATAGGCTTCCAGAATTTCACTGACCTCTAATTCTAAAATACTTTGTCCAGCATCTAGAACTCGACATTCAGACACTGTACTGGTAAGCTTGGGCTTCTCTATTTCTTTTTTAGTTACTGTAAATATAGACTTAACCTAGAAACTGAAGTCGTAACACTGCATTTTATCAGAGAAACTCAAAAGCTCTAGAAAAACAACAATGAGGCTTTAACTTCTCCAATATGAGAGTGTACCTTTAGGATCACAATATCTTGCAGGCTACAAACGTTGTACAACAGAACAGAATTTTCTGAAGGTTAATAACATAGAAATTTTAAACAAAGCAACTTGAAAAGTTTTAATATAGAAATATTCTTTTCTATCTAAAGCTCTTATAAAATTTTCTGGGAAAAGCAAGTGTAGTAAATATTCCTATTTGGAATTTACTCTAAATCAGATTATTTACAATTAATGCTGATTTGATGATTAGTAGCTGATTATAATGTAAGATATTTGTGGAACTGTTTTTCACTGTGAAGCCAGAAAAAAGGAAAAGTCATGAACTAGAAAGGGACCAAATAACTAAAATAAAGTCTACAATAGCAGAACAGGTGAGAGAAAGAACATTTTCTTTGGATAAAGATACAGTTTTGATTATAAAGACTTCATATTCTGTTTTCTATTTTAAATAGATTATTATTTTTAAATAAGCAGAATGTTAATAACCTTTAA
The DNA here is from genome assembly GCF_053883595.1 of Heterocephalus glaber. NCBI lineage: Eukaryota > Metazoa > Chordata > Mammalia > Rodentia > Bathyergidae > Heterocephalus > Heterocephalus glaber. The sequence goes on along the minus strand of NW_028258308.1, from coordinate 19,308,805 downwards.
ATGTTAGAATTGTCACAATTCTGTCATCAAGAATAAGAATAAAAATAAATAATAAATATGTCATTCCTGGTCTCTAATATGTCCCTGTTGAAAGCAAAAATTATAATTAGTTTTATATAAATTTTTCTACATAGAGTAACAGACAAGGAAGTTTAAAAGATCCAAATGTTTGGAATTAAAGAGCAAAATATTTAGAAAATTACTTAAATTCACATTTCTATACATTTTCCCATTATATTCCAGCATTGAGTTTTTTAATAAAAGTAAAATAAATAGCAGTTCTCAATTATTATGCTGTCCATTAAAGGTTTATTGTGGCTATCTTCCAGTTGATTTTATTGCATATACGCTTTTAATGTATACATGCTAGATAAGAGCTACAATTGAAATTGAAAATTGAAATTGATCTTAAAGATTAATCATGTTTAATAAATTATTTTATATCTATAGTAATTAGACTATAGGAAACATGATTCCATAATATATCTGTATCATTTGCAATATTTTATATTTTAAGCTATAACATTTTGAAATTCAGTTATACATAACTATATTTGACAATGTAACAAAATTAGTTGTACTTGCATTTTATATTGGAGTGTGTAATATGTGATTGTTTTAAATAATTTCCTAAAAGTTTCTCAAAGAAAAGATTTAATTATAGATATGTTAGCTAAGTTCTAAACTATCACTATCAAAAATTGCATTGAGGTTTTCCAAATATCTTTACATGATTATTGAAAAAGTTAAGGCATGTGTTTCGCTATAAGAAAACACTTTTGTAACTACAGAGTTCTAAATATTGGCAAATGACTCTTCCTAGCTTAAGCTCATTAAGATGATATTAGCTGACTAAAATCCAGGGAACCAGCTAAGGCAGACGTATATTTTGGGATTTATGAGCATTACTGCAGAATGCTCTATACTCTGCAGAATCCAGTCTTCAGAACACAGATGTATTAGTTGACTCATTCTGAATTTGGGCCATACAGGCAGTGCTTTTTCTCTTCCCTATACAGATCAGATATACATAATTCCAGCATTAATACTACACTTTACATAGCATTATTTGAACAAGAACAACACTCCTCCATACTTTATATATTTCCACTTTACACTATTAAAACCAAAAGTTTAGGAACTCTGCACTTGGATTTTAAAAGTGAGCTCCCTTTTGTAGTTTATCATACCTCCTCACCTAATCATTTCAGTTCTGTGCACTAAAGTTAATAAGGGAAATGAGATTAGATAACAATAACTCCAGCTATTCTTGTGCTGTATCATCTGATGAAGTTTCAGCACATTCTAAAACAAGTCCACTTACTCTGTCAGAAATATTAGTGGTCTAGAGTAACGACTATGTGTTTTATTCCATGGAAATAAGCTTTTAAAAGAACTTGCCTCTCAATTTCTAGATCTGGAAATTTAGAGAGCATAGCGATACTAGTGGTTAAGTTGAAAACTTTATAAACACTTAGTTGTTCTGCTACAGTATGAATAGTGTTTGTTGATGGGTTGTTTGATGTTCCTAGAGCACCAACTTAAACAGTTTAGGTGGAAGAAGTTTAGAAGAGTGGTAAGTGGCAAAAAGGTAAAACATGCAGGCTGCTTGGCAGAATGAAAGTTACAGGGACAACTCAACCAGTGTTAGAATGGCCTCTGAGACACTGCAGGTATTCAGCAACCAGGTCAACCTATTAAATAGTCAACATTTGCTGCATAATGACTCATAGTAATCAGATCATTGCCTGATGCTGTACTATGCTAACACATGATTAAAAGTTCTGTTTGTTTCTAGGAAAAAGGACGATTTAAATTTTTTTCTAAAATCAAAAAAAAATGGAAACAGAAAGATTAGAAAATGCTATTATTTTTTAAAGCAAAATATAATCATTCTGAGGAGCACTATATTTCAACAATTACTTAAACAGGAGTATTATCAGAAGCTTGAATAAAGCTCAAATGCATCTTCTCCTCCTGTCATGAGAAATTCAGACAACAACAAAAAGATTTCTTAACTTTCTTAAAGCCTCTGCTGTCGCATTCATCAAGAAATATGATCAACACTCAATAGTTAAATTTTTTCTTTGTAAAACAAGTATAAGAGATATACTTGTTTTATATAAAAATATAAACACAGTCACAAAATTTAAGATCTTTAAGGCTTTTTTAATATAGTTAAACATAGAGTTCAAGAAAGAAAATAGAATCAATCCAGGGAGATCTTTCCAAGTGAAAAAACCAAAAGAGCTGGAAGACATGATCCATCAAAATACCTGCTTCTTAGCAAATTCAAGAAAATGAAAACCTGGATGAGTAGCATTCAAAAAACTACCAAAAAAAAAGATTATTCAGAAATATTCAGTTTGTTCAATTAGAGTTTACGCTGTGCTAGCCACTATCCTAAAAGCTTTATATATGTTAACTTTTAAAGAAGGAACTGAGAAATCATAAAACTTATGAATGTAATGCCAAATACAAAAAAATACAGGCTTTTAAAAGATCTGTTTATTTGAATGATTCAGGAATATTTTCTTTGGTCTTAAATTATTTCCTAATGAAGGATGCAAATGTCACATTTAGTTGCTTCTGCTCAGATAGTCTGACACTACTTTGCTCATTACATTTTTATATCATTTCAGTTAAGTTCTCTGTATGTATCTAAACTTTTCATGTGGAAGTGAATTCCATGAGAGAGCAATGGTGTTTATTAATTTTTTACTGCCTCATTTTGCCATGTGTCTACCCAAAAATAAATGAAAGATGGATAGATGATTATACTAAGTAGGTTATTATATATCAAATGTCAACAAATAAAATTTATATGAAGTAATAGATAGCTAATCAAAATATAAATTGTCTATAACTCCATGTAGCTTTCATCATGAGAAAATTAATTTGGTCTGTATCTGCAGGTGGGACTTTTGTTTGTTTGGAGTTGGCATGCTTTTTATGTAAAACCCTACACTAATTGTCTAAGCAATTCTGTTAAGTTTTTGAGACATCCTCAACAGAGGAAATTGTGATCCAACACAAATTTACTTAGCTTAGTCAAACCATTACAGAATTTTTCCCCAGATTTAAATCTCAGCAACTCAACTCCAGTTAGTTCTATCTCACAACTAAGAAAACAATAAAAATGTGGGGGCAGTAGAGTTATCTCCTTTACCAAAAAGAAAAAGACCATTATTTATCACTTAAAAATATACATGCTTTGGGAAAAGGGTTTTCTCAGGTCAGTAACTCAGATGACTGATAATATATCTTGGATTCTTTGACATTGGGTTTCCTTAGAACTATAACTTTTTATATGTATGTGGTCTGAAATCTAATTACATCACTGCCTTCCTTGCTACTAGATTTAATTTTATAAGACTAAGATAATGACTTTTCCCCTTAAATTAAAAAAAAATTCCTTCTGAAGTGAACAAAATATTTTGACTACATATTAAATTAATTTTTAGATTTATTGGCAAAAGAGAGGAATTGCCATCACCTTTATTTAGTAAAAACAAATGATAAAGCTTAGTTTAGTTTGAAAATCACCTCACTGAAGTCTCAAATGTTCTCAAATGTTCTTTCAGTGCTTCACTGTGCCTGTTATCTGGCAAATAATTTGATTTGATATGTATATATGTATTATTACATAATACACAAATAATCAAATAATCATTTTGAACTCTAAACTTTTGCTTCCTTTTGAATGAATTAGGAAAGCATGCCCTCAAAACTCTGATTCCCATTGCAGATAGGTAAGTTAATTGGATATCTTATAGACAGTTAGACACAGCCAGTCCATGAGAAACCAACATGGAGGGCAGTCAAGGAGCCAACATGGAGGACAGTGAAGACACATTCACTGAAGGCCAGCATTGTAAAAGGAGAGAAACTACCATAGCCAAGAAGGATGAATAGCAGTGATTGATATTCTAAGCAGGTATCAATCACCTGGGTGGGGGGCCAAGGTCTTAACCCAGCCTCTCTAGGAAATATCCCTGACCCACCCTTCCTGAAAATCCTTATATGCTTGCTATGTCACTTGGTCCCCCATTTGACCTCCATTTAATCAATATTACCTGGGTCACTGCATTTGTAATCTTATTGGCTGGTTACGGTTTTGTCCCACCTCATGCCCACCTTGTAAATTTCCATTGGGTCTTATAGTTTTGTCCCACTTTGTACCTGCCTCACCACATGGCTTTGCTATATAAAACATCTTTGAAAAGTGGGGTGGGCGGACAACCCACTTTCTGGTCCCCTTCTGTCTCTCTTAGGCAGAAGCTATCTTTCTCTCAATAAATTTTTCCTACTCTTAAAAAAAATGCTGATTCCTCTCTTTTGGCTCTGATTTAATTTTATATCTGCCAAGAACTAAAGGATTATTATCATAAAATTATGTTTCCTGGGGAATGTTTCACTCTTAAACTGCTTCATTCCCAAACTCCTCATTCATTTTATTGTGTTCCACTTCTAGCCTAACCTGTGAGGAGAGATACTGGATCTCCATGTTATAAACAAGCCCTGAAAGGAAGAGAGAGCAGGGCCTTAATGACTAGGACCTGGAAGGAATTTGTCCCTCAAAGTATTTGTTATCATTGGGGTCACTCAACCAAAGGAACTTTTAAGTTCAGTAGGAATTAGGAAGGTTGCTAGTTTGAAATTCAGATGTTTCAATTTCCTACCAAAACTAAAGCATTTTCAAGAAATCTACACCTGCTTTAGCAAAGGTTTTTCAGACAAAGAAAGAGTACTTTATGTAGCCAATTAAACAGAATGGCTCCTTGTTTATTGACACTGAGAAATGGCACTTCCCAATGCTCACATTATTGATTGGTCAGTGCATTCTCTAGGGAAATAAAACCAGAATTTCATCTGGCAAATATAATGCCAGGTGGCAAATCATTTTAAGACCATCATCAAACTGTATTTTCTCAAAAAACATATCAAAGGGCTGGGGGTTTGGCTCAGTGGTTCTGCAGCCTGCCTTGCAAGCGCAGGGTCCTGAGTTTGATTCCTGGTACCAAAAAAACCATATCAACATGAATTCATAACTGCTAGTGGACCAGAATGTCTAGAGAGACACATTATGATTGATGGGCTTGGCCATACAACCACAAATTTTTTAGCTCTTCTTTTCTAGACTTTTGAAGATGATGTTCCCATTGTTGGTACATTAGTTGGTCACTCCTTTCTAATTTTATCTGGTATTGAAATGAAGGCCTTAATAAAAATTAGAAATGTATAAAGTATGAGAAAGATTTCAAGTTCTGGGTACAATTTAAGGAGAGCTCTAGTTCAAGTGTAGATATTGAAGTCATAATTATATATTAAAATGATCTTTGATATCATTCATTTATTCACTTATTACATACCCACCTACTGTGTGTTTAGAGATTAGAAAACAGGAGCCGGGGATTTAGCTCAGAGGCACCATGCCTGCCTCACAAGCGCAAGGCCCTGAGTTCGATCCCTAGTACCACATAGAAAGAGAGAGAGAGAGAGAGAGAGAGAGAGAGAGAGAGAGAGAGAGAGAGAGAGAGAGAGAGAGAGAGAAAGGAAAGAAAGAAAGAAAGAAAGAAAGAAAGAAAGAAAGAAAGAAAGAAAGAAAGAAAGAAAGAAAGAAAGAAAGAAAGAAAACAACCCAGGGTGCTACTAAAATAGCTCATAGCTTAGTGAAAGAAACAAGACAAGAGGGCTGGGGATTTAGCTCAGTGGTCCCACCACCTGCCTCTCAAGCTAAGGACCCGACCCGAGTTTGATCCCTGGTACCAAAAAAAAAAAAAAAAAGAAACAAGACAAGAATGCTAATTGCTATAATTGAAGATAGAAGATGATATGAAATGAATGCATTTATTTAGTCCTTCACTTACACAGTGTAGAAACTTTATCTCAAGAGATAAAGCTCTAGATGATGAGAATTAATTGCTCAGAGAAGGGAGGTGTCTTAGATGGCTAGGGAAGATGACTTAGAGAAGTGGTAATAACAGCACAAACCCTGTAGGGTTGCTGTGCCAATTAGACAATTTACATTAATGCCCTGAGGGAACACTATGTAAGGGTTAGCTATGTAAAGCAATTCTTGACTCTTCAAAGCTTGTTTTTCCAACAATTACCAAAATCCCCACTTATTCAAGGTCCAATTTAAATACCATTTAAGTATACTCTTTTTTTTTTTGGTACCAGGGATGAACTCGGGACCTTGCACTTTCGAGGCTGCAGAATCACTGGGCTAAATCCCCGGCCCTTAAGTGTACTCTTGATAAGGCTGTGAATTGATATAACCATTATGGAAAACTTTATAAAATTCCTCCAAAAATTAAAAACATAACTAAGATATCATCTTGCAATTGTATTTCTGGAATATATCCAAAGTGGGGGAAAAGGTGTGGAAGCTTCCTAAGTGTCCATCAATGGACGGGATTTTAAAAAATTCTGCACACACACACACACACACACACACACACACAGAATCCTCTTCAGAGTTCAAGAAAAAGAAGAAGATTCAGTCATTTGAAACAGTATGATGAAACTTAAGGACATCATACTAAATGAAATAAGCCAAATAGAGAAAGACAGTTATTGTGGGATCTAAAATTGCTGAACTCATGAAAACAGAATTAAAATGATAGTTGTTAGGGACTGGGGAATAAGGAGAGCGATCCCTGGGACCTTTGGGCACTGCAGTGAATTGAGTAGCTGTGGTCAAATATTCAGAGCTAGGAAAAGGAGGCTGAGGAATTTCCCAGGAGACAGCCCTGTCACTCTGAGGTACGAGGTAAGGTCCAGTAATGCCTGTAAAGTGGAGTAGGGGTGGGGAGCCATAGACAGCAGTGGCCTGTCTGTAGTAGTGAATCATCAGGGGGCATTAAAGATGGAATAAAACATGGGTATTTCCAGGCTCAGTCTCATTCATTGGAAAGGCTGTCACAGCAGGGAGCTAGTCATTGGAAACATGGATTTTGGACTCATGCGAAATTGGAAGTTCTGGTTTCAAAACTTGGTTGCCAGGAAGCAGACCAAACTACAAAATACCCTGAGCCTATTTTCCTTTTCCAAATAAGCATAACCAAGGAACTGAGCATTTAAAATATTTATATTATATGTTGTTGATACAGTGTCTGACATAAAGCTGAGTACCATAAATGTCACCTGTTACTGGTGTTAACTGTTTGTGAAGTTTTATAGGACAATCTCTTTCCAATGCCTGTGTTTAGGTACTCATCTCTGAGTCCTTTAAAACCTTGTGGAGCCTTGCATGTATGTAATGTGAGGAAACACTTCTGCCCTTCATCGGTGAGGTCCTGGGTAACACTACACTGTGAAGGTGGAGTCTCACAGACCTCAGAGTGACTCTATAATGTTCATCCAACAGTCCATCAATCAGGGATACTAAAAATAGATATTCATTTGTGACCAGGTGATTGGGGAGATAGTGATGTTATCAACCAAAATGGGAATGGAAGGGAGCTTTTGTGCTTTGTTTCCATTAGAGGAGAAAGGCTATATATAAATGAAAATACCTCATAAGCAATCAGAAATACTTTTCCAGATATCAAGAAGGAGCACAACAAATTCTGGAAGAAATAAGGACCTCAGATATAGCCTAACTGAAGTTAGATATGGGCTAATGTTTGTCTGCAGTTTAGGAATGTGTATATAGTATGTCAATGAAAATCATTTTTTTCTCGGAGAGTATGTTTAATCAACAAAAAACTATGATGATATCTTTTTTTACTCTGCTGAAAAGGATTCACATATTGAGGGTTTTAAAAGCTATTTAACAAGTATGCTAAGTATATTTTAATTAAATGTTTAAGCTACCTCCAAGTTTTTTTTCTATTCGCCACACACAAATTTTGAAAACAAACTTTTTACTTGTTGTTTTAAAAAGGATATGGACTTGACTGATCTGAATGAAGTTATTGTAAAGAAATAATGCAGTTTAAGAAAAAACAGTATATTAGGTAAATTTTAGGAATGCACAGAGTTCAATGTTGAGCAAAAGTTTTTTATTGAAGTTAAAAGTATTACAAGTTTAGTTTTTCTGGGAAAATAAAAAGGATTAAATGATAAAACTCTTAAAGAGTTTTGTGAGGATTAAATGGGTTATGTATTTTAACTGTGTAGAACAGGGACTTGAATGTAGAAGATGCTTAAAACATGTTAGCAAATATTATTGTCATTCTTATTATAGACATGAGTTCATTTGGAAGGCAAGTGCTGTGCACCTCTGAGTCTCCTGACTGTGTGAGGTAGGTGATGCCCAGCTGTAGTCGTTGCTCTTGGGTTTACACCCATTGGGGACGAGGCACAGGAAGCTAATAAGCACACAGTATCACAAGCCCAACACAGAGGTGAGCAGGCACTTGGAGGGAAAGCACAGAATTGAGTGTGGCTGATCCTGCCTGGACCACTTCAGACATGTGTAAGGGAAAGGGTTTCAATGGAGAGAATCCTGTGTGCAGGTGGGCAGGGCAGGAAAGAACATGGGAGATTGGCTGGTGAGGCAGAGATGCAGAAATTATGTGTATGTGTGTGTATATATATATATATATTTTTTTTTTTTCTTTTTTGGTACCGGGGATCAAACTCGGGTCCTTGCGCTTGCGGGGGGTAGGCGGGGGAACCACTGAGCTAACTCCATGGCCCAGGAATAATATTGAGAACCTAGCTTGGTGTGTTGTGGGGGGTGAATATGAGGCCTTTTTTTGCAGTCACACTAAGTTGGAAATTATTCCCAGCTCTGCAATTGCTAAGTTTGTCATAGGGGCAACAAGGTCCCTGGGCTTCTCTAAAGCTCTACTTGCTCCTCACATGAAAACACCTATCCCTACTTTTAGATAATAGCACTGACCTCTGAGGATCATCATTAGGATTAAATGACATTCTTGTAAAATGACTGGACATCAGACACAGAATGAATGCTAGCCACATGTATTTTTATCACCAGCATCAGAATCATCATGCTAAGCAATATGAAATAATTTTCTAGAAAAAAAGACCTACTAAGAACTCAGTCACTCATCCCAGTGCATCTAACACAGTGACTGCCAAACAGTCTTAGCAATGGGCAATTGTTTTAGCAACAGGCAATTCTAATTCGATATGATATTGCATTAAATGTTCTAGAAATCACGTTAAGTATAAATAAATAGATGACATAAATTTTATAACCTATTTTGCCTAACAGATCCAAAATGTTATGATTTTAACAACAAATTAGTATAAGAAGTGATAACTTAATTCTTTTTCATAAGTAGTATATATTTTTCTTTTTTGTGTCTAGTGTGAATTAAACATGGACAGCCCATCTGACTCAAGCCTGGCACCATTCAATGGCTCAGGGGCCACATTCATTTGCCCAGTGGCTGCCATATTGGACAGCATAGCTTGCATCTTCAGAGCCAGGGCAGATGTGTACTTGAGAGTTACCAGAATCAAAGTCTTCTCTGAAAGTATAGATTGAACAAAACATGAGGGAGGAGTGAAGAGAATAAAAAGAGCTTGTCTTAGTGACAGAGGAGAGGGAAGAATAGCTGACACTAGCCCTGGGCTCAGTCTTCTCTTTTAAGAATATGTGAGACTGGAATGTCAGAAATTTACAAAGACTTTGTTTATCTGTGTTGAAGTTTTATCCAACTATAGGTTCTTCTATATGCCTTGCATGGCCTAGGGCAAGATGAAAATGCTCTTTATTCAAATATTATGATTAATTATATGGAAATGATGACAGCAGAATATTAAACTGAGTACCTGGTCCTGTAGGACCAGGTACAGATGCTCAGGTTGCATGCTCAGGCAGTCAATCTCACACACATCATTTACACTTCTATGCATTATATATGGATACTCTTGCATTTTGAGAATGAAAAAAATATGATTTAATGAAATGATGAGCAATTTTTAACTTCTGTGAGGTATTGCTCCTTTGGAAGCAATGAGTGGTGCGGCCATTCTTTCTGGCTGAAGGAGAAAACAACTTCTCCCCAGGCTGAAGCACTTAGGATTTGCAAGTCTTGATCCCTCCAGGCCAGAACACCATCATCCAACCTTTGCAGCATGTCAAGGGTCCCAGTGGAGGTACCAAAATCTGGTAGAAAGTCTGGCAGCTCTTCATTACCATTCTACTTTTAGAAACTCCTCTACCCTAAAACTTGTCATGATAAGAGAGCATGGAAGTCTGCACATTGGAACTTCTCAGAGGTCTGGATACTACACTTGACCTTAGCTGAAAAGCCGAGAAGCGATATTCCTCAGAGGTCTGGGGAAAAGAGCGCTGGGAGAAGGGAACACAATCTGGAATACTCTGACATCAGAGAATGGCTAGTGAGTTTAGAATGTACTGTTCCTCTGAAGTTCTTATGCCAGGCCAATGCTTGGATTTGGATTTTTGTATTTCTGGCTTTTTGTGAATGGAACAACCCCTACCTTAAACGTGTAGATTTAATGATGAATTTCAGACTTCCTCTGAAGTATAATATATATGAAAATAGGAGCCAACCTTAGTGGTATATGCTTGTAATCTTAGCACTCTGGGAGGCTGAGCCAGGGGGACTATAAATGCAAAAGCCCTGGGTTCAATCCCTAGTACTGCCAAAAAGAAAAAAGAAAAAGGAAACAAAACAAAACAGCTGCCTCATTGTGCAGGAGCAAGCACCACTCTCTGAGCCATTCACAAACATTAGGATGCCCTCCTCTGCCCCTATTCTTTTCCTTCCTTCCCCTCTGTCTCTCCACTCTCCTTCCCTTGCCCTTTCCCCAGCCTACTACCATTTCCTCAGGTGGTTATTTTAAATCCAAACCATAGTTGGAAGAGCCATTTATTGTACTTAGTAAATCTGTGTTATTAAAGTCAGTAAATAACAGTATGTTTTTCTTCCAAAAAAGAAAGTATAATTTTTGGGGTTTTTTTTTTTTTTTTGGTACCGAGGACTGAACTCGGGTCCTTGCGCTTGCGCGGCAGGCGGCAGAACCACTGAGCTAAATGTCTTGATATCCGAAAACTGATTTTCCTTTTGTATGTGCCTTGTCAAGGGCAAATTTCCTCCAATTCTGCATTCAGAGGTCTTGAATTTTCTGAGGAAAGAAGGAACAGGCGAAGCAGGAATCTCCAGAACTGTAGTCTAAAGGGCAGGCATGGACTTGACCTCCACAGCCTTGTCTTTCAACCAAGGTTTGTGTAGGGAAGAAAGTATTTCTTTCCTCACACACTGCTCTGTTCCAAGACTAGGCCCCAATAACAAAAGATAGATTAACAAGAAAAAAGCATACAAATTTATTTAATATAATAAGTTTTACATGCCACAGAACACTTGCAAAAAAAAAAAAAAGAGTGAAATTCCTGCTGCTGCTATTTTCTCAAATACCAAGTGTTCAATATTTTGAGATAGTATGTCTTGAAACCTATCATTTGGTAATTGAAAAATAGGGACATCGTGCTAGATCAAAGGGCCATTAGTTCTATTATATGAAACAATTTATATACAAAGTACACACAACAGTTTCTTGATAAATGATAACTATGTCTTCAATAAAAGTATACTCTGAAATGGAAGTGGAATGGGGATCTCCCAGAGGTTTTGACAAAATAAAGCTTAACTGGGCCCAGAGCAAAAACAAAAAATACACAAAATAAATGAACATACATTTCTGTGAGAGAAATCGATAAAAATATGCTTATTTTAAAACTCACCACGCTTTTAATGATCACCTTGTTCTTAAATTGTTATAGTCTAACTTGAAACTCTAAGAAACTTCTACAAGTGTATAAGAACACATTTCTATATCTTATTCCCAAATGAATTATATTGCAGTAAGGCCAACTAATCTTTTGATATAAAAGCTAAATTAGGGCTGGGAATTTAGCTCAGTGGTTCTGGCGCCTGCCTCAGAAGCGCAAGGTCCGGAGTTCAATCCCTAGTACCAAAAAAAAAAAAAAACTAAATTAGGATAGAATGCAGTAGACCACTATTTCTAAAGATTCTAATTCCAAAGAATTAGAATCAACTATGCTAGTTGAGACTATAATCCTGCAGTCCTGAATATCTTGCTTAAAAATGCATATGATTTTTTACTAATTGATTTACCTGTTTAATTATGTTTTTCTTGGGCAGATCTACAATTAGTCTTCATGTCATATAGTATTGGAGCTTTGTGGTCTGCAGGGTTAGTTAAGAATGTAAAATAATGCAAGTATTCTTATAAATAATGATAATAGCTACCATTCATTGAATGCATACTGTGTCAGGCAGCATGCCAAATTCCTCAAATACCTCTCATTGACTGTTCACAAAAACACTCTGATGAGGGTATTATTCTCATTTTACAGAAGAGGAAACAGCCTCAGAGAAGTTGAACAACTCGCACAGGGTCACACATGTGAGGAAAGTAGGATTCAGACTTAATGTTGGCCACATTCCAAATTCTGTGCTCTCAACATTTTTCTAAACTGCCTCTTTGTGGGAACTATAGGTCAGCCAAAAGAAAATGTTGTAATTCTCATTTTATCATTCCCTCTGTAGTTTTGCTTGTGATCTATGGAAACATTTATTTATAAGCAAACATCAAATTTCTTTATTCTCAAAGAACAGAAATAACATAAAAATAAAAAGAGGAAAAAATAAAATCCAGGGTGTTAATAATTAATTTTTGTAGTGTGATAGTGATGTGGATGGTTTTTCTTTTAATTTCTTTGATTGTGCATATTTTCTAAATCCACTAAAGTTACAAAATTTCAAAATGAGCCGATGCATCTAGAGGGGAATCAAAGGAAATTTATGCGGCTTTAATTATGTTTAAACATTTGATTATGATTTTACAAGACTAACCAATAGAAAAGAACTGTAAGTTCTCTGAGTAAAAAGTATTTTATCAATTCCCTTTTACTCTTGAAATTTGCATCTACTTTAATTAGGGAGATTATTTAGAAGGTGTACCATTGGAAAACTGATCACTGCTAACTTAATAGTCTGTGTTCAATGTCAGTAAGCCTATTTACTGGCAGTGATGGTTTTACCTCTAGATTAAGAACAATTAGCTCTACTTTGGAACCAAATACAGTTCAACTAGAGTTCAAAAGAATCAACAACTTTGTGACTATGCACATATTGAACAATTTCCCTTTGTTGATTACAGCATGCTGATCTAAAGAAGAAAATGATAAGTTGGGGAGTATGTGTTTTGGGGGGAAATAACCTACCTTTCTTCATATTTTTGAGAGTATCTAGGTTGATAAATAATAAATATCAGCACTAACTTCTACGATAAATTCCATTTCACAGGTAAGTCCTAACAAGCTAGGTAAAAGAGTTCATCCAACCAAGATATTTAAAGTAGGAAAAGGTGGTAGGGATGTAGTCAGTGGTAGAAAGTGTGTTTAGCACACACGAGGTTCTAGGTTCCATCCTCACTACCTAAAATTAGTTGTTCTTACACAGTTGATGAATTTACATATACCATTAGAAGACAATACAGTGTAGTAGAAGTGTGCTCATTCTAATTCAAACAGATGTAACTCTTTTTTTTTTTTTTTTTTTTTTTTTTTCCGTACCGGGGATTGAACTCAGGTGCTTTTGCTTGTGAGGCAGGCAGTGAAACCACTGAGCTAAATCCCTAGCCCTTAGATGTAACTCTTAAATTGGAAGACTTAAGTTATTGGAAGTTAAGTTACTGGAAATTTGCATACTTTGCTCATTAAAAAAAAGCCATTTAAATAAACATCATCACAATTTTATGCTCCTAAAAGTACACTGATATATTTTATTGCTTCATTCTGATAATCACAGTCTTTAGTTTAGTGTTCAAATATTTTAGCAGACAGACATTATGATATAGAGTGTTCATAATCAAGTACCCAAATCAGCCCTTGTTTTCATTTGTGTGGTAGGAAAGAGGAAGCCAATTTCAATCAGTCCTTACTTACAAATGTGGCTCATTCCAGGAAAAAGTGAGCCAGAGTTTTGAGTTGTGCCCCAAATTAAAAACCATTGGTTACGTTATAAACACATTTTAGTCTTTGGGAAATGAGAGGTATTTTTTATCAGCCCAAAGGATTACTGTATGATTAAGAATGTTAACATTTTAACATTAAAATGTTGAAGTTTCATTTATGTGGAGAGGCTGTTTACTCATATAAATGTGACTGTCTATACAAAAAAAAATGGAATGAAATATGAGTCCATAAATTTCCTGCCTCTTTTTATGTAAAAACAATTCCAATTTTAGTATCACCCAGATACTCAGATGTCTTGTAATAATCCCTGAATTTTATGATCTTTATTCATTAGGGGATGCTGTTAGAATACCTCTAACAAACGAAATGACAAAGATACATTTATTCTACTTGTAGAGCCACAGTGGTTATCTTGTGAGAACTGGGAAAGTTTTAGTTATAATGTGTCTTTGTGTGTGAGGGTGGACATGAATCAGTATGCATTAATAGACTGCTTTATTTACTTCATTGTTTTTATGTTTTACATTGTACACTTGCTAATTTCTCTCAGGACACAGTTAATATAACCACTGAAGCAGTAAGTGGAGATAAGTGTGTAATCAGAAACAGAGCTCCCCATCTCCTAGTGCCTTGAAAGCTGTGAAATTAAAAATGTTTCCTCAGGCTAGAAATTAGTACATTTGTAAGTCTTTTAAGTAGGGTAAATACATTGTTTCTCCACAAAACAGAAATGGCAAACACACCCTATGGTGGAACTGCTCACTTTGACGTGGAAGCAGCACCAAAGTTTTATGTGTTTAGAGCATAGGAGGAAACCTCAGGGTCAAAACTAATCCCTAAATTTACTAAGAAAGGCAGTGAGAATATGGTAAAGAGGCATGAACAGGAGCAAAGTTATATAACAATTCGTCACTATGTTCATTTTCATGAACTTTAAATATATAAAACACAGAGTGGTTTTGTTTTGTTTTTGGTACTGGGGATTGAACCCAGGGGCTCATGCATGCTAGGCAAACACTTTACCATTAAGCTACATCTCCAGCCTTTTCCTTTAAATTTTAACTTGAGACATCTCACCACATTGCCTAGGCTAGCCTCAAACTTGGACTACCCTGCCTCAACCTCTCAAGTGGCTGAAATTATAGGCATGGCCATCACATCTGCCTAAATGAAGAATCTAATAAAATATTGCAACAACAGTCAAGACAATGTAAGAACTATGATTTCCATCTTGAATAATTCCATTGTAAGAAATAAATATGTTCTAAAAGTCAAATACAGATATCTTCTTTTAAAGATAAAAATAGAAGATTCAAAATAAGCTGGGCTTGATGGCACACACCTATAATTCCAGCACCCTTGGATGCTGAGGTAGGAAGATAAAAAGTTGAAGATCAGCTGAGCAATTTAGTGACTTAGCAAGAGTCTGTCTCAAAATTAAAAAAAAAAATTAAAAAGGCTGGGTATGTAGCTTAGTGTAAAGGCCCTGGGTTTAATCTCTAGCATCACCACCAGGAAAAAGGATATGAAATAAAGTTGACTTTATTTGATAAGACTATATAATCTTTTATGTAATATATTTGTTTGTAAATATATTACATATTATATTTAATAAGTAATTAATATGATGTTATATGGAATAATATATACATTATCATTATAAATGTAATTTCTAATTTACTGAATATTATGCTTTAATAAATAATGAAAATATCATGGCTTTCTTTTTAATAACTTCTGCTTGGAACCTGAAGGTTCTGAGTATCTTTAGTTATTTCAATTCTGGATAAAATAAGCTGAGAGGAAGGAGATTGAGGAGTTCTCTACAGGGTGGGTTCGAATTGAAAGGAAGGCAGTCTCATTTCCTATGAATAATAAAAGTATCTATTAGTCATCTCAAAGCAACACAAAAAAGTAGTTTTCAAAAATAGAACTTGGGCTGATTTTTGAAGATTAAAACAAAAGCATTACGTTAATTGAAAGAGTAAACACATCACAACAAAGATAACCTAACCTGGTCTTGATCAATGAGTCAAATAATTGAGAATAATTGAGGCCCACAGTGGGAAAGTGTTCTGCAACCCAGGGATCATGTATGCAATAGCTCCTCTTCTTAAGTTTATAGGTCGTGGTGTTGGTTACTACTTGAAATTTCCAGTACCTTTGTGGTCAGCCAAAATAGAACATGGTGCACAATTCCAATTTGGAGCCTCAAAGGTGTGTTCAGATGTGTGCAAGTCTTTTAAAAGAGGCCAAGTGGATAGATCTTAATCAGTAACATGAACACAGAGTTCACGTTACAGAGTGTAGAGACGCTGCTGCTCACAGCTCTGGACTGGCACAAGTGATGGGCACCATTCACTAACACCTTTCCATTTCCTCCTTCTCTTACCAACATAGTACATGCAAGTCCAAGGGCAACCTGAATTTAGTACTCTTTATCTGTCTTTGCAGGGAGTATTCATTACAGAGTATAACTGCAAAATTTAACAAACAAGCATATACCAGTAGAATGCTATAAAATGAATTTGGCTACAAATTTCTCCTTTTTTCAGAAGTTTGACCAAGCAAGACTTTCATTAGAACTATCCCTCAGGGAAAAAAAAAAAAAGAACTATCCCTCAGAATTATCTCATTTCTTGAATCATTTCTCTAATTATCATACTTGGTGTTATTCCCCTTTCATAATTGATTGAGTCTGAGATCATCTTACTCCACTGGAGTGTCTGGTTATGCCTTAACTATAATGTGGGCCTAATTTTGAATGATGTCTCAAATTTCATCTTTCTCTTTAGGAAACAGTCTATTAATTTGTTTCCCAGCTAAATCCAACTCTCATCTGTTGTGTGTGTCTATTTTCTTTTCTCTATATAAAAACCTCCTTTTGTTGCTTCATTGACGCTATCACCTGATACTTAAATGAGCCAACTATTGTGAGTAGCCAGTTCATCAGGGTTTGAATAGCAAGTCTCTGTTAAGGCTGCTTCCAAGCAAAAGAAAGCAGCAGTTGGCATGAGAACAAACCTGGTGCTTATGGTACAGATTGACAGACAGGATTCCATTGGAATTCTTATCCCATCTCAGATCAGGAATTTGCTATTGATGGCATTTATGACCTTTCACCCCACTGGAACAATGTTGCTTAGACCATTGTCCTGGCAATAGCCTTCCTATAAAATCATCCTTCCTACTTCAATTTCCAACATGTGAAGATGTGACTAGGCAGGTTTTGTAATATCCCTTTCAGCTATGGTTCAAAGTCAGGTGAAAAATAAGAAATGTGGGAAACTAAAATTGATCCTGAAGATCTTCAGACTGCCACATTCAAGAAATACTGTAGACAGGGATCTGGAGTAGGAACAATAAGTGAAGCCTGCCCATCCAGAATCTGATGTCACTGAAACTGGACGTGAAACTTTCAAGTCCCCAAGATGAAAACATGGACCCATAGTAGGGAAGACAAAAAGGGGAAAAAGGGTAGAGAGAAATTACATGATCTGAGTTTTATTTAAAAACTCCTCTGAATTTAAAAAGAAATCATACAGAGCTCACAGAAATTATTCTCATTACTATCTTTCTACAAAGAAAGAAAATATAAGTGGCATACAGAAATAGTCTCATTCAAAGATGCTCCTTATAATCCCCTCAGGTATTGTAATAATCTATGTGACAACCCTTCTCTGAGATTTACAGTGTGTCTCTTCTCTCTAAATACTTTTTTGTGAGGAAAACATTATCTTTTATTTACTCTTTACTCAAATCTATCCTCCAATATATCGGTTCAATTTGTCAGTATCAGTATGTCTTAGCTATTTTCATTTGTCAAGTCTTGTATTTATTATTGTTCTTGTTTTAGTTTTCCATTCAGTGTATCCTTTTACCTGATTATATACTCACTGATTTTATATTCAATACAGTCTAGCAACCCGGTACAGTACTAGAATCTGATTATAGTTAAGTTTTTAAAGGGAGTTCTGTCTTCAAGGAGGCTACAGTGTAGGGAAAAAGGCAAGTAAACAGCTTCAATGGAACATAGTGAACCTCACTTCTCCAACATGTACTTGACAGTGACTGATTTTCAACCAAGGCTTCATTTAATCTCCTCAAAAAGCTCCTAGTATGGGTAGATGAAGCTGTCTAAATTTTATTGATAAGGAAATTAAAGCACAAACAGATTAAGCAGTTTTCCCAGAATGACACGGTTTGTCTTCCAGGAAACTAAACCTGGAGGTCAGCTTGGCCTGATTCCAAAGCCTCCAGTCCTCTGTCTTCCAATATAAAAATCACTGTGACAGATGGACACTTACATTTCAGCCATCAGCAATTAGTGTGTATTTATTTATAACAAGATGGACAGGATTATAAATCTACTCCTCCTACCTGTCAAAGAAATGATAGAATCTTCTAGGGCCTTACAAAGTCAATTTGTTTCTTCCAAGTTACTCCTTTTAATACCAATACCTTTTTAGGATTCTACTTACCAAATGAGGTGATGGAAATGCAACTGCTTTAAAAAAAATTGTTATGTCAACCACAGGACCAAATTATTAGGAGAGATGGAAATTTTCTTTACCCTGTTGTATGAAAATTTCATGAATTCTTATTTAAAATTAAAATAGAAAAATAAAATATAAAATTCTAAATTTGAGCTATCAGCAGATAAAACAACATAAAGTTTTGAAGCTTAATTACCATATTTTCAAAGAATTTTTTTCTATGTATTTTTTTTAAATTAGGAACTAAGTTTACCATATGCCAGATATGCCTTCCCATACATTATATTCTTCAATCTTCCTTTAAAAATTGTTTTACTCTAAGGTATTAATCATATCTTTCTGCTGTGTGTCAGGGATTGTCTAAGCTTTGCATATATTAACTTATTTAATACTCACAACAATCATGAGTCAAGTACTTATTTTATCTGTAAGAGACAGGAACCCCAAAGAGATTAGAGTAGCCACACAAATTGAAAGCTATAGTTATCAGTTTGATGGTGGCAAACAGATATTTTACATGCAAATATGGCAAATGTGGATAGAAAGAAAATATGTAGGATTGCCATCAAATGTATGTATTTGCATTCATTTCTTCAGTTTATGATACTTAATCAGAAACCATAAAATAAGAATCCCTAGAATAATTTCCATGTTGTTTGTGCATCTCTATTTAGTTCTGAAAAATTTTTGGTTTTCTAATCTAACATAGATTTACTTCAATTATAACTGGCAATGTTTATGATTTTAAGAAAATTATGACTAGAAGTAGTAGGAGCTTTTTCTTAATATTCAAAGCTAATATATTACTAGCCTTGAATAATCTTTCAAAATTGCCCTTTTCTGTAACAAGGACAAATTCCAACATTCAATTTAGATTTCAAAAGCTAGAGTGACCCTGTTCAAAGTTTTCTGAACAATGATCTGGCAATGTACACTGAGAACAGGATAAACATTGGGTTCCTGTTTTGTATTTCCTGTAGATTATTTCTCTTGATGTCACTGATCAGTAAATGTTAGTTTTAGAAAATTACTACTCTACTATATTTAGAACCAAATAATATTCAAATGGTACACCTCTTGGGATGTTAGGCATATTGGCTCTATTTTCATAGCAGTTTTTCCTGCATTAGGAAATGATCATGGGTCTGAAACCTACTGCTCACAGCAATTGTGAGGGCCAGTTGTTTATGTCCAGCAGTACTTTCAAAAGTTCTGAAACTTTTTTACATGATATCTTTATGCCAAGCCTAATAGTTTATTGTTATCTTTCAGCCAGCATAATGTAATAAAATCATTCTTAGTTGATTCTGTTAGGTGTTTCCAGCCTCAACAGACCACTGGAATTCAGCCATTTAACCAGGTGAGAGGTCGGATTTGACTCAGATAAGATGTCCAGGGTCAGGCAGCCAAGGATAGGCTCACCTGTCCCTTAGCATGGGCATCCAGGTAGGACCTCACTTCATTTGGGAGATTTTGTGTTGTTATTGAAAATGTGTGAGGCTGGGGATTTAGCTCAGTGGTTCTGGCACCTGCCTCAAAAGTGCAAGGTCCTGAGTATGATCCCCGGTACCAAAAAAAATAAAAAGGAAAACGTGTGGTATTTTCAATAGGATATTATGCCTTCAGACATAATTACTGGCCAGAACAAATTTCAGGACTATGTGGGAAGGGAAGTTTTTAACTAGTCATCAGGACTCTTTAATAAGGAAAAAAGTAAAAGTGGATCCTCAGTAAGCAGAAAGCAGTGACTACCAAAGCTCTTACATAATTTATTTATTTTAAAGTAGAATGAGGACATCATGTTAAGCAAAATAAGCCAGACGTAGAACGATAAGTACTGCTTTCTCTCATATGTGAAGTCTGAAAAAAAAAAGAAAAGGATAATCTGAAAATAGAAGAGAGTCTACACTAGGTAAAGAGAAGAGGATCAGGGGAAAACGTGATCGAAGTATGATGTGTGCATGTGTGGAAATGCCATGGTGCCACATGAAATCCATTGATTTGTACAATTAATGTGCACTAATAATTATAATTTTTAAAAAGTCTAATGAGGGTAGAATACTGGCTTGATTGTAAAATAAAAGATATCAGAGAGAAACTTCAGGCAAGTTGGTCCTTGAAGAATGTTTGCGAAGAAAAGGAGGGCGCTGGCGCAAAGGTAACAGTGTGGGCGTTTACTCAGATTCGAGTCAGCCTCCACCCTCTCCCCGCCTGAGGTCTGCTGCAGAGCGGCAGGTCACGCCCTCTCCTGCTGCAGCTGGAGACCAGTCCACTTCTAGCTCAGCCCCAAATGTCTGAACAAAGATCCGCTCACCTCCTTTTGTTTTGTAAAATTAAGATAGCATTACTCATTTCTCAAAGTATCTCTCCTATTCCTCCTTATTTCTGATGCCTCCTTTTGTGATAAAGCTATTGTTAATGTTTGTATGTAAGAGGTTGACTTAAAGCATTACTCCATAACTTTTATGTATTGTGGTGTACATGAAAGTAACAATATTTTATAGGCACACTGAGGTCAACAAGGAGGTAACTGATAGCCTGCAGTGACTTGTTCAGGGGTTCCAGCACCTAGACTTCATCTGGCCACCCAAGAACTGAGGGGACTGATACCGTGACACCTCCTGTCACCCACGTCATGGCACACCAGCAGGCCACACAAACAGGTGGGGAGGTCTGTATTGGAGGACAGACAACATGGAGACTATTTATTCATCTGTCCAGTCTCTGAAGATTCCCAAGTCTAACCTCCATGCATTTAAGAAGGCATTTTTAATATAAATCTATAGTTCCTTCTAAGTTATAAATGCTAGTCAGCTATTCACTGTTCTTTATTCATCCTCCACCCTTGTGACTTTTAAAGACACATTCCTAGCATTTTTCTGTATTTGTGTGTGTGTGTGCATCCTTGTCTGTGGATATTCAGTCCCAGTTTCTTCTGTGCTCTAACAATCAATACAAAAGACTGTGTGACTCATAAAGACTCATAAGGTGCAAGCAGTCCTGAAGTGGATGCTAGCTGCGAGTCCTCTAATTCAATTCAGTTTTGAACTATCTGGAGAGTCAGATCCCGTAGGTTGATGGCCTAGTCCCCAAGGCTCCCCCTCACTTCAGGTGCCAACTGCAAGCTTCATGTTGTGTTACCAGTGCTTTTTGATCAACAAGCTATAAATTATAGTTTCCACAACTCTCTCCTTGGGTTTGGTTAATTTGCTAGAGTATTTCACAGAATGGAAAGAAACATATTTACCAGTACAGTGGTACCTCTGTTCACAAACCTAATTTGTTCTATGATTTTGGAAAAGATGGCTATGTTTGTCTTTGTGTGGGAGAGAAGGCTATGGTCGTGTTTGTCACCCAGTGTAGAGTTTGCAAACAAAACAAAATTTTGCCAAACGCTTCTGTTTGTGAACCAAATAGTTTACAAACAAAAGTGTTCATGAACCGAGGTACCACTGGATATTGTAAAGAATATCACAAATCACACAGTTGAAGAGACACATAGGGTAAGGTATGGAAGACGGGCCTGCCTCTCTCTCTCCCAGAAACCTCCAATGTTCAGCTGTCCAAAAGCTCTCCGAACCCTGTCCTTTTGAGTATTGATAGAGGATTCATTACTGGGCATGATTGATTAAATTAGCCATTGGCAATTAGCTTAAGCTTCAGCTCGTCTCACCTTCCTGGGGATTAGGAAGTGGGGCTAAAAGTCTCAACCCTATAATCCTGCCTTGGTTTTTCCAGTGAACAGCCCCCAGCTATAGCTACCTAGGGGCAACTAGCTATTGGTTAAATCAATACAAGAAGACATTATCTCTTCAGAGGTCCAAGGATATTAGGTGTTCTATGACAGGAAATGGGAATCAAGAAGAAATATGTATTTCACAATATAATACTTTGCAAGATTAACTTTTGAGTCATATAATAATTATGGAAATGTGCCATGTATTATTGGTTTAATCAGTTCATTTCTGGAGTGGTTAAGAAAAGATACTTTTCATCCTTTGCCTCACTGATTAAGTGTTTTATGCATTTACAAGGAGCATTGCATAAATACTGCAGTTTAAAATATTGCTAGGCTATGACAAGCATTCCTCTCCCCAATGGTAGATGAATGCAGAGCCCCTTATAAGTTAATACAGCAAAGATCTGTCCTCATGCCCCTCAGCCTTTGGCTACTGCTCTGTATCCTTGGCCACACAAAACCCTCCTTTCATCTCCTGTTGACATTACTTGTCCCTTTACTAGAAAACAAGAGAGCAGATCTCCCAGTTTCTCAATCATTGTAGCAATTCATTGTATGTTTATAACAAATGCATCATGGGGACATGAGGAAGGATTTTGCATCACAGGAGTGATGCTGACCCAACTAGCTAGCATTGTTGGTGTGACACTGCATGCATGGCTCATAACCCATCTTATAAACAGCAGCAGGTATGGTTTGCAGAGAACCAAGTGTAACCATGTAGCAGCATACAGACCAACATATAATTCTTTCAACAACTCTAATCAGAAGAAATATATATTAAGAACCTCACTTGAGGAATTAATACACCCCCCTAGAGCATCAGGTGGTTCTCAAAAAGGCTGAGAGATATATGTGTGCAGGTGACTTGATTTATTTCAAATCTATTTTAGGTGGTAAGTGCAAATTATTAACAGAATTTATTATGCCCTGAGGGGAAAACAAGTAGCATCTGCCTATTAAGACAGCTTGTAAGCCAAATATGTAGCTACAAAGCAATATATCAGAGGATCATCTTGGATAGAATAGCAGCTTAATTAGAATAGAGAATCTTGCTTTTTTCATGATACATTTTTATTTCACAAATCCTGGTAAATATGTTATAATAAAAGTACTTGTGTGTTGCTTAATGCCTTATGCAGAATTTCTTTAATCATTTATTTATTCAATAAATCCATCTGGAGCACTGACTGCACCAGACACAAATACAACACCTGTATGGGGTAAGGGGCTGGTAGAGAAGAATACAATCCATCACTCAGATCAATGCAACTGAGTTTGAGCAAGCAGGGAATGAGGAATGCAATTCTTTAAGAGTTAAACACCAGAAAACTTGACCTAGGTGGGTGGATCAGGGAGGCCCTTCCTGTGGAAGGCCGCTTGACTGAAGGCTGAGGGATGTGTGGCATTAACTGCTGAGTGAGGAAGGTGGGCGTTTCAATCTGGAGGCTCCACACATGTCAAGGCCCTGAATGGGGAACATTCCAGGAACTGAAAGAATATCAGAGAAATACAAGCAATAGAGCTACAGGGGAGGTAGTGGGAATGTAGATAGAAGTGCAGGAAAATGCTGGGCCTTAAACAGGCCACCATAAATAGGCTTATCTTAAATAGTTTCATGTCAAATTTAGCAACTCTTGCATATATTTAATTTCCAATATAAAATAAATACCAAGGAAAGCTATATCTAGGCATGTTATATATAAACAGCAGCAATCTTTTAAAATACATATGAAACTCAGGCAGTAAGTTTAAAAACAAAGTTTTAAGTAGAGAATTAAGTGAACAAAGGTTGAAAAAGTTATTTCTGCATAATCTCTTGCATTTGATAATAGTTCTTTAACCTTTCAATAAATATTTCACCTTACCTAGTAAAATTCAGTCCCGGATGGCATAGTGTTACACGTGGTGGCAAATCGCCTTCCAGAATCACAGTTACTTACCATCGGCAACCAGGAAGTGCATGTAATTGAACGTGTGACTGGACAACTTTCCAATATTTACACTAGCAGATGTAAATTGTGGGAGTTGCCAAATGAAAGTATAGGTTTTTATGTTAGTAAGGGTTTATAATTCAATTCTTCTGGTTCCAGGACACAAGTGTAGAGGGCTTGTGTGACTATATCTAAAATCAAAGCAACTTCTCAGGCCTTGATTTCCCCTCTCAGTGCATTTGCACATTGCTTGGCACTCAACAGACTGAGGTTCCTGCAAGTGACCTGGTGGATCCTGAAAACATGATGCTGTTGAACATCTTTTTCTTGCGTGAGCTTCATTTTGTTGAATATGTTTGAAGCAAACAAATGTAAAGAGTGTTCCACTTAATTTAGGCTTCATTTTGCATCATTTTGCCTCCCTGACTTCGGCGACCCACCTCTTCCTTTAATCAGTATTATCTGATTTCTACAGTCTGAATCTGCCTGCCTTTTCAATACATCTTTGAAACTCCTGCCAGTGTTTCAGATGGTATTGCTGCCTCTCTCTAAACACTAAAACATTTGAAGAAGAGAATGACACATTGTTCTCCTAGGATATTAGACAATGCTACTAAACTGACATAGGCCACAAAGAG
Organism: Heterocephalus glaber; assembly: GCF_053883595.1. Lineage (NCBI taxonomy): Eukaryota > Metazoa > Chordata > Mammalia > Rodentia > Bathyergidae > Heterocephalus > Heterocephalus glaber. The sequence continues at coordinate 19,284,047 of NW_028258308.1, read as the reverse complement.
CTTTCACACATCTGTAGTAGAGTCCACTCAGGGAGAAAAAATGTACTCTAGAAAACAATGTTCATGAGAAAACTACATTCACTTCCTTCCTACTGAGAGCCCCTCAAATATTAGGAAATGTTGAGGAACCAATTGAGAATTTTGAGTACTCTGGGGCAAAAATGTAAACAACACTCAAAAATTCACAAAATACATGTATTCAAAAATCTTGCACATAAAAGTCCTTAGAAATCATCTTGATATACAAAAAATAATTACATTTAGCCACCTATAGAAATCTGCAGACTTATTCAAATATATATTTTTAACCAACATGTGTATAGCATTTATGATATGCCAGATTTTTTGTGTTCTTCTCAAATGACAATTTCAATCATCACAACAACCCAATAAGAAAGCTCTGGGAGGGTAATGAGCCCACAATCACACATATGCAACCAGGCCACAAGCCCAGGTATCCTGGCTCCCGACTCTGCTTTGAACCATTATGCCACATTATAAGTTTTCTGAAACAACTGATCAACAAAGTGAGAGAGTAAAGCTACAGGTGGCCACCATATGTAGCACTGGGTGTTTTTTGTTTCGTTTGGTTTTGATTATTTTTTGGTGCTGGGTGTTGAACCCAGAGCCTCATGCATGTTAAGCAAGCACACTGTGGCTTAGCCACATCTCCAGCCCAGAAGTGAGAGTTTCAAATGCAATTAATATAAGCCTAGATGTTCTGCTGCAGGGAGCATTTTGTTCTTATAAAGCTGTCTGAACCACACAACACTCTGGGACCAGATGACAAAGTGATGAGTATTTGACAAAATGATGAGATTAGTCAGCCAAACTCTTAAGCTTGTATGCTCATTTAGGGTAAAACAGAGATGTAGTAAAGAATAACGAAAGGCCTCTCTCCTCCAAAATATGGATCTATCTCACCAGTTCTGACAATCAGATTAAAAAGATTCTTTCTTGGGATATAAATGCCCCAAGAGAAGGGATCAGTTTCTGAAATTATGCCTTAGGTTACGTCGTCGTTGTTGTTGTTGTCATTGTTTTGCAGTACTGGAAACTGAACAGGCATGCAAGGCAAGCAGCACTACCACTGCACTGCTTTCCACATATATTATTTAATTAGACACATACTTGGTCCAGAATCTTCTCAATTCTTGTATGCTAAAGAGGGAGAGAAGAAAACCTACAACTAATCGGCCTTTTGATACCTTCATCCATTTTTTTCTTCTCATCACTACCTGAAAGATTATTCCTGTTCTAGCCTCTGAAACCAATCCTGTTTGTGGAATTGAAGACCCTCAGTTAACATGGCAGCTAGTTCCACTCCTGATTTACACCAGGGTACTGACACCTGGGCCCTACTCTTCTTCCTCATAGCCCGAACTTCTGTCAAGATAACTTGTCTAGCATTCTTGTTCTTCTGAGACTAAGGCTGAACTCTGCACTCTGCTTATTCCTTTGAACTCCACACCTGAAGCAGCTGGAACCTCTGTAAGGCCTCCAAGGGCACAGAGTGTCTCTGGCCAGACCTCTCCCTGCCGACCACAGCACCTACTCACTGGCCCTTACTGTGTGGTTTCAGCCTTTTCCACCATCTGCACAAGTCTTGTTTTCCCAGCACTTGACAATTCCCAAGGATCTCGCCTCACCAGAAAGTGTCTCATCCTAGACCCTTCTCTGCATTTGGTCTGGGGGCCCCCACTTCCCACAGTACTCTCAATTTTTGTTTGCACGTTAAAATCACCTGCGGAGCATTTTAATTAAGCAGAGGCTTAGGTTTTCTCCAGAGTAAATAAAAATCTTTAGGGGTGGGCCCAGAGTATTGGTATTTTTTTCAAATAATTTTTATATGTACCCAAGTATAACAGCTAGTACTAGTCCATATCAATTTCTGTCAAATTTCAATGTGCACACACATAGCCTGGGAATTTTAATAACGTGCATGTGTTGTTTCAGTAGGTCTGGATGGTGCCTGAGATTTTGCATTTCTAATAAGATCCTGATGATGACATTAACATTGGCCCATGGACCACTTTCTTTTTTGTTGTTGTTTTTTTAATTTTCTTTTTTTTTTTTCCTTAAATTCTTTTATTGGTACATTTTAGGTATACAATAAGTTTACATTTATCATTGGGTGCTTGTACCTGTACATGATGTATCTTGGTTCTTATTTTTTCCCCATTACCTGTGCACCCTTCACCCCCTCCACCCTTCCCTATTTACAAAGATTTTGTTTCCATTTCTTCTTTTTCTCATAATTTTTCCTTAGCAAATGTAAAGACCAGAAGTTCTCAATTGTGGTCAAGAATCATCTTGGAATTTGTTAGAGATGCAAAATTTCAGAGCCTTCTCCAGACCTACTGAATTAGAAACTCCGGGCATGAGACTCAGCAATCCTTGTTTTATAAAGCCTTCCACATGACTCATGTTTGCTACAGTCTCATAACTATTGCCTTAGGTAGCGTTGTCCCACAGAAATACAATGTAAGCCATATATGTAAATTTTAAATTGTCTAGCAGTCACATTTCTAAAAGTAAAAAGAAAAAAGCCAAGTTAATTTTTTTGGGGGGTGGGGGGTACCAGGGATCAAACTCAGGACCTTGCGCTTGCAAGGCAGGCAGCAGAATCAGAGCTAAATCATCATCCCTAGCCAAGTTAATTTTAACAAAATATCTTTTTAACTCAATATGTCCAAAATATTGTCATTTCAACATGTAATCAATAGAAAATTTAATGATGGCTTACCTTTTCATATTAAGTCTTCAAACTTCAGTGTGTATTTCATTTACCTAATGTTTCAATTCTGACTAGCTACATTTTAGGAACTCAATGACCACAACTAGTCACTATAATGGACAGTAATGTTCCAGAATTACAAAATGATTATAACATTAATTTTTATCAAATGTTTGCTACATGTCAGGCATTACTTGGGCATTTTCCATACATAATTTATATAAACCCTACCAAAACCCAGTGGATTAGTGCTGTTCTTATCACCATTTTTTCCAACAGTGAGTGGAGCACATGCCAAAACCCTTTTTAATCCTTTACCAATATAGGAAGCTAACTCCCATATAATCCTTTCTCAATTATTTTAAATCAGTATTTCTAAAAGAAAAATATGAACAAAATCAACACTAATACAATTAGTATAATTGTTAAAAATATCAATAGTGTATAAAAGTCATAATAGTTCGGTAAGTAAAAAAGTCAGAGTTTACTATTCTCTAACCTTTTAAAATGTACTCAAAGTCCAACTCATATTCTCCATGACATTAAATCTGTTGAAAGATGCTATGAAAGGGCTTCTTGGGCAATCAGGATTATTGAGGAACAAATGAGACCTTGGCAAGGCTGTACAGCAAGATGGGGGCCATCCTAAATTGAAACAGGAAGCAAAGCCAAAACCTGTATGTTTAAGTGCAAATTTTGACATAATATGGCCAATAGGTGAAAGTGAAGCAATGAGCTTCTCTTAGAATTGATATGGAAAGCAAGCTGTTTGAAATTTTAAAATAGTACTTTATGTACTGGCCATACAGTTAATCTCTGATTTTTCTTAAATGTCCATATTTTCTCAAGAAAGGCCAATTTATAAATGTATTTCCTTTTTGTCACAAACTATTATAAGAAGGGAAAAGTGAAACTTTTTTTTCAAAAATTTGACTGAGTCTATGCTTTCAATTTTTTTTTGGTACCGGGGATCGAACTCGGGTCCTTGCACTTGCGCAGCAGGTGGCTAAGCCACTGAGCTAAATCCCCAGCCCTATGCTTTCGATTTTTATGGGGAGAATTACCATTCAACAAGACAAATAAATATTTTATTTTAAAACTGGTAGATATTTAAGACATGGTAAAAATGTGATTATTTAAAATAGACAAAAATGCCTCATTCTCCAGTGATTTTTTAAACCTGGTGTATATTTTGAAACAAAATTAATCTTACTTTAAAATTCTAATTTCAAATGTAAGTTGTGGTTCTATTTTTCATTGAAATATCAGGGCCGGGGATTTAGCTCAGTGGTTTCGCCGCCTGCTGCGCAAGCTCAAGGACCCGAGTTCGATCCCCGGTAGCCCCCCCCCAAAAAAAGAAAAGAAATATCCACATAGTGTTAATATATGGTGTACTGAGCTGAAAGATTTCTTTAACATAGTTCTCAAAATAGTCTTGTGATTCTTTTTTTAAACTCATCATACATAGTCCTCAGTATTTTCTGTAGCCAGCTCTAGTGTCTTTAATGGCAAAGAAAGGATAGGGTTTGATATAAGCATCAGTAACCAACCCTCATAATATCAATTATAAAACACATCAGATCCAATACATATTTTGTATTGGATTCAGATTGGAGAATCTTCTTGCGCTTCCTCAATAAGCAGTATTTTCTGCTGTTTAAACATTCTCTGTGTTGTGGGGAGCAGGGAGTGGATAAGATTCAGGGATTTCATCTACACAGAATAAAGGCTTTCAGAAAATTCTTCCCTGTTCCACTGTTGTTGGGAGTGTAGACTGGTGCAACCACTATGGAAATCAGTATGGAGATACCTCAAAGAACGAGGACTGGAAGTCCAATTGGACCCCACTATTCCCCTGCTGGGGATCTTCCCCAAAGAAGTAAAAGAATCATACCACAGTGATGTATGTGTGCCCATGTTCATAGCAGCACAGTTTGTAATAGCTAAAACTTGGAAACAGCCCAAATGCCCATCAACTGGAGACTGGATAAACAAAATGTGGGGTTTTTTTTTAATAAAATGGAGTACTACTCAGCCATAAAAAATGAGAAATTAGAGACATTTATAGCTAAATTGATGCACATTGAGGTGATACTCTTAAGTGAAATAAATAGGACACACGTGTAAATATTGAATAGTTTCTCTAGTGTGAGAAACTGAAAGTGTAAATAAGGACCAAAAGGTATAATAGGTAATGTGAAATAGGAAGAAAAGGGGCAAAGGGGAAGGGGAAGTGAGAGGGGTAGGGGAAAGGAAAGAAGGGAATGGAATTAATATGAGAAAATGAAAAAAAGGAAGCAAAGTCTTTGTAAATAGGGAGGGATGGAGGGGTTGAAGGGAGGGCAGGGGAAGGGGGAAAAATAAGAACCAAGAGAGACTATGGAAAGGTGCAAATTTCCAATGATGAATGTCACTATGTTGTATATCTAAAATGTACCAATGATTAAAATGAATAATTGATAATGTGAAATAGGAAGAAAAGGTCCAAAGGGGTAGGGGAAGTGGGAGGGGTAGGGAAAAGGAAAGAAGGGAAAGGAAAAATTATGAGAAATGGAAAAAAGGGAAATAAAGTCTTTATAAATAGGGAAGGGTGGAGGGTTCGGTGAAGGGAGGGCAGGGAATGGGGAAAAAATAAGAACCAAGATGCATCATGTAAAGGTCCAAGTTCCCAATGAGAAATGTAAATGTGTTGCATACCTACAATGTACCAATAAAAGAATTTAAGGGAAAAAATTTCTTAACTGTTTTCTTGATAAGGTAACTGCTTTTCCTTCTTAGTAGTGTAGGAGAAGGAAGAATGTAGTAAAGAAGATGCATGGTCCTTTCTTTCAGTCTTGCTAGAAAGAGATCTCAGTCTTGATGTCTATGTTGAAATCTATCATTTCAACAGTCTTACCACGCAAAAAATAAGGCAGAAAAATATGACAAATTCCATTTTTAATTTATTCTTTGTTTCCTCGGTGTGCTGTTAGCCTCTGAAGGGGAGGGTGCTGCTTATGCTTATTCTGCTCACCACTGTATTCTCAGAATACCTGGCACACAGAAGTGCTTGCCACATTAAGTATTTGATAAGTGAATGCAACCTCTAGATCTTAGCCATTAATTCTAGAAACAAAATGAAGGTTCAAAGTTTGCCAGTCATTGTTGGTGACCTAATGTGAAGTATTCATTGGTCCATGGAGACAGAAAAAGGGCTCAGCATCTGTCTGCATCATGTCACTGAATGGTCTCCAGTCTCTGCCAACAGATAAGAAATGTCAACAGCTTAACTCAATAGCTTTCAAAATAGCATAGTTGATGAAACTGGAAATTTAGTGGAGTGCTAGAAAGAAACTATTTGTCTTCAGCCTTAAGGACAAGCTAGCAACAGATGTTCCTACCTGAGAGATCTAAAATGCTATTCTAAGACCCACAGAAGAAAAGTCTTCCTTCTCAATAAGTTACAACATCATATTTTCAACAGACCAGGTAAATCCCTTTCAAAACTTGGGAATTGTGGCCAGGCATTGTATTTCTTTAAGATTCCAGCCAAGTTTGTGTGTGTGTGTGTGTGTGTGTGTTTAATACTGCTGGCAATGTTCCTCAAAAATTTAAATGAATATTTGCACAATGAACCAAGTTGTGGATTTCCTGGTCTGAGGCGCACCCCCCACACACACACCTCCCTGGGTGGGGGGTGGTGATTCAGGGAAGGCATTTTCATCCCTTCACAGACAAGTCCGGCTGCTGTTAATGCTGAAAATAGCTCAAATGCTCTCTGGACAGTAGCACTACCCAGCAGCTGGGATTCTTTCCCTCTCTTATTTGCCTTCTCTCCTGCCCTTTTTTCCCTTCAGACACTTGGATTGGACTTAATCTTAAACCTCTGGAGTTCAAGACCTTTTAAAAAGGGCTAAATAAACAATCTCTACATGTAAAAGGCCACTGACTGCTACTTCCTCTGAAGAGAGCAACTGGGAACTCAGCTGCCTGTAGGTAAGATTTTTACTCTAGCATTATTTGTTTTCTGATGTGTTCATTAGTAATGTTTTCAAAATAACTTATTTACAGTAAAAATAAGGGAGACTTAAAATGATTCCCAGGTAAATACTGTGTTCCAGCGCAGGGCAATAGCATCGGTGCATTTTTGTGGCTGTAATTTTAAACTTTGCCTAAAGCTGTCTACAGTACTTGTTGCCATACAGTAGTAGTTGAGTGTTGGGTCACAACTCTAATTAGACTTGATTGCCACTGCTGGGAGAGGACTTCTCAGACATCATAATTTTGTTGTTTACATTGTTTTCCTATTTTTAACTTTCTAAGGGCATTTTCACAAAAAGGAAAAAAAAATGCAATCACCTGAATACGAAGCTGTATTAGTAATTGCTCCTCAAGGACAATGAGTTAGCTATATTATATTATCTGTTCCTTTCATCCTTAATTTGTTTAGTGCTAATATACAGTTAGGATAGTTGATTTTTGAGGGGATTTTGTTTTTGTTTTTATATATTTGTAGAACAATTTATGTGATTTAGTTTTGAGACTATTTTACCTAAGCTGAATCTTAGCAAAACTCATTCTTTGGTAGGTACAGTTGCTGGCAGTTTTCTCTAATATGATCAAAAAAAGAAAAAAAAGCCATTTTGGACTCCCCCCACTATGCCTGCACTTGACATTTTGCAATGTACTTTGATCTGTGGACTTTAACTTCAAACACAGCATTTACTTTGATTGTGACTAGTATTCACTATGTTCACTAAAACGTCTTTTTTTGTTGATTAATGCTTTGATAGCATTTCCTTCCAATAAGTTATTGGAGCTTTAGCTCTTCTCTCTGGTATGTCTTAGATGTTTTGTTTTCTATAGGAACTCCTAACTGAAAGCAAAGGATTTTCTGGCAAAGTTCTTTTACCGAGTAGACTTTATGACAACTTGCTGTTCCTTTTAGCCGATGTCTAAAAGCAAGAGTAAGTGACAGCACACAGAGCTCAATTCTAGCAACTCCTCACTTGAGGGACTGGCTTCCTCAAAATCACCATGTGCCCTAGGGCCCAACTGTTGCCTTTTTTTTTTTAACATGAGCATTAAAGTCTTTGGAGTTTTAAGATTCTTTTTTCCAGGGAAGTTTATTGGTATCACAGACCACATTTCAAAAGAAAGCATGCATTTAAATACATAGTGATCTTTTTTTTGTTTTGGTTTGGTTTGTTTTTTTGGTACCGGGATCCAACTCCCGTAGTGATCTTTTGAATAACAAAAAAGAGGAAGAAGAAGAAGAAAGAAAGAAACAAAGGACAATTTTTAAAAAGAAAAAACAAGGAAAAGGTTTTTTAAAAACTGAGAAGAAAGTCCTTAGTAGCCAAAATTTGTCACACTAATGAAACTTAGGTTGTATGAAACATAAGGGCTGAAAAATAAGTATTTCCTTAAATGAGTGAAATGTAGTACTTCTTAGTCATCCAGTCAACTGTCAAATGTTTTTATTATTTCAAAGAAAGCTTCTATGTGTGATACTGTCTTTGTTACTCTTTTCTTTCCTACCTCAAACTCAGGGTATTTTCCAAATCTTCAGGCAGACACTGAGTTTGACAGTTCCTGGCCAGATTTTCTCTGCATGTTCTGTTAGAGGTTAGGAATCACAGGAGCCTAATCCTGTCAAGAGCCTCTTAAATCCCAGACTGTGGCTCCACGGGGCTGTCAGTGTGCTCCTGTACCCTGCACCTTGCTAAGAAGGAAGGAAGCAAGTGGCTACAGGACCAGACGTCAAAGGGGTGGAGCTCTGGAGCTGCCACATTACAGCACGTGCAATATGATCTCTGGAATTTGAGTTAATAGTAGGAAGTTCTAGAGATGTTCAATCTAATTTTTTATTTCCAAAACCTATACATTTAATTGCTGCTTTTCGTTACCTTCAAATCTACATACTAAGGAGCATTTTAATCCTCACATTTCTGTATAGAGTCAATATTTTAATCCAGCCCTCCACCCCACCGCATCCCCCACCCCATTATTTTGAGCAAATGGTTCACTGCTTCATCTGGACTCTGTAGGGTCAAGAACATTCTCCCCTAAGGTACTGGGAAGGCTTGGCCCAGCTCTGCTGAGCAGCAAATATGTTACTAAAGCCGGTAAAGTTCAATTGCAAAATCAAACAGCCTCAGGATGAAATCTATTTGGAAGATGGTAGATGGCCATCCATTCCCATTTGACTTCTTTTGTTGCCTACCTCCTATCCTGTTTCCTTTTGTCCCTTAATTTTACCTTGAAACTTTGGCTTGTTGGAAAGTGAAATTCAAGGTGAAACTTCACCAAAGCCACTGAGTTTCACACAGGCTCCACATGAAAGAGGTATTCTACCAGCCTTGCTAGGAACTTGCCCCATGTTTGCCAAAAGTTTCATGAATGTCAGTGAGCCTGGATTTGAAACATAATCCAAAGCCAGTTGACTTCTGGTGACTTTGAGGTTTTGTTGTATAAGTAGAGAATCTGTCAAACAAGGACATCCTTTATTTCCATATCTTCTACTGTAATTTCATGTGTATACACCTTTTTTATTCTATGATATTTTAGGGCCAAGTTTGATTCTAATATGAATTTTTATAGCTGTGGTATTTAAGCATTGGCAAATAGAAGTCTGCGTTTTAAACTCCAACATAGCCTGAACCACGTTGGTGTGAACATGTTGGTATAATTCAGCTGAAGGAAGTCTCAGGAGAGTCATGGAATGCCTTTCTTTGCTTAAATATACTTCTGTGCTTGTGAGGAATAAACAGTAACATTCTGTCCAGGTCTATCTGCTTGACAGTATGCCTTTTGTTTCCTCTCCAGAGGTGGTGTCAAATATATTAGTGGAAAAAATAATAAACTTCCAGATATGTATTTTGCCTGCTTAGTTGATGTACTCCTAGGGAACATTGTAAGCATTAAAAAGTTCAGTACTATTACTTGTAATGAAATGTACACTGAGAATAAAGAAGTAGTCAGTATTCGAGTCTATTTCCTTAAAAAAGCTTGGTGACTTACAGCTGATGTGTGTGTTAACAGTCAAATGGGACCTTGTTGTGAAGAGCTGTGGGCGTGTGTGTATTTTGAGTGAGGGCAGTGAAAAGTGGGGAGAAGGAAGGAGTTTATAAGCTTTGTTCAGCAGATCTGTCCCATCAGAAACAAAAATAACCAAAGCCAGGATCTGAAAACATTCCTTTCTTTTGTTGATCATATGAATTTTTCTTGGCTGAACACTGAAATTTTTTTGGATTATTTTTCTCATTAAAGACATCAAACATTAAGATTCCAGACATAGTAAATAATCTCCATTGAAAATATGAACATTTTGGAGAACTAAATAATTGTAGATGAACTTGCATGAGTCCGTCTCAGAAAGATCTTCATGTTTTTATGGACACTGTACAATGCAAAGCTACTTAGGAAACTACGATTTGATTCATCATTTTCTTAGTTGGAAGACTTGTGAACTCATTTGAGGTGTATTTGAAGTATTTTTATAAAAATGAGTTTGTGATCTCACTAAAGATTTAGTCAGCCTAAATTTAGTAATACTTTTAGATTCGTGATAAATTTAAATTGCTATCAAATTTCTTTATGAGCATTTTATAGTCACTTTTCTATTTAACAAAATGTATGTTTATTAAAGATACAATCATGCTTTAGCAGATGACTTGGAAAATGACTATAGTTGACTCCATTCTAGGTAAAATCTTTGAAAATTAGCAATAACAAAAGTTGAAGTTCCTAAAACTAGGATGTGGATTTTAACACTGGTTTCATTATTCCTAGTGTAGCGTTTCTCCGTGTATTAGACAAAAAACAATCCAGAACCATTTTACAAACAAGTGCCTTACTTAACATATCAAGGTATAGGAGTATGATCTTTTTAAAACATTGATCACCCATAACTAATGAGCTAAAGGAAAGGGGCAAATAGGCTAGATTGGAAATAAACACAAAAGTTGTGCATCTGCAAATGTTTCTCTGAATCATTAAAAAATAAAAACATCTTTCATAAATGACCTCATTTGACATCTAAGAATACAAAAATCAATGACTTAAAAAAGGTTGTGTGTAATTTACTGGCAGAAAAATGGAGCCCATAAAAAACATATATTGTTTCAGGATATATTACTACAGCCTAAATTTATGTACAAAGTACATTTGTTTTTTGACAAAATTAGTCTTAGTATGATCAGAACATGACACAAAACAGAGTTTCTGTCCTGATCAAAGAGGATTGTTTACCTGATATAGATAAAATAATCATCCTTAAAAAAATCATTATTCTCTAACTAAATTTTTATCTGTTTAGATTTTGTGGTTTCTATGAAATAAGAAGCAGTGCTTAAAATATACTTTAATAATTATGATGCCAAAACATCACAATAATCTTATAGCTTCTTCCACTTTTCTTAGATGGCCTCACAAACAGATGTGTATATTTCATGTAGATGTAAATGCAGAGACTGTCCTATGGCTAAGTCAGGTCTTCTGATTGCCATTTTCTTTCCTGGGGATTATCCTAGGGGATCATGAAATAAGAGACCTTAATGACCCTCCAAATCACTCCTTTAACCATTGGAACTGACAGTCCACTTGGGTCAACTCTACAATTAGAATAGAGAAAGGAATAGACTTGTCGGAAGGCTTACCTGAGTTTCTTGGTAAAAAAAAAAAAATATATATATATATATATATATATATAATTTTTTTAAAAATAAGGCCTTCTCTCTTTTTTTGTTATTTTCACTCCCTTTTGGCCGGAGAAACTGAGATCCCATTGTTGTTGAGCTGATTAAGGAGAAAGACATCCCAGATAGTTGCCTGGGCTGCAAGATTCACACATATTACAGAGCTAGTCCACGGCTCCCTGAGTTAAGAAAATATTTGTACGTGATTGCAGAAGTGTTGTATTTAATAACTGTTGATTTACTCACACAAGAATACAAATAAACTGAACATGAAGGTAGCCTTTCAGATCAAAATGAGATGTCCACTTCAATTTTTTTAACCAAACTTTATTTTACAACAATTTTAAGTTTACAGAAAAAAATAGGAAAAAACAAAAGTTCCCACGTGCTCCTCACCATGTTTCCTCTATTACTAACATGGTTACTATGTTAACATGGTATCTTCATTATAATGAATTCAGTTAGTTGATATTGACACATTATTGTAACTACAGTCTATACTCCTATTTTATCCATAGTTTCTTAGTTTTTACCTGATTTCTACCTTCTCTTCCAGTGTCTTATCCAGAATGTGATACTCTGTTTATTCATTATGTTTCCTTAGCTTCTTGTTGGCTTTGAACATTTGCTTTACTTGTTTTTGATGGCCTTGACAATATTGGAGAGCACTAGACAGGTATTTTGCAAAATATTCATCTATTGAGATTTGTCAGATGTTTTCCTCATGATTAGACTTGGGTTATGAACATAGAGGAGGAAGACCACAGAGACAAAGTGCCATTCTCATAGCATATCAATGGCACGTAGTATCAAGATGACATATCACTGTTGATGGTATCTTTGATCACCTGGCTGACAGAGTATTTGTCCAGTTTATCTGTCCACTATTATAAAAGTGATCTCCCCCCCTTCCAAAGTGTACAGTAGTCATTGAGAGGACACAGATCTGCATACCCAACACTTAATGAGCAGGGGGTTATGTTTCTCTTTCCCTAGGGCAGAATATCTGCATAAATTATTTGGCATTCTCCTGCAAGAGAGATTTATCTAGTTTGCATTTATTTAAATTGAATCATTTATGCATATCATCATGAATATTTATTTTATATTGTGGGCTATGATCCAATATTATTGTAGTCATTTTCTTGCTCAAATTGTTCCAGTTTTGGCCATGGATAGCTGTTTCTGTTGACTCTGAAATCCCTTTAAAATAGTCTCATCATTTGGGGGTTTTGTTGCTGGCCAGGCTTACTTTGTATAGTTCCTATCCTGATCCTACCATCAGGTATTTCTTCAAGGAGGTCTGATTACTTCAGTTGAAGAATGATATTAATAACAAAGACCAGAACATTTGTTTTAACTTTTAAATGATAAATTTCCAAATCACAGCTTTTTAAAACTTTCTATGCTTCTTTGAAAGAAAAATTTAAATAATGAGGGGCAAGGATTGCAGAAAAAGGCCTGGCTATCCCAATGGTATAAAAAAAAAAAAAACAAGAGTTATGACTGGGTGAAACAACCTGATGGTACAGTCAGAAGGACTGGGTAACTCAAAACAGCTTAAATTTAAAAACTTACTCTCTTATGGAAAGAAATTTAGTATTAGAAAGGATAGAACAGAAACATTCTTCTCTTGTTCTAGAGATACATTTGAACCCGAATTCTGAGAGAGGGAGAGCTAGGGCGGGTGAGGGGGTTGGCTTCATAGCAAACACATGTACTGTATGTGTTTTCAAAGCATTGCAATTTGGTTGCTTTGACCCACTGAATATCATGATCCAAGTACAACTTGGAATTGGGTTAATTCTAGTGGAGCCCTAGCTTTTGGGATGCCTTTTACTCAGTGGTATGTCCTTCATTCAATTTTGCAAGCCTAGGAAATTTGGTTGGTTTCAAATTTAGCTGCAAGTTGTACTCAGAAGTTTTGTATTTGTTTGAACTTATTTTTGAAAAATTGTGGAACTATGCAATGAGTTTTAGAACAAATTCTTGATTTTAAAACACCTAAGAATATTGAAAAAATAATATATGGATATAAATTCTGTGAATGATTCACAAATATAATTCTCAAATATAGTTTGGCTCTATAGATCAAAAATTTTTTCTAATCAACATTTATCTTTTTCACTATGAGACTATTCACTTTTTTGTTTACTTGTGGGTGTGTTGATGCTGAGGATTGAATCCATGTCTTCATGTACACTAAGTATGCATTTTACTATTGAGCTATGCCCTTAGGCCCTACTTTTTAAAATGATTAAGTATGGGTAACTACCCAAAAACAAATATGGCTGTCCAAATGTGTGTTAAATTAGAAACTACATCCTTGGGTGCCAGCAGGGCTAAGTACTGGAAGATATGGCCTAGCATCTACTTGACCTTCATATGTAAATCTGTGAATAGGCTAGAACTGAGAGCTTTCAGTGGACGATTTAGCAGGGAAGTGTTGCAAATAAAGATGGAGCACTATGCCAGTTCAAGAAGCATGTTAAATTTCAAACTAAGAGACCCAGGTCTCATTCCGAATCGGTAATGGTCCTTGTCCCTAATTGTTCAGGACAGTGACATGTTGACTTTCAGGAGAAGCAAAGTGCTTACAGAATATCTTCTTCATGTATCATCCACTGAACATCATGGCAGAGTTTAAAAAAGAAAACAAATTGTATTTCTGACACAATATTAAAACATTAAAATTTTCTTTTTAGATCAGCTACGATCATTTCTATTTGAGGCTGAACAAGAACTAAATTAGCCATAAACATGTGTCTAGACTTTACATTCAGATCACTAAAGACCTCAATTTAGAATAAGAAACTAATAAAACCAACAAAACACTGAGGGAAAAGATAAGCTCAGTGAACTGTTTTTTGTGAAAAGAATAATAAAAGTTACTTTTAAAAACTGTTTTGATGATAGCTACTTGTTTGTGTACAAAAGGTATGCCATTTTGTTTTATTTTGAGTAACTGTACTCATATTGGGTGGATTTCATACTCCAAAATTCATTCAGAATTGGCACACATACTATACTTTCTTTGTCTTATCTGTTGAGATCCATTATTTAATAATTACAGCGTGTAAAAACTTGTCTAAAATCAAAGTGATAATTTTTATGCTAAGGTGAGAAAATTTAATTGCAGTGAGATTTTTTTATCTCTTTACAAGATTTTATTTACTTTGGATATAGAAATTGAAAGTATTGAAAGTTAAAACTCATTTGTGTCCACATAATTTTAAATATTCACATGTATTCACATGCATAATTCTAATAGTTCTAATCAATATCCTGAAAGATTAAATAAAGGCATATGTGGCAAAACATTTGACAGAAGACTATTTTCATATTTTTAGTCAACATTATAGCTTGGTACATTTAGCAGTTGACTGCGCTTGCTAATTTAAGAATGACCTTACAGGGCCAGGGATTTAGCTCAGTGGTTTCGCTGCCTGCTGTGCAAGTGCAAGGACCCAAGTTCGATCCCTGGTACCAAAAAAAAAAAATGATCTTATAAAGAAAATAGAAAGAAATTAGGAGTTCACTAGTAAAATTAATGGTTTTTAAGTGACCATAGATAATAACTTTTAATGCCTTAAGAAATTTCCTACCCATTGAATAAAATATTGTCATAAAGATCTTTTTATATTGTTTTGTTAATTTTTTACAGACCCCTTTTGTCATAAAACTTTATGCTCTAACTGTAGAGCAATCTAAATCAATGCAGAAAAAGTTAATGAAATCCAAAACAGCCTTTCAAGATGAAAACTTACAACTAGATATAGGAAGAAATTACTTTAACCTTAAAAAGAGCATCTATTAAAATCTGCATTGTAATAGTGTAAAGAAATATATGGACAGATAAATAGCAAGCTGAGAACATAGTTACCTCTAGAGATAGAAAAGAGATTTTGATTAGAGACCTGTACAATGGGTTTTAATTGAATTTGTTATTGAATTTTCTTGAACTTTAAGGTAAGTTTAGGTTATATGGACATTCATTATATTATTCTTTTTATCTGTTGAATGTTTGAGAAAAAAGCTTGTACAATTGAAAGTTGTACCCTATACTTTAAATTTCAGATACATTCTGTATACAGAATAAATTCTTTACATGCCTCAACTGCTAATATTCAAAGACAATATTAAACTTTTTACTTATAGCAGCCCAAATTTTCTGAAAATTTACAAAAAGGGAATGGCACAACAGATGGTATAATGTTTGGCTTATACTTCTATTTTTTGCCTAGGGCCCATAATGTCTATAAATAGTGAATTAGAAGAGAAAATAAATTCAGCTCTTTAGCAGGCAAATTTTTTTTATAAAACTATATTCACAATCATTTTTGTGTTTTGTGTTTCTCCATGTAGCATTGATATACATATCATTTTTAAAACTATCAATGTCAGGGCCGGGGATTTAGCTCAGTGGTTCAGCCGCCTGCCTCACAAGTGCAAGGTGAAGTTCAATCCCTGGTTAAAAAAAAAACAAAAAACTATCAATGTCATTATGCTTTGTAAGAATTTATGGTGGGGTTTGATTTTAACATTAAATAGGCAAAATTTATTTTGCCTCTTTAACATTAATTTTAGGATAGTTGAGAAAAAGAGATTCTTGTTTTAAGAGTATTTATGCAATAAATATATAAGTGACTATGACATACAGATAATCCTCTCAGTTGCCACGGGACTATGAAAAAATTGTATGGTTACATAAGCTTATGTTGCCTGTTAACATAATACTGTGTAAGGTGAGGATTGCCTGTTTTTAATATAAAGACTTCGCTCTGTAATTTAATACATTTCTTTTAATTTATTCAGAAAAAATTATGTACACACAACTGTTAATATTTACACTTACTTCGTTAATAGCAGAGAAAAAACTAGTGTATTTTCATTACAATTAAGTAGGAATCAATGTTTAATATTGAAAAATTTTGCTGTGATTTTTTTCTTTGTTTTCTCCATAGAGTCATTCTAGTTCACTAAAATGGAAAGGCTGATAGACATTGCTACAGTTTTAAAGAGTTTTTACAAGTGATGAATAATATTGAATGACTTTTTCCTGTTTTTTTCTTTACAAGTAATTTTACATGTAGTCTGAAAATATAGTACAAGCCAAAAGTTTTCATAATTTTTAAAACAGTAAATTCAAAGAAAAACTATTTTCTATGTTTCTGAGTGTAATGCAGTCAAAATTTTACCTCTGCCCTCTTAGATTTTGGGGAGGAGGTCTATGTGTGAGAATTAAATTGGTGTACATCAGATCAATAGGAGACAAGCATACAGTTTGGTTTTTTTTGGTTTTTTGTGGTTTTTTTGGTACCGGGGATCGAACTCGGGTCTTTGCACTTGCGCAGCAGGTGGCGAAACCACTGAGCTAAATCCCTGGCCCTAGTTTATTTTTTCTTTTTTTTTTTTTTAAATGAGTTTTATGTGGCAAAGGATCCTTTGTAATTCAAAAGTGAAGACCCAAAACCCCAGTTACAAATGGACATTTATATACTGAATTAGAGAAAAAAATGGTAAAGGGGGCTTGTGCTCAGGTAGTTTATTGGATGGAGAAGAGGCTAGAAAATAAAGGTTAGGCCAACAAGACATGTTTGTATAGATTTTCTGTAACCTCAACTTCCAGTCCTTGATGTTAAGAATGCTACTTTCCTTCTGAGATAGAGTGAACATTTTTGTCATGGGAATTTTATCTCCTGCTTTTAAGAAACAGAAAGGGCAGAGTGATCTAGCACCTGCTGTTTTTCAAATGCCTTTAACTCAAAATAGTCAATACGCCAGTGTGACATATTTTAGGGTGACATGTTCTTAACTCTTTCATAGGTAAAGTCTATGAAAGTATACACAAGTATTTTTAAAATAAACAATAAACAAATTGGGAAATCATGCAGTTCTAACACAATAACTTTGAATTTTCTGATGTCATTTTTGTTAGAGAAGCCAAATATTACATAATTAACAGAAATAATACTTGGAAGTGAATGAGGGGAAAACAATTTTAGATTACTGGCATTAGACACTGTTGACTCCATGAACTTCATTAAAATCTTTTCTTCTTTCCCTCCTGTGACACTGGAGGGTCCTGATTTTCTTTCGGTGTCTCTAATTACACCCATTGAATTCCACTTACAGGTGCCTTATTCTTTTCTTAACCTTAAAGTTAAATTTCCTTGGGGTCTGTCCCTCTTGTCCAAATCTCCACAGTCTCCCTCATGTTTTTTTCCTTCATGATAATGAAGTTTTTTCCTTCTCCAAGCTTCTGTTCCTGATCTCTCTCTTTTCCAAGTAGCTTGTTTGAATGCCTTTTAAGCACCTCAAACTTAGTACTTCTAAAACCCACCATCTTCCAGATCCCAACTTGCTCTTCCTCCCCAAGACTGCCTCTTGTTAGTTATATTACTCAGTTACTCGGTTTTAGAATCTTAGACAAGGATTCAAACTTTTCTTCACATCAACCTAGTCACTGCTCTTTGGTTTGACTTACACACGTCTCTGGTATACCTTCTTAAATGTCCTAGTTAAAAGGCTATTGTAGCATTCTGGTCTACGATTTCTCATTAGTACCCTCTTTGAGTTCTTTCTCTCTGTTTTCCAGTCTAATGCCTTACAACCACAGCTAACATGCCAAAATAAGTGAACTTTGCATGTAAACTTTTCATCTACCAAACTCCCTTATCATATAGCAACTGTCCTATCTCTTTTCCAGGTTTTAAGGACCAGGAAAAAAGACCCTGTCAACCAATGGGGATAAATTCAGTGTATCAGGTTTAGTCATCAATAGCCTTGTGTTTTCCAAGATTAAAAAAAAAAAAGCCAGAGCTGGAAACATTTCCACACTCATTAGTAAGGAAAGGGTGTGGCTTACTGTACTGGCCATAGAACAGAGATCCAATGTCAGCATTGCTTCTTACCTCAAAGAACTCTTTTCCTCAGATTCTCTGATATGGGTATTAACAATAATCACAAACCATTTGCTTCATTGCACTTATGTGCTTATTGTGATGGTTGTAGGGACAAATGCTAAATGTTAAGTTAGTTTTAACAAATGAACTATAGTTAGAGTATAACTGTTAATACTACAAACTCCATATATAATATTAAGAAATAAAACATCATAAAAAGATCCAGTAAGACAATATTTCATTCAATAAAAGTAATATTTGCTTAAGAAATGAAAAACAGTTATCTGTGGTCACTTACAACTTTACTTGGTTTTACTAGCCAGCTTTTAATTTACTGTCTTTTTGATTCATGTCTATGATTAATCTTAAATTAACAAGCAAAACAGAGTGTTTAATATACCAAGCTATAATGTTCAGTAAAAAACTAAAACAAAAACAAAGGAAGGAGTCACATTCTAGGAAAGTATTAAGTTCCTAGTCATTGAATTTTTACTATAATTATAATAAATTTAACTTTGATTAGCATTATATGAAGGATGAAGTTGTAAATATTAACATTGATAGCATTATAGATCTTTATGTCATTTAATAAATCACTTACAGAGGATTTACTCAGTACTGTCTTGGACTCTGTGGGAGTTGTTGGGACAGTCTTTCCACTGTCATGGAGCTCACAGTGCAGAAGAAGCCCGCTTATCAAAAGGTAATTATCCAAGTAGCCAAGTAATTAAAATTGTAACCAGAGCTCTGAAATAAAGGTTCAGGAAGTAATTAGAACAGAATCTATAATTTTAAGAACTAGCTGTAAGTGACAAAAGGATTTCTACATTTGAACCTAATGAAATGATTATGAAGATCAACTACAAGGGTAAAAATCAGTAGAAACATTGCATTATGCCTAGATAGCCTCATATCAGTAATTAAGACAGAAGAAATATGATTTATCCAAAAACAAGTAGATCAAAAATCATTATGAATCCACTCTCTAAATATAGGTAAATTTATGTGATGGTCTTTGTCCCTTAGGAAGAATATACTTAGAGTGATAGTTATCTGTATTAGTGTATGTAAATTGTGGATGAATTATGAAAATAATTGTTGCATTTGCTACTATTTACTGTGATTTGTATTTTTGGGGGTTTTTTGTTTTGGTACCAGGGATTGAACTCTGGACCTTGTGCTTATGAGGCAGCCAGCGGAACCACTGAGCTAAATCCCTAGCCCTCATTTGCTACTATTTAAATATCAAAGGAATACTATTTCTGAAATGATCTATGAAAGATGAATGTGACTATAGAGAAAAGATTTTTTGAGCTTTCAGTACAAATTTTCAAGATAAACATCCAAAAATAGTTTAACAGAGGGATACTGAATTAAGATTTCTCAATGATTAAAGACACTGCTTATTGCAACTATGAATTCTAGTATTTTAACATATGTTCGAATGCTTGCTTTGGTGCATGTAAGGAGTTAAAAATTAAAGAACATATTTAAAATTGCATCCTCAACTATGTTCCAAAGAAATAGACAGTTTTAACATAAAAGATATATTTTCTCCACAAACCAACACGAATATATGTGTGCATGTGTGTGTAAACTAAACCTACGTTTGGGATTATATCTATTAACTTTTATTATATAACTGAAACAGCAGTCATTTAAAGTGAAATATACTTTGCTTTACTACTATGGTGACAAATTATTAAAATATAATTAATAATTTTTCTACTTCTGTCATTCATATTCTTGAATTTAACAACAGGGTTTATTTATTTTAACAGTGTCAATGCTTTCAAATGAAAATATCTGTATACAACTAAAGAGAGAAAAATTTGTGCTTTAATACATGACACATTTTAATTTTTCTGGCTATGTTCATAAAATTTATTTGTGCAAAGCATCTGAGTTCTTTGGAGATATTTTTTCAGGGCCAGTATTTTTGCAAATGCAGTCCAAAAAAAAGTACAGAAGTATTACACAGACACAGCTCCATTTTATTAATTTCTCAGTGTATTCCTTCCAAAAGGTTTGGTTAAACCATGAAAAAGTTAAGGCACTTCTAATTCAGTAATATATAAAATATATTTCAGTAATATATAAAATATATTCAGTAACATATAAAATTACATAATATATCAAAGTTGTTCCCTATATGAAAGTTGAACCTGAACTGAGAAATCTGAGCATGGATGGGAAATGAGGATATATTGAATAAAACAGAAATTAAAATGGCAGTTGGAATCTCCTATGCTGTGCTATTGGTGAGAATGGACCGTTTCAATGAGCCAACCTGAAGTTAAAAAACAGAAATTTTCCACAAAAGAATGTCAAAATATTGTGGCATTGAATATTTTATACCAGTCAAAGATTTAACCTTGATTGACAGCTAACAATGACTTAGAATATTGATGGTAATTATTGGATTTTTCAAAAAGTGATAAGCTTTGAAGTAATAGTAACATAAGACTATGAAAGTAATTAATAGAATTATAACAATGGAAATCCACAAGTCTATTCTGTTGACTTCTATCTAAAACATGACCATCTATCTTTGAATATTTATCATTGCAGATAGTTTATCAGAGCATTTATCTAAAGCACAGCTAAATCTTACCAAATTAGTCCATTTACCATATCTTTTAAAATTTCAGGGGGAAAACCCTAGGAAATTCACCTATTTCAGAAATTTCTTAGGTCTTCTCTATTTTATTCATTCATTATTATGAGATTTTTGTGAGTTATTATACCTATGTTCTCACTACCCATTGCTATTAAATATGCCATATCATGTTATCTAGCTCAACCCTTAGAAAAAGATGAGATCCTTTTCCTCCATTCTTGACTTAGTTTCCTCATCACTAAGACACATTACCTGACACCTGCAACTTGAAGACGGTTTATTTTAGCTCATAGTTTTTAGAGCTTTCAATTCATAGTCATCTGCTCCAAGGAAGGAAGACATGGTAAAAGGGCCTGGCAGAGGAAAAGCTACTGCATCATGATGGCTAGGAAGGAGAGAAAGAAGTGAAGCCAGGAAAGGAGAGATAACACTCAAGTCGCATCCGAAATTACCCACCTCTTCCAACCAAACCCCACCTCCTAACAGCAAGTCAGTTATGTCCCTCTGTGATTCAGTTAACCTTCCAAAATCTCTGCCTAAGACCACATAAGGCCTTTGGGAAACATTCTTGATATAAACCATAGCATAACATCTCTCCTCTGCCACTGAAAGACTCATGTGCATCTCTTAATGCAAAATGCATTTAGTCCAACTCTGAGTTGCTGAAATCTTAACAATTCCAGCATTACCAAATCCAAAATCTATTCTGAGACTCAAAGCAAAATCTTAGCTGTGAGCCCCAGCAAAAATAAAAAACAAAATTAAGCACTTTCAACATATAATGGCACAAGGTAAACATTCCCATTCCCAAAGAGAGAAACAGGGAGATAGAAAACAATGGGACAAAAGCAAGATTGAAACCCAGTAAGGCAAACATTAAATTCTTTAGCTTTGTGTCCAGCACCTAGGGCAAAAATGTGAACTCCCAACAGGTTAGGCAGCTTCTGGCATTGCCAGTTGCTGCTCCCACAGCCTCTCTCTTGAAACAGCTCCCTCAAAGTCCAATGTGCTCTCCTCCAATGTTCAACATTCCTGGCTTCTCCAGCTTCCTGGGTCCACTCACTTTTGGCTTCAATCTCACAGTTTCATGTACTGCCCTTTCAGGGGCACACTACCTTCCAGGCTGTCTTCTAAAATCTGGGTGGAAGGTTTCCTGACCCAACAGCTTGCATTCTGCACACCTATAAAGCCAGGACCACATGGATGACATCAAGGTCTGCCACAAGTTTGAGCTGTAGCTGGGCTCCCTTGAATCATGGCTGCAAAGGCTTCTGAGTGCCTAGATGGCTAAGCACTGTGAACCAAATCCTGAGGAACCAATTCTCTAGGCAGCCATTCTGGAGCAGGATACCCTGGGGCTCTCTTCTTAAAGCAAAGTCTTTCAATTTTTAAACTTCTTATCCTGAGGGAAGGGTGTGGTTTTACTAATTTCTCAGTTGCTTTCTTGGCATCCTTTCTATTTTCCTGATGTAAAGTACTTGTCCATTTTTTGTTTGTTTGTTTGTTTGTTTGTTTTGTTTTGGGGGGGTACGGGGGATGGAGCTTGGGTCCTTGCGCTTGCGCAGCAGGCTGCAAAACCACTGAGCTAAATCCCTGGCCCAACTTGTCTGTTTTTTAATGAGAATCTTTTCAGCAGCCAAGCCCTCCTGAGCCAAAACTTCACAGGGCCCTTCTGGAAAAAAACTGAAAACTTTTCTCAAATGGACTGTTTGCTCCTGATTTTCAGTATAAATCTGGTTAAAAGCCACAAGCAGCACCTGTATCACAGCCTGAATATTAGGCTGCCTTGAAATTTCCTCTGCCAAATTAACTACTCCACTGTTTTTAATCTCAGCCTCCTACTCAGTTCAGAACATGGGCAAAATGTAGACAAATTTTCTACCAGAACATAACACACGGTCTTGAGTCCAACTGCCTACTGAGTCCTTGTTTCCAATGGAAAACTCCTGAGCCTGACCTTTACCATCTGTATTTCTATCTATATTCTTGTCTTCTGAACTCTGACCAGAATCTCTCATCAAGCTCAGCTTACAGCATTATGGAGCTGCTTGTCGAGCTGGCCTCGCCAAACCTTTCCAAATTCTTCATATGAATCAGTTTCGAAGGCTTCTAAACTAAATAGTTGGTTACAGCAACAACCCCATTCCTCTAGCTCCAAAATCTGTCTTAGCCACTTTCCTTATCACTGAGACAATTTAATATGCACAAATTTTATTCTGCCTCTGCATCTATCAAATAAGACATCCTATCCTCATCTGCAAAAGAAAAACAGAACTTGGTGGTGTATGATGTTGTGAGAATTACTTAGGAAAGGCAATCAACTCTCAGAGGTTGATACCTGGAAGGTGTCTTTCTTGTATAAGGCAGAAAAAAATTTTCACCCCTACTTTATAGCTTTAAGCATGATGTTGTTAAATTCCCTGAAGGTTTTTTTGCTATACCATAAGATGTGCTTCATTTCTAAATTTAGAAAGACCTACACCTCCTCACTCCAGAGATGTTCCAGCCACTCATTCACACACATACAGTTTGAGAAACCTCCAAGAACAGAGTGGGGTCCCAAGGGCTTGTGGACACATCAGTGAACAATCCCAATAAAGAGACATTAATTTCTAAAATTTCTTGAATATCAAATGAAATTAATAACAAAAAAAGAGCATTAATAAAAATCTCTGAAAGAATGTGTAAAACTGAATAGTTGAATATGAGGTTTAGTTGTATGATTTTTGTACTCAGAAATCAAGTTGAAAAGACATTTTACCTGATCTACATTCCTTTTATCAATGAATTTCCTGTCTCATTTCTGAGGCTAATTATGAAATAGCAACATAATCAACTAGATATTTTACTTTATAAAAATATGTGTCTCGAAGGGATTTTGTATCATTTAAGTATTGTTTCATGTCATAATAGAAACTACTGAGATCCAAAAAAGTGAACTAACCTAGACAGTATCTTAAAGTTTTGTAGTAAATCAGGCACTCCTGATCATCATGTTTCCTGCTTTTCCATGCAGGTCTATGAGAAAACCTTCCCCAAAGTAGAAAAATGGAAACCAACACTAAATATTACCTATATGTTGTGTGATTAAAATACACAGTGAGCTAATGTAAATATTTAAAAATGTATTGCAGTAAAAGACACATCGCCATCAGCTTCCTTCAAAATACTCCCCCCACTTTGTACACACTTAATCCCATCATTTTTGCCACTTTTTGAAGCAATTCTGAAAGCCCTCTTTCATGAATGTCTTTAAGAGGGAAAAATCAAAAATACAGTGACTGCTGCTGAGTATTACTCAACAGAAAAGCAGTCTGGTAAAAATATTATAGTGTGTGCCCTTATTCACAGAATGTGGCACTGTGTGACTTCTGGCTCTTCCCCAAAGTCAAAATGACCATGAAAGGTAAACATTTTGGATTGATTCAGGACATGGACGTGACAGCACAACTAATCACACTCAAGAAAGAGGACTTTCAAAACTGCTTCAGAAAGGGGCAAAAGTAATGGGATAACTGCATTGAAAGTGAGGGGGATTAATGGCAATGTCTCTTTTACTTAACATTTTAAAATTTAAATAATCACCATTTTGTTCATCATTGTGCAAACCAGCTATAACCCCATTACCAGGCTGATCACTTAAAGTTATGCAGAGTTCCAACAACTGTCAATAACAAATAGTACTTGAGTTATTGAATGGCTTAAATATGTGCTTTAATTCTGTGGAGTGACTAATGTGATCTCTTTCTGGAGAATGAGCTAACTC
This sequence comes from Heterocephalus glaber, assembly GCF_053883595.1. Lineage (NCBI taxonomy): Eukaryota > Metazoa > Chordata > Mammalia > Rodentia > Bathyergidae > Heterocephalus > Heterocephalus glaber. The sequence continues at coordinate 19,259,341 of NW_028258308.1, read as the reverse complement.
TAAGTAGAATCCTAGAACATAAGAGAAAACTTCCTGAAATAGTGTGTTTATCCAATCAACTGCCTATGATTTTGAAAAATATGTATAATTAAAATCCATGCAATGCAAAATTACAGCTTCAGTAAGAGGAAATTTTTAATTTGACATACATTAATCTTTAAATTTTAAGTACAAGTATGAATAATGGGCTGTAACAGCAGAAACAAAATAATTGTCATGAGCTGGATAGAGAAAAGCTACTGCTGAGCATGTGCTATTTGATATTCTTGGAACATCCTCTGTTTAAAAAGCTGTAAATGAAGAGCTACGCTGATTTAATGTCTATTCTGCCAACCAGCAGTCCAAATAATCTGCACACTATTAAAATCCTTGGATGTCTTTGTTTGTTTCAAATCAAGCTGCCTTAATTTTATGGTTCCTTTAAAATAACATTTGTAAATGTCTGGGACTCTATTTTTATTTTTTGTTTTGCATTTTAACTGATGTTTACTTTAGATCTGTTTTCTGACACCCAAAGTTAAATTACTCTAATATAGTTATGCTATCAAGTTAAGTGAGATGAACAATCTAGAAGATTTTATGACAACTAAGAGATAACTTTAGAAGATTTGTGCCAAGTGAGACATAAGGAAGGAGAAACCATTTCTTTTCTTATAGATAATTAAAAGCAACTGTCTTGAAAGAGTGAGTATTATCATCCTTCTACTTTTAATGTTAAGAAGAACATGAAAGCCCATGTGATATGGGATCACGTGTGGTCTAGCCCGTGGTTGATGGTCCAGTCTGTGTTCTTAAAACTTGTTGCTCCTTCCAAGCTCTATGACACTTTCTGTTGTGCCACCCTCTCCTAAAGTCTACCAGTAAAAATGTGACTGGCATTATTCAGATCTGATATTTATACCAAATTTCAAGTTGTGTATTTTATGACTAGAAAACTGTGTTTAGGTCACAGACTCCTCACATTTGTGCATGTCTTAGGTGCCTTACTTTCTTGTGACTCTTTCCTCCTATGGATCATTCCAGGTGATAGTGGAGATGAAGTTGTAGGTGATGCTAATCAAATCTTCCTGTGAACTGTCTGTGATTGTAATAGAATACAGTCACAAAGAGAATAGAGGATCACAATTGCTTGGAAGACCAGGAGAGTAGTCTGAGTAGGACAACTATTTGACTGGCTCTACAGTTAGCTCTCCAGAACACAGGCTTATCATCTTTATACAGCTTTATGTTGGCCCTGTTCAGACCTGTATTGCAAATCAGCATTCTGTCAAGGGAGAGAGTCAATCACTGATAACACATCTGTCAACCATAAGCAGTGAAGGTGAAACCTTTAGGGACCAAGTGCCTCAAACCTGAATCCTGAGGTTTTAGTTTAGAAAACAACACTACATTAACATCTTTTGTCTTAAAAGAAACACAATAACACGTTTGCCATAGGTTCCCCACCAGTGATATACAGATATGGTAAGGGTTTCTTCTGTACAGATTTAACTGTTAGAAATGATTCTGTGCTATAAAAATCCAATTTCCTCTCCTCCTGGAGACACACAGATTACATTCTTCAGCAGCCTCTGCAGTTAGGAGGAGCCATGAGTTTGATTTCCATTCAGGGGAGGTGTTACAGTCTCCTTCCCAATCTACCTCAGTCTATGTTCAACTCTCCATATTCTCTTTCTCCTCTCACCTCCCAGCTGCACTCAGGAGACATAGAGAAGTTGGGCACTCTACAGCATAGTGGAATTATAGATGAAAGAAGCCTCTTTCCTAAATGTCACTCAGAACAGAGGGCTCCCCATGCCCCAGGAGCCCTGCACTAGATCTTTAATTTTCTAATGTTAAACTTCAAAGATTTGGGAATCATTGGACAACTTTACACACATGGTGAAATTATAGAATTACATGACCCTACACTACTATGAAAATGTGTCTTAATAGATTTTGTTATTATGTGTGAAGACACATTTCTCAAGGGGAAATTTTTTAAAGTGGTGGATAATGTTAGCAAGTCACATCCAATAGTGATGACTCCAAAGGAAGAGAAGAAAACTGAATTTAACTTTTCTATTCATTTCAAAGCATTTAACTTCTACATACAGTATGTCTCTTTAAAAATGCTGCTGGAATGCTTCTGCCTCCTAAGAGGATAAGAGTTATTATGCTATTGAAACTAAAGAAAAACCAAACTGACAGAGGAGGCTTCCAGGTGGACATGCTACAACTCCCAGTGCAGAGGAGGCTTCCGGGTCAATGTGCCACAGCACCCAGCACAGACTAGGAGGCTTGTGGGCCAACCTACCACCACTCCCAGCTCAGAGGAGGTGAGCTGCACAGGGACCAACAGCACCCGCCCCGCCCCCCCGCCACTGAAATGAGAAGACAGGTAAACAAGCCTCAGAACCAGACTTCCAGATCACCTACAGCAACCCCAAAAGGAAATGAGATGAAACACTCTGTTACTCAGCCACCTGGACTCCCTGAACTAGAAATAAAAGAAGATCTAGAAAAAATGAAATCAGACATAATTTCTCACATAACAGCAGAGATTGTGCACGTAATACAAGACATGATTAATAAATGTAGAGAAGACACAGATTAAAAAAATAAAGGAGCTGAGGAACATGATGGAATCCCAACATAGGAAACAAATGGAATCCATAAAACAGATGCAAACAGATTTCCAGGAGATTAAAAACTCCATTGAAAGGCTATGCAGCAGAATAAGCCAATGTGAGGACAGAATTTCAGATATAAAAGATAAGGTTGAAATTAGTGACCAGGAAAAGAAAAATTGCTTTAAAATTGTAAGGGACCATGAGAAATCAATCCAGCAGCTGCTAGACGATGCAAGGAAGAATAAAATAAGACTTATTGGAATCAATGAAGAAACAGGAGAGAGTGCAGATGACATTAAAAAAACTCTTCACAGAAGTGATGGCAGAAAAATTTCCAAGGAGGGGAAAAGAACTTGACATACAGATAAGTGAGACATATAGGACTGCAACTAGCCTTGATCAAAAAAAACTACACATAGGTATATAATTGTTAAGATTCCAGAAACACAACAGAAGAACAAAATTCTACAAGCAGTTAGAGAAAAGAAACAAATCACATACAAAGGAAAGCCCATCAGAATCACAGCAGACTTCTCAACAGAAACCATCAAGGCAAGAAGAGCTTGGAGCGATGTATTTCAAGCCCTAAAGGAAAACAGCCTCCAACCCAGACTGATGTACCCTGCAAAACAATCTTTCAAAATTGATGGAGAAATAAGATACTTTCATGACAAAGAGCACCTTAGGAACTTCATGAATACCAAACTGCCCTCCAAAAAATTTTACATAATATCCTAAGAAAAGGCAATGAAGATCACAACTCCAAGAAGCCCAGCAGAATGAATCCACTGGGCATGACAAGAAATTAAAAGCAAAGGGGGAGAATCCAAGAAACCAAAAAGTCATGACAAGGACAAGTCAATACATATCAGTTAAAACCATCAATGTTAATGGGCTCAATTCACCAATGAAAAGAAAGAGACTGGCAGAATGGGTCAAGAAGCAAAATCCAACAATATGCTGCATACAAGAAACACACTTAATTCAAAAATAAACTCATAGACTGAAAGTTAAAGGGTGGAAGACAATACTCCATGTGACAGGAACCTGAAAAAAAGCAGCAGTAGCTATCCTCTTTGCAGATCAAGTGGATTTCAAACCAACACTGAATAAGAGAGACAAAGAAGGACACTACATCCTTATAAAGGGAACAATCCAATGGAAAGAGATGACAATCATAAATATCTATGCACCAAACACTATTGCACCCAACTATATAAAACAAATACTAACAGACATGAAAAATCATATAAGCACTAATACAATAGTAGTGGGGGAACACAATACCCCACTGTCACAAATAGATAGATCAACTAGACAAAAAAGAAGCAATGAAATACTAGAACTCAATCAAACTCTTGAACAAATGAACTTAGCAGGTGTTTACAGTGTTCCACCCCACAAAATCAGAATACACACTGTTTTCAGCTGTACACAGGTCGTTCTTCAAAATAGGCCACATGCTCCCTCATAGAACATATTTAGGTGAGTGCACAGAAATTGAAGTTATCCCCTGTATATTATCAGACCATAGTGCGATGAAATTGGAGATCCATAGCAAAAGAAACTGCAAGAATTTCATAAACAAATGGAAATTGAGCAACACACTTCTGAATAACCAATAGGTCACAGACAAAATGAAGGAAGAAACCAGACAGTTCCTTCAATTAAATGACAATGACAATACAACATATCGGAATCTGTGGGACACAATGGAAGCAGTCTTATGAGGGAAATTCATAGCAGTGAATTCACATATTAGGAAAACAGAGAGAGCCCAATTAAACAACCAGATGCTGAATCTCAGGCTTCTAGAAGAAGAAGAGCAGGACAAACACAAAGCTCATACAAGGGAGAAAATTACAAAGATCAGAGCAGAAATCAATGCCATGGAGACTAAGAAAATGATACAAAAAAAATCAATGAAGCCAAGAGTTGGTTCTTCAAAAGAATAAACAAAACCTACAAACTCTTAGCCAACCTTAAAAGGAAAAGGAAAGAAAAGGCCCAAATCCATGCAATTAGGAATGAAAAGGACGAAATTTCAAGGGACCCAGCAGAAATCCAGAGGATCATCAATACCTACTTATATGCCAATAAGATGGAAAACAGAGAAGAAACAGACAGATTCCTAGACACATATGAATTACCAAAGTTGAACAAAGATGACTTAAAAATTCTAAACAATCCAGTATCAATCAATAAAATTGAATATCTAATTAAAAACTTACCAACTAAGAAAAGCCCAGGTCCTGATGGCTTCACTCCTGAATTCTGCAAGACATTTAGAGAGGAACTGCTGCCACTACTGTTTAAACTCTTCAATGAAATTGAAAGGGAAGCAATATTCCCAAATTCATTCCTGGAAGCAAGCATCACCTTGATCCCCAAAGCAGAGAAAGACCCAACCGAAAAACAGAACTCTAGGCCAATCTCACTAATGAACATAGATGCAAAAGTCCTTAATAAGATACTGGCAAATAGAATGAAGAAGATCATACACTCTGACCAAGTGGGATTTATCCCAGGGATGCAGAAATGGTTCAACATACATAAATCAATCAATGTAATACACTATATCAATAGAGCCAAGGACAAAATCCATATATCTCCATAGATGCAGAAAAAGCATTTGACAAAATCCAACATGCACTTATGATAAAAACCCTACAAAAATTGGACTAGATAGTCTCTACCTCAATCTGATAAAAGCCATCGATGAAAAACCAACAGCCAATATCATACTAAATGGTCAAAAACTGAAATCCTTCACAATAAAATCAGGAACAAAAAAGGAACAAGGACACTATCAGCACTAAAATCGGGAACAAGACACTATCACCACTCCTGTTCAATATAGTTTTGGAAACATTAGTCACAGCAATTAGACAAGAGAAAGGAATAAAAATAGGAAATGGACAAGTCAAATTATCATTATTTGCAGATGACATGATACGCTATATAGAAGATCCTAAAAATTCCACCAAAAGTCTTCTAGACTTAAAAAGAAAATTCAGTAAAGTAGCTGGATGGAAGGTCAACACACTCAAATCAATAGCTTTCCTCTACATGAACAACAGACTCACTGAAACAGAAATAGGGCAAACAATTCCTTTCACAATAGCACCCAAAAAACTGAAATACCTAGGAATCAACCTAACAAAAGAAATCAAAGACCTCTTCTCTGAAAACTATAGCACACTGAAAAGAGAGATTGAAGACAATATCAGAAAATGGAAAGACATCCCTTGCTCCTGGGTAGGAAAGATCAACATAGTGAAAATGGCCATAATTCCAAAATTGCTGTATAGATTCAATGCAATTCCAATTGAAATCCCAGCAGCATACTTCATGGACCTTGAGAAAACAATCCAAATATTCATTTGCAACAAGAAAAGACCCAGAATATCAAAAGCAATTCTAAGTAACAGAGACATGACAGGGCGTATCACGACCCCCAATTTGAAGCTATGTTACAAAGCTACTGTGATAAAAACAGCATGGTACTGGCAAAGAAACAGACCTGAGGACCAGTGGAACAGATTAGAAGATGCAGAAACAACTCCAGACACAGCCACCTTATCTTCCACAAAGGAGCCAAACATCCTCACTGGAGGAAAGATAGCCTCTTTAATAAATGGTGCTAGAAAAATTGGGTTTCAACTTGCCAAAGACTAAAACTAGACCTATATCTCTCACCATGGACTAAACTAAAATCTAAATGGATTAAAGATCTAAATATTAAAAAAGAAACACTAAACCAGCTGAAAGAGAGTTTAGGGAGAACTCTTGAAGACACTGGTCTAGGAAAAGATTTTATGAGCAAATCCTCAGTTGCCTGTGAACTAGCACAAACAATCAACAAGTGGGATCTCTTCTTTTTATTTTATTTTATTTTATTTATTTTTTGGCGGCGAGGGGGGGCGGATCTCTTCTTACTAAAAAGCTCTTGCACAGCAAGAGAAACCACCAGCAGTGTGAAGAGACAACCCACAATGTGGGAAAATATTTTCGCCAGCTGTCCCTCAGACAAAGATTTACTATCTTGAATCTATAAAGAACTTTAAAAATTCAGATCTACTGAATTTAAAGACCCAATCCAAAAGTGGGCATCTGAAATGAACAGCCATTTCTCAAAGAAGTAGAAATAGCAAATAAACCTATGAAAAAATGTTGAACATCACTGGTCATTCAAGAGATGCAAATGAAAACAATGCTGAAATTCCACCTCACCTGAGATAGAATGGCTGCTATCAAGAAATTAACCAATAACAAATGCTGGTGGGGCTGTGGGAAAAAAGGAATACTGCTCCACTGCTGGTGGGAGTGTAGAGTGGTACAACCACCTTGGAAATCCGTATAGAGATCCCTCAAAGAACTAGGACTGGAAGTCTCATTTGACCCAGCTCTTCCCCTGCTGGGTATCTTCCCCAAAGAATTAAAAGAATCATACCACTGTGATATATGTGCACCCATGTTCATAGCAGCAGAGTTTGTAATAGCTATAAGTTGGAAACAGCCCAAATGCCCATCAACTGGAGAGTGGAAAAAGGAAATGTGGGTTTTTTTTGATAAAATTGAGTACTACTCAGCCATAAAAAATGAGAAATTAGAGACATTTATAGCTAAATGGATGCATATTGAGGCCATACTCTTAAGTGAAATAAAGAGGACACACGTGTGTAAATACTGAATAGTTTCTCTAGTGTGAGAAACTGAAAGTGTAAATAAGGACTAAAAGGTATAATAGATAATGTGAAATAGGAAGAAAAGGGGCAAAAGGGAAGGGGAAGTGGGAGGGGTAGGGGAAAGGAAAGAAGGGAATGGAATTAATATGAGAAAATGAAAAAATGGAAACAAAGTCTTTGTAAATTGGGAGGGATGGAGGGGTTGAAGGGAGGGTGGGGGAAGGGGGAAAAAATAAGATCCAAGAGAGATTATGTAAAGGTGAAAATTTCCTGTGATGAATGTCATTGTATTGTATAACTAAAATGTACCAATAAAATAAAATTTAAAGAAAAAGAGAGACCAAACTATTCTTGAACTCCCCCAAACAAAATCATTATCATTTTACTTTTTCTTAGAGGAGTATTTTTATAAATAATCTTTAAAAACAGACTTGCATCTGTTTGATCAAACTCTAAATTAGTTCCGTAATTAAAATTTTCCAAATTATATTTTTAGAAAGCATGTTTTACCTTGAACCTCTCAGTGAAATGAAATAAGCAATTAAGATTTCTTGTTCAACCCTAGTACATTGTGCTGAATCATTATGCAATTTAGAATTTTCCTGATGAATTTTTAACCCTACCTATCATTTAAAAAAGACTTCTAGATGATGTTTCATCTTTAGTAATTAAGTGACTTCAAAAAATAAAAAAATGTGAACAGTGGTATTAAAATGATTATAGTTCGAAACCCACTTCCCCCAAACACTTTTTTTTTTCATATTTGTGGGTTACTGTCCTAAAAAAGTTGGTGAACACAGAATTGAAATTCATTCATTAGGTCTAATTAGGATCCAATATTTATTATGCATCAGTAACTAGACTAAATGTTCTTCCTAGGATGGAAATTGTTTGTGGCTAATGTGCTGTAGCAATGCATAAAGTTCTCATGGCGGTATTAACTGATTCTGAGACAGGTTCCCCCTTTGAGGAATGTCTTTCATCTCAGTAGTTGCTTTATATACTTGGCTGGGGTTTCCCTTTGTGTTCTAAATATGGCATATTAATACCAATTTAAAGGTCAAATATTATGAACACTAGACATGCAAAATTTTCTTGTCTGATACACATCTCTTAAGTACCTCACAAGGGATGCAGATTCCTCAGGATATACATTTTGTCACAATTAAATGGGTCAGCATTCATGAGTAGTTTGGGAAGAGAAACATAAAATGGGACGCATAGCTAGGTCTGAATTGTCACTTCTTTCAGTCTTTTCTTTAAGGTAATTTTCCACTCATTATTTCTGAATTCTTTCTGAAAAGGACTGTGGTTAGCATATCATCACTTTCCATTGGCGTGATTTTGATGGAAGTTTCCTTTAGTTTATTAAAAGAGAATAATGAAGTTGAATGTATTCTTTTAAAAGTCTGTTATAGTGCATGGATATACTGCAGAACTCTAACTGCGATAATAGTTGCTTAAACTTTTTGTAATAAATGCACAATGCTAGCATTTGTCAGCTGGATGATATTGTTTTGCAACTAAGTAATGTGTCTTTTTAAAAAGAAATTGTTCTGTTTTTATTAGGATCCTCTGAATTAAAAATTTCAGCATTGACATTATTAACATTTTGGTCAGAAAATTATTTGTTATTGGGAATCCTCCTGCACACTATACCAGCATCCTTTTCCTTTACCCAGGAGATTGCAACCTCACCCTACATACCCTAATAATGCTAGCCAAAAAGATCTCTAGATTGTCACATGGTTCCCAGGGAATGAAATGGTTGAGCACCACTATCTTAGACAATAAAGTATCCCTAAAATTTACCTTAATGTAATGGTAATGTTGCTTGGCATTTACACTTCGGTTATAACTCACAAGAATTTTTAAAATTTATGCTCTGAGTAACATATCTAGTGAGTGGTAAAGCAAGATTCAACCTGGGTTTATGGTTTACTTCAACATCCATCATCAGTCCATTCTCACACAGTGTCTCTTGACAACTTAGTGGTGAGATCAGAGGGTGTTATTTCTTGTGTCCATATAAGCAGTTACATTTGAATAATTAACTGTTTCCCAAGTGAAAACACTTAGCAACCAGCCAGAAAACAAAGTAAACAGAAAACAAAACCATAGCACCCAGTTTGGGCAGAAGGAAAGCAATAATCTACAAAGAATAATGTATAATTTTTTGTTTATTAGGAATTTAATGGGCTTACCTGTGGTAGCCACGTGGGATTTTTTTTAATCCTTTCCTTATTTTCCTTTCATTTTCCCCCTTCCTTTGGTTGCATTAAAGGCTTTGGTCTCTATTTCTGTGGGCACTTGTTTTGTCTAAATGGGCTACTAAAACTCTTCCATTACATCTGTATTCCTGACAAGCTTTCCCTCTTACATCACCAGTTACTTCCTCATACATTAATGCACACACTGAACTAATTTATCTTTACAGTCTCTTCCCTTCATAAAATGCAACTGGTCTAAAATCCTATGTAACCCAAGATTACACAATTTAGCATACTTGTCTCTATAATTTTAAACCAGAATGGCCAGGAATCTGAAGTCTATGTGATTTAGTAATTGATTTCCAATTCTATGAAGATTTCAGATGAAAAGATCTTTCTTTTTCTTTCTTTCTTTCTTTCTTTCTTCCTTGCTTTCTTTTTTGTTGCTTAATGCAAAATGAAGTCTCTCTCTCTTTCTCCCTTCAGGTTGACTCTCAGTGGGATGTCAAGAAGGCAGAAAGGTGAAAGCAATTAGATCTTCCCCAACAGTCTACTGTTCCCAGGGGTGGCTCAGAGCAAGTGTGATTCCTGAGGCTGCTCCTGGCAATAACATTTGTCCTTCATCAGAATATCAAGCTCATGGCCACTCCAGACCCCAGTAGCTTTTGTGGTCACAACTTATGCTGACCGGGTCCTGTGCTTCCCTTCTCTCAAGTGGCCTGGAGCAGCTTCTGTATCTGCAAAGCCTAGGTATGTAGTATACCACTTCTGCACCACATCCAGAGGTGACCCAATCATTGTGCCTGCTGATTCCTACTGGTGGCTGTAGAATTCCATGCCTTTATCAAGGAATTATTTTTATGGAAAGGGTCTTGTTTAAAATTCCCTAAAGTTGCATTTCAAACAACAACAAATCATATGTAGCAGGCTGAGCCACACTGTAAACACCTTTCTGACCACCTTCTGCCATCCTCTGGGAGCAGAACTCAAACCTAGCTCACAGATCTGCATTCCTCTTTAGATTTTCTTCAGGTGGAATGATGCCTCTTCTTACAGTAAGGCTCTTCAGAAACACAGAAGTTCATTCATAAACTGGGCTCCAGAAAAAAACCAAGGACATCCTATATTTACCAAAGGTAAAGTGTAGATCACCTCTACTAATAAGCCACATTTAGTTACTATTTTTCAGTATATTAACTGGATTACAAAAAAAAAACTGATTTAAGTTCCCCCAAGAAAATCTAAATTTTATGAGAAAAGTATTTTGAGGCAGTTAACCCAACAGATTTACTTATGCCTAAAAGGCTAATTTCAAAATTACAGGTACAAAATTCATAGTAAACATTTTCTCACCATCCATGTTAGGTTCCTTAAAGTTGGCTTGCAGCGTTGCTAGGTAACCTACCTCGCCTGTAGAGGCTGCTTTTGATTTAAGGTATAGGGAGATTTGTACAATCTATAAAGCATTTTAGGGTTATGCTCTCTAGCTCACCTTATTCTAAATTCTAGAAGCAGATGTAAACATAGAAGGATAAGACTGATGGAAAGTAAACTGGAAATATTTTCATGAAATGTATCGCATAAACCAAAGAGTTTCCCTGGTGAATATATGAGGTTCCTGATAATGAAGCCAGTCATACCCACCAGCTCCATTCCACACACACTGAAGCCCTGACCTGCAGTTCCCCTCATAAAGCTGAGATCAAATAATGTGCCCTTGTGTCCTGTGTCCAGATGTTTTATAGTTAAATGTTAGCTTCCTAGTTTCAGTAAGAGAAGCTCTGTACCTTGGAGTGGGCCACCCTAAGACTCATAAAATGTGCAACTTTGACACCAATTCTTACTATACTCCAAGCCAGAGAGAAATGTGAGGATCCTTGGTCCAAGTGAGAGCAAAGGCCAATCTTTCCCACCCCAGGAATGGAGCAGTGCATTGCTCTGACCTCCTGTGGGTCTCACTCATCTTTCTGGGACCCTAGTGGGTAGCAGCAGGGTACCAGCAATGACACTGGCCTAGAAACTTGAGCTGCCCCTGAGAGAGGATCGCAGTGCCCTCTCTCCTATGGGGCTCTTACTGAGAGAGATCAGGCATCCCTTAGCACACTGCCACGAACCAGGGACCTCCAGTCCATTCTGATCAGATCACTCCAAGTATGTTTATACTTACACTCAAGCACTTGCAACTAAATTCGGATTGCTGCACCTACAATAAAATTGCATGCCTAGCTCTTAGTTGAAAACCTAAAGGATTTTATTAGTTTGCTATGCATATCATAACAAAGTGTCACGGACTGAACACTTGACAGAAATTCGCAAGTCCACCATCAAGGTGTCAGCAGGTTTAATTTGTTCTGAGGCTTTCCTTTTTGTCTCATAGATGGCACCTTCTCACTTACCATGTGAGGTCATTCCTCCAGGGGCCTGCATTGCTGGGGTCTCTTGTGTGTGTCCAATCTCTTTTTCTTACAAGGACATGTACTAGATTAGATTAAGGCCCACCCTAATGACTTCATTTTAAAAGCCTTATCTCTGAATACAGTCACATTCTGAACTACTGGAGGTCAGAGCTTCAACATATGAATTTTCAGAGAACACAGTTTAGTCTTTAACTAGGCTGCAACTAATTTAATGACAATCTAGTTGATGGGAGAAGAAAATATTTTCACAAAGTGGCACTTTCTCAGAGGGTCTGAACTTTACACTTGAATCTTGTCCGGGGTGTTCCTAACCAGACATCCATCCCCAGATGGGTGCCTTAGCTTGCCATAGTTTGTCCTAGCCTGTAACCACACACTCCACTCCCACCTAAGTGACTCTGAGTAGATAAAGAGACTAGGAAGATCCATAGAAATCTAGCATACTTCTGAAAAACAACTCTAAAGGCCTACCTCGTAAGGAAGTAAGAGTGATTTCAGATATACCTTAATGTCTTTGAATTATGTCACTAGGAAATCATCTTTCTATAACTTTTCAAGCCACTTAAGTATAGAGAAGACATAAAATCTTCCCTCCTGTAAATCTTACCGAAAGGCAATCCTGATGAAAAGCCACTTGCTGCTTTTCCTCCACCATTCTGTCATTCTTTCTGTGATTTCCTCCTCTGTTTGCTTTTCCATGGTTCACAGTATGGAAAGACACAGTTATGGTTTTGCTGATATGTGGGGAGATCAAAAGTATAGCCAGGAAGACATTTTTGTGATGGTTTTTCCCCACTTTTCAAGAAGGCCAAAATGGCCATAAGTTCATAACCAACAGATGGTAACTACAGAAACCAATAAAGCAAGCCCTTATCACATACGCTTCAGTCAGCCCAAGTTGTTGGACTCAGATTGATGGGGAGGGAAGAATATATCCTGAAACCAAATATATCAGCTAACAAAAACCAAAAAGAGAAATGCTTCTTATCTGTTGCTACTTTATTTTTTTAATCTATGATAAGACAATAATTTTTTTTTTTTTTTTGGTACCAGGGATTGAACTCTGGTCCTTGCGCTTGCAAGGCAGGTGGCAGAACCACTGAGCTAAATCCCCAGCCAAGACAATAATATTTAATTTATATTTTCTGCAAATATTAAGCTAGATATTCTACAAAATATGGTTATTAAACGTAGTGTGGTTATTGAAACATAAGCAAATTTTAAATGCATTACTGGGACAGGGATTTAGCTCAGTGGTTCCACCATGTGCCTTGCAAGCGCAAGGTCCCGAGTTTGATCCCACCAAAAAAAAAAAAAAAAAAAAAAGATCATATAAAATGCATTACCATTAACAAATCAGAATGCTTCACCTTGGGAACAAAGGTGTCATGAAAAAGGGGTGATAAAAGGTAAATGGAGCCTACCATGTTCCTGGTCCCCCTTGTCTAATGAACATATAAACATAACTAAGTAACTCCTCTGTGCAAATGAAACATATTTTTCAAGATATCTGTCTAAAAGATGTGAAAACCAAAAATTAGGGCAATCCTGGATTCCTTATTATTTCAGAGATATTTTTGGATAGTCTGAAATATGTTCTTACTGGCCACGTTCAGGATGGTGTTCTTCTTACCACCAGCGTCCATTCCAGGATAGAGATACTACTTCTCTGGAACCCACTAACACCACCTACTTGGTCATCTTTGTAGTAGCTCCTTCTTCCATGCCGATTCTCACTTTAACAGTTTCCCCAGCAGAACAGGGAAGGATTCATCTTTACTGTCTATTCACCTCAAAACAAGCCACCTGCACCCAAGAAAACTACCTCATACTCTCTGTCCCTGACTTGGATACAAGTGTCTTCGCTTCTTTACCATCTCCTTAGGATTAGCTGTCTGACAAGCATCAGCTGGGAGATAGGCCATGGAACTTAGTTATCTCTCTCTGGAGCCACTATTCCAAAAGAAGATTGACCATTTATGAGGAATCCCTTCATCTAAACATACTGACTGTTGTTAAGAAGGACATTTGTTTTATGGTTTTAGGAAATCTTAATTTTAAGAGCCAAATTTTAGCAGTCTGATCTTTAATGTATAATGGCCATTCTTCCCATTAGATTCCTTAATCATGGTACAGTTTCATCTGAAACAGTCCCTGTTGCAAGTCTGCCAAACATTTTGAATCTGGAAAAAATCCTCATTCTGGGATTCTGGCAATTGGAAGATTAACCCAATGTAATGGACTCAATAGCATTATCACTTGTTTGCATAACTTTCAAGATGAGATCACTTCATCCTTTTGTTGGAGCTAAAAAAGATTTGAGGGTCTTAATGATAAGTTCTCATTTCCACACTATTTAATCAAATCAAACCATAAGTTTTCTTTAGTAATGCAGTCTAAAATAGTCAATGGTCTATTTTTATCCTGATTGTACACTATAGACTGGAGTAATATGTCAATGTAATAAAACAGAAAACTAGATTCAAAACACACCAAATGCTCTCGGGCATCTAAGGACCATCACATGGACCTACATTTGGTTCCAAGTTCTGCATGAATGTAATAACTGATACAATAGAGTGTATTGTTCTGAACCCACCAACCTCCATAACTACAATTCTAGGAAGCAAAAATTAGAGAGAAAGAGAAGGAAAGAAAGAAACAAATGCATGTGTAAATATCACATTGTTTCTCTGGTGTGAGAAACTGAAAGTGTAAATAAGAGCCAAAATGTATAATAGTTATTGTGAAATATAGGAAGAAAATGTTTAAATGGAAAGGGGCACTAGGGAGGGGGAGGGGGAAAGGAGAGAAGGGAAAAAGAAAAAACAAAAGAAAAATAAAATAGAAACATAACTTTTGTAAATAAAGGAGGGAAGAAGGGTTGAACAGAGGGGAGGGAAATGGGAAAAAACTAAGAATCAAGATATATCATGTACAGGTACAGATTCTCTATGATGAATATGATTGCTATGTATATCTAAAGTGTATCAATAAATTTAAGAAAAAAAAGAATAATAAGAAAGGAAGGAAAAGGGGATGAAAAGGAAGGAAAGGAAAATCATTTTCATGAAGTTTGCCTTGTCCAACCATCATTTGAAACCTGAACTCACTCCAACACAGAGTCTGTGGGAGTTGGGGGTGGGGGAAGCAAAGAAATTCAGGAAATTATGCAAAAGTTCTAAACTACTGGGGTAACATACCAAAGAGAGACAATAAATCACCCTGTATCCCAGTTTGTAGCTATGTGTCTTTATCTTCATCAGGGAAGGACAATGTGGGATAAATAATTCTAAGGCTTGCCCTTTTTTAGACTGCGTGCCACTGTAGGATTATCTGTTCCTCTAGCACTGGGGAGCAAGTTGGGAAATCTTTGCAAAGTCAAAATGAAAACCCTAATTTGCTCCCCAATTGTGCTATGAGGATAAAGTAAGTATGCAAAAGAGTTAGTTGAAAACATCCTATGTTTTCATGCTGTGCTAAAATATACTAAGATCAAATCACTTATTAGAAACAAATTTCCTCGAAGCAATGCTTTGTAAAACTTGCCTGCTCACTAGGGTGATATGAAAGCTAATAAAGGGAAATTATTGCAAAAAGAAGGTAACCTGGAAAGAATAGTGTATCTGATGCTACAAATCTCAATCCTGCCCCCTTTCTAATTTTAAGAGCTAAGATTCAGATCGAAGTTGCTTTCATAACTGGGTGAAAACAAGATGCCTCTGCAAGAAACTGGACCTGGAACTGGCCACAGCCATAGGGCTGGAGCTGCAGGTCATGCCCAGTGGGGTTCGTAAAGTTAAAAAGGTGCTGACCCAGGCTTGAAGCTGTGCAGGTGCACAGGGTCAGATAGTGGAGAGCTAGGTGCAAGATCTACACACCCATGCTCCCAGGTGTACAATGCCACATCATATGACCCAGATCAAAGCTTAGGAACATTCACAATCTACTTAGTGTCAGAGTCATGAGCAATGTTTAGCAAATAACTCCTCTTCCATGACTTCCCTATATTTTGTCTCTTTTTTATTATAGCAGGTATATTTTTATTTATGATTTTTATCTCATACAGTTAAAAACCTTTACTAACAGTTTATTTTTATGGCTAATAATAACAGTGGCTCTAGTGTAGTTTCTATTTCTAAGGCACTATGATATAGTATGCAGTTTAGGTGAATTACCTTATTGGAGCCCCACAGTATATTGCACTGGTATGTAAATTCCCTGACAGCCTGGCCTCATAATACTCTGGACATTTCTGATTCCTTTGGCCTGGAAAGTACTAGGTGTTAAAACTTTACGGCAATAAAGAACAAATGAATGAGCTAAATAGCAATGTACTAAATAGGTACTGTTATTATTTCCACTTTATAATGTGCAAAGCTAAGTGGCCAATTGATGGTAGAAGCAAGATTCGAAGTCAGGCAGTCTAACCCCACAGTCATGCTGCTGGTGTGTCTATACTTAATCCAATTGTTTTTTTCTTCACTGCATTTTTGTTTTTATTCACTGTTGGCATTAGGAATGGAGTAGCCTCAAAGTACCAGATGACAGGCTTAAAAAATAAGGTCTTCAAAGATGTTTGAACTCCATACTCAAACTCTTGGGAAAATAACATGTCCCAGAGAATTAGATTATTGTTCTTACCAAAAATTCTTAGAGAAAACAAGCCAGTGTGGCAAGTTAAATCAGAAGTTAAAATGAAGCTGTGAACCCAGTTTCAGAGAACAGCAAATTAGGGAACCAGGGAGGGCTTCCAACCTCAGAAGGACTAGAGACAGTATCAGACACACATAGGTCTGAAATGCAGCAGAAAAGGAAAAGCAAATATAGACCAAGATCAAATATAGGACAGGATGGGGTGGGAGGTGATGGGTATCTTTTTTTTGGTAACAGGGATCGAACTCCGGTCCTTGTGCTTACGCAGCAGGAGGCGAAACCACTGAGCTAAATCCCCAGCCCCAATGGGTATCTTAATAATTACTTTGAAGGCCAAGCATCAGGTTTGCTCTTATAAACAGGCCAGTGTATGATTTGTGGTTGGGTTTGTCCAGAAAGAAAACAGGTAATGAAAACAAAACTGTATTTACAGGCTGCTTTGTGTACTCCAGTGCAGTGTCCAAACAGGGCCACAAAAGAGAGGGTGCAGAATGAAAGGTAAGAGAGAGGTGGGTCTCAGGCTCAGAATCGATCTGCTTTAAAGTGATGATAGAGGTGAAGAAGCAAAAAATATTTTCTAGGCATATCTTCCCAGTATTATGTCTGCCTTTTTCCTCCTTGACAACCTTTACTTTTTCTTACATAATGTTAAAGGTTTCAAGGTATGTTTCTCCTTAATGTCCTTCTGTCATATTTTGCATACTTACATTCATAGATACTGTTGTATTTAGGCAAGGCACAGGCCACAAGTCCTTGCAATTCTTAGATTTTCTTTGTACATCTTTGGGCTCTGGGTCTATGCCAAAGGATTGGTACATGCAGTTGGTGCTAGTCTGAACTGCTTATTTTGCATTTTTTTCTACCTCCGAACATCACTCAATGCTGTAACACAAACTGGATGACCTTGAAGCCTTTATTTCTCTGACTTTCAGGTTTCTTTATGCCAAAACCACAGAACATTCTGGTGTTGGAAATTACCTTTTGCAAAAGCAGAGAGGAAAACCCAAGCACCATGAATAACTTGGCCTGCCTACTCCACAGTGATATTCCATAGGCTCAAGTTTCTGTGCCAATTGAATTCTCCTAGGAGTGCATATGCTCAGCTCCCTGCCATTTATGTAAATAGAACCAGGCGTTGCCTTGTGACCACAGTGATGAATGCCCTGACAGCTCCCGTATACTGTGGATGTGCTGCAGCTTGTCAGCCTAGGCAAAGCCCGAGTTTGATATATAGACAAGACGAGCACCCATTTCTACTCCATCCCTATACAAGCCACAACAGCAGACTTGCATTTCTGTCCAGAGCTCTGGTTTTCCATCATCTATTTTTTATAGCATTGATACTAAACCAATTGCAGCAAATGAAGGGTATTATTTCTGCCTCGGGTGCTTCGCAATGCTGATTTGCTGTTCCTAGGAAGCAAACTCACAGTGTGGGGTTTTGTCATTTTACCATGGGAGACCTGGTTCAACGAAATGTAAGTGTTTTGAGATGCTTGACATTTTCAAAATGTAAATGCCTAATTCCCATGCATGAGGAGGAAAGAGTCATGAAACAGAAGAAGGCTGGAAAGTTTATCTGGCATGAGTTTTGGCAGGATGATAGTGGGTTTAGGACGAACAAAATAACTTACTGGACCCTCTAGTTTCTTGATATATCATTAATCTTTGAAAAAATTTGGGTTTATTTGAAGCTACTTTGTGGCATTTCAGGATCATACTGGCAAACACCCCGAAATGCTTGCATGTCCTCATCTTTATAGATTCTCCAACTATAATAAATTTTCATCTTTAGATTTTAAAAGGAGTGTTAAAGATTTCCAAAGCAAGAAGCTCAGAGGGAAGCATTTATGAAGAACCAGAAGCTCCCTCCCTCAGCTTGCAACATACGCACAGGCACACGCACATGCACACAAACACATACACACATACACACACACCCCTTCCCTACTAACAAACACACAGAGAATTTAAAATTAACCCACTAACTAGAAATAACATTCCAATTTAAAATACGTTTTGCTCATAGTAGGTTTATTAATACTTAGATATCATATATCAACTTGGAATATTATTTTGCTTACAGTAGGTTCACTTACAACTAGTTAAGTATCAGTAACAAATGATCATATTTTTATTTTAAATTGCCCAATGTTAAGCTTTAAATTCATAGTGTATTATACCAAGTCCTTCGCAGTTTTATAAGAGATAATGCTCTAGATTTATTACATTTTAGGTGTATAGCTATTATTGTTTTTTCAAGCATGGTTTTGTTTTGCCTTATATTTCCAACTCTTAAGATGATTTATTCAGCTTTTTGACTTTTTGAAGGTAATTATTGTTTAAAGAAAATACCAAGCCAATTCATACAAATTGCTGTTTTTCAGTGTTCTGTGCTTTACCTCTTAGAAAGATCAATAGGATGGCTGCATATTCGCTTTCTATTAAACTTGACAGCTAATTTGCAAATTCACACTTTTTTAATGCTAGAGTTCTTGAAACCCTCATAGCTAAACCTATCAAACTCTTAACTGTGCAAATGAAAGAAGAACCCAGAAAGCTGCCTTGCATTAGTATCATTTCCAAGGTGTTATTTTGGTCAAAGGCAAAAATTAATTCTTATTTAATACTTTCTCATAAATAAGGATACTTTGATGACAGTAAGAAAAAAAGTGGAATTGAAAGAATTATAAAACAAAACTGAACTTCTTACTGAAAGTCACAAACAGAATTCAAACCTTTCATTTCATCAAAATTAATTTCACAAAGTCATGTCAAAAGGAATCCTTCCTTAGACCCACTGGTGGAATGTTTCAAATGCTTTTTCTATATAAAGATATGTTTAATCTGATAGAGCATGTGACATTTTTATAACCCAGAAAAATTATTTATTCTTAGAAAAAGAAGAAATCTTGGACATGTGGCCAGATATGGGAAAAAATATTTAGGGGTTGACATTTTTTGGCATGAAATAGAAAGAAAATAGATTTTTATGAAACACTTGGCAAAGCAGAAAGCTTAAAAATATTTCTAAACTTGCCCAGTTGCAAAACTACACAGTATGTTTTGCTTCTTCTGCTACGAAGGAAGAAAAACATCCCTGGGCTGAGGCTGGCTTGTTATATCCCATCACTTAGCTTCTCCTGACAGGAATTAGTTAAATTAACTAAACGGCTGTTGGAATGCCTAGCCTGTCATCTGTTCTGCACAAAAATGAAACAGTGCATTCTAAGAAAGAACTTAAAGGAGCCAATTTCTCAGAAAATATTTTAATAACCCCTTAAAGTTAACAGCACAATCATTTACAGGAAAATTGCTTTAAATGTGGATAATGTGTTCTTCTAGGTTAGCAAAGTATTTGTGTGTGCTAAAAGCTACACATAAACAGCCCTTTGTGATTAAATTACAAATGCAGGCAGATGGTGGAGAAGAAGGTGACCCGGAAATCATCAAAATATATTTTTAGTGCTCCTTCTTAATTCTGTAGATTCCTTCTCTAGATGTTTTCCATGTCATAGTATGTTCTCTGTAATGAAGCAGTTTCATCGAACTTACTAAGATTCTAGTGAACTTGTTCTTCTAAATTAGTTAGCCATTGTGCTCTTTTTTTGCTCCTATTTGGAGTCAACAAAATGTGTTTCTGCACACTGAGTGGAGAATGGAAAGACTTGTTTATTGAAAGGAAATGTCACTGTACTATTAAAAAAAATTTTCATCTTTACCTTAGTGCTCCAGATGGCTTCTGGGTATTTGGATAATAGAATGTGATTCTGTGGAGATTTTACTTTATCAATGGGAAGATCTTCTTAATTCCTCACATCTGCCCTTCTACATATATAAAATGTAAATTCTTATAAAGGTACTCCATTTCTTCATGATACCTTGTGCGCTAAACCCCTCACTGTGCTTCAGAATCTGGGCCTCTAAACTGTCAGGCATTTTATGGACCACTTAGATTTTGACAAGACAATGTTTTAAAGATTTTTTTATGACATTTTATGACAGAATTAGCCTCTGCTGCTCACATCCAATTTTATTTTTTGAGCATGTGGAACCGAAGGGCTTTCCACATGCTAGGCAAGTGCTCTACCACTGAGCTACATTCCCAATAACTATATTTTTTAAATTTAATTAGTTTTTAATTGTTCCTGTATTAATAGCACAGGTCTCCCTAAACCAGTGATGGTGAACCTTTTAGAACTTTCAATGATACAGCCTGCTGTGGCACGCATGCCATAAGTTCACTACCACTGCCCTTAATAATACAGCCAACTAAAGGAAGGTAAAGATTAAATTAAAGGAGTCAAACAAATTTTTGACACAGATTGAGGAAAGAGGGCTTTTGATAATGTCTCTTTGCCTTCTGCCATTTTCCTCTCCCTGCCAGTCCTTGGCGGATATTAGCTGACAGGCAGTGGCAACCACTGAGGCTCCTCTGTGTCAAGCTTCTTTAAGTTCTGAACTTGAAATCTAAAAGCAGTGGAAATTCTAAATGCAATTTCCAAGTTGAAAAAAAAGTCACTGGAAAAATCAACCTCTCCTATCTTATCTTAACATCTTGAGAAATAGTGAACACACACAAAAAAAAGAAATAGTGAACAAAACAGGGCCTTTAAAGCAAGAGAATAATTGCAGAAAGGGAGAAATTGTGGGCAATTCTGTTGCTCAGCTATTACATTGGTTCCTATTCTAAAGTAAAGAAGGTAAGCTCAGATTAATAGAAAACAACCCAGAACTCAGCCATTTTTATTATGATTTGTTTGACATGTTAAATTGGAGTAAAAATATTAGTGATGGGGCAAAGACAGAACTTATACCAACAGGTGTGGAATTTTTAAGTAAAATGGATGAGACCTCCAGGTTGGAGAACATTTCAATTTATACCAATATGGACTATCACTGCCAAAAATGAGATGTTGAGTGAATGACATCACTTTACTCTGCAGTGGCTTTGGCCAACAAGTGCCAAATGCAGTCTTAGGGTGTCCTGGTGTCATCAGGCGGATGTGGTGGGGTGGCCCTAGACTGAAGAGGACCTCAAGAACAATTCTAGGAAACTGATGGGGGCTAAGTGCAATTCATGCTGGGGCAGAGTGCAATACAATCACATGCCTGTAGCTAACTAGCAAGCTTTGGCTCTTTTAGAAAAGGAATATTCTCTGAAGCCTCATTTTTAGACTGTTACAGGTATAAAAATGGAATTAAATGACACTGTTTCCAACTTTTCCTTGAAATTACCTTTTCTTCATAACTTCCTAAGTCTTAGGTCCTCAGTCTCTGCTCAGTAATCTCTAGAATACCCAACTCTTTAATAATCAGACTTCTTCCTTTATCTTAATAGTCTCAGGGACACTTAGATGAGGAAGGACATTCAAATGAGAATATCAGTTTACTTTTTGTTTCATCTATGATTGCTTTTGGTGCAAGCATACTCTTAATGTTTAGTACAAGCTCAGACTTGCACCACAATGTCTTCATGAAAGCGAGTCATTATTGAGAATGATGAAACTATAAACTTATTGAGATTACTTCTTCATTGACCCGGTATCCAAACTTTCATGAAGCAATGATGAGGATAGCTACTGGGACTATTGCAATGGATCACTTTTACGGCAGTGGTAGCAATGTTTCTTAGCACTGATTTGTGAGCCAGGCTGCCTGTCTCGAGACTCACACCACCACTGAGACCTGGGCAACTTGGCATTTAACTATGGCTGTGCTTTCATCTGTAAATGGGAAAAATAGCAAGCCCCACCTTGCCTGTTATTGGAAGGATAACCTAGTTTAATATAAGAGCATGGAAAAGAGCTGACCACATAGTAATCACAGTTAAGTGTTGGCTGCAATGAATGCTATAATAGTGTTCCTAGGAACTCAGCAACACTCAGATTATAACACTTTCTCCAGGATATTTGTTAATTGCAACTGTTAAATGAGTTGAACTTCAAGGCACATGTGCAAAATTTTAGGTACTATTGGTAAACCACTTCTTTTGATCTTTTATAGGCTAAATGGAAAAAAATATCACACACACACACACACACACACCGAAACAGAGAGAGAGAGAGAGAGAGAGAGAGAGACAGAGACAGAGACAGAAAGGGTCAAATAAATATCTCAGCAACACAGTCCAGAGAGAATAGTTTACCAAAAGTTTAACATAAAAAAGATGTATTATTGCTGAGGTTATGATCTGATATTATTTACACTGATCTTTTTTTTTTTTTTTTTTTTTTTTTGGTACCAGGGATTGAGCTCAGGTCCTTACGCTTGTGCAGCAGGCGGCGAAACCACTGAGCTAAATCCCCGGCCCGATCTCATATTATTTATAAGAAGGTAGTTTAAAGACTGGAAGGGATTGCAGGAGGGTAATCTTACTTGTCTGTGTGTGTCTGTGTGTGTGTGTGTGTGTGTGTGTGTGTCTTAGTTACTTTCTCAATGCTGAGACCCAGTACCCAAAATACACAAATTAAATAAGGAAAGTTTCATTTTATCTCACAGTTGGAAGAAGTTTCAAACCATAGTTGACAGCATGGCAGAGGAGAAACAGGCCATGGGATGGCAGGCAGGAAGCCATGAGCCTTCCTTCTTTCCCTTTTTATTCCATCCAGGCTATGTCTACTGATTGGTGCCACCCACGCCCAGGGTGGCTCTTCCCTCTTCAGTAAGTCCATCATCCACAGGAAGAACTATGCCAAACCAATCACTGGACTGACTCAGTATCATACACCCATGATCTAGTCACTCCCCAAAGCTCCATCTATGAGCACATGAGGCTTAGGGGTGGGGGATCATCTAGATATAAGCCATAATGGTGTGTATGCAGTTTCCCCTTTTCTCCTTGTCAGAATAGTTCCATTTAGAGAAGAAAAAAAAAAAAGCTTTCCTCCTAAATTTGCAGATATCAGCAAATAGTGTTTTGCCTAGAAGGAAAAAAATAGTTTACTATGATTCATCTGAAACACATCTTCTAAGATGTCAAAATGAAATATTTATTGCTGTCAGAGGACTTATTTATCTGCAGAAAGATGCATTGCTTTTTACCATAAAATTAGAGTCATTTCTTGAAATTGGCTGACAAAGAGAGATGGGGATCCCAAGTTCCTTCTAGCCCCCAAGCAGGTGCCCCACATCCTGTAACTCTCATTTCCTACCTGGTCTCAAATCCTACCAGAAGGGTTAATCCTATGTTTAAAAAATCCAAAGACTTGTTTAAAATATCTTACCATTACCTGAGAGAGGAGAGTGTGTTCAACTTCTGTTAGCATATTGTACAGCCAGCCCTATGTGGTTGGCTAAGGTACTGCACCTCTGTAAATTACTGAGATCTGTCCCTGAAAGGTAGTTTTCAATGAGTAAAGGGAATCTGGGCCAAGGAACTTTGAGCAGCTAAGAAGGATCTTCAAGAGCTGGTGTAATGGTCAAGGAAAGATTGGGGGTTTTTTGTATTGTTTTGATAAGAAGTGTTATGGATGAGCGAGTTAGAACAGTGGAGATGTGCCACACTCTGTGCCAGATTTGAGTCCATTTATTAAAGCTGGTGGCCAAGGGGAGCTAGTACCAGGAAAGTTCTCTCGGCCCTGAGAAACAGTTTGATTTCTCCTTTTAAATCATGCCTTCAGTTGGGGAGGGCTCAGGGGAAAGAGCAAGCAGAATCTTACAGAAGCAGAACCATGCCAGGTTGGGGGGGGGGGGGGGCACAAGGAAGTTTCACACACTAGGTGAGGTACAAAACATCCTGCAACTGCAGCAGGTTTACTGCCAAACAGGATGCAGGGGTTTGGGGTGCTTTATCCAAGTCCACACTTTGTCTAAGCACAGGTACAAGCTGGTGTTCAGGCTCACGATGGAGTCAGGTTGGCTCTCACAGGGAACATACAGAGGCCTCCATGCACAATGACTTGGCTTAGGTGGAGGAATGGCATAGTGGCCCCCAGTGGGTAACAATGAGAATACTTTGGGAAAATTGACTTAATGATGCAAGAAGTGAGTTGCCCCCCTCTTGCCTTTTATCTTTCCTCTCCTATCTCACTCCATACAGAATTATTTGGAAAGGGACAGGAAAGCAAAGAGGGATTGGGAATGGCAATTGTCAAGTATATTAACATCATGGTCTTTAATACATATTAATGTTTCTATTCTACTAAGATGCTGATCAGTGGTTACACATGCAGTTTTGCTGGAGGAATTTTGTATTAAATAAGGGTCAAAGAGAGAGGAAACAAGGAAATGAATCAGCAAAATATCTCCGAGATAGTGACAGTCTTTGCTTCATGTCTAACTAATGTGACCCTGAGTAAAACACCCCTAATTTATTCATTTCCAGATAATTACTAAATGGTTACTAGTTGCAGTATGTAACAAACTAAAAATAAGAAGTATTTGCACGATTTCCTTCTGGGAGCTTTTTTGTTTTGTTTTTGGTTTTTGAGAAGTAGGTAGTAAACTTTGTAAAGAAAAAAATATCGCGGTAAAGTTATTGTTCTCAGTTTGATCTTGCTGCTACTTTCGTGATTTGGGGGGTTATGAGGAAGATCCCGCCCACTTATTTATTGTAACATTTCTTTTTCTAGACCCAGAATAGGACAGACTCATATACCATTCTGATCTGGGTGCATTACTTCAGAAGGTACGCTGATCTCATGGGGAATCGCGACTGCCTGGTCTTGGGGCTGACAAGCCAGGGAGAAATTCATCACATGCACTTCAAAAAAAAGATCTCTTAATGAAGTTCAGAAAATATGACAGATGTTGGGCAACCAAAGCATACCAACATAACCTGGCTTCTCCTTGACATTCATTTTGCATGGTATTCCCAGTAGAGTTTCTGTCTTGAGATTCTGCATAGATATCCTTGATTTAAGCTAATTGATTTAAAAGACACCACGGGGAACATCAGAGGCAGGAAGGCAAGGTAAAAACGCAGCTATCAAGATAATTTGCTTTTTTCTCAAAGAGTAATTGTTTAAGAATTCTTTTCTGTGCCTTATTTCACAATGATTTTTTTTTTCCTGTGCTAGGGATTAAACCTATGGTCCCATGGAGTGATGGAAAAACTTTTAGAAACTGAGGGTCCAAACTATAGACCAAAACTCAGCTTACTTAAGCAAAGTGCCAACGCTGCAATAAAACCTGAATACTGGGGTTTTAGTTTAGAAAAACAACTCATATGTTAACATCTTTGTTTTAAAAGAAAAACAAGTAACACATGTGCCATAGATTGGCCACCACTGATCTCATGCATGCTAGACAAGCATTCTGCAGCTAAGCTACTACTCCAGTGCACACAATGGAGTATCTTGTCTGGGCCTTAGAAACACTGTGAGGCAACAGTAACTGAACTCCACCCTTGTTCTAAAACTCCTTTCTTCTTGCTGCTTCTCAGAAACAGCCACTCCCACATAGTCTGTGCTTGTTATAGAGGCCTTTTGCTCATTGGCATGTCACGGGGGACAGGGAATCCACGTGCTTCCTTCCTATCAGCACTTTGAAGGTCTTCCGCATCACTTCTATTGAGTTTTCCTGGCTCTCCACCTGCTAAAGGACACTTGACCCTGAAAGGACAGAGAGAGCCCTGCTACTTTGGGGTGTCCCTGCTGGCTGTTCCAGGCTTGCATTGCCTTGCCTGCTGACTCCCAAACTCTTGGCTCTCTCTGCTCCAAAGTCACCCTGGATTTAGCCTGACTATGGAGGAACCTACCCAAATCTACCTTCACCTTAAAAGCTCTTCAGGTCAAATTGGTTCAATCTATGGATTGCAAAAGAAGAGAAGTCTAGAGACCATATTTTAGCCACTTTAATTTTCTAACTCTGCTGTAATGAAGTGCTACAATCTGGTGATTTAAAAGAAAAGAAACATATTATATTACAATTTTGAAGTCTGGAAGTATGAAATCAATTGTTGGCAGGGCCAAGGTGCCCCAAGGAAGAATCATTGCCCTTTCCAAGCTTCTGGTGTTGCTCAGCATTCCTAGCCCCTCCTTGGCTGACAACAGCATCACTCCAATCTTTTTTGTCACATATGTCTTCCTTCCTGTGTATCAGTATCCAAATCTCTCTAAATAAGGATACTAGTCTCTGTATTTAGAGCCTACCCTCCAGTATGATCTCAGTTAATTTGACTGCATGTGCAAAGATCTTATTTCAAGCATGGTCACTTTTGTAAGTACTAGGAGTTAGGACTTCCAACATATCATTATAGTGGACACAGCTCATGCCACAACAGCCATTGTTAGGCTTCGAGTCATCTCCAAATAGGAAGCAGTTCCAGAGTATCTATGGCAGGCTCAAAGCACATCCTTCGCTTCCTAGACTCAACACTTACCCTCTTCCACATCTGTGGAACTGACCCACTCTCCAGGTGCCAAGTAAAGATGTGACCAACCGAAGGACCGTCCCGTCTGGACCAGGCTGTTTCTGAGTGAGGTCAGCACACAGAGGACTAACTACCTCTCATTCTCACCAGGAATTTTGGTCTCCCTAACAAAGTGCAAGCCCCTAAAGAATATCTATATATACATCGGCATAAGCTCAAAACTTACTGCTTCCTAAGTACTATGGATTTCTTTGCAATAGATCACTCTTTCTTTGACATTCTTTCTGTCACAATTGGATACCCTTCCTATGCACACACTATATCAAGGTTATCTTCCAAGGGGATGAGATTTTTCTGAAGCCTGAGGTGTGCCTTGATTGTTGTGACTTCAGAGAGTTATAGAATGCCCTGGGCTTATTTATTCTCATTCGAACAATTTAGAAGATCACTAGCCTCACTGAACTTTTCATTTTCTGCTGATATATTACTTACAAAGGGAAAAGTTTGACTTCCATTATAAGTCAAGTTTCATATATGCATGGTTTTCAAGAAAGGTCCAATATCAGGGCACAGATAAACTGTGGAATTTATTATATATGATGTATAATAATAATATAAAATAATAAGTGGGATATTTACTCCTCCATCTGCACACTGATTAAATATAATACAATATGTGATGTCTATTATATAGAGAGAGATAGTGAGAGAGAAAGAGAAACTACTTTCTAAAAGCTAGTCCTTAGTTATTGCAATAGACTTTGTGTAAGAACAAAAGAAAATCTTCCTGAAAAAGTAAAATAAATACCAAGAGCATTAGTTAAGTATAACACTGCAAGACATTTTATAAATATTTTGGTGAGTAGATATAAGAGAAAGTGATATGTGAGGTGACTATTTTGCATTATGCTACATTCAAAGTCGACTGAAATTTCCCATTTGCATTAACCGTCTGAGCTGTTTTCCATTTGAAGAATGTTCTATTCCAAGTTCCAGCTCCTCCTATTTTAGGTGGGCAGGATTAGAGCCTCTGTTTTTGTGTTAGGGTCAGACAGTACGCTCAAGTGAGCTCTGTGTATCATTAATGAAAGAAAAGATTTAAATTAACCACTTGGACTTTTTAAATAACCTTTTTAAGCCACTAAAAGAGCATAGGTAGTTGCCCATGAGAAAATCCTATGAAATAGTGAGTGGCACGAGTCATCTATTCCATAATGGAAGAAAATTATGCTGTTTAATGGACTCCATGGGAATGGTCAGTAAATATATATCACAAATTCGTTTTTAAATTAGCATATTACTTTATCAGTAACTATGGGATTTGGATAGAATACTGATCAGATGGTCAGAAAAAAGCCTCTTCCCAAATTCACATTAGCTGAATCGTGCTTACCTGGCAGCAGGTAGGGCCAGAGCCCAGGTGCAGAGCTCCAAATATAAGGCTGCATTGAAAGCCTGGATCTGCTCAAATCTGTGACCACTGGGGAAAGGCCCTGAGTCGAGCTATTCCCATTTTCTGAAATGACCCAGTACAAACCAAGTACTGCAACCTCCTGAAGCCTGAAGCAGTTCATACAAGGACTCTGTGACCATCCACTCTTGAGGGGACTAAAAAGACAATTGCTGAAGGTCTTCTTGGCAGTAACAGAAATACTGAGTCATCAGCATATTATAACAATTCATTGAATGAATATGCTGCCTTTACTTTTAAATTCATTAAGTGCTAAAATATATGACTTGGTAAATTTTCTCCATTGTCCTCAAAGTGCATTTGTCAGTCAGGTTTCTGCCACTATGACAAAACACCTGAAAGAATAAACTTACAAGGAGAAAAGATTTATTTTGTCTCATGATTTTAGAGGCTTCATTTTATGGTTGTTTGGTCCTGTTGCCTTTGGACCTGTAATGACACAGTACTCATGGTGAGGGGCATGTGGCAGAGGAGATCTGTTGACCTCATGGCCATCAGAAAACAGAGAGAGGAAGAGGCTGGAGGTCAAGGGCACACACTCAATGACCCAACTTCCTTCCACTAGGCCCCACCTCCCAGTAGGACCACAGGTTGGCAACTAGGCCTCCAGCAAATGGCCTCTTGGGCAACATTAAGATCCAAACCATAACAGTGTCTTGATTGGGAAAAGACATGTTTTATAAAGGAGAGAAAGAAGGTCA
This sequence comes from Heterocephalus glaber, assembly GCF_053883595.1. NCBI lineage: Eukaryota > Metazoa > Chordata > Mammalia > Rodentia > Bathyergidae > Heterocephalus > Heterocephalus glaber. Next base: position 19,230,271 of record NW_028258308.1, on the reverse strand, counting down.
CTGGCCCCCAGTGACTGTTGGTGTCAGTGGTGGAGCCAGAGCCACAGAGTGGGAACTCCAGTCTCCCAACCCAGGGTTCTACTCAATTAGTGACACTAGAGGAAAAAAAGGTTAATAGTATAGACTACAATAAAGAAAGTAGTTTTTATGAGATTTTAAAATATCCTCCAAATCAACATTTGGAGATATTTCTCTCCTTTTAAAAAAATATCTTGACCTTTTAAAAAACAAAATGGAATTACACTCTCTATACTGGTTTGTATCTTACAGTTTGTGGTTCTGAAAATATTTTTCTATATCATTATAGTATTTCTTGAAAATATAAATTCACAAACTACATGGGGAATTAGTAAATAAGTAAGTTATAACACCCTCAAAAATAAAATATTAAAAGTTGATCTCTTCTAATTCTAAAGGAGCCAAAAATTCTTCTAAATGTGTATTACATTTTTCTTGATACCTTGGGTAAAAAAAGTTACATAAATTATACTGTACATGAAATATGATTTTTTTTTCTACAAAGCAGATCATAATTCTAAAATTGAGAAGAACCATCTGGAATGTGAATCATTAGGTTAAATAAAAAGAAAATGATAAAAAAGTAATAAAGGACTCTTCCAGGATCCTGGAGAACTTCATAATTTCTTCCTTTTCACAGACTGGGTAATCAGGAATCTAACCAAATGTTAGTTTATTATTCTCGAAGGAACTGACCCTAAGAACTTATGATTCAGAGCTATGGTCATCGATTGACCAGACGGTAAAGGAAGCTCTCCCCAAATCAATGTAACCTAGGGGTGAGGCAGGCAGAGAAAGCTCAAGGCATCTAGTTCTGTGCTTTACTTATTCAGAAATTGGAAATATGGAAGACAAATTCAGAAGGAAATCTTGTCATAATCCCAGGAGGGGAGTCCTTTGAATGACTGGGTATTTGTTGAGTGGCCCAGAAAAATATGGGTAAAGGGCCAGGGATTTAGCTCAGTGGTTTCACCACCTGCTGTGCAAGCACAAGGACCAGAGTTCAATCCCCTGTACAAAAAAAAAAAAAAAAAAAAATTACTAGAGCTAGAAGGAATGGCAGAGGCAAGACCCTAGCAAAATATTCTCCCATGATTCCCATGCTCAAATACAGTGGTAGTTTTTTTTTCTTTTCTCAGTTTTCATTTTTTATTAGTACGGGTTTGCATTACATTCTGAATACATTCATTGTGGGGAGTTGGTACATGTATATAATAGATCTTAATTCTTTTTTCATCTGCTTTCCCTTCCCTCCAACTCTGCCCCCCCATCTCTTGATTCATTTCCCACTTGAAAAATATCTCCATACTTTTTATTATCTAGATTTTATTTTGCTCTTTGTTTATATTTTGGGTTTCTCATATAAGAGAAACCATGTAGTATTTAAACTTGTGTGTCTGATTTATTTCACTTAACATTATTCTCTCAAGGAGCATCCATTTTCCTTCAAATGACTCTCAAGTTTACCTTCTTTATGACAGAGTAGTACACCTCTGGATATAATTATCATATTTTCTTTATCCATTTATCTGTTGGTGGGCATATAGGTTATTTTCATTAGTTATTACAAATTGTGCTGCTATAAATATAGGCATGCATACATCACCAGTATACGATGTATTTAAATTTTTCAGGAAGATACCAAGAAGGAGAATAGCTGGGTCAAATGGAATTTCTAGTTTTAGTTTTTTGAGGACTCTCCATAGTTTGTTCTAGTTTTCATTCCCACCAACAATGTAGAAACATTCCTTTCTCCCACAGCTTTGGGAGAATCTGTTATTATTTGATTTCTTTTCTTTTGCTATTTTTTTTTTTTTGGTACCGGGGATCAAACTCAGGACCCTGTGCTTGTGACGCAGGTGGCAGCACCACTGAGCTAAATCCCTGGCCCTGTATTATTTTATTTCTTGATGATAACTATTCTGTCTGGAGTAAGATGGAATCAGTTTGTATGTTTCTAATGGCCAATAATGATGAACATTTTTTCATATATTTATTAGCTCTTTGCACTTCTTCAGAGAAGTGTTCTTCATTTCACTTGTCCCTTTTTTGATTGGGTCTTTTATTTGGGGGGATCTAATTTTTTGAGTTCTTTATATATTGCAGATGTTAGACCCTTGGCCAAGGAATAGCTGCCATATTATTTTCCCATTCTGTAAGCTGTCTCTTCACTGTGTTGGTTGTTTCCTTTGCTGTGTATAAGTTTATAATTTGATATTATCCCATTTGTTGATTCTTAGTACTATTTCTTGGGCCATTGAGGCTCTGTCCAGAAAGTCCATGCCTGTAGATATGTCTTCAAGAGTTTTACCTATGTTATCTTCCAACAGATTAGGTGTTTCTATTTTAATATTTAGATCTTTGCTCCATTTTGGTTTGAGTTTAGTACACAGTAAAATATGTGGGTCTAGACTCATTCTTCTACATGTGAATAGCTAATTTTCCCAGCACCATTTATTAAAAATGCTATCTTTCTTCCATTGTATATTTCTTTCCCCTTTGTCAAAGGTCAAATAGCTGAATGTGCCTGGGGATGTTTCTGCTGCCTCTGATCCATAAGTCTGTTTTTGTGCTGGTACCATACTGTTTTTAGCACTGTAGCTTGTAATACAACTTTACTGCCAGGATTGTGATGCCTCCTGGTTTCTTCTTGTTACCCAGAATTGCTTTTGTTATTCTGGATCTATTCTGTTTCCATATGAATTTTAGGATTGTTTTCTCTAGATCTGTGAGTAATGCTGTTGGTATTTTGATTTGGATTGCATTAAATCTACATATCAGTTTTGAAAGTATGACCATTTTTACTGTATTTGTTCTGCCTATCCAAGAACAAAGAATATCTTTCCGTCTTCTGATGGCTTCTTCAATCTCCTTTTTCAGAGTACTGCAGTTTTTGTTGTAGAGGTCTTCCTTGGTTAGATTCATCCCTAAATCTTTAGCTTATATTGTTGTTATACTGAATGGTAGTCTTTCTCAGTGAGTTCATTATTGGTGTACAGGGACACTATTAATTTTTGTGTTTTGGTTTTGTATTGTGCCACATTGCTGAATTTGGTTATTAATTCTAAGAGTCTTTTGGTGGAATTTTTGAGTTTCTACATAGAGAATCAGGTCATCTGCAAATAATGATAATTTGACTTCTTCCTTTTCTATACATATCTTTTTTATTTCTTTCCCTTGCTATTTTGCTCTGGATAATGTTTGAGAACTATGTTGGACAGGAGTTATAACAGTGGACATCCTTGTTTTTTATTTTAGAGGGAAAGCTTTTAGCTTTTCCTCATTTAATATTACGTTGACAGTAGATTTGTCATAAATGGTTTCATCAGATTGAAAGTCCTTCTGTACCTATTTTTTCAAGGTTTTTATCATAAATAGATGTTAGATTTTTGTCAAAGGTTTTTTCTGCATCTTTTGAGATGATTGTGCAATTTTTTGTTTCTTCTTTTGAAGAGCCAGCTTTGATTTATTGATTCTATTATTTTTTAGTCTCCATTTCATTGATTTCTTCTCTGATCTTTATCATTTCCTTTCCTGTACTAGCTTTGAATTTAGATTGATCTTGTTTTTCTGGACTCTGAGGGGCATCTTTAGGTTATTTGAGTTCACTCTGTTTTTCTGATGTGACCATTAATAGCTATAAACTTCCCTTTTAGGCCTGCTTTCAATGTGTCTCATAAGTTCTCGTGTATTGTACTGGCATTATTGTTTAATTCTAGGGACTGTCTTATTACTTTGTTGATTTCTTCTGTGACCCATTGATTATTCAAGAGTATATTAATTTCCATGAGTTTGTATAATTTCTGTGGCTTCTTTTACATTAAGTTCTAGTTTCATCATGCTATGATCTAATAATATGCGTGGCATAATTTCAATTCTTTTGCATTTATGTAAGCATGCTTTATTGACTAGTATGTGATCTATTCTGGAGAATGTTCCATGTACTGATGAGAAGAATGTGTATTCCATTGTTGTTGGGTGGAACACTCTGTAGATATCTACTAAGTCCATTTGTCTGAAGGTTTAGTTCAACTCATATTCCTTTGTTGATTTTATTTTGTTCAGTTGATCTATTTTTGATAGTGGGGTATTAAATTTCCCCACTATAATTGTTTTGATGTTTATCTGGTCTTTTTATGTCCAGCAGTGTTTGTTTTATGAAGTTGGGTGCACTGTTGTCCCATGAATATATATTTATAATTGTTATCTCTTCCTGTTGAATTTTTCCCTTAACCAGTTTATAGTGGTCTTTTTTGCCTCTTCTGAACAGTTTGGGCTTAAAGTCCATTTGGTCTGAAAATAGAATAGCTACTTCTGCTTGTTCTGGGGTTCTCATTGTTTGAAATAGTTTTCCATCTTTTGATTTTTAGTTTATGCAGTTCTTTTTGGATTACATGCATTTCTTGTATACAGCATACCACTGAATTTTGTTTTTTGCTTAGAGAATTAAGACCCTTCACATTAAGAGTTATTACTGAAAGGTATTGACTTATTCCTGTCATTGCATTACTTTCCAGTCATTGATTCCCTTTCTTTCCCTTCTATGTAATTGCTCACCTTACCTAGCATACTTATTCTATTAGACATTTTGGCATTGTTAGTTTTATTGCCTCTTTCTAGGATAGTCTTGAGAAATTTTTGGAGTGCTGGTTTGGTGGTCATGAATTTCTTTAGGTGGTCTTTATGATGCAGATAACTTATTTCTCCATCAATTTTGAAAGGTAAATTTGTAATATGTATCAGTCTATGTTGGGGGTTGTTTTCTTTTAGGTCTTGAAACACTTATTCCAAGCTCTCTAGGCCTTTAAAGTTTGTTTTGAGAGGTCTGCTGTAATTCTAATGAGTTTTCCATTATAAGTCATTTGTTGGTTTTCTCTATCAGCTTTTACCATTCTGTTCTTGTGTTAGAATTCTGGGATTTTGACTATAGGTCATAGAGAGGTTCTTTTCTCATTGTGGCTAAATAGTTTTATATGCCTTACTTACCTGTATTATAAAATGTTTCCCCATATTTGGAAAGTTTTCTGCTATTATTTCTATAAGCAGATTTTTATGCTATTCAAGCTGTCTTCTGATTTTTCACTAGTTTGAAATAATCTTAGATTAGTGTTGAGTCAACTAGCAACTACTGAATCCATTTTTCATGTTCTCTTGTTGTTTTTAAGGTATCTGTCATTAATTGATCACCAATGCCTGCCTATCTTCTAATTCTGACACTCTGTCCTCACATTTGCAGCTTATGCTGCCTGTACTTTCAAAAGGACTTGTAATAAATTAAATGTTTTTGGGAAGCCAAGAACCCTTGTTTACCCCACAGGCAGGAGAAAACATTTGCCTAGGTGACACATGTAGAACCAGAGCTAGAAAGCATTAATTCCTGCCTAAATTCTATTCAACACATCATGAAGTAGGCTTCTTTAGGAAACACATTCACCTGTATTATGTAAAACTTTTTGTCTCTATACAGAAGACAGAATCTTAATCCTGTTGTTGCTTTGGCTGGACACTCCCTCAGAATGACAACATAGCATATCATTTTCAGGAAAAAAAATCTTTTTTTTAACATTCTGGTAATCTCTGCCAAAGTTATTCTATATAGGTTTACTGAAAATCAAATTAATTATTAGGACCTGACCATGTACTTCGTGTGTATTTTTCAATTATCTGACCCCTAGTCAAGATTACACCATGAGGATTGATTTTTAATAGAAAGCCAATCATTTTTCAGTAAGTGAATCTGCAAATAAAGCATAAAACCTGCCTGGAACAGATATAGGGACAAACATTAATAACAGTAATTCAAAAACAGTGATTAGGGTCGGGGATTTAGCTCAGTGGTTCCACCACCTGTCCCACTAGCGCAAGAACCCAATTTCAATCTCTGGTACAAAAAAAATCAAAAACCAAAACAGTTATTAGGGTAGGTTTTTCTGGGGTTTAATCATTTTTTAAGAACAAGGTATTTATCTTACTTTATGTAAACATGTCTAACAAACATGATTTTGTCAAAATAGAATAAACCTAATTATGCAACATTTTTAAAAATTGCATTTTATTGTGACAAAATGGTTTATTTTCTTGATAAATAAGAATCGTTTCCTAATGAAAATATTTATTTAAAAGAACTTGTTGAAATGAAGTTAATATCTTCAAATTTTTATTTTTTCATGTACACAGGATCTGACAAAAGGCTTATTTGGTAATCTGGCAACAAAATTGTTAATTTTTCATTAATTTTAAGATAATCAAAAGCATTGAAATAACCAAGTAAAATTTGTTCATTATAAAGGCCATACACAACAGTATAGTAAAAAGCCAATTGTTGAATTTATTAAAATCTTTTTAACATCTACATCTATGTGTTATTAGTTTAATGGTATGTCATTAACAAAGTATGTTGACTCTGCATCTATTTGGCTAGCTGTCATCATGACCACATAAACAATAAGATCATGAAAGCAAACTGTCGACATTCCTTAATAATCTTTCCACTTTTCAGAAAGGATGATAATTTCTTTTTCTAAAGCTATTTAGACCACGTAAGTGATGACTGAAGTGACTCATTTAGTAACCATGGAAACAATGCCAAGCAGTGCCAAGAAATGAATGTGTGTGTCTTCTTCCAGATGCTGCCTCTGTTGTAGAAGTATCTGTCAGGAGCTCCTAATCTACCAGAAACACACTTATCATCTCAATAACCAAACTCACTTGGTTTTGCTTTGCCTTCACACTTATGTTGATTCTCTGTAATAGCCTCAAGTAAATATAAAACAGGGCAACCTAACACTTTACCCACAGGACCCTATGTCCTTTCCAGAAATGCTCATGTTTAAAGATGCATGTTCAAATGTGCTAAAAACAGGCCCTTCTCCCAGACACATTTCTCTTCTTTCTATTTCTGAAATCCCTGGTCTATCTCCAGGCTCTCATACTATATTTATGTCTTTATTTTTCCTACATCTGTCTCCACAGTTTTGTAATATATTAATAATTATATATTTGTAGAAAAAACAATATAAGAAAAGAGCAACAAAAAGGCAAGCAATCTATTCATTCAAGCTAAATTACACATACACACACGCCTGCGCACACACACACACACAGAGTTATGACTCCTTAAATGTCATTTCCAAAACTATCATATGTTCAGCTTAAGTAGCACAGAGCTCATATTAAGTGAGCTTTGTGGACTAAATATCGTTGGGGTATAAGTCTTTCAAAAAATGGTCCATGAAAACTTTATGCATTTTTTATTTAAATTCAAATATCATTGTTATATTCCTTTAAAATCCAGCAAATGTTTATTGAAAGACTATTATGTACAAAGTATAATGAAGAACAAAAAAGTCAATAAAACATAGCTCTCTTCCCTCAAGAAAACATAAACACAAATAACATAAAGACATAAATGAGTGATACAGACAAGGAACTGTGTTAATTTAAATGAGATATTTATGAGGAGCTACTTTGAGAAGGACCTCCAATAATGTGTGATTCTAAAAGTAATTGGAAGTAATTCAAATGGTAAAAATATCTCACTGTTGAAAAGATGACAAAAAACCCTACATGTTTTACCTTACCAATTATATTGCTCCTTAAAGATAGGGACCTGTCTGGATGAACTTCACAATCCAAGGTCCAGAACTATATCTGCTACAAGGTAGGCACCCAGTTAGGATATGCTGACTAAACTCAAATGAAGGTTTAAATAAAATGTTTATTAAAAAGTGGCAGCAGAGAGTCCACAAAAAAAGAATACGAGAAGGAAAATAGAGTATAATGTCTTGAAAATTAAGGAAGGACCAATTTGCTTGAAATTTATTAATAAATAATGTGAAATAAGGGGGCCAGGGATTTAGCTCAGTGGTTCCAGTGCCTGCCTCACAAGCGCAAGGATCCAAGTTCGATCCCCGGTACCAAAAATAAAATAAATAAATAAATAAATAAATAATGTGAAATCACTGTACCTTTTCAAAATATTAACTTTACCATTGTAAATTAGACTTAAGAGCAAAAGAGAGAGAGAGGTTGAGATGGGGATTGGGAGAAAACAAGGGCAGGAAAACCAATTAAAGTATTATTATGATGATTTATTTCATAGCATGAAATTTGAATAACAAATAATGAGCTTGAAATTAATACCAGCCGAGTGTGTACCATATGAACAATAGCAGAGCAATGATAAAGACAACAATAGGTAACATTTATGATTAATGCCTATGTCCAAGCACAAAGTTAGAATTTTGGTTAATTATAAATGCTGTATTAGATGACATGTGTATTTGACCATCTGGCATAGAGGTCTCTACAGTAGTGCTGGAAAATCACAGTTAAAAGTTTTGTCAAAGGCAGCATCCCTATTGAACACAAATGAGTAGTTAAAACATTCAGCATCACTGGCAATAATTCCAAACTAGAATTTTGTGGGAAAATTCTTATCCTTTTGCAGCTACTGGATTATAGAATGCTAGAATGCTTTGTAATTGTTGACCCATAGAAAGTTGAAGTTCAGTGTAAAAATTAAGAGGAGAAATACTCAAATATAAATCTGAGTCTTTTTATAGAACTAGTCGATGATTTACAGCAATTACTTAAAGAGCACTCTTTGGTAAAATATTAACTAATAACATAGTCTTATTTATTATTGTTGTTGTTATTATTTGAAGTGCTGGTGATTGAACCCAGCCTACTAGGCAAGCTGAACCAAGCCATACCTCCAGCCTTTAATTCTTTTTTTTTTTAATTGCCCTGAGTATGTCAAGATTTTCAAGGAGCTGAACTTGTTAAACAGTGAGATATCAAAATGAAAAATACATTAACCTTAGTCAAACAGAATCATGGTTAGAGAAACAGACAAACATGAAAGAATTAAATATTCTAGCATTGCTCAAGGAAAGTTTTTCTGACAACACAGAAGTATAATTAATTCATGGAAAGTGAAGCCTGAAAGATAGAGAGTAAATAAAAAGGTTAAACAAATTCTATATTCAGATTTGGGGAAACGGATGAAAGTCCATGGTGAATTTGAAGAAGAGCAGACAGCCATAGCTGAATTGAGGAAAGTGGTGGCAGATGAGACTGGAAAAGGACACATATTCAGATCATAAGATGGCCTTCTGGTCATGCTAAATGATTAGAAGTTGACCTGTTGGGCAGCAGAGAACCCCCAGCAAGGAGGAACATGACATAATTTGGCCAGATTTTAGGAAGAGCCCTCTCCTAACCGTATAAATGACAAGAGAGATGGTAAAGTTAAGTTAGGTACACCTATTTAAGTTCTCAAGGACAAACTGGCAATTTGATCATCAGTCTACTCACTAGGAACATTTGAAGTTAAATTCTGCAAATGTCACAGAATTCTAAGAAATAAGTAAAATACTGAAAATAAACTAGCTCTTTCTGGTAGCTATGAAGACCATTAACTAGTTATTTTTTTTCTCATCTTTTCTCACTCGCTTTACATGAGCAAACCAAAATATTCATTAAAAACATACAAAAGTTGTCCTAGCACTGCTTAAATTCTATTTTTTTTTTTTTGGTACCGGGGATTGAACTCAGGACCTTGTGCTTGCTAGGTAGGCAACAGAACCACTGAGCTAAATCCCCAGCAGCACTGCTTAAATTCTAAAGTTAAGGTGTTTTTCCCTCTAGGACACATAAACATCATCCAAAAAAATCCGGTCAAAACCTGAAAGAAAAAAGAAAAGCTACATATGAGTATGAAACCCAAGATATTTTTAATATTAAGATTCCTGGATTATTAACTCCACTTGGAAGTTAAAACAATGAAATGATGGTTTATTATACCTGCCAAACCCTTCCTGCTCTTTAATTGTAAGAAATTTGGCATAAGGAACTGTGAAATATCTTGGGAGTATCAGGTGATAACAAGTAAATACTGAAAACACTGAAAATTGTTACTTTTTAGGTACTTGGGTGTGGCATAGCAAAAAAATTTAAAGCTAGTAAAGTGATTGAAAATATGTAGCTGCAATGCTGAAGTTTTTGGATTAATATACTGCAATTGCTCTTTCCTTACGACTTTATGACCCAGAACCTTGGCTTGAAACAAAATTAAAGTCTTACTCTGTGCCCATGAACTCTACATTTTTCCCCTGACTCTACAGAGATAGTAGAACTAGAAAAATACCTACTTTAAAAAGAAGTATTGCAAAACCCCAACAGCTGTATTTTCAGTGTGGATAAGATATTCTCTTTCAAACTATCAATTACCTGTATGCATTGTCCATAAAGGACATTATACAAAAGAAATGAGTAGAATAAGGCTAGACTACTACTTGATGCTGATCAATGTCCCCCCTTTTGCTGGGTATCTGAACATGCTTTTACTGGTATATTGGCCTTTTTTTAACATCCCTAAGGCCTCATTTATTTTCTCATAATCCTCATGGAAACAGATGGCTCTATTAACATATGTTGCTCAGGTTTCAGATTACTAAATTGACACTTATTATCCAAAAACGTAATATTATTTTGAAATATCTTAAGGAAGATACAGCAAAGGGTCCTTGTCTGTGTTTCAATCAAGTTGCCACTGCACTCCCAGCAGGAAGACATCTGTGTTATTTCAGGTGCTTGCCTCTACAGCCAAAGCTTTACCCAACACACAATATACCTTTATGGATCTAGGATTTGTTAATTTCTTAGATGTTTTCCTTCTTTCCACTATGATAATATAAATTCAGCTTTGAGCCACTTTAGCTATTAAATAAAATAAAATTATGCTGACCTTAGAAAACTGGTTATTTTCCTAGGCACTTCAGGCATTTAGGGTAATATTAAAAGTACTGTCAAGAAAAGCTCATATGCCGCTATTTAGTTGACACTCCATATCACCAATTTTATCAAATGCTCCAGCATTAATTAAAGGCTAGAGGAGACACAGCTCTTAGGCTGAGGTGTAAGGCTAAAAGAGGGGACTCTTTGTGATCTTTCCAAGCCCCATTTTTTCACCAAGCATTCCGAAAGTTCTGCCCCAGAAAAACCAAAGATTCATTCCAGATTATTATTTTTATCACTGGGCAGATGCCAGACACAGATTCATTATAAGTACCTTTATGCAAAAAAAAAAAAAAAGGAAATACAAGTGCTTCATGTTCAACTCATTAGAAAGAATTGCAGACACGGTTTTACAAATGCCACTCTCTAATTAAATATCCAAATGAATTTAAAATAAATGTAATTTTTCAGAGCTAATTAGGGCAGAAGAATGGTTCTGATATCCAAAGAATTAAGAATTCTTTTGCCTCAATAGAGTTTCATGGATGCTTTTTGTACTTTTTAAACACAATTCAGAAGGTAATCCATACATCTCTGACAGTTTTTTCCAGATAAGTAGATAAACCTTATATGTGCTCAGAGCTATTTCATCACTTTCTCTGTGCTCATGACATAACATGATCTCTTTTTTCATTTATTTTTGCAGATTTTTCTGAAGTTCTATTTGTTCTAACATTTTTTACAAGATCCATGATACTTTAATATCAATGGCAAAGAACATTTAATATCAATGGCATATATATGGCTTACATTATTATTTTGGCTAAAATCTAAAGAACTTGCCTTTTTTTTCTCCCTTACTAAATTTTGCTGCACATTGCATAGGTTGTTTTGAAGAAAAATTATAATTTCACATGATAGTTTTCTCTGAACTATTTGGAAGTTTGGCCACAAAAGGCCTAATTATAAGGAACAAGAGTCTGTAATTTCTAAGAGAAAGGCCTCAGTTTTCTAGCACAAGGCCATTCCTCAAGTGATTTATATAGTTTCCTAAAACAGCTTTTGTTTTCCCCTTCTTAATGCACGTTACAGCAGTAACGGCTTTACTATCCAGAAAGACCTGAGTATTTTCTTCTGCTCTACAATAAAGTAGTTGGCTTCTCTGAGACCCTGTGTTCTAGGGTTCATTGTCTAGTTATACCAAAAAAATTCTTTATCCATCATGTTTGACTTCCAACTTGGTCTGTATTTCACATCCGGATAAAAATTCCAATTGAAAGTGACAATAAAAGAGGGGAGGGGGTAAGACTTTTGTTGACTACTCCAGAAAGTTTGCTTACCCACACTTCAAAAGCTTCCCAGGTAACTGCTGTTATTTTTCCAGGAAGTTGGGCAAAAATCCATCCAATCATTATGGTACTCTTGTCTAACAGTAAATGGACCAAACATTCATATCTATCATAGGAAAAGAGGGGGAGAATAAAAGGAATGAGGAAGTTAACCTTCATTGTAATTTACTTTTGTTCATGGTTGTACTTTGTTGTGGTTACACTTTGTCTCATATTATGCTCTTGATAATCCGCTGAGGCAGGTTAATCAAGAAATTTAGGATCATTGCAACTGCAAAAGTGAGAAGAGAGACAAAGTGGTGTGTCTTAGTCACATGGATAAATATGTGAGCCATGACTCCCGTCTTTCTTACATTTTAAGGCCCTGGTTCAGTATCACTTATCCCACATTGCCTTACTTAAAAGATGGGCTGTCAACACCTCCACTGTGAAAATATAGCACTTCATTCTTTCAAATGTAAATACCTCTCAAAATATTCAGTAAGGTAATTCTCAAGATGTAGAATTTAAAAATTAATAAGCAAAATGGCTTCTGGCACCCAGTGTAGTTTTCAAATAAAATGTATTAACAAGGTAGAACACTGGGTCTAGCCCAGACTCTTCCATACTTGGAATAGTTTTGCTGTTTTTTTTAATTGTCAAGATAAAACTTTTCATTGTCAAGATAAAAACTTTTTAGAAAATGTTAAAAGCCTTCACCTTGTCCATATTAATTTATGGCAAAGACACAATGCATTATATACAGAATATAAGGCAGGGATGGTAAAATACAACTTGTTTTATCATTTGGTTATAATAATCTTTCCCAGTTGTAAAAAATGTTTACATTATATGTGAATAAACAAAATCTACTGTTAAAACACCCTAACACAAACATTGAAGAATTAAGAAGAATGAGAATGTTGATGCAGTTTGTCATTTTATTTTCTAAACCTCAAAATAAGTCACTTTTCTTTCTATAACCCCTTCCATGGATATTTTGTCTTGCTGTTTCTTTATGAAGTTTTTGGCTCTCTTAGTCTTCAGATAATTTTTACTGGAAACAATAAAAGAGTAAGTATTGAAGTGCTTTGTACTTAAAGGCTGTATAAATTCAAAAATTCCACATTATTACATATATTATGTTACTGATTGCCATGCCTCAGCCTGTTTCTCAGCATAGTTAACCGCTTAAAACTCCACTGGAATTTTTCTTTCAATGTGTTGTATTTAATTTGGCCACTTGTTTTCAAATTGTTCATTTTAAGCATTCAGTTAAATGCTTGGTAATGTTAAAAATTTATACAGCTCTGTGCATATCTTTTGAGTATTTCTTTAACAAAGGCTAATTAAAAACTTTTTATGTTCACAAGACTATGCTGTCTATAAGGTAGAAAATAATGGAACATAGATTTGTTCTCAAAGAGCTTCTAGTCAGTCTAATGAAAATAGGAAAGAAGAAAGGAAAGTAGGAGGGAAGGGAGAGAGGGAGGGAGGGAAGGAAAGAAAAGGAAATAAGGTCTTTGAATGAGGTGCAGGTAAAATGGCCTAGGACTAGGGAGGAGAAAGCAATACAGTACGCTTCCTGAGCACTTCCTATTGAGTTATAGTGCCACCAGGAATATGTTTAATAGCCAACATTTCAATCAGCCATGATAGAAGGAAAATACAATTTAGTGTAAAATCATAAATTTATCATTGTAGCTAATAATGATCATTACAACTTCCTGAATTCCAGCTGTGGTACATTTATTAAGGTAAAAACTCAGCTGCTAGTACAGAGATCCAGAGTAATAAAGGATTAAACAAAAGAGATATTTATTGCCCACTCATATGAAAGAGAAATTGATGGGCAGGGCCAGTGTGATGGCTCTACACTTGTCAGGGACTTTGGCTCCTTCTTGTTTTTTGTTTGTTTGGTTGTTTGGGGGGGGGGTTGTTTGTTTGTTTGCTTTGATTTTTTGAGATAAGGTCTTCCTTTGAGGTCCAAGCTGGCCTTGAACTCACTATGGAGTCCAGGCTGGCCTTGAAATTATGGCAATCCTCTTGCCTCAGCCTCCTGAGCGCTGGTCCTTGCATTTTTATTGTTGGGGGTGGGGGTTGATCCACCTTCTCAACTCAAGACTCTGTTTTCTTGTGGCCAAGATCTTACTCCTTATCTGAATATAAGGTCTACCATTCCAGCTAGAAGAAGGAAGAAAAGAAGGTGAGAGGGGGGCAGTCTGTCCCTTTATTTAAGACTGTGGCTCCTTGGAAGGTGCACACATTTATTCTGTCACCTTGACCGGCTAAAATTTGGTCAAAAAGTAAGGGAAGCTGAAAAATATAATTTTAGTCTGGTTAAAGTCATGTGCACAGCTCAAACTTCTATTAATAATACAAGAAGGAGAGATTGGGTAGGTGAAAATAAGTAGCTCTCTCTGCTGCAAGAACTAGCTATATATGAGAAAAGAATTCTTATTGCATGTTACTAGGGCTTTTGTTTTCAAACCTAGATTACAAATGCATCTTGGATGATTTCAACAATGGAAGGAAGAGTTCTCACCTTGTCAAGTGTTACTCATTTGCAGCTCAAAACTAACACCTTATGCTAAGCGAGTCAGAGCCAAATATAATTAATTTGATTAAGCTTGTCACTAAAATCTCAAGACAAATGTTCTTGAAACATGGCACTCTATCCCTTTGCCTTTTTTCCCCCTTCATTTGGTTTATTTACATTAAAAACGTAGGTTGAGAGATGGAGTTGCAGAAACTGGTCCTTAAAACTGTTACTCTATATACCACATAACTGATAACCAAATGCCAGAGAGAAAAAAATGAATTGTGTTATATAGGTTGTGCTAGCCTGGATCACATTTAATAATTAATTATGGTGTGAAGTTCATGGCTGTTATCAAGAAATCAACCAATAATAAATGCTGGTCTGAGAGTCTCTATAAAAATAATACTGGGAAGTCTGTTTACTTCATGCTTCAAGGAGATTTCTCATCTTAGTTCAGAGCTGTGACTTGTACCTGTTGCTTCTTCAAGCTACAAAGCCTGAATTTTCCTTAGTAGCTTCTTCTAAGAAAATGATTTGCCAGAGTAATTTTCTTTTATGTGGTGCTGGGATTGTCTGGGATTGAACCCAGAGTCTTGAACATGCTAAGCATCTGCTTGCCTACCTTGCACACAGTAAGTTCGTAAGTTCCCAACTTAATAATTGTATCATATACCTGTATACAATAGGCAACATACAAGCTGATTTTTTGAAAATCAAATTCTATTTGTGAGTCATTGGCCAAATTTACTGTTTAATGGAACCTGATAATTCATTTGTAGATTGTATGACTCATCTGCAGAGCAAAAGGAAATCATATAAGTGTACCTGATTATAACGGGGTCATGATAGGTCTGCTTAGAGCCAACCTGCAAAGGAAATTATAGCACACAAGTGCTCTTATAAAGATGGATTATAAATAAAGGAGAGAGAATAGAAACATTATCAAAATATCTGACTCTCTAAATTTGCAAATAAGGAAACAGAAGTCCACAAAAGTAGAAAGATATCCAAAAATATCCTCCCAGTTAATCATCAGAATATAGACTCCAACTCCCAGAGAAATGTTTGACCCTCAAGACCATGAAAGACTTTTCAGTGGATCATGCTGAAGACTAAAACTAAACTCATGTTTCTTACCATGCACTAAACTAAAATCAAAATGGATCAAAGATCTAAATATTAAAACAGAAACACTAAATCTGCTGGAAGAGAGAATAGGTAAAACTCTTGAAAACATAGGTAGAGGCAAAGACTTTACAAACAAAACTGCAATCACATGGGAAATATTACAAGGAATCAACAACTGGGATCGCGTCTTATTAAAAAGCTTTTGCACAGCAAAAGAAATCACCAACAGAGTGAAGAGACAACCAACAGAGTGGGAAAAAATTTTTGCCAGCTGTTCCTCAGTCAAAAGACTGATATCTATGATATATAAATAACTGAAAAATCAAACCCCCCAAATTTAAAGACTCAATACAAAAATGGGCATCTGAGAAGAATACACACTTCTCAGATGAAGTACAAACAGAAAATAAATATATGAAAAAAATGTTCATTCAACATCACTGGTCATCCAAGAGATGCAAATTAAAACATGTTACAATTCCATTTCACTCCAGAAAGAATGGTTGTTATCAAGAAATCAACAGTAACATATGCTGGAAGGGCTGTGAGGAAAAAGGAACCCTTCTTCATTGTTGATGTGAAGGCAGATTGATGCAACCTCTGAGAAAATCAAAAAATTAAAACTAGAGGTTCCATTTGACCCAGGTATCCTCCTTCTTGGTATCTTTCCGAAAGAATTAAAAGCATCATACTACAGTGATATATGCACACCCATGTTCATAGTAGCACAGTTTGTAATAGCTAAACCTTGGAAACAACCCAAATGACCATCAACCGATGACTGGATAAAGATGTGGGGTTTTTTTATATATATAATGGAGTACTACTCTGCCATAGAGAAGGATAAACTTGAGACATTTATAGCTAACTAGATGCACCTAGAGACCATACTTTTTTTTTTTTGCTTCCCCCCACCCCATTAAGTTTATTGGTACATTTTAGGTATAAAATACAGTTACATTCGTCACTGGGATCTTGTACCATTACATGAGTATCTTGGTTATTATTTTTTTCCCCTTCACCTGCCCTCCCTTCACACCCTCCACCCTTCCCTATTTGCAAAGACTTGGTTTCCATTTTTTTCCTTTCCTCATGTTTTTTCTTTCCCCTTTTTTCCTTTCCCCTACCCCTCCCACTTCCCCTGCTCCTTTAGACCTTTACTTCCTGTTACACAATATCAATTATACATTTTTAAAATTACAATATCAAGATCTAGGAGACATTACCACAGATTTTACAGAATTTAAAAGGATATAGAAAGCATATTTCAAAAATCTGTTTTGACATAAATTTGACAACTTCTAAGAAGTACCTTGGAAGACAAATTAATGAAACTAACTGCAGAGGAAATATAAAATTTGAATAGCACCTATTAAAGAAAGTATATTCCTAACTTGAAAAACTACCTATATGACAAGAGCAGGCTCATATACATTTTAACTGATAAATTATATCAATTAAAGCAGAAAAAAGAAGGGACACTTCTCCCCTCATTTTAGGAAATCAACATTGTGCTAATCCTAAAACTGGATAAAGATAATAGAAGAAAAAAGTATGAACATAGATAGAAATTTGTTTAACAGAACAAACTATTAGAAGTCAGATCTGGCAGTACTCTAGGAAAAGACAATGAGGATCACAACCCCAGGAAATCCAGCAGAATGAATCCATTGGGCGTGACAAATTAAATGCAAAGGGGGAGAATCCAACAAAAAGAAAAAGTCATGACAAGGCTTTTAAAACTTTTAACTTCTTCTCCCTAATGACTGCGTAATTCAATCTTGTTATTGTACTGATTCGTATTTTTCTGATTCTAGAGTTGCACACATTTCCTTGTGCTATACTGGCTATTTATCATCTTCTTATGTCTACTTTTTAATTGGGTTGTCTATTATTGAGCTCTAAAAATTCTTTATATATTCTGGTCATAGGTTATATGCCTTGTAAATATGGTCTGTTTAAGGACTACTTTTCATTTTAATGATGTCATTTAAAGCTCTAAATTTTGATGGAATCTCATTTATCAATTTTTTTCTTTTATACATCATGTCTTTTGTATCCTAGGTAGTTCTTGCCTACTCTGAATTCCTAAACATTTTCTCTTATAATTTCTTCTTAAAGTTTTATACTTTTAGGCTTTCATATTTAGGTTCATAGATCCTTTCAAGTTATTTTCATGTATGAAAATAAAGGGTTGAGGTTCATTTTTTATACACGGATACCAGGTGTTCTAGTGCCATTTGCTGAAAACACTATCTCTTCCTCGGCTCTTGAATTGAGTTTATATTCTATAAAATGCTAATGTTAAATAATCTTTCAAAACTCAGTGGACCATATATGTGTGGTTCTATTTCTAGATTCTCTGTTTTATTCAAATGATCTATATGTCTTTCCTTACACCAACACTGCCTTGATTACTGTAGCTTTAGAAGAAGTCTTAAAATTAGGTACTAAACATCTTCCAACACTGTTTTTGTGGGTTTTTTTAAACTTTTCTAGGTCCTTTGTACTCCTACATAACTTTTAAATTTCAAAATGCAATTCTTCATTTATAGCAAGTATACACAGACCTGAATTTTTATATATACCTCGTGCTTTCTAATCCTGCTAAATTCAAATACAAGTTCTAGGGGCTCCTAGAGACTTCTTAGTATTTTCTCTGTAGATGATCATTTCATCCACATATAAAGATTTTGCTTCTACCTTGCCAATCCTATCCAAATTGTGTCATTTTATTGCCAGACTATTTTGGTGGGGCCTAGGTTTCAAAGTTTAATGGACAGATAAAGAGTAAGCAAATCTGCCCTTGTTCCCCACCTTAAGGAGAAAGCATTGTATCTTCTCCATTCATATAAGGTGTTCTCACTGGAAGTATGGAGTACATGTCTTTAATCTGTTGAGAAGTTTCTGTTCTACTTCTGGTCTCCTGATAGCTTTTACCATGAACAGCTGTAGAATTTAGTCCAATACTTTTTCTCCAACCAGTGACAGGATCATATGGCTTTTTCCTTTCCTCTGTTAAAACGATGACTTTTGGGGGTGGACCTTCCAATGCTGAACCAACACTGTCATCCCTATAATAAAACCACTTTCTACATACTGCGAGACCATACTTTTAAGTGAAATAAATTTGACACATCTATAAATATCGCATTGTTTCTCTGGTATGAGAAACTGAAAGTGTAAAAAAGGACCAAAATAGGGCCAGGGATTTAGCTCAGTGGTTCTGCCGCCTGCTTCGAAAGCGCAAGGACCCAAGTTTGATCCCCGGTACCAAAAAAAAAAAAGGACCAAAATGTATAATAGATAATGTGAAATAGAAAGAAAAAGTTCAAATGAGCAGGGGTATAAGGGAGGGAGGAGGGAAAAGGAAGAAATGGAAATGAGAAAAGGAAAAAAAAGACTTTTAAGTGGAATAAAACCATTTATCCTGTGCACAACACATGCTTGACCCAACTTTAGGAAACTGAAAGTACATGTACAGCAAATGTATTCACTCTCACTGAGGTAAGGTGGTAATCAACAAGTAGCAAGCCCAGAGATTTAGGAAAACCTTTTCCAAGTTTTGTGAAATATATTATTTCATTCCATTCTAACATAGATTCTATTCTATTTGTAATTATGGAAACTGAAACACGGAGCATATAACTAATTTATTCCAAGTCAGGCAGCTAGGAAGTAATAGGGGTAGTAGAGCTCTATTTAAAATCCAGGTTGTCACTTTTAATCACTGCACTATATTGCCTATGACAGGAAAAGAATTATATATCTCGTAACCATGCATATAGGAGGCAGCATGACATAATGAACTGAGCCCTGCTCTTGGGACCAGAAGGATCTTACCTCTTCCTATTTTAGCTCAGTCCAGAGAGTTGACCTACATACATTCTTCAGTTTATGGCACTCTATCTCTTTTCACCCTTGTAAGGCTTATACATGTATGTGTAAGCACCTCCAGTATTTGGAACCATAAGCCAACCAACATACTTGTATGTAATACTGTTATTACCAAAATGTGTGATTTAATTTGATGAAACACATAATATGGGTTGAACATTGGGCCACTATTGGAGGATACTGGCCTTGCTCAGGTAACAGTTCTTATAATTCTACTTACAGAGGTATTCATGGCTCCCCTAATCCCCACCTTTGGTGGAAAACAGTAGGTTTCTGATATCTCACTGCAAGTAACAGGAAAAAAAACGTTAAGCAGTCATTCTTTTTTTTTCCTTTGGGCATTGTGGCAATGGGATGGTTATGCCCTATAATCAAAGGAAAATACAAACTGGTCATCTCCTAGCAACTCACTGAAGATTACTCCCAAGGAATAATTTGTGTAGCTGAGTGAGTGTATGTAACTTCTAAGATATGCCTGTGAAGTTCCTCCCCTGGGCCTGTAACTCTTTTCAGTGACCTGAAAATACAGTAGACCTATTTTTTATCCTATTGCAGAAAGAATGAACATGAAAATGTCCCAAGAATAGGCAGTTTGGTATGAAAGAGACTAAAGTCTTATCATCATTTTTTGATGTTAAAAATCTAATTTTATTTAAATACCACTTGTAGTTAAAATCATCTGTTTGCTACTCACTGTTTCCCTTTGATGCTGCCTGTTCCCTACCTCTTTCATATCAAGGGACATCTGTCACATAGGAGTGGACTGCATCCCAGCAGGCTTGCTTTCCCTGATGTGTTCTCCCTGTGGGCTTCTTATCTGCCCCCACAGTCTGGTGTGCTGGGGAGACCAGTCAGTCAAAGCCAGCTCCCACTCAGTCCCAGGAAGCTGCTGCTCTTGGAGTCTCAATGCACCAAACGAAGGTGCAATCAACACTTATTTTATTCAACCATCTGTGCAGTCTGGCTGTAGAATAACACATCTTTTCAAACAAAGATTTAGTCTATTCCTTTAAAAGAAGTTTATAAAAAAAGAAAACTTACTGGAGAATTCATTTGAATGAATGAACAAGACAAGGAAGGGACCTATGCTTGAAATGATTTAACCATTGTTCACACAGTCAACACCAAGGAAACATTAACTCTTTAACAGCGATAGATGTAACATTTTGGCACTATGTGCCAGAGCCACTTCTAAGTGCTCTCTCTCCATAAATCCCTTGAGTACATCAGCTACCCTGGAGTTTGGCACCTTTGTCCTCCTTACTGCTTGCTAGAAGAGGAAAGTCAAGCACATTCAGGGAGACGATAAGGGACTTTCTGAAGATATCCATCTGCGTATAGTAGACGGACTTTTCCCAAACTTGGATTGGCCCTAACTCCAGTGCTTTTGCTTCTATTACTAGCATGGGCCAGCAGTAAGCATTGTGGTACAACTCTCTCATTTCTCTCTGGAAACTGAAAGCAGAAGGTGACTCTGTATTTCTCAAAATAGCTTGTAATCTGGATCATAAACATTTGTTCTGAAAGACTTTTTCTATGAAATTTTCTAATGATACAGAAAATGTGTCTATTTGTGTTTATTGTGAAGAAGAGGGCTGCTTTCTTTTAGATCTTTTACTGTGTGATGTTGTATAAAAAAGGGATGCTCATTCTGAGCACTTATCTATTGAGCATTTAGTATTTCCTTTTTTTTATAATCTCTGTCTTCAAGCTATCTAATATCAAGGGAAGGAAACATTAATGGAGCTGTCACTCATGCCTGTTTCTAAAGGATTTAGATTTGGTCTACATTTTCAGTCAGTTGGATTTCAAATCATTGAGCTTCAGAAATTTTCTAATTACTACATAAAATAGTTTTTAATCTACTTTTCATAAATATTTTTGAAATTTAATGGAATAGCTTTTAATCTGATAAATTAGGGCCTAAAGAAGCATAGAGTTAATTTTATCAAGGCTTTTTCTGATTTTAAACCTTGAATCACATTTTTCTTCAGCTTCAATTATCAGAGGCTAAATTAAATTTTTTTAAGCTGATAAGCTATTTTATTTTGTTTTACATCTGTTGCACTGGCCTAGTTTATATTTTTCCCCAATTTTGTTATCTTTTTCTTAGTGAGGAGGGGCATTTCTAATTAAAAAAAGCTATAAATTACTGAACAGTAAATTAATGTTATCATAGAAAGAATTTTGTGAGGTTATTCCTTTTTTATTTTATTGCCAGAGATAATCCCATTTTATGCCTGTTATGCAAACATAAATATTAACATCTTTTGCTCTTAACATTGCTCTCGATTTAGATAAATTAAATAGTCATGATTGTTATAGAGTTAATGATTATGTAAATAATATTTTCTTACTTGCATACAAATTACTGTACATGTACTAGAAAATCTTGATATATCCTAAACCTGTCATGAAAAACATCACCATAGTTTTTTTAAACAAAAACATTAACTTGGAGTCCTATAACACAATTCCTTGTCTTTTCATAGACTCATGTATTATGAAAATGCCTTAAGTGACACTTTAAAATGATTAAGGATATTCAGATAGATTATATAACTTATTTGCTTTTTCAAAACACATTTCTGCACAAATTTCAGATATTCTATGTGCTGAAGCGGTAGAAAAGGCCTAAAGAAAATTTAAATAAAGATAGCTAAAAATTACACCTGTGCAATCATCTATTATTCTTCTACCTGAGGTCAGCTTAGTATAGCCATGAAATTCAAATCAAATCTTGGTACACATGAAGTATAAATCAGAAGGCCAGCTGGGACCCAATTTTGAGACACATGGTAAGAAATTGTTCTAAAATATCCTATACTCCAGCTTTCAAGGTTTTCCATTATGTGAGATCCTTTATTTGAAAAATAATGTAGAAAACATGTTAAAATGCAAACATGTTACTTTGACAGGGTCAATACTTTATCATTCATAGTCTTAACAAAACCCAAGGGAATCAAACATAAGACAAAAGAGAATAAGCCATATATGTAATTAAATAATGAGGGATATCACCAAGAAAGTAATATTTTCATTATACTTAAGGATAAGTGTAGCTATTTTTTCCCTTTTTTAGAATTCAAAATGAAGGTCAGTAGCAGTTGTGATACTTGTAAATGCCACTGAATTGCTTCTGTATTGTTTGAAATCAGTGCTCATGAGCAGAGTGCCAAGTTAGATCATAATGTTTGTCTGATTTCACCTAAGAAAACAATAGCAAATAATTGTGTTCAATGTGAACATGAGGCAAAATCAGCTCATACAATGCTACAATATAATGATAGTGAGGACACTAAAATAATACTTAAGTTTCTATTGAACAAACTGTGAAGCACTGATGTGCCCTACTCTTTTCTCTGGCAATGGTGTTTATCAGGCAGTATCTCCACAGTTGCTGAAGTGGTAAAGTTGACTGTCTCTTTACACTTCCTAAAACAAAAAGAAACCTTGATTTCAGCAGGTGGTAATACTCCTTCCTTTCCCTCACTGCCCCATGTGGAGACACACAGTGCCAGTACGTGGCTGACCCTGTAGGTTCCACCCCATGACTAAATTTCCTGTCTCTGAATCACAATTCTCTTAATGAAAATTCCACTCTTATGGTGGGAAAAGGATAATAAACAATGATAAAAGATGAGAAGTGGTAAAAGTTTTCTGCAGAAAAAAATTCTAAATAATAAGGGTATTTTATATGGGGCGGTTAGGAAAGGTGTCTCTCACAAGATAACATGGGAGCATTATACTGGAGAACTAAAGGACAGGGCTGGGAATATGTAGAGGGAGTGCTACAGGCAGAGGCAAAGACTCTGGGATAGTGTGGCATTGGCATATCCAATGAAGGGGCTAGGAGCAGAGTGAGCAAAGAGGAGAGAGCAGTAACAGTGAGCATCCAGAACAAGGAGGCCCCTGCAGGCCATGGTGAGGATTGGAGACGGAGGACAGTGGAAGGCTTTGAACAGAGACTCATTGATCTTTTTCAGCTGTTAAGGGCATCATTCTGAATGCTTTGGGGACAGTAGCTGGAGATGACATATTCACAAGAAAAGAGATCAACTGTAAAGTCACTGAAATAGTTAAGATGTAGAAGATGCAAGTGGTCACAGAAGGTGATGAGACATGTTTGAGATTTGAACATATTTTTAAGTCAGAGAGAGTAAGATTTGCTCATAAATAAGGATGGTAAAAGGAACTGTGAGTCAAACAGATGTTGACGCGTTGGTGCTGACAGTGGTGATGCTATTTCCAGAGATGTGGTGTGGCCTGACAGGCCGGGGTGATGTGCGCGTTGGCCATCCAAGTGGAAGTGGGTATGTAAATGAGCAGTTCATCTGCCAAGTCTGGCATGCTGAGGAGAGGTCAAGGCTTGTGAAGTCAATTTAAGACTCTTCTAATAGCTGTAATTTAGGTTAAAATAGCCTTCTTTCAAGCATATTCATTTCTCACTCTGTGATTGCCTGAGTAACCCTAACCCCAACATATGTTCAGAATTTTGATGAAGAGGAACATAGAGCAGATTGCAATGAGATGAAAAACTGCAAAAAAGATGATGAGAGGCAAAAACGTGAAAAGAAAATAGTTGAACACCAAGATGCTTCACTCGCTCCAAAGTATTGGTAGGCACTTTGACTGAGCACTCACTTGAATGATCCATAGAGCCAGATCCCATTTTAACAGAAATAGGTAGATTTATACAGTTTGGGAATTCTCTCTTACTGAGAACTTGAGAAACTAAATATTTGTATTAAAGAATTGTCCAGATATTTTATACAATCACTATCTTGTTTAATTGCAGAAAGCATTAAATTGGTTATAAAATAATTCCAAATATCTCATCAGTAGAATTCTTGCTATCCTCTGGGTGTATTCATTTGCAATTTACTAATAGCTTTGGCTCAGTTTTGCACCTGTAAAGACACACTGGTGCTCACCTGAAAAAGTCTGCATCTTTGCTGGCAGTGTACCCGCTCTCCTCCATGCAGCGTGGGCAGCAGATGGGGGCATGTGTTAAGACTCACCATTAGCAGCACCATTGGTGCATGACTCAAGCTCAGTAACTAGTAAGACAGGTGTTTCTACTGCACAAGAGCAGCTGTGTAATTCACACAGAAAACAAAGACAAAAACAGAATCTACTTCAGTACTAGAGTCTAATGACCATCATTTACAGGCATTATGTAGGAAAGAAGAACTTCAGTGGTAAATATAGGCAAAAACATAACCCATTTTGAAAATCTGGGATAAATGCAGACCTAATATAAAACATGAGAAGCAGACACAATTGACAAGAGAACAATTCCCTCCTATTTTTTTTGAGTCATATAAATAACAAGTTTGAACACTTGAAACTGAATCTGTTTGAACTCTTCGTGCCTTTGGCCACTATCATGCTGTTATTTTATGTACCAAAGACAAGATTTCCACAGCCAGTAGTCCTCAAGATGGAGGACTACATCTTATACTTCAGTTTTAAGATCTTTGAGATGGGGAATGTTAAGTGAAAGCAAAGATACAATATACTGGTGGTCTTCAGTGTTGGGAAAAGAAGTTACAGATGTGGGAATTCACAGAATGTAGAGGTCTAGCCCCTCATTTTGGCAATGAGAAAACTGAGGCTAAAAACTTTATAGCTAGAAAGTCCATGCATATACCTAGTTAAGGAAGGTGCAGTAACCTCAGAAATGTTGTGACAGTTTATGCTTCATTGTTGAATGAGTGGTGCACATGGTAATCCTACAGTAATATCAGTATAGATGACCCAGCAAAGGGTAGGACATATAAGGAGATTGAACTCAACTTTGAAAAGCAATAGGAGTTTGATGAAAGGGAGCAGGAAGGTTTTATATTTAAGGAAGAGCACATCAATTTTTCTGCCTTATCACAGGATATATTCTTTTAAGCATAGGAGTAGAGGGTGTGTGTGTGTGTTATACTTATATGCTATTTTCATTACATTTAAAAAGTAACAAAAGTGCACTTGAAAAGTAACAAAATTCACTGCAAACACTTGACAAACTGGAGGAAAAAGTCACCAATAATTATCTCTACACTAATACAAAATATATGTCTTTCTTCTAAACCTGCCATGTCATTTCATCAGAACTTAAGATACTTTATTGTAAGTTTGGTTTCCTTTTTCTAAAATACAAAAGTTTAATGGCTCTCCATTTCACAGGGGCTGAACTGAAACTTTCAATAAAAGAAAAGGGATTTGACTTTATACAAAATCATCTTTGGCTTAAATTTTAGACATTGCTTTATACTGAAAATCTGTATGGAGGAAAAAATATATATATATTCAAGCACACATAGAGATGGATGTAGATATAGCTAAAATTTGGAGATTCAGAAGTACTATCCCAATTCAGACAATAACAGAGAGTACACTACAGAGACAAGGCTAAAGATAAGATTAAGCGGTCTTAAAAATATTTTGTTTGATGGCAAATAAACATATGAAAAAATGTTCACCATCACTGGTCATTTGAGAGATGCTAATGAAAAAAACACTGAGATTCCACCTCACCCCTGAAAGAATGGCTGCTATCATGAAATCAACCAATAACAAATGCTGGCAGGGCTGTGGGGAAAGAGGAACCTTCTCCACTGCTGGTGGGAGTGTAGACTGGTGCAACCACTGTGGAAATCAGTATGGAGATAGCTCAAAGAACTAGGACTGGAAGTCCCATTTGACCCAGCTCTTCCTCTGCTGGGTATCTTCCTCAAAGAATTAAAAGAATCATACCACAGTGATATATGTGCACCCATGTTCATAGCAGCACAATTTTTAATAGCTAAAACTTGGAACCAGCCCAAATGCCCATCAACTGGAGACTGGATCAAGAAAATGTGGTTTTATAAAATGGAGTACTACTCAGCCATTAAAAATGAGAAATTAGAGACATTTATTGCTAAATGGATGCACATTGAAGTGATACTCTTAAGTGAAATAAACAGGACACACGTGTAAATACTGAATAGTTTCTCTAGTGTGAGAAACTGAAAGTGTAAATAAGGACTAAAAGGTATAATAGATAATGTGAAATAGGAAGAAAAGGGGCAAAGGGGAAGGGGAAGTGAGAAGGGTAGGGGAAAGGAAAGAAGGGAATGGAATTAATATGAGAAAACAAAAAAATGGAAACAAAGTCTTTGTAAATTGGGAGGGATGGAGGGGTTGAAGGGAGGGTAGGGGAAGGGGTAAAAATAAGAACCAAGAGAGTATGTAAAGGTGCATATCTCCAATGATGAATGTCATTATGTTGTACACCTAAAATGTACCAATAAAAGGATATACAAAAAAAAGAATGTCTTAAGAGAAATAAATAAGACATCCTTTTTATCAAAAATATTTTGTACCTTGGAAAGATGGTTACTACTAATACAGTAACATTTTGTGTGGCCTTTTTCCTGTTGCCTTGGGAGGTCATTGAAATCACCTATTTCTTCCCCCCTTTCCTTTTTTATGAACAGACCAGGAAAATACTGGGAAGGGAGAAAAATGGAAGCAGGCAAAATAGAGTGGAAAGAATCAATGTGATAATTCCAGGAAAACTCAAAATAGCTAACTAGCCTTATGCCAAATGTGTAATAAATAATTTATTTATTATAAGATTTGCTCAGCTGAATGAAATGATTTCATTTTTAAGTGTTCCTGTGATTATAACCAAAATATGACTCATTCAACTGATGGCTCATTCTTCCTCTTGAGATAAGCCATTCAGAATTAAGATGAACAAAAAAATTAATGGAGCCACACAGGGTATTTCTGATAATGACTTTGGTGTTTATGAAGTAAACAAATGTGGTTTGTGCTTCCTATCTTTATAGTTTACATATATCCACACCAATGCGTGTATCCATGACACTGTAGTTTGACCATTTGCTTTTTTACTGTGGGTTATTGTGGAGTAATATATGCAAATTTAAGGAAAGTCATGCTTAATGTGTTTGCCACAGTTTCATACACTTTTGTAGTTAGTTGCTGCTTTACTGATTTTGAGGGTCTTTGCTCATTATCCAGAAGCTTCTCCTACTCTGAGAATAAAAGACCATGTCATCTGTGTCTAAATTCCATCTGATTTTGTGAAAGCCACTCAGCAGCTTGGGCCTTAGCATTGGACTACATAAGAAGCCTTCACAAGGGGAAATCAAATGGACCTGGAACAGAGTATGAACAGCATATGTTCAGCATATGTTCAACAGTGTATGTACTCCTGGGTGTCTGTGTGAAATACAGACAGAACCCACCACTGGGTTAGGCAAACATGCAGTGATACCTTCAACACTGAAGTCAGTGCTGGTCTCACTGAAATCAATTTGCAAAAGAAACTTGTGTCTCTGACAAAAATAAACAAGGAAGTTTATATAAAATTTGTTTTTAGGGTAATTGTGAGACCATGAGTATTTTCAATATTGTTTTCTCTACCTTGATCATCCCAAATTATAAGTCAGATTTTGACCAGTGACCAAGTCATATAGTTTAAGCTGCTGAAATGCTTCAGATTCTTAGTTCAAATAAGTACAGAAGGCATACTGGCTATGTTCTGAAGCTTGATTCAGCTACTTTGTAGCTGTGTAAACATGAACAACTTCTGTGCTTTAGTTTTGTTTCACAATGAAATAAGATGACGATAGTATTTACCTCATTTTATAGTTGTGAGGCTTAAGTGAATTAATATATTTGTAAATAATCATAGAACAATTCTGGTACATAGAAAGGACATTTGTAAGGTAAAAGCTATTTTTATTTAAATTCTGTGCCAAGCAGTTAATTAACAAGCAAAGGAATAAAAAACATATACATAAATATCATGGAAGCACTATTGAAAATGGCAAAAATCCAGAACCCAAGCTCCCCCACACAGGAAAGTAGATGTATAAAATATAGCATATGCATAAAATAAAATATAATGCAAGAAGCAACATTAATGCACTATAGAAATAACCAACAATATAAATGAATCTTAGCAATGTGATTATATGCAGCATAATGATGTCACTATAAAGATTAAAACAACTAATACAACTATACTTTCAGAAACTATAGATACAATGAAACTATATAAAAAAGAAAGCAAAAGAATGATACATGTAGAACCCAGAATGTAGCTGCTCACATGCAGAGGACAGAAATATTATAATAGTGGAGGCCACCCAGCGAAAGCCAAGTTCTTATCAAGGCCTGCCTTTCAGTTTAGATGGTAGGTGGATAACATTTAGTGACAGAAGAAAAAGAGGAAGCATGGCCCTGTTATAAGACTTTGTCCTGCACAAGGGAGTATGATTTATCTTCTTCTGTATGCTTGAGAACACCTCCCTAAGTAACAACAATCATTATCTATTGTTATAATCAATTCCACTTATGTCATATTACAAGTACTTAGAAGCTAAGAGTCAAGGGACTACTTGTTTCCTTAGTGTTAACCTAATTTTGGTTGGGATATGAATTGGTAAGATAGATATAAATGGCCCATGTGCTGAAGATTTTTCCGAAAAAAAATTGTTATTAGTTTACCCCTTTGGGAAAAACAAAATCACAATTCACATCAGAGTTTAGGTTTTAACACTTTTGTTTAAAATGTGTGAAAAAATTGATTAAATAAAATAGCAAGCCTAATGTTTTCATGACTACTGTTAGTGTTGAGGAATTCCAAACAATTTTTTGGCAGTATGTAAGACCTTTGCTCATACCTAACCCTTTTTTAGTTTTTTATTTGAGATTGGGTCTTGCTAAATTGCTAAGATGTTCACACTGGACTCCAATTTGTAATCTTTCTGTCTCAGCCTCCCAGAGTACAGGGATTGCAGGCAAAGTACCACCATGTCCAGTTTAACTTCTTACATACTATGTTTTAGTAGTTAAAACACTTCAAACAAAGCCATCCTTCCAAATGCTAAAATGTCAACTCAACAAACCTCAGCATCCTCCAGTTCTAAATCATGCAGAGATCCCATGAGTGGCATAGGCCAGGAAACACTATAGATGGCTAGGGACACTGTCACATTCATGGTCTCCAAAAAGAACCTAAGAAGAAAGACCCCACACATCACAGTGAGAGCCAAGGGATGGAATTTAATGTGCAAATGAGGAAAATCTCCAAGTGGCTTTGCCTCCCTCCTGATAATCCACTCTGCAATGAAAACTATTACTTCATTTCTATAAATGAGGATATCTTCATTCTATAATAATTTCCTGAGTAAGTATTATGTACTACATAGGGTTAGGGACTGAAAGTACAGCAAAGAAAAGAACTGAGAATATCTCCTACTAGTGTGTATCCATAGAACATTACTCATGTAGTGAATATATCTAGCATATATTTAAATAATCCATTTCAGTGAGTATATTCCTAAATGTTTTTGATAAGAGAAAGAGAGGACTGAACAATAAATTTAAACAAAAGTCATATTGTTATATCTTTGAGTCCTTAACATCTGCCATCTAGATCATCATACCTATACCAAGAAAATAAATGTACCCCCAGTCTAGTAGCATTTAAAATAATTGGTCAAAGAACACAAGCTTTGTGTGTGTGTTTTTGTATTTATGTTTATGTGTCTGTGTATGCATGTGAAACGATGCTTTTTCTCCAGCTGTGACGTGCTATGCTTCCTCCTATCTATGCGCCAGTGGAGGATTATTTAGGGTTCATTGCTGTCATGGAACAGAAAGCAACAGTATTAGCCTCTGTGTCACTCTGCTTAACCTGCATTTGACCTATGGGAGACTAGGAAGACTTGTCCTCTAGTACCCAAGACTCCTGGTTAAATGAACGTTGGGGCTGCAGTAGAAGCATAATGCTCTTTCCCATAGCAAAATGTTTCCTGTTTTACTTTGCAGAACATATAGAGTTCAAAGAGAGGGCTATGTCAGGGACAAACCCTGACTTACATGATGCCTGGAATAAAATGGATGCTGGAAATCTGTGAATAATGAACAAAAAAATGAAGGGATCATGCCATTCTGTAAGGTACAGGATGACGGGAAGATGGAATGAAGTTTGGAGAGAAGGGAATATCATGAACCCAGCACAAAATAGGAATACATATGAATTATGTTTTAATTATAATAGAAATTGAGGTAATTCAGTGAGAGTCTAGGGTGTCTGATGATATTGAAAGCTAGGTTGTTAAGCAAAGTGCTAATATAAATGATTACATAAAGAAACCTTTTTAAAAAACACTCACTGCTTGTAAGTTGATGTATTACAGATCATTTTCACATAGTCATTAAGACTCTGATGGATCCATTTTGGGGGCATGATTTTCTGGTCCAAGAGTTAATCTGCAATTTTGAAAAAAAAGGGTTTCTTCATGACATTTCATAATTCAGACTTTAATATTCATGGGACTTTAATTCATACTGGCTTTTCTAATCATTTTAGTAAATAATACATTTATTACATAGTAGCCTTGAAAATAGCCAAATATAATACATCGTAACTATGCGAAGTAAACATTCTAATTCCAAATTTTCTTTTTTTTTTTTTTACTTAAATTCTTTTATTGGTAAATTTTAGGTATACAACACATTTACATTTCTCATTGGGAACTTGTACCTTTACATGATGCATCTTGGTTTTTATTTTTTCCCCATTCCCAGCCCTCCCTTCACCCCCTCCACCCTTCCCTATTTACAAAGACTTTGTTTCCATTTTTTCCATTCCTCATCATTTTTCCTTTCCCTTCTTTCCTTTCCCCTGCCCCTCCCACTACCCCTACCCCTTTGGACCTTTTCTTCCTATTTTGCATTATCGATTATTCATTCTAATCATTGGTACATTTTAAGTATACAATAAAATGACATGCATCATTGGAAATTTGCACCTTTACATAATCTCTCTCAGTTCTTATTTTTCACCCTTGCCCAGCCCTCCCTTCAACCCCTCCATCACTCCTTATTTACAAAGATTTTGTTCCTATTTTTCCATTTTCTCATATTAATTCCATTCCCTTCTTTCCTTTCCCCTACCCCCCCACTTCCTTCCCCTTTGCCCCTTTTCTTCCTATTTCACATTACCTATTATACATTTTAGTCCTTATATAAACTTTCAGTTTCTCACACCAGAGGAACTATTTGGTATTTATACATGTGTGTCCTATTTATTTCACTTAAGAGTATTGCCTCAATGTGCATCCATTTAGCAATGAATGTCTCTAATTTCTCATTTTTTATGGCTGAGTAGTACTCCATTTTATTAAAAAACCCACATTTTCTTTATCCACTCTCCAGTTGATGGGCATTTGGGCTGTTTCCAAGTTTTAGCTATCACAAACTGTGCTGCTATGAACATGGGTGCACATATATCACTGTGGTATGACTTTTTTAATTCTTTGGGGAAGATCCCCAGCAGTGGAATAGTGGGGTCAAATGGGACTTCCAGTCCTAGTTCTTTGAGGTATCTCCATACTGATTTCCACAGTGCTTGCACCAGTCTACACTCCCACCAGCAGTGGAGCAGGGTTCCTCTTTCCCCACAGCCCCGCCAGTATTTGTTATTGGTTGATTTCATGATAGCAGCCATTCTTTCTGGAGTGAAGTGGAATCTCAGCATTGTTTTCATTTGTATCTCTCGAATGACCAGTGATGGTGAAATTTTTTCATGTATTTATTTGCTATTTCTACTTCTTTGTCTGAGAAATGCCTGTTCATTTCAGATGCCCATTTTTGGATTGGGTCTTTAAATTTGGGAGGTCTGATCTTTTAAAGTTCTTTATAGATTGGAGATAGTAGACCTTTGAGGAAGAGCAGGTAAAGATTTTTTCCCACATTGTGGGTTGTCTCTTCACACTGCTGGTGGTTTCTCTTGCTGTGAAGAAGCTTTTTAATAAGAGGAGATCCCACTTGTTGATTGTGTGTGCTAGTTCATGGGCAACTGAGGTTTTGTTCATAAAATCTTTTCCTACACCAATGATTTCAAGAGTTCTACCTAACTTCTGTTCCAACTGGTTCAGAGTTTCTATTTTAATATTTAGATCTTTAATCCATTTTGATTTTAGTTTAGTGCATGGCGACAGATATAGGTCTAATTTTAATCTTTGGCAAGTTGAAACCCAATTTTTCCAGCACCATTTATTGAAGAGGCTATCTTTCCTCCAGTGAGGGTGTTTGGCTCCTTTATTGAAGATAAGATGGCTGAGTGTGTCTGGCATAGTTTCTGCATCTTCTAAGCTGTTCCACTGGTCCTCAGGTCTGTTTCTTTGCCAGTACCATGATATTTTTATCACAGTAGCTTTGTAGTACAGTTGCAGGTTGGGAATTGTGATACACCCTGCCATGTCTCTGTTACCTAGAAATGCTTTTCCTATTCTGGGTCTCTTCTTGTTCCAAATGAATTTTTGGATTGTTTTCTCAAGATCCATGAAGTATGCTTCTGGGTTCTCAATTGGAATTGCATTAAATCTATATAGCAGTTTGGGAAGTATGGCCATTTTCACTATATTAATCCTTCCTACCCAGGAGCAGGGGATGTCTGTCCATTTTCTGATATCATCTTCAATCTCTCTTTTCAGAGTGCCATAGTTTTCAGAGAAGAGGTCTTTGATTTCTTTTGTTGGGTTGATTCCTAGGTATTTCAGTTTTTTGGATGCTCTTCTGAAAGGAACTATTTGCCCTATTTCTCTCTCAGTGAGTCTGTCATTTGTGTAGAGGAAAGCTATTGATTTTTGTGTGTTGACCTTGTAACCAGCTACTTGACTGAATTTGGTAATTAAGTCTAGAAGACTTTTGGTGGAGTTCTTGGTGTCTTCTATATATAGTATCATGTCATCTGCAAATAATGACAATTTGACTTCTTCGTTTCCTATCCTTATTCCTTTTATTTCTTTCTCTTGTCTAATTTCTGTGGCTAATGTTTCCAAAACTATATTGAACAAGAGTGGTGATAGAGTACATCCTTCTCTTGTTCCTGATTTTAGTGTGAAGGATTTCAGGTTTTGACCATTTAGTATTATACTGGGTATTGGTTTTTCATAGATGGCTTTTATCTGATTGAGGTAGAGACCATCTATTCCAATTTTTTGTAGGGCTTTTCACATAAATCCATGTTGGATTTTGTCAAATGCTTTTTCTGCGTCTGTGAAAATAATCATATGGTTTTTGTCCTTGGCTCCATTGATATAGTGTATTACATTGATTGATTTGCGGATGTTGAACCATCCCTGCATTCCTGGGATGAATCCCACTTGATCATGGTGTATGATCTTCTTGATGATCTTCTGCATTCTATTTGCCAGTATCTAATTAAGGATTTTTGCATCTATGTTCATTAGTGAGATTGGCCTATAGTTCTGCTTTTCATTTGGGTCTTTCTCTGCTTTGGAGATCAAAGTGCTTGCTTCCAGGAATGAATTTGGGACTATTGCTTCCCTTTCAATTTCATTGAAGAGTTTAAACAGTAGTGGCAGCAGTTCCTCTCTAAATGTCTTGTAGAATTCAGCAGTGAAGCCATCAGGGCCCAGGCTTTTCTTAGTTGATAAGTTTTTAATTACATTTTCAATTTCATTGGTTGATATTGGGTTGTTCAGAATTTTTAGGTCTTCTTCATTCAACTTTGGTAATTCATATGTGTCTAGGAATCTGTCCATTTGTTCTGTGTTGTCCATCTTATTGGTGTATAGGTTCTGGAAGTAGGTATTGATGATCCTCTGGATTTCTGCTGGGTCTGTTGTAATTTCACCCTTTTCATTCCTAATTGCATGGGTTTGGGCCTTTTCTTTCCTTTTTCTGAGAAGGTTGGATAAGTGTTTGTCAATTTTGTTTATTCTTTCAAAGAACCAACTCTTGGCTTCATTGACTTTTTGTATCATTCTCTTAGTTTCCATTGCATTGATTTCTCCTCTGATCTTTATAATTTCCTCCCTTGTATGAGCTCTGAGCTTGTCTTGCTCTTCTTTTTCTAGAAGCTTGAGGTTCAGCATCAGGTTGTTTAGTTGGGCTCACTCCCGTTTCCTAATAAAAGTATTCACTGCTATAAATTATCCTCATAAGAATGCTTTCATTGTGTCCCATAGATACCGATATGTTTCATTGTCATTGTCATTGTCATTTAATTGAAGGAACTGTCTGATTTCTTCTTTAATTTCCTCTGTGACCCATTGGTTATTCAGAAGTGTGTTGTTAAATTTTCACATGTTTATGAAATTTTTCGAGTTTCTTTTGTTATGGATCTCCAATTTCATCACACTATGGTCTAATAATATACACAGGATAACTTCAATTCCTTTGTACTTACTTAAATATGTTCTATGTGTGAGTATGTGGTCTGTTTTGGAGAATGACCCATGTGCAGCTGAGAAGAATGTGTATTGTGATTTTGTGGGGTGGAAGACTCTGTAAACATCTGTTAAGTTCATTTGTTCAAGAGTTCAATTGTGTTCTAGTATTTCATTACTTATTTTTTCTCTAGTGGATCTCTCTATTTGTGACCGTGGGGTGTGGAGGTCCCCCACTACAATTGTATTAGTGCATATATGACTTTTCATGTTTGTTAGTATTTGTTTTATATATTTGGGCCTACTAGTGTTTGGTGCATAGATATTTGTGATTGTCATCTCTTCCTCTGGGATTCTTCCCTTTACAAGGATGTAGTGTCCTTCTTCATCTCTCTTAATCAGTGTTGGTTTGAAATCTACTTGATCTGCCAAGAGGATAGCTACTCCTGCTTTTTTTCAGGTTCCTGTCGCATGGAGCATTGTTTTCCACCTTTTAACTTTCAGTCTATGAGTTTCCTTTTGAATTAAGTGTGTTTCTTGTATGCAGCATATTGTTGGATTTTGCTTCTTGACCCATTCTGCCAGTCTATTTCTTTTGATTGGCGAATTGAGACCGTTAACGTTGATAGTTATAACTGAAATGTTTTGACTTATCATTGCCATGAGTTTTTCTTTTTGTTGGGTTCTCACCCTTTCCATTTAATTTCTTGTCATGCCAGATGGGTTCATTCTACTTTGCTTCTTGGGGTTGTAATCCTCAATGTCTGTTGCTAGGATATTGTCTAAAATTTTTAGGAGTGCTGGTTTGGTATTCACGAAGTTCCTAAGGTGCTCTTTGTCATGAAAGGATCTTATTTCTCCATCCATTTTGAAAGATAGTTTTGCAGGGTACATCAATCTGGGTTGGAGGCTGTTTTCTTTTAGGGCTTGGAATATGTCACTCCAAGCTCTTCTTGCCTTGATGGTTTGTGTTGAGAAGTCTGCTGTGATTCTGATGGGCTTTCCTTTGTATGTGATTTGTTTCTTTTCTGTAACTGCTTGTAGAACTTTGTTCTTCTGTTGTGTTTCTGGAATCTTAACAATTATATGCCTATGTGTAGATTTTTTTTGATCAAGGCTATTTGGAGTCCTATATGCCTCACTTATCTGTATGTCAAGCTCTTTTCTCCTGCTTGGGAAGTTTTCTGCCATTACTTCTGTGAAGAGTTTTCTTATGTCATCTGCATTCTCTCCTGTTTCTTCTTTGACTCCAATCAGTCTTATGTTATTCTTCTTTGCATCATCTAGCAGCTGCTGGATTGATTTCTCATGTTTCCTTAAAATTTTGAAGCAATTTTTCTTTTCCTTGTCATTAATTACAATCTTATCTTCTATATTTGAAATTCTGTCCTCACATTGGCTCATTCTGCTGTGTAGGCTTTCAATGGAGTTTTTCATCTCCTAGAAATCTATTTGCATCTGTTTTATGGATTCCTTTTGTTTCCTATGTTGGGATTCTATCATGTTCCTCAGCTCCTCTCTCGATTTATTAATCATGTCTTGCAGTAGGAGCACAGTCTCTGCTGTTATCTGCGAAATTATGTCTGATTTCATTTTTTCCAGATCCCCTTTTGTTGCCAGTTCAGTGGGTCCAGGTGGTTGAGTATCAGAGTGTTCCATCTCATTTCCCTTTGGGGTTGCTGTAGGTGATCTGGAAGTCTAGTTTTGGGATTTATTTACATGTCTTCTCATTTCGACCTGGGGTAAGGGGGTGGTGCTGTTGGCACCTGCGCGGCTGACCTCCTCTGAACTGAGAGAGGTGGGACAGGGGCCAGGAGCACTGGGAGTGACAGTGGCCCAGAAACCCCTTCCTCTGGGCCAGGAGCAATGGGACAGCAGCTCAGAAGCCCTTTCCTCTGGGAGGGATGGATGGCTACCCAAAAGCCCCTTCCTCTGCACCGGGAGCAGAGGGCTAGATGGTGGCCCAGAGGCCCCTACCTCTGGGCCTGGAGCCTCATGACCCAACTTTTCTAAAGAAAGAATAGACTGTTGAAATTTTTGTAGGTTATGATTCAATTTTTTTTTTCCTGTAACCAAAGTGTGGAGTAGCAGTTATTCTCATGAAAAATAACTTAAATGTCATCGTATTTCCCATTGTCCTATAATTTTCAAGTGATGATAAGATTGGTTCAGCCTGTAAGAAAATGTGATGAAAATATTGGTTAGAAATACAATGTGCTTAGCTTCCATAGCCCCGTTTCCTCAAAGTCAATAGAATTTACTCTTTAAAACATGAGCTACTGCAAATGAATCTAACATTTGGAATGGTAAACTGTATTTGTGATTTACGTTTTTAAGTTTTTTTCTACCATAAACTAACAACAAAACCAAAAGATTGGTAATTTTAGTCACCCCTATTGTCTGTACTAGCACTCACGATGAGAAAAATAATTTTAAAAAATTTGGTGATAATTTATAGACTGATGTTTCAGAATTTTTTGTGTGGGTATAGATTTATAAAGTGGATATTATCTTAGGTACAAATTCTAAAATTGAGAATCTCAGTGGAAAGACTCAATATAATATGAAAAGGTATGTTAAGTGCAAATGATCTCTATATCTTATTTCTGGAGTGAAGTAAATTAGGTAGCTAAAAGGAAAACTGTGGATGCTGGCCTCAACTTGTGTGGACACATCTTGATGCTTTGAGAATGATGAATCTTTAACATTACCTCCCTTCTGTATTTCAACATGTGAATGAGTGATTAAATACTGCCTTCCACCTAGATTCTGCTTGTTATACACAATCATGATACTAAGCATAATGATTTGCATATAAAAAATCAATAGATATTTTTGACTAATATACCCTTTCTAGATTTAGGAAACTCTCATACTATAAAAAATTCTCATACTATAAAATTTTTTTAAACAAGTCTTTCTTTTTTATAAAATAAAAACTTTGGCCCATAGAAATGAAGTGGTTTGACCAGCACACATTCACTGCTTTCGTGGTGCAACAACAAAAAAAAGTGTAACAATCTTAAGGGCATGCACCTTAAAATTCCTAAAACCTGGTCTATTGGATCCTGACTCTGATTCTGACTTTTGAAGTAACCACTCCTACAAGAAAGACAGTTGCTCACTTTTTGAATCATCCATATCTTTCCTCCCAATATAAAAAAAAAATTCTTACACTCCAACTCTAATACAAGAAAGGCAGACGGCCGACATTCCAATAATAATAATTCATATTGGAAATTTTCTATGAACTATCATAGTGATCACTCTCTTCAAATATATTGAGCTTTAATTAATGTAACCAAACAGTTTCTGGGTTTTCATTACCAAATGCTCTAACATAAACAAGGAAATCCTTGCGCATTCACTTAAAAAGAAGAAATGATAGTGAAGTCAATGACTATTAGATTTGGTCATGAGGATGTTGGGCAGATAACAGCCTCTACCTGTGAACCTGCAAGAGAAGCATCTCTGAATGCTGAGGTAGAGCCCTTGTGACCAAGGTGCCCAGTTGGGTATTAAGATAATCCATGACCCTGTACCTCAGCGGAAGTCTAGACTAGAGATGAAATGAGATTGCCCAGAAGAGGTCATGTCCTACTGAAGTTGGGAACTTAAGAGAAGATCTTTTCTGCTACAAAAGTACAGGAAAATGAGAATTAAGAGTTTGTTTCTATAGATAAAAGTGGAGAGATCTCTAATAAGGGTCAAATGAAAGAAGATTTGACTTTGCATGTTAAGCTATTCCTAACAATCTCCTTTGCCAACCATTTCTAGATTTGACTACCATGTCAAGTAAGTAGGGGTGTTATAAAATGACAAGAACTTCATTCCAGTAAGGTTCACTGTTATCCAATGTATAATTCAAGTATAAATTTGTATGTTGTTTTTCTTGTCTATTTTTGTTGGATTGAGTGAAGTGAAAGTTTTAGCTTTAAATAGTGACAGGGTATGAAGGACTATATTAGGTATAAAATATGAATGCTGGGAATGTATGAACTGGGTAAGAACTAGAAATGATGTCATTTGGGTTGGCTTTTTGCTGAACAAAAGGGCAATAGATATCGAGTCCCAATTTGTTGTACTATTCAAGGGCCTTAACACCCTGAGTTCTAGGATGGACCTGTTTACACTCTTTTTGATGAGAGTTGTAAACAAAACTGTTAAAAACTCAGCACTGAGAAACAGTCTCATTTGGATGAGTCCTGTTTCTTAAATTCAGGTATATTTTTAAAGGTGGATTGAAGATTCTAGCTGCAGCTGTTTTCCATGCCTTTTCTTGTCAATTCAAAGCACAAATGGAGGTTATTTGAGAGCAATAATCCACTTGGCTTAGTCTTCTGAAAGGAGAAAAATATCCAAGTGCATGTCAATAATTTTTCTTATTGCTGCTAATACTGTTCTGACTGCTCACCATAATGTTGCTACAAAATTGTCCTGTGGTCTCACCTAGCTCCCCTTCAGTATTTGATGACAGCCTCCAAAACCTGGATAGACTCACACCCCTGACCAGTTAGCACATAAATGAACACAGGAGACATTTGTAAAGTGAAGCGACTGGGCCTTGTTACACCCATCAAAGCAGGATCACAATCTCTCTTGATTTATACAGCCACGTTTCATTTATATCTTGACTTAGTAATGCAATTTTTAAATAACTATATCACACTGAGTCTACAGATTTAGTTCATATAAATTTCTAAAAAGTCAATCTCTTTATGAAATTTGGTTTAGCCAAATGGCAGGATTTCCTATGTATCACTGCCAAAGTTGATGTGTTCAGTATCATTTGTTTTTCTACTTGTTACTCTTCTCTCCTGTGTATGCCTCCTGTAGAAACAATAAGCATGCTACATGCAATTTTATTTTTTCCTAAAATAAGAATATCAAAGATCTATGCCAGAAAATGAAACTCTCATTCATGATTTTTCGTTCACCTATGATCCCACCTGACACTTTACATTTACTATATGAGGGAATTTTGTAAAATCCTTGCTAAAATCAAGTGAACCCATTCTTGCACTCTAAAAGAGTAGTAGTGGCTTACTATTAACCAATAACATTGCATTTCTGGTATCAGAAGTAAATATCAGTGAAAATAGAATATATCTGTCCAATATTAGCTGTTCAACAAAAATATCAAAGATTTAAAATTTAATAAATTCTACACTTCTTCAAAGACAGTATTTGTCCCCATTGGTCCATTGTTTCCTTCATTGGAATTCCTAAAATGAGTCAACTTTCCTTAAGTTGTACATGAAGTAATTTAAGATATAGTTTCAGTCTGGATAAACACTGTAAGAAATGAAAATTTAAAATCTAAGACTAAAAGACCAAATTGGAGCAAATTTTAATTACACTCCTGTCTAAAATTCTACATAGCAAGCAGAGTTTCACCATTACATGCCTGAGACACATAGAAACACACATTTATGATAATATTGGCAATATACAATAAACTTTGGCACTGTTAAGCTATATAAATATTTTTTCAGGTGTTCAGGAAACAAGTGTACTAAATCAAAAGAAAAATATTTCTTTCT
Organism: Heterocephalus glaber; assembly: GCF_053883595.1. NCBI lineage: Eukaryota > Metazoa > Chordata > Mammalia > Rodentia > Bathyergidae > Heterocephalus > Heterocephalus glaber. The sequence goes on along the minus strand of NW_028258308.1, from coordinate 19,189,860 downwards.
TAATAATCAATTAACAATAAGCAGGATTATTTAACTGTAGTAATTTCATAAAATAATGTTGCCATCAAAACACCTTTAGACAAGCATGGTTCTTAAAATTCTGAGGTTTTCAGAAAAAAATAGCAATAGCTTTTGTTCTGGGCTTAGTAAACCAGAATAATCCCTTACATTTGGACTTGTGTACTAATTGGACAAAAAGGATCCTTGTCACAAGCAACTATTATTTCCCTTTAATCATAGAGGAATAAATATATGGTCCTACGTTAGCAGCCCCAGTTTTATTCATCCAGTAGTTTAACCTTCAAGCACAGTTCTGATATTTTGTTCTTACACTAAGCCCTACCTCATATGATTCAGCCTTTAGTTAGCACTCTCCGGTTATGGTTTTTTTTGGGGGGGGTTCCATTTAGTTTATTGGTACATTTTAGGTATACAATACAGTTACATTCATCATTGGGATCTTGTACCATTACATGATGTTCTTATTTTTTCCCCATTCTCCTGTCCTCCCTTCACCTCCTCCACCCTTCCCTATTTACAAAGACTTTGTTTCCATTTTTTCCTTTTCTCACAGTTTTTCCTTTCCCTTCTTTCCTTTCCCCTACCCCTCCCACTTCCCCTATTCCTTTAAACATTTTCTTCCTATTTCACAATATCAGTTATACATTTTGATCCTTATTTACACTTTCAGTTTTTCACATCAGAGGAACTATTCGGTATTTACACATGTATGTCCTATTTATTTCACTTAAGAGTATGACCTCAACGTGCATTCATTTAGCTATAAATGTCTCTAGTTTCTCATTCTTTATGACTGTACTCCATTTTATAAAAAACCACAACGACATCTTCTTTATCCAGTCTCCAGTTGATGGGCACTTGGGCTGTTTCCAAGCTTTAGTTATTACAAACTGTGCTGCTATAAACATGGGTGCACATATATCGCTGTGGTATGATTCTTTTAATTCTTTTTCTCCGGTTATGTTTTGAGGGGGTGGGCTTGAGTGCAAACATTTTAATATACTTTAAGGGAAGTTGCATGTTCTCTGCTAAGGTCAAGAGGGCTTGCCTGCTTTTGAATGCCAGCTTGTTACTATTGTATGTTGGCACAATCATTTCTCTTGTCCTCAAATAGCTAACTTCACAAATGAGGTGAGTGACCTAAGGTTTCTTTCAGGGTTGGAACTTAAAAAATAAAATACACATAAAATGATATTTCTCTATTCCTATCAAAACATTGAACATTTGCCTCTACTTGAATTCTAAGTATGAAATATACAAAATTTAGATAAAAATCAGATGATTTGTGACATCAATATATAAAAATTAAAATGGAAGATTTAAAAATTAAAAGTTGGGGGAACTTAAAAGCATGACTTAAAAAGATGGTTCTTCCAAACAATCAAAGATACCCCCCTCAAAATAGAAATTATACTTCTCTGTATGATGGTGGGAAAAAGAGGAGAGACTTTCACTGCATGAACCAGGCAGGAATGGCTGCCATCAGGATGTTACCACTTGGCAATTTGTAACACGATTCATCGTGTGACACTTTATAGGCATTTCTGTTCCTCCTACCATCACTTTGGGTTATAAGCTGTCAAGTGTAATGGGAAAGATTTTTAAAGTGCTAATGATCACAACCTTTTACTGTCATTTTCCCTTAGATTCAGTAACTTTGACTGAAGCAGAGGCAAGTATTTTATTCAACTATTTCCTTAGGTCTCCTTATGTTCACTGCGATGTCGGAAAAAAAAATTCAGCCAAATGAACTATTCACTTAACGAATAAAGAAAATCTGCCTGGAAAACAGAACTCCTTCTCCATTTCAACATGTTGCTAAATTGAAAATGGGATATTTGAGAAATGAGAGAATCCATACAATTAATCTAATAAACCATGTGGCTTGCTTTCATCTAAAGCAACCCTATAATGCTCCATATATTTTCAGGGGAGTCTAGGTTATTTTATTAGGATGTAACCAAAGGTGAAGGTCTGCTTAAAAATATCTGAAATTTTGATGAATAGGAATGAATCCAGGCCTGCTTGGGTCTATGGTCCATCTGCATTAGTGTGTATTCTGTTACTAACACACAGACTGGACAAGTTATAAAGAAAAGACATTTAGTTTGGTTCACAGTTTTAGGGGTATAAGGTTTCGGGGCCACACCTGGTGATAGCCTTCTTGTTGGCAGCCTGGGTTACATAGCAAGTTCAAGGCCAGCCTGAACTAAGTAGTGGGACTTTGATTCAAAAAACAAAACAAAGAAGAAACCAGTGACCTCCTGTTCTTTCATTTCTTTAGTATTGGTGGTAATAATTTCTCCTTGTTCCTAGAAATTATTTTGAATGTGTTCTGACCTGGGCATACATGTATAATTGCATCGAATAATTTGACTTCTGAATACGATGTGCCTATATTCAGGCACTATTTGTTCTGGAATAGTGGGAAGGATGTAGTGTTCATGGACAATCATGACCTTACTATTGACTGCGATAATTTTTGTACAAAGGCAGAGGAGGCTGTGAGCTGGCGTCGCATACAGGCTGCAAATTTAAAGAAAGTATTCAGAAAAGGCTTTGAGGTGGATTTCAGTGTTTCTAAACTCAGGGACTATAAAGAACAAAATAAACTACTTGGTCATTTGACCATATTTCATTTAGCATCTATGAATTCTTCTCATCTTCCTGCAGTTACAGAGAGAAAAAGAAGTACATTCCCACATTGATTACCTAGGGCAGATTGTCCAGAAAGAGTGGTGCAAATGATCCCAATTCTAAGTAAATACATAATTCAAGTTAAAATCCAGGGCATAACCTTAATGTGAATCACATTTTATTTTCAGGTTTAAAATATATCTATTAAGAAACCTAACATCCCACAGTGTTTTCTTACCACATAGACCATATGCCTTTTCTTCTGACTATGTGAACTGCAAATAGATTAATCTCAAATAGTCATAGCGATTTACTGAATCCAAAATATTCCATGGAAAATCTTTCGGGGCAATTCTCTCACATTAACAGAACTAAAATTTATGTCCTCTAGTTTTATAGATGAACTTGGTGTTTAAATTCAGGTCTACAAAAATAAAATGATTTATTCAGAATTCTTGATGATCAAAATTGGGGAAAGCATTTTGCTTTTACTCCTCTTCAAAGGAAGATGCTGGATAATCAAAGGACTCAAGCAGTCTTGTAAGACAAAGTCATGTTGGTGCCCATGAATAAACAATCAAACCTTTAGGCCCCCACTCAAGAGTTAAATTATCCAGTCTATTCTCCCAAGCACATCTAGAAGAAAGGCTTTTCTGCTCTATTCAAACATAATGAGGTGTCTGGGAATTGAAAGAAATTCAGGTAGAATTAAAAGACTGTGGACATGAAGTTATGTTGTTGCCCAGGCATGAACAACCAGTACAATCTATTGCCACAGGCATATTGGGAACAAAGTTTTCTCTGGTTCTTAAGTAAAACAAATACATTGCTATCCACAAAGTAGAATACATACAAATTTGTTTTTCATATAAAACTTTGACAAGGACTCAACATAAGTAAACTGGGCCCCAAACAAAAATTGAAAATCATTTTGCCACCCTAATGTAATGCTCTGCTGTCCATCTTCTGTGGTTCAGGGTACTGTATTTTATGGTCAGTCTACATAGTCTCGATCCTGGTTCAATTCCAATTTAAGACAATACTTGAAATACTGTCTTCTTCCAGTAGATGCAAACCTTCTAGGAATTTGATGCTTTCCAGAATAACTAGTGCTTGTTATGTAAGTACAATAAAAGACACTTTTTCAGAACAGAAGAGATTAGATTCGCTTTAGTTTAAATTGTCTAAAGAGTTCTCAGTCATGAATTTGTTAATGGCTTTTGGACAAATAAGGGAAATAGAATCATGCATTTTTATTTGTCACCCAAGAAGCCTTCTGGTTTCAGGTTCTTCTTGAGAGCTCAATCACCTTGCCCCTTCTTTTAACAACTTGGAAAATGTCTTGCCTGATTAGGAAGTTAGTCATTTCACATTTTGACATCTAAAACAATGCAGAGTTTTAAAAACCTCACAAATTACATTCATAAGTAATAGGATACATCACTTTAAAGACAAAAAGCTCAAGGATTTGTGACGCCTGTCTTTGTTCTCCTTAATCCTATTTTACTTTTTGAGTGTCAGACATTTTGTAAATATCTGCATTTTGGATTCAAACAATAAGTGTTGATCATTAATCCTCTAACTTGGTATGAAAACACTATTATAGCAGGTTTTGTGCTCTGAAAGTTAGCCTTCCTTCTGTGTTTGGCATTTTGTTTGTCTGTCAATATTACTCCAGCCCAAATACTGTCTTTGCCATGTAGTTATAAAACCTAAACCACTATAAACATAAAGTGTTGCCTAGTTCCAAAGGAGTGATCAAGTAAAAGTTGAAAATGTCCTTTCAGTCTTCATTTTCTGGAAATTGTTTAGCCCTTCTTGTTTTAGAAGTTGCCTCAGCCCTGGTCACAGACATCCCCTGAGGCAACTTTTCCATTTATTTTGTCCATTTAAGGTTAACATATTAGGAGTTTTGATACTGAGAGATTAAAATAAAAACATTGGAAGGAACTTTCTCAAAGCTCCTGTGCCGACCCCTGCCTTCCTCCCTTGCCTCACTAGCAACCCTTTCTTACCAGCAATATTAAGGCTGTCCAGCCCAGTGTGTAGAAAGACATATGACATGTTCCAGAAAAAATAAAAAAGATAAACATAGAAACATGCTTGCTTATTTGTATACACTGAAAAATAAGTTAAACTTTATTATAATAAAGTTTTCTTTGATCATTTTCTAAAGTAAATTAGACTATGAAAATTGATTCACACTGGAAAGTTATACTTAACCAATGATCCTCTCAGGTTTAAAGAATAAAAAGCATTCCTATAAATGTTTGTAAGAGAAATTAAATTTTAAAAAATGAAAACTCTTCTCCATTTTCATCCATTAAATGGTGACCATTAAACAAAAATATAAGTTTAGGACCAGGGGACCAAGAATAAATTAATTTAACGAATAGAATTATAAATTTTGCCCACCTTATTAAACCTTGATTTAAATAAGACTAACAGTAATGTAACATTAAGTTACAGGTACATCAAAAGCAAAAGCACACTTTCACAATATTTTGATCCACATACTAGTGAACAAATTATGCATCATTTTTTTTCTACAGGAAAACTGAAGACTTTACTAACAAACTCTCCAAGGTCAAAATGAATACAGGTATGCTATCTCTGTTAGTTTTAAACTCTTTAGCTCTGCTCTCTAAAAATTATGTTGGCCCTGAATCACTAGTTTAGGACTCTGCTGATTCTAAATGTGATATGGAGTTTCTGATTAAATGTAAAATCTAGATTTATTACTTTATTTCATTGTCTTTGTGCTCTGGTCTGTAGCCCTCAAAGGAAGAGCGTTTTGTTCTCTTGACTACTCTTACTCCCTTTATCCCTAATCATATTTGAAACTGCCTCCTGTAAATGTTAGGAATTGTATGTATGCATTTGAAATCTGTCACTTAAAATAAGTTCAAAGTCAAGTTGCTCTGGTGAAAGTATTTAAATATTTCCACTCTATAAACTCTTTACGTTGACAAAATCAGTGGATAGAATGCCAAAGCTTCATCAAAAATCAGCTTAATTAATTCATAGTCACAATACACATAAAGTCATAAGCATTTTAATTTTAGATGTGAAAATAGTATCTCTAAATAGCTTAGCATCAATACCTCTGAAGTCTGTATTGTATATATTTTAATTGTAAAAATGTTGCTGATAATGCTATATACATATAAAATATAAATGTTTCCATAATAGAAATACTTCAGTTCATAATTTCTCCTTCACTCCCTACCCTCCCAAATTGTATATATGGTATTCTTATATAAAATAATTCAGGAAAATAACTTTGTCATTGAAATTGTGTCACTTGTTTTTACATACTACATTTTCCTATCTACAAGTGATTGCTGGAAAATTGTCTTAGCCTATTACCCAAGTCAGAAACAAAAGCGCATGGCTTAGGATATTTTCACATAAAGCCCATTGCCTTTTGCTGTCTCTTATTATCAAAGTGCCTAGAGGAAGGATTAACATCCCACTGGTGAGAGCAACGTCTAATCCCTAGATCATATGTACAAACATGTGCCATATCCATCTTTCTATAGCAATACTTTTAGCAGAAACCCACTCCAGCTGGCCTCAGAGAATGCTCTGTTGACTGACTTCTGAGAATGTAGGCATTAGGCAAGGTGAGGGTATTGGTGTAGGTGTGTAGAGCAACAGGCAAGATGAGGGTATTGGAGACATAAAAGGGAGGCTCAAAAAACAAGAAGAATGATGACTCTAGAGCAGCAAGTAAAGGCATTTTGAAAATGAATGTCAGAGTCAGACATGGAAAATGAAATAAATATTGTTAGGCAAAGAAAACTGAAGAAACTAAATAGAATATAAAGCTCACAGGGGGACTTAGATGAGGCATGCTGCAAAACTACAAAGTTGACCCAGGAGAATGTCTGCATGAGGGAGTCATAGTCACTGATTGCACTGAGCATAATCTTGAAGATTTAAGTTGAGCATAATTTCTCAATATTCCTCATTTTATAAATTTTCCTGTTATAAGCCCATTATTACAGGCATATATGATTATACAAAACATAATGCATTCATGTGTAATATATTGAATAACTGATCTTCCTATTCATATAATTCAATCACTAATAACAAAGTAAACACTAAATAATTTAAATATGCTTAGGTCTCTGGAAAAATATGAATTTAACCTTCCAAACCATCCTCTCATATATAGGGAATGAACTTTACTCTAGATAAAATGCTGATTTGGATAGAATTATTTGGCCTATTTGGGTGAATTTACATATATATGTGAGATATATTCAAACCTATGCAAAACTTGAGTAGAAGTCACTGAAACCTTTTGTTTAAAATTTCAAAGTAATACTATAATGTTCCAATAAAAACATACCATTTTAAACAAACAGATACATCTACTGCTTTAGGAAATGGAAGTATTGTTGCTGTGTTTAAAAAATGAAACAGGAATTAGTTCCTAAGTAACTAATTAATAAAATTGGCCTCCATTATCTACCTCTCAATCACTAAAGTGTTGCATTACTACTTTGAATTTCCATATATCAGTCACTATGCTTTTAAAAAAATTATTTTAAATCTTATCTTTGCTTTTAATCAACTACATAAGAAACTAGCCAGGGTTAGTAAATACACAAAACATGTTATATCTCCTAGGTCTTGTGATCCATTATTTTCTAAGGCATAAGATGTAGTTATTGAAGAAAAGAGAAAGGACATCCAATAATTCAGAGAATATGATTTACCCATATGAGTGTTTTCTAGCAGTGAAAACAATTTCCAGGGGCCCTCCAGGTGGGTAACCCATGAAGGCTTCGGGTCATGAATGAGTACAAAGATGAGCCCAGCCTTAAAGTTCTTGACAATGGACTGAAGTATGAAAGGCACCAGAGAGTATCAATTCCTACATAAGTGGACACAGAATTTAATGCATTCACCATTCCTCCAATTTCACAAAACCCCAATTTTTGAAATAATCTTTTTAATTGATGTTAATAGAAATATTCTGCATTTCCTTGATCTAGGCTGGCAGCTGACTAAATCACATAAATTGTTTAGCCCAAATATTACCAAACTTTCTTGGTTTATAGTGACAAATGTCTCAGTGATTTTTTTTCATGATGCATCTAAGCCAAATGCAATACCTAGCAATTTTATTCTTAAGTAATTAGGTACAAACAATTTAACCACTCCATAATTACTTAGTGAGTTAACCAATCACCCTGGATCCTTACACTGTGGAATTTTCTTTTTATCTCTGCTTATTTTCAGATATTCAGAATTAAAATAATAGAAAAATAAAATCACTCTTAGAGTGATGTCAGCCTTCACTTTTAACACCCCTGACTACCCACCCCTTTTAGACCAGTCAGTAGCTACTAGATACTCTATATTCAATAACATTATCTCCATTTTAGCAGACACATTTGCTTCTCGTAGCTATTTTTGGCTTGTCAAATTTGTTAGAATGCTTTTGGTGCCTCTCTGAAAGGTAACTCCAATGTAAGTTTCTACCATTTGTATCTTTCTCTTTTAATTCTCTATTATAAATTTTGATTCATTTGGCTTATTGTAATTTAATGTTTCTTCAAGTTACATTCTGTCGAATTATTTTGTATATTAAGAAATTGTCATTTGGAACGTATATTTTAAGATACATTTTACATAAAAATAATTTCATCACTTTTGAGGACATTACTAATTGTGACTTTTACCAATAATTAATTCAAATCATATTTTCATGTATCTTTACTAATCACAATTATCTTATGGTTAATAAAAAACTAAATACTTTTCCCTATGAAATAAAGAAAAAATAAACAACATGTGTCAATATGTAATGATCATGTTATCTATTGGCGGTTACATTGTCTTTTTGTCATAACCTTCAAAAGCAATTTATGCTATTTTGACTTAATGAGCAAAATGATAGGAATGAGGAAAACTATTTATTGTACATGCTATATTACAAAGGAATGTGGAATGGAATGGAATCTATTCATAAATATTCATTAATTTTTTAATTTTAGGAGACTTATCTTCCAAATTTAGAAGTCTAAACTTCTCACACCACACAAATAGCTGATGTATTTGCAATTATTTTACTTAACTATCATGTTTAAGTGTAAATACAGTATAGCTCATGATATACATATTATTTAAACATAGAAAAAGCAATAAATCAGTTCAAAATTATAGTTTGTATATTTCAATGCTGTCTCTGATTTCAACTAGGTTAATTTCCATAACTTTTGACGAACATGGGATCTCCGTAGTGCTAAGTGTTTCTTTATAAATTATATATCATAAAACATATCATGCCTATGTCAGTTAATAACTATTTTTAGGTACTGAGAATCAAACCCAAGTCCTCATGCATGCTAGGCAAGTGCTTTACCACAATAACTTTTATTTCAAAAGTTATTCAAACTACCTTTAGGAATCATAATAGCTAGAATACAATGCAACCTGAATGATTAATACAAAAGTATATTATACTACAGCTTTTAACCTAGGAATATACATAATACAAAACTTCAAAAACTAGCTAAGTGCTTATAGACTTAGTATGTGTTGAATATAAATGACACAAACACAATTAACTTCTGTGCCTGGGTTTTAATTTAAAAAAAAAAACAGAGCCAGGCATGGTGGTACATGCCTATAATCCCAGAACTCAGGAGTTTGAGGCAGAAGGATGGTAATTCAAGGCCAACCTGAGCAATACAACAAGTTCAGTCCTGCCCTGGACTACATAGCAAGACCCTTTCTCAAAAAAACATAAACACCAAATGTCAAATATAAAAGTTTTTGTCCTTTTTCTAAACCAATGGCATCTGTTTCTGAAACAGACCCCTGTTTTGTTTTGTGCTTTATTTTGGAGATGGCTGTGAAATTTGCAGATGTACTCCATGGTTACTAATTCTGACTGTTCATCTTTCTCATGAATGTCTGGCACATTTCACTTAAAATGCATGATATTGCATGTGCTTTCTCTGTTGCCTTGGCCTCTGCTATATCATTTTTTTGCTTCCAGACAGCGGTGGGTGTGCTCGCAAACGTGCTGCCATGTCTGTTACGTTAACATCTGTGAAGAGAGTTCAAAGTTCTCCAAACCTATTGGCTGCAGGTATAATATCACTAACTCACAGAATGTCACACTTGAATGGCTTTACCTGACCTCTCTCTCTCTCTCTCCATAAGTATTTTGATTGGATGAGTATAGCGGCTGTAAATATCCTTTGACAACTTTTTATTTTTCTTGTCCCTAAAATAGCCTCTATCTCTTCTGGTTTTGTTCTAAAAATAAAAAACCAAAGGAAACTGATATCTAGTAGAAAACATTTAAAAATCTAACTAGAAACAGCAGTCATTTGCCAAAAATATATTGAGTAACTTCAAGTGTTAATAACTATTTAAGTTTTTGTTACCTCATGAAATAAAGTAACATAATACTCCATTAAGATAACTCATGTGTTCTTTGGGGGACCCAAAGAGTCAAGAAGAGAGAATTTCTGTAAAGTGAATCTTAAGTAGGTTGCTTCTTCACCAAAAATTACAAAAAAAGAATAATAAAATATTAGTTTTGAAGAAGACCTTAACTTTCCTGTGGTCCAATCAGCAAAAACCCTTCTAATATATCAAAATCTTAGTCAATTAAAATTAATATGATAAAAATACAAGCTAGAAAGTAAGGGAAGGGATGACACTTCATATCCACTGAGGTGGGTCTCTTCATAATAAATATCTATCATGACTTAGCCAAGACTGAAGGCACAGTCTGCATCAGGAGGAGGCTGCTGATAAGGAAGATCTAAGCAAGCCCGGCAAAGCCCTGTGCTAGACCCTGAAGGATAACCAAACCTTTCGAAGCTATTTTTTTTGGTTAGTTACTTTCAGTGTTGGCTTGGTAGTTGCATTTTGAGGTTTCCTTGGTTTTATTTATAAGGCTAATTTGTTTTGGAACTGAAATGGGAAAAGATTGAAGAGTCATTAAGTAATTTTAATTCTCACTCTTCATATCAGTCTTTTACACACATACATTTAGCAGTTGATTAAATATTGAGGTTGTCCTTAGCTTTAAATCTACTTGATTCTAAACTACCCAGTTTTGTTAAGGAAAAATCAAATTTCATATGGACAATTCCATTTCCACCCACCACCTCCACTCCATAAGTGGATTTCAGTGTTCAACCTGAAATATCAGGCCAAGAGGTTCCCTCAATATATTAAGTTTAAAAAATGCAAGTTTCATTGCAATGCATGTAGTATGAGCTGATTTTGTTTAAAAAGTCTCTCTGGATATATTTGTATATATTTGTACAATGAACATATGCATACGAACATAGTGGTAAACTTCATATACCTCAGAGAAATTGGGTATTTCCTGGATACCTCAGGGAAAATATTGGGTACCTCAGGGAAATTAGAATGAAGAGAAGAAAATAAACACCAAGACTATCATGGAATTAGATGCCTATATATGAATACCATTGACCTTCCAATCAACTAAAATCTCATACATGGACCACTGATATATTGCTAGGGAATGACACACTGATTCAACAATGCTAATTTGTTATTATAAAAGTAACTGTCAAAAGAATAGTATTAGACTGAACTCAAGATTGTCATTTTGGAAAGTCAAAAGAGAAGCTAAGCAGTTTCATATTATTCAACTTATTTCAAAAGATAGAATGCTTCAGAATCAAAACAGTAAAAAAGTTTAATACTTCAGGAATATGAAAGTCCCCTGAATTTTGAAAACAGACCCTTTTTAAATCAGTTAGACACATGAGGTCTTTTTCAAATAAATTTTAATGACATTTTGAAGAAAGAAATCAGCTTGTTTTATGCACAATCACATTCCGTAGTAGCCTTCATGGAATCATTTGACAGTGTCTTTATGAGAATCAGAAGAGAATTAATAAATATTTATTGCATTCAATATTGTTGAAATGCAGCAGCCCTTACATAAAAGCTAGACTACTTCCACAAGATTCCAAGCCTCCCTTCTTCTTGCAGATCATAAAGTCTATGAATCATCAACTGTTTGTCCCCCATGTCAATCTGTCTTCTCTTTTCCTATTACAGGATATGAAGTCCCACTGGATAATTAATCATATCACACACTGATGTTTTAAACCTTTGTTAGAACCAAAACAATGGCCATAGAAAAACAATCAAAGTACATTTCACTTCACTAAACATACTTGGCTATCTGAGATAACATTTGTACTTTGCTTAAGAAATAAATATTATTTGTCATTTTCCTGCCTCTCTGAAAAGTTCATCATTTCCCAAGCTCACAAGGATTTGTCAAAATTATAGGAGGGTAAGTAAAGAAAATTAATGAAAAGGCCCTCGTGCTAGTTAAAAACACAGTAGGTACTCAAGTATTTTGACTTGAATTTAATTAATATGTTTAAAATAATCTGGGAGAGCCCTTGAATCTCTAGAGAAATGATTAATAAAATTTAAAAATAATAATTTCAAGAAAGATGTAGGCGATAGTGTCAATATAGTATATTAATTCAAAGAATTTAAATAAAACATGAGAGTAGAGATTATGATTTGACCGTTGAGTATCCCCAACACTGCCACATACAAACCATAATGTTAGAATCATAAAGCTGGGAATGATCTTCAAGAGTATGCGGTCCAACACCTAACCCCACACCAGGAACTTTCTCAAGGGTAGGGACTGCTCCTTGTACCAGTGAAGAACATTAACACTTTCCAACTCTCACAAGACCTTATTTATTTTCAGATGCAAAACAGGAAAATAATAAACCTGTTTCATTTTCTCACCCTTAAATTTTCAGGTAAACAATGGTATCTACTAAAGAACACTGGGAATTAAGGACTCTGATCTTTAGCATCTTGGCTGTTTCTTTTATAAGTAAATAATCAATAATGTTCAAAATTTGGGGCAAAACCACTTTTCCCATGCATCTACCAAACCATTTACCACTTGACTTTTTATTTTTTTAACTTATATTTTCTTTTCTTGATATATAGACCTAGGATACTTTGTTACCTTCTTCAAACCACATATGTCCTCCTTTCTGAACCTTCCTTGGCAGGATAAAATGAAAATAGGGCACTAGTGAATGGTATCCCTGAGGGCGGGTATTTATCTTCCAGGGCTTCTGAAGACTATACTAAAATAGCAAGTCAGTGCTGAGTGTTTCAAGTACTCTATCTACAACTGAATTTATTTTAAAGAAATTTACATGCACACTTCAATATTTTTAAAGAACCAATCACTTAAAAGACAAATTACCAACATATGCTTCATTAGACTATTACTTCATCCTGAAGCTTTACTCCACGGCCAGTTTTCTCTTTTCTCTTTTCTCTTAATTCTACAATCTTGTCCACTCTGTTAGGGAAGGCCTTTGAGTAAAGCTCAGCATTATTTTTTTTTGTATTAAGTTCTTTTATTGGTACATTGTAGGTATAAAACACAATTACATTTCTCATTGGGAATTGTACCTTTACATAATGCATCTTGGTTCTTATTTTCTCCCCATTCCTAGCCCTCCCTTCATGCCCTCCACCCTTCCCTATTTACAAGACTTTATTTCCATTTTTTCCATTTCTCATCATTTTTCCTTTCCCTTCTTTCCTTTCCCCTGCCCCTCCCACTACCCCTACCCCTTTGGACCTTTTCTTCCTATTTTGCATTATCGATTATTCATTCTAATCATTGGTACATTTTAGGTATACAATATAATGACATTCATCATTGGAAATTTGCACCTTTACATAATCTCTCTTGGTTCTTATTTCTCACCCTTGCCCAGCCCTCCTTTCAACCCCTCCATTCCTCCCTATTTACAAAGATTTTGTTCCTATTTTTCCATTTTCTCATATTAATCCCATTCCCTTCTATCCTTTCCCCTAGCCCTCCCACTTCCTTCCCCTTTGCCCCTTTTCTTCCATTTCACATTACCTATTATACATTTAATCCTTATTTACACTTTCAGTTTCTCACACCAGAGAAACTATTCAGTATTTACACAAGTGTGTCCTATTTATTTCACTTAAGAGTATCGCCTCAATGAAGCTCAGCATTATTAATATGTCATGTTTCCTATAGCATACCTGAGCCGGCCATTGAGCCTAGAGGGACTGCCCTCTGATTCTACCACCATAACCTCTGGTCTGGTCACCAGTGTGAAGAAACAGCTGGCCTTCTGCAAACTGTTGGAGGAAGTTTATTACAACTCTCCTTCAAACCAGCTCATTAGTCCTTTTTTCTAATAACATCCACACCCTCCCTGCTTCGGGCATTTTTGCCTCCTGTTTCCTCTATTCCCAGAACATACCTTCCTTTTTTTATTTTGAATTTTCTCAAATCAAGAGTAAAATAAACTCTCAATTTGCAAACAATTATAATATAAAGTAGAATTACTATTAATCCTCTTTCCCATTGTGTTGCCCTTTGCCTGAACCCCTAAATTTGTTTTTTGTCCATTACTACTGTCTCTCTCCGAGTGCCCCAAAGCAGAATTCTAAAGATTGCTCTGTATTGCTAAGCTATGTTTGACAACTTTATAAAGTTCTCATCATTCTTTAGATTAATTAAATGATGCCTTTGAATCAGTTCAGCCTCCATCAAAACATAGAAGTAGGGTCTAGTGAACATTTCAAGTGTAGTTCTTCAGTTATTTTTACAGTGTGTACTCATTTTATTACTCCAATTTTCATTTGTTGAAGATAAGTGATCAAATATGATACAGAATGAAAATTTATTAGTCTTGTCTAACTCATTTGACCTGGAGTCATTCTAAGGTACTTTTAGCTGATTTACATTTATTTTTCTTACATTCATTTGGAAAAAAATTGTCTCATATTTTTAAAGTGAACACTTGGACTTCTCAGCCCATTTTTATCATTCCAAATTCATATGTTTAGATTTCAAAATAATCTTTTCCAAAACATTAGAAGGAAACCATTAGAAGGAGTCATTGAAATAACATCAATTTAATAATGGTCCTAAGGAACATGTAGAAGAAAACCAGAAACAGGACAGCAGGTTAAGCTAACTGACCCCTTAGTATCCTTTCCAAGGTCGACTTTGTGAGTTTAAGTGAAGGTGGCCATATTCTCTAATAGAACCAAGAAAAACAAAATGACAATCTCAAAGTGCATACTTAATTACCTCAAATGTGCATATAAAAGTTTCTGGAATGTGTGATTCCAATAAAATTGATAATAAATATATATGTAGATATTGCGCCAATTTCCATCTGTATTATCAAAAGCTATTCATTACTACTAAAATTTATTCTTCACAGCTTGTAAGCTGAAAGATAATGGAATGCATTGTAACAGTTCTCTCATATTTGAATAAAAAGACTTTTAAATGACAGTAGGAAGAAAACTTAAAGTCAAAAATATGTTAGATACATAATATGTTAGATACATTTGCCACTTTTTAAAATAAAATTTAAAAAAAATATATATATACATATATGAAGATTCTTCTCTGTCTCACACAGGAGTTAAATATAGTCAGTAACAGCTGAGCTTTTACCTGCTAAGGATCTGGTGATTTGATTTAATACTATGAAAAGTAGCCAGAGTTTACAAACCAGATCCTTTGTGATCCTTTAATTTGATATTCAGAAATTCATGTATCCATCTTGGGCAAAAATAAGCTTAAAATTATATAGCTGCAATATTATTAAAAGGAAAAATTAATGTTTGATATATGTGTTAATTATATAGTATAGTTATTTTTAAATAGATGATATTCCCATTGAAGTTAAAACTAATGCACAAACCTTTCATTACTACATTTAATGTACCCAGAGTTTTAAAACTGAGATAATGTCTGTGAGAATAATATATGTGGTTCTTTGCAAATATTTTTACTGAATTGTTCATTTATTTCACCCTAGGATTAATATCAACATTCTTTTTGTCTTTCAGGGCGTGATTCTCAGTCACCAGACTCAGGTACAGAAAAGATACTCTAAGTAACTATTAAATTCGTTGTGAGGATTTTTTGACACGTGTTGCAGCATTGTTGTTCTCACATTAAACTTAAATCATCTGCTAAAATGTATAGTAAATTAAAATTCTAGTAAAAGCAGTTTGAGATTTGAAATAGAAGTACATTTTCTTTAAAAAGTGTTTGAGTGAACGTAGATATTTTTGTATCCAATTTGTTTTCTCCTAATAAAAGCTTGGAGATCTTACAATGATCGAATACAAGAGACACTGAACGGAGATGCTACATATTCCTCTCTTGCAGCAAAAGGTTTCAGAAGTGTTAGACCAAACCTACAAGAAAAAAAATCTCCAACTCAGGTAATCCTGCATGCTCTTGTCTACTCTTCTTTGAAAACATTGTTAGTAGATTACTACCTTGGAAACTCTTCCTTAGAAATCTCTTCCCTATTTTATTTTTAGTATGTTTTTGCTTTTGTATTTCCTTTGTTGCTGGACTTGCATTTGCAACATAGAAAACAAGTTTTAAGTTCAAAACAGGTGTTTTATGGGCAGTGTTTGGTTTTGTTTTTTTTTTTTTTTTCTGAATAAGCTCATCAAAGTAGGTCAGCTTCTAACATAATGTTTAGGAAGTGTTCTAATTCTTAAAAAGCTTACTGCTGGTGTTTTGTGATTTCAAAGTTTTAAGGTCAGCAATACATTATGTATTTAATAAATAGTTATGCAACTATTCATTATGTTAATTAAAGGAACTTTTGTAGATAGTAGTAAAACTGTGTCACAAGCATGAAAAATGCTATAAAACAACGTGACTAAATAAACCATAGACCTCAATGTCCAAAACTATGCCAAGAGAACATATGTTCACTTTTAATATAATTCTCAGAATGCAGATGAAGGCAAACTTTATAATGGATTCTTTAAAAACAAAAATTATTTTCCCCCGAGGGCAACTATTGATAATAAATTAAAATACATTCTAATGGGAGTAAAAATGATCATTCAATCCAGCCAACAAAATGCATAGCATAAAAAGATAGAATATAGTTTTATCTTTAAGAGCAGGGCAGACACTGGTTGCTTTTATGACTAACTATAACTTTCTCTTTGTTTTTCCTTCAATATTATTTCTTTTTCTGGATGCTCTTGGCCACATAGGCACCCCTTCCACCCGCCAGAAAAGAGAGCTTTTGTAGCTCCTTGATAACCAGTCACACACAGGGTGACATTTTAGACTCATCAGAAACAAACACACAAACTCCCTCCTGTACAGAATTTCTTACTAACAAAAAGCCTCTTCCAGGAACTATGCATTCTAACGAAGATTCTAACTCAACAATTATATATTCTGAAGAATCCAACACAACTGTGTCATATACACAAAAAATTGCTAATCCACTTCCAGGAGCTTCCAGCACAAGTCCTGCACCATTTGCCAACATCAATACCCCATTTCTACAAGAGAACTACATGCAAGATTCTCAAACTCAGAGAATTTCTACCTTAAAACTAACCCATAACCAGGATCTGGGAAGTACCATCCCCTTTCATATTCCACGGTTTTCTAACCCTGTTGAAGTTCCTTCATTTCTCAAAAAAACTTGCTCACCACCCCCTAAACCAGTGCCTGAGGTACACACAGCATCTCTTTCCATTCAGATAGCTCCTCTTTCAGGACAAGATCCTGAAAGCCACAAACAGCTACCTGAGCTTTCTCCAGAGACTACAAAGATACCTCTTCAGCAAGAGAGACAAAAATCTGCAGTTGCTGCGACCTCTCAGTCCTCAGACTGCCGGGTGATACATTACACTTTCCAGTCTCTTCTTACATGTGTATTGTACAGTCCCTAACTCCTTTGGTTTGGGCTTCTTATATAACCGAATGCTTTGTTAATTTCCAAGCAGGAAGGAAAAGGAGAAAGAAACTGCCTTACAGTTTAAAACCTGACTAAAATAATAAGTAAACATCTGGGTATTTTTTATTTAAACACACACACAAATCTTTTATTAAAAATCATGTTTTAAAAGTTTCTCCCTTCCAGATATTTATTAGAAATCACTGATGAATCAGTTATCACTTGAGACAGTGGAAACTATTTCAATATGGAAAGTATTTTCAGGTTTCAAAGAGATATTTCTCATATCAGATGTTTTGGTAGCTAGATTTAGTTTATTTAAATGCACAAAATCTCTTAAAATAATTATCGATTATAATTTGCTTTAGCAGGAAACATTTGTCTTAATCTCAGGCAGTGTTAATTCACTGTGATACCATATTAACTTTCACTGAAATGTGATCAGTTTGCCACTTTAGAAAGTGTTATCAATCAGCCTTAATTACCCAGACTTTGAGGAAGTAAATATTTCCACATATATAAAATTCTTTCAAAGTAACATTCTACTGATATTTACTGTCTCTTTAGAAGAGAAATGTGTTTCTCTTCACAGTTTCGTCACAAAATTATATCAAAATGATTTTATTAACTTTGAAAACAGAAGTTTGTTTTGTTTTGTTTTATAGCGCTGGGAATTGGAGTCAGAGTTTTGTGGTGGGGGACAGGACACTTTTTACTTTCCTTTCATGTGATTTTGTCACTCTCCAAGTGAACCAGAGATAGCTTAGTTACACAATTCCCAGAATGTTAGCACGATATGAAAATTAAGAGTTAAGATCCTGTCACTTTTTTTCATTCAACAAATATTTATTGGGCACCTATTAGGTGTGTAAGTTCTAGTTACAGAGCTGGATTTGAAGGCATCAATACTTAAAATCTGATATGTGTATGGGGGATTAAACATTGATAAACACTTAAGCAAAATACATATATTAGCAAGGGATTATGGAAACAAAATTAAGGAGGGCTAAGCAGAGATGTGGAGAGCATCTGACTCAAGCAGGACAGTCAAACAGACTTCAGTGAAAAGAGGACAGCTTTGAAAGGCAGAAGAATCCTGGGGCAGAGGGAATGTCTACTGTAAAAGCTTTCGGGCTGAAACATGTTGGAAGCCAGAGTGAAGGAGAGGAAGTGAGGCACAGAGTAATAGGAGGTGAAGTCAGAAGTAACAGAAGCCAGATGACAGAAGTCCTTGAAAACCATTGCAGGACCTTGACTTTTTTACTCAATAAAATAGAATCACTGAAGGATTTTGAGGCAGCCACTACTATTTTTTGGTTTTCTAATTTTATATCATTTTCAATTTTTATTTTTATTAGTATACACTTGCAGTACATAATGATTACATTCATTGTGGGTAGTTGGGACAGGTACATAACGTATCTTAATACTTGTATACCTAGTGTTGCATTTTAGGGGGGCAACATATAACAATGGAACATTAAAAAATTTTCTCTTGAAATTCTTGTTCTTTGAATTTTTCTACATAACATATATGAGTTTCATGCAAAACTTTCAAAAATTGTAGCCTTTGGCATAAATGGGTTCTTTTTTTACCCTCTTCTTCTCCCCTTCTTCTTCCTCCCTACATCTTTGTCACCTTCCCTTTGCAAAAGATCTAGATAATTGGAAAATTGTCCATCTTTTATTTTGCTTTTTAGTTTGTTTGTATTTTGGGTGTCTCAGATAAGAGACACCATGCAAGATTTAAGCTTGTGGCACTATTATTTGACTTCTGTTCTAACTAAATCATTCTACCAGCTCAATTGAGAACTCACTAGAGTGGGGCAAGGAGGAGGGAAGGCAATCCAGCTAGGAAACTATTGGAATAACTTAGGTAAGAAGTGATGTGTGGCTTAAAGCAAAGTGGAAGCAAAGGAGATGGTGAGAAATCCAAATGTGTGAATGTATTTTGAAAGTCAAGCCAACAGGACTTCCTGGAAGACTGCAGGTGGGATGTGAGGGAAAGAGGAAGGTCAACTTCAGTGGGAAGGATGGAATCGCCATCAACTGATATCCAAAAGCTGTGGGTGGGGCAGGTTGGAGGAAGTAGCAGAGGTATATCTGGGACATGGTGAGTTAAAGATGTCTCTTAGACATACATGAGGAGAGGCAGAGCGTGCAGTTGGATGAGAGTGTCTTTTTCAAGAGAAAATCTAGGTTGGAGGTAAAAAAAAAAAACCATCAGCTTATGGGTGGTTTTGTGGCCATGAGGCTGAGATCACCAGGGAGTATGAAGAAAAGAGGAATCCCAAGAATTAAGCTCAAGCAAGTCTTAACATTAAAGGAAGAAATGCCCAGAAAGTCTAAAGAGTGTCCTCCAAAGGAGGGAGAAATCTAGGAAAATTCAACATGCTAAAGCCAAGGGAGGAAAATGCATGGAGCAGTTGAGATAGTGAACAGTGCAAATGCTGCTGATGGGGCAAGTATAAGATGAGATCTAAACAATTAATCTTGACTTAGTAGTGGGGAGGAGGACTCTGTGGGAGCGGGACTGAGAAAGACTGGGAAAAGAACACCTAAACAACCAACCCTTTGGTGCTATTAACATCCCAGCTTTCATCTGTTACAATTCACTCTCCCTGAACCTCAGTTTCTTCATCTATAGGACCAATAATAACATTCATCTCAGAGAGTCGCTGTGAAGGTTGAGTAAGATGATGCACATAAGAAGCTTGGCATTGTGCCTGCCTATTTTAGATCACCTGTGACACTGATCTGTGGTAGGGACTGTGTGGCTGTCAAGATTGCTGGTTAAAAAGTCTTAGTATTAGGAGGCTGTAAAATGATCTTTCATCACTTAAATGCAAGCAGTATAGCCATGCCTTCAGCAAACTGGAGAATGACAGGTAGGTGCTCTCTCTCTCTCTCTCTCTCTCTCTCTCTCTCTCTCTCTCTCTCTCTGTCTTAGATGATACATAGTTCTTTGTCTCTTTTCTCTTTTACTTTTGGCCTTCTCCTTATTTCAAGTTGTCTATGGATTGCTATGACATTCTCTGATTTCTTACATTTGGATACCTAACCCACAACTACCTGATTGGGACATTCAGAATTGCATAACTGAAATTCCCAGGAAGGAGGGAGGATCCACTTGGCCCAGTTCTGCTATTCCTCCACCTATATAGTCATTTGAGGCCAGAAAACTGTTTCTTAGTACATGAGCAGCTTCTGGGCACTTCCTCCCACTCTCTTAGACAAGCCTGTAAAAAAGGAGGGAGGTCATCATAGAAGCACTGGGGATGGGAAGTAAAGCCCAATTTTTATATAAACCTACCCTAGATATTTTTTTCAAGTGAGAAAGTAATTCTTCCCTCCCTATTTCACATTCTTTTTGCTTCTCACACTTTCCTTTGACCATGTATGAGATGGTTCCCAGTCTTTAAGTATCTAGTGGGTATTTCATTAATGTGGAGATCAGGGTCAAGTAAAAGGATTCCAAGCATGAAGTCCACAAAGTAATTGACATCTCTATGGCACAATAGTTCAAAGCATTTATGGGTGGCCCACCACTGAATCATAGTTTTAGCTATAAAATTTAAGTTTGATGTGATTTATCAAAGGGCATTTCACTTGTTACACATACACACACACACACACACACAGATTCAAAATTCTGAGCATGTCTGGAGGTACTGAGAGAAGTGTGGAATACTTCTAGATTCTCTTTGGAAGAACAATTTGAATGGATGCAGACCATTCTCAGACACAGAGCTGTAAAATCAAATTTATAATCATATCACCTATGATCATGATGATTTTAGAAAGCACATGCTCTAGCTTTTGACACATTTCAAGTCAAAGGATATAAACACATCTTTGAGACCCACAGTCATTACATTTGTCCTTCTAATTTTAAAGGGAAAAAATCACACTTGAGCAGATAACTCAAATCCTTTATTTGATGAACATGATTTAACAGAATTTTCACTTAGCATAAGCAAAATTCAAAAAGATTCATTTTCTATAGAAATTGTCAGAATGAAACTCCATTATGATAATACATTCCACTAATACTACCCAAAAATTGTTTGGTTTTTTTTGGTACCGGGTATTGAACTCAGGACTTTGCACTTGCGAGGCAGGCGGTGGAACCACCAGGCTAAATCCCCGGCCCGCCTAAAATTGTTTATACCCAAATTCCACTCAGGCTTGAAGCAAAATTTTAATGTATTAAACTATAATTACTGTAGTTTTATAGTATTGTAGCTTTACCTCCCATAAAACCTGCAATTATTATAAATATTTACTAATATAAAGGATTTGTTGCTATTAAAATATTTTATGTCTAGGTAACTAATATTTCTGGAGGTTAATTCTAGAGATTTTTTTCTTTTTTGGTACAAGGGATCGAACTCAGGACCTTGCACTTGCGAGGCAGGCTTGGTGCCTCTAAGCTAAATCCCCAGCCCTAATTTTAGAGATTTTAAAGCCATAAACAGTAAAAGAAAAAGTATCACATTTAAAATGACTATGTTTAAACAACAAGAAAAAGCTACTGAAAATAAAAAATAACAAGAAAGCTGCCTTTTCATTTGGTGTTGGTTACAATTTCTTAACCTTAGATTAAGGATGCACTTTAGAGTGTCTATGAAACCCTGAAGTTTATGCAGAATTTTATATGCATATGGATTTGTGGGGTTTTTCCTAAGAATAAATTTCAATATGTTTCTCAGGGATCTGTGACCTGAGACCTTTTTATATGGATTTTTTAAAGTACTCAATTAAAAGTTTGGTTAAAAAAAATTAATGATGACTTCCATGAGGCCAACAGTCTGCATGACATCAGCTGTTATGAAAATTGTACTGGCCAGGAACACCAAATGGCACCACTTAAATCTTTAATAGGCAGTATTTCTAAATTTATATATTTCTCCTTAACATATCCCAAATCTTTGCACTAAAATCCCACGATATTTCTAGCCATTTTAACTGGAACTATCTCAAACACTACAAACTATTCTGAAATGTAGGGAGAATAAAGCAAAAAAATGTTTCAGAGTTTCATTCATTCATTCATTGAGTTTGAGGCTTATCATCATCGTTGACATTTGTGATCATATGCCCTCAAGGTTGTAGCAGATGGCTACAACAACATAAGGGGCCATCATTTCTCCTCCTGCTGCAGACAATCTCTCCAGCATGGCTAGCTTCTTGGTTATATATAGCTGTAGGAACAGGGGAGGAGAGCATCTTAAAACTTTGTTTTTCCTTCGGTTTCTTTCTCCTTTACCTAAAATGTAATACCAATAGTATTTCTAACCAATTAGAGTACTTTCTAACTATTACCACTGGCTGGTTTTTATTTTCACACACAGGTATCTCCATTTTCATTGCTGTTTTAAATTTCAATTCTTTTAGTATTTTGTAGTGAAATCAAAGAATAGATTCAATGAGTGGAAAGAAAGGAAAATAATTCTCTTTCCACTTAGTTGTTTTTAGTTTGATCATTATTTAAATCCATAAGTCAAGGGGGAAAATGAACCAAACTGATTTATGATTTGGAGAGATTTTGATGATAGGGAGGCAATAGAAGAACTATACTACCAGATGGTCCTTCTGGAAATCACACTATTCATTGAACCAACAGACAATTTGATAGCATTTCACTATCACCAAGATAAAAACTAATACTCTTCTGAAGAAATTCCATTATGTCAATGCTCTTGCCTCCCTACCCAAACTTATATTGCAGTGCTGTGTGAAAACTGGTCTCATTCCCAGAAAAAACTGACTGGATTATTTTCTTCTGTGTTTTCATGCTTTTTCTGTGCTGTGTGGTTGGCACCTAGTCCATGAATGTATTTCCTTGAAGTGCTTGCAGATAAAACCCATGCTTTGCCTCCTCTACCATATTGCAAAGGACCTGTTTTTTGTTAATTGGATAACTTATATCTTTTCTTATTATTTTTCCTCAATCTCAGAGTGGAAATCAGCACTTAACTGCCAATGTGTTGGAGGTAAATGCTTCACAGACACACAGACAAACCACATCAGAAGCTGCTTCTTCGTGCCATTCTCCTGTGATTCCATTTAACCAAACCACTTTTTCACCAGGCAGTGGCTTCAGCCCAGTATCAGCACCTGATGATCTGGGACCTTCAGGCCTGTATAAGCCTCAGGGCTTTCCACACTGTTTATATAAATACCCTACCCCAGCTCTTGAACGCCTTATCCACAGCCAGGACACAGGCTCTCTCAGGACAGACTCCTCCCTCTCCGAGAGCGAGTCCTCCACAGCCATTCTAGTTGAGCTGCAGATGGGTAACTCTGACACCACTGACTGCTCTGAGACACCTTCCCCAGCCTCGGGTCAGAGGTCTGCTGTGACAGATGGCACCATCCTAACCACCCCTGCTGCCACTCATGTAATTATTCTTCATTCCTTTGCCTCCGCCATTTTTAAAAAAGGATTGATTTCTTCTCTGCCATCTTGTTTTGCAGCTGAGCACTTTTATTTGCTTCGGTGTTGATGAGTAAACAGATTCTATACTACCTGTCAGGGAGATCCAGTACAGGCATTCTTATTAAACCAACTTTGCACTGAAAATTTACTTATAGTCTCTTCATTTGTTTTAGAGTGACTTATGGTTATTTTAGAATGGTTTACTGGGTTGCTATGGTTAGTGAGTTATACAGTGATTTGCCTTACTAAAAAGTTATCTCAGAAATTTAGATAAACATGAATCATAATATTGTTATGGTTAGATTACAGAAAAAGTCTAAAAGTTTCAAAAATTTTAACCTAGTATTAATACCTTATAGATAAAAGTATTCGTAACAGGCTAATATGTTCTGTGTTTTTTGCCTAAGTGGTTACTGACTGCATCATACTAACTCTTTTCACTCTTTTTTCACTAACAGTGATATCCTTTGAAATCTTCTATCATACAAGAGTGAATAGTGCAAATAATTTTAATCTATGTTACGGAAATTTAGCCCATGATTTTTTGAAGTTATTCTTCCTTAGCCATTCCAGGATAGAAATTTATTATTTTTTATTTCATATATCAATGCCATCCATTTGTATCAATATGTAAATATTTTCATGCATATTACATTATTGTTAAGCAGTCCCTAATAAATAGCTAAAATACTTTAAAACATTATGACACAGATTTTCAATTGTATGTAATTTAGAGGTAGTAGCATCCATTTGAAAGGCAGATAATTTGGGGTAAAAATGGGAATTTTTTCCTGAAATTTATATTATGATAAAATTCCAAATAAGCACTGTCATAAATAAAACTTTATTTGTATGGTTTCTATATTCTATCAAAAACATAAATCTGCAACTTTCATGCACACAGAAATATTAAAGTAAACCAGATATTTTTAACTACACTGCAATAATAGGAAATAAAAGACAGTTTTTTTGGATTGACATAATATTCACCCAATAGCTGGGTATAAACCGTTTTCCAGAGCTAACACCACCAAAAATGCCTCTCTGTGCCTTAGTTGACCAGTCCCTGCTACCAAGTACTCAACAGGTTTGGGTATCTCCCATATCTCACCATGCTTAAAATGGTTCTTAACTTTTAAGCACTTATTAGGACCTTTAGCAAAAAAGTACAAAGCAGTGAAAATATATTAATATTTGTACTAACCTTTTCAACTTTCTCTTTAGGATGTCTTTGGGATATTCATTGCAATTCTGTTTGTGATCCTCATTTATGTATATAGTTTTGGGTATATTAATCAGAGGTTCTTGTGACTGAAATTAATTCTAGTTTACTACACATAGATCCTCCATGAGATAATAATTCACTGCAAATTATTTCCTACAATTCTAATGGTATTCTTTAATTAATAAAATCTCAATTGGTTTTACAAATAAAACACTTTAGTGTTTTTACAAATCCCTAATCAGTACTGAAACCATCAAAATAGGATTCTGAGCCAGTTTCCTAAGTTTACTATCCTTAGCCAAAAAGTTCAAAATTCAAAATAGTTCAGATAATGAAACTTTTTGAGCATTAGCATGACTTTGTAAGTGAAAAATTTCACACCTGACCTCATGTCATGAGTCACAGTAAAAATGCAGGTACATAAAATTTTCTTCAGGCTATGTGCATAAGGCTTATATGAAATATAAATATATTTCATGTTTAACCTTGGGTCCCATTCCAAGGATATGTCATTATATGTCATGTATGTCATCATACACACATACATTTATATATAAATATTCCAAAATTCAAGAAATCTGAAATATTTCTGATCCTTGTAGCCTGGTGATCTTTAATTAAAATGATTTTTCTACCTTTAACATTAATTATAACACATTATAATAATGACATTAAGATTATATTTATAAAGATCCACCAAACTTGATTTGGCAAGGAGACAAAAATATTCTCAAATCATTCATCAGAGGTACATGAAGGCTCTGAAGCATTTGATCAGGCTGTGCCTCACATTTATTTGATTGTCCAATTCTCTTCAGGTAGAAGATTCCCAAAACTATGGTTAGTTATAATATAAAAGCAATTTTTCTAAGAGCTTAAAAAAGTATCCAATAAGTACAATCCTTGTAAAGAAATGTGTATTGATTTTAAAACATGTGTGATATGGCTATAAAGTAATGAAATTAGATTTATTCTATGTCATTGAAAGCATAACACATTTTAAAGTCAAAGTATGGAAAAATGCAATTGTCTGTTTCAAGCTTGCTTAATAGAACCTTATTTCATTCAAAATAAGTAGAACAAGTTCATAAATTATAGGCCTTTGTGTGCATGTGTTCGAAGGGAATTTCAACTAAATGTTCTTAACTAAGGTTTTGTCTCATTTGCATGCATTTATGTAATTATCATAATCCTCACTGTTGTGCTATAGCTAGATAGTCCAGAGCTCAACTTCTGTGAATAAGTTGTTCTGCCACCTGCCTCACAAGCGCAAGGACCTGAGTTCAATCCCTGGTACCAAAAAAAAAAAAAAAATTTGGCCCGGGGATTTAGCTCAGTGGTTCCAGCGCCGGCCTCACAAGCACAAGGTCCCGAATTCGATCCCCTGCATGAAAAAAGAAAAATAAGTTGATTAAATTCAATTGGATGTGTGAATATGAATATCTACCATGAATATCTACTATATCATTAGTACCAAGTTGCATGTTATTAAAATTATTAAAGAAGCATATACATGACCATCCCCAAGAAGAAATTTGAAATAGCATTGGGAATGTAAAACACTCATATATAAAACAAAAGTTATCAAGAAATCAGAGTGCTAAATGAGGTTGAAGTAAGGAGAAGTCAGTGTTTTAACAAGTCTTACTGATGCTTTACCAGTTGTGTGACTCTTCTGGAATAAGTTGTTCTATGATACATAAGTCCAGCCAATTGTCTTCCTTATGTTAGTCACCATGCTTGGGAAGTATTTGTTCACCAGAAAAAATCCTTGACTAAGTCTGAGAACAACCCCTTTCCTCGTGTCAGAGAACACTGATTTCAAATCCTGCATGTAAAGTAGTGTGACAGTGATCTGACTACTTAAGTGACAATTGCAAGAGCACATTTGCCCTGTACATTTATTTGGCAATGACTTCTATTGATATCATTAGGTATCTCTGTTGGCAGAGTGGCATGCCCATTGGCCAACTGCTTCCATCCTTCCTAACCTCCTCCCATGCCCTCTGATATATGAAAAAATGATTTTTGGAGAGAGAGAGAGAAGACACTGAAAACATGTGTCCTGCTCCTCTGACATCAGTTTTTAAAATAAATAAAAACTTGGCAGTTGGTTACTGTCATGTGATTGGAGGACTTTTACTGTCACCAAAAGGAGTGATGTTGACAGGGAACTGTGTGCTATAATGGGATGCTTTCTGCACTTTTCGCAGAGCCAGATAACAGTGAATGGCAACTCTGGCGGTGCTGTGAGTCCAATGAGTTACTACCAAAGGCCATTTTCCCCTTCAGCCTACTCTCTCCCAGGCTCCCTCAACTCCAGCCTTATCATGCAGCATGGCAGATCCCTTGGTAAGTAATCTGTTCACCATGATTTCCATGACAATTTCAGTATGACAAATGCAAACCACAGGAGAGAAATATAAGACATCAGAGTGAACCAGGAGTGCTCAACACCCCACTATTTGATAACCCTTCCTAGGGAGGAACTAGGGCAGAGAATTTGACATTGTAGAAAGGAAGCACCTAGCTATGCAGAGACAATGACTCCATCTGTATTTGAGCCTGGAGATGTTTATTCCATGTTTGAGGTACAGGATGAAAAGAAAAAGAAGATATCCAGTTAGAGAGAAAAGAGTCTATGCTACCCAGAGAATATTAATAGAATGCTTTTCCATTGAGGCAGCTTGTTCCTTTGCAGAAGAGCTTCACTGTAGACCTTTTTTTTTGTTGTACATCAAAGGAAGGAAGAATTGTTTTAACAATTATACCACATAACCAGAGGGCAGACTGCCTCATACAGCGGTAAAGCAGTAAAGTACTGTACTGGCTCAGAGTCATAAACTACTATTCAAACTGAGGCCTAAAGACCATAAGTCAGGGAAGCCAAACAAGAGAAATTTAA
Source organism: Heterocephalus glaber (assembly GCF_053883595.1). NCBI lineage: Eukaryota > Metazoa > Chordata > Mammalia > Rodentia > Bathyergidae > Heterocephalus > Heterocephalus glaber. The sequence continues at coordinate 19,161,826 of NW_028258308.1, read as the reverse complement.
GAGGTTCCTTAAGTTATGATTCCATAATTTTATAGACAACTTTTCACCCTTTGGGTATTAAGAATTAGATGAAAGACATAGCCCTGGGGGGATGAACATATTAACATTTAATTTTTTAAAAAATTAAGCATATTATTTGTGGGTCTCATGAACTCTTTGAAGCCTCCTGGAAAAAAAATGCTGCGTTATATAAAGATAGAAACATTCTTATGTGGTAAAATATATTAGCATACTTTAGAAAATAATGTAATAAATATTTCTTAGTTTTTAAAAATACAATTTATAAACCCAAAAGATTTTTAAGAACATCCCCAAATAAGCCAACATACAAATTCCAGATGAAAAATTTTCCATGATACTAAGAAACTAGGAAGTTTCCAGAAGCAGAGAGGAAGGTGAAGAGAGCAACACTTCATATGCTTCTCAGGGAAGGAGGGGACCCATCCTCCAGCCATAACAAGTCAGCAACAGACAGAAAGTAACTAGGATATAGAACTGCAGCCTTTCTCCCTTTCCAACACTATTCTGTACTGAAAGAATATAATGCCCCTCATTTGCTAAAGAATATTTTATGTCAACATCCAGCATCCACATGGTAGAACTCAGTTTCTAAGGTCACAAAGGCCGCTATAAAACTTTAATTCTAACCATGGGACTCATTAAGGAAAAGTCTAAATATACTTATGCCTCCTCTACTACTACTCTTGAGAATCACCTATGAATCTTACAATGACATCCTTTTAGAGTATAAGAAAGTAGAACTTCCTTGTCCCAAAAATTTTCCCCTTAACAATCAGTCTATAGTTTGGTACTATAATACTACTATATTAGATTTTTGTAGTGGAACTAGGAATTATAACACAAGAAAATAAAGCTATAAATTATTCTAGTTGTAACATTTTCCCAATAATTATCAAAGTGTGATGCTTTATCTCACTCCCTTTCTTAGGGAACGTAGTTTTGTCCCCACCCCCAACCTCACCTTACCAAACAGCAAATATAAATATTTGATTATACATAGGCTTTGATCTCAGATCACATCAATGGGTACATTTTATTTGTTTATTTATTTTATTAAATTCTTTTATTGGTACATTGTAGGTATACAGCACAATTACATTTCTCACTGGGAAATGTACCTTTACATAATGCATCTTGGTTCTTATTTTTTCCCCATTCCTAGCCCTCCCCTCACGCCCTCCACCCTTCCCTATTTACAAAGACTTTATTTCCATTTTTTCCATTTCTCATCATTTTTCCTTTCCCTTCTTTCCTTTCCCCTGCCCCTCCCACTACCCCTACCCCTTTGGACCTTTTCTTCCTGTTTTACATTATCAATTATTCATTCTAATCATTGGTACATTTTAGGTATACAATATAATGACATTCATCATTGGAAATTTGCAACTTTACATATTTTCTCTTGGTTCTTATTTTTCACCCTTGCCCAGCCCTCCTTTCAACGCCTCCATTCCTCCCTATTTACAAAGATTTTGTTCCTATTTTTCCATTTTCTCATATTAATTCCATTCCCTTCTATCCTTCCCCCTAGCCCTCCCACTTCCTTCCCCTTTGCTCCTTTTCCTCCTATTTCACATTACCTATTATACATTTAGTCGTTATTTACACTTTCAGTTTCTCCAGAGAAACTATTCGGTATTTATTGATGAGTGTCCTATTTATTTTACTTAAGAGTAGTGCCTCAATGTGCATCCACTTAGCTATAAATGTCTCTAATTTCTCATTTTTTATGGCTGAGTAGTACTCCATTTTATTAAAAAAACCACATTTTCTTTATCCAGTCTCCAGTTGATGGGCATTTGGGCTGTTTCCAAGTTTTAGCTATCACAAACTGTGCTGCTATGAACATGGGCGCACATATATCACTGTGGTATGACTTTTTTAATTCTTTGGGGAAGATCCCCAGCAGTGGAATAGCAGGGTCAAATGGGACTTCCAGTCTTAGTTCTTTGAGGTATCTCCATACTGATTTCCACAGTGGTTGTACCAGTCTACACTCCCACCAGCAGTGGAGCAGGGTTCCTCTTTCCCCACAGCCCCACCAGCATTTGTTATTGGTTGATTTCATGATAGCAGCCATTCTTTCTGGAGTGAAGTGGAATCTCACTGTTGTTTTCATTTGCATCTCTTGAATGACCAGTGATGGTGAACATTTTTTCATGTATTTATTTGCTATTTCTACTTCCTTGTCTGGGAAATGTCTGTTCATTTCAGATGCCCATTTTTGGATTGGGTCTTTAAATTTGGGAGGTCTGATCTTTTTAAGTTCTTTATAGATTCGAGATAGTAGACCTTTGTCTGAGGAAGAGCAGGTGAAGATTTTTTCCTACATTGTGGGTTGTCTCTTCACACTGCTGGTTTCTCTTGCTGTACAGAAGCCTTTTAATAAGAAGAGATCCCACTTGTTGATTGTTTGTGCTAGTTCATGGGCAACTGATGTTTTGTTCATAAAATCTTTTCCTACACCAATGTCTTCAAGAGTTCTACATAACCTCTGTTCCAACTGGTTCAGAGTTTCTATTTTAATATTTAGATCTTTAATCCATTTTGATTTTAGTTTAGTGCATGGTGAGAGATATAGGTCTAGTTTTAATCTTTGACAAGTTGAAGCCCAATTTTTTCAGCACCATTTATTAAAGAGGCTATCTTTCCTCCAGTGAGGGTGTTGGGCTCCTTTATTGAAGATGAGATGGCTGAGTGTGTCTGACGTTGTTTCTGCATCTTCTAATCTGTTCCACTGGTCCTCAAGTCTGTTTCTTTGCCAGTACCATGCTGTTTTTACCACAGTAGTTTTGTAGTAGAGTTCCAGGTTGGGAAATGTGATACCCCCTGCCATGTCTCTGTTACCTAGAATTGCTTTTGCTATTCTGGGTCTCTTCTTGTTCCAAATGAATTTTTGGATTGTTTTCTCAAGGTCCGTGAAGTATGCTTCTGGGATCTCAACTGGAATTGCATTAAATCTATACAGCAGTTTTGGAAGAATGGCCATTTTCATTATATTAATCCTTCCTACCCAGGAGCAGGGGATGTCTGTCCATTTTCTGATATCATCTTCAATCTCTCTTTTCAGAGTGCCATAGTTTTCAGAGAAGAGGTCTTTGATTTCTTTTGTTAGGTTGATTCCTAGGTATTTCAGTTTTTTGGATGCTCTTCTGAAAGGAACTATTTGCCCTATTTCCCTCTCAGTGAGTCTGTCATTTGTGTAGAGGAAAGCTATTGATTTTTGTGTGTTGACCTTGTAACCAGCTACTTGACTGAATTTGGTAATTAAGTCTAGAAGACTTTTGGTGGAGTTCTTGGGGTCTTCTATATACAGTATCATGTCATCTGCAAATAATGACAATTTGACCTCTTCGTTTCCTATCCTTATTCCTTTTATTTCTTTCTCTTGTCTAATTTCTGTGGCTAATGTTTCCAAAACTATATTGAACAAGAGTGGTGATAGAGTACATCCTTCTCTTGTTCCTGATTTTAGTGTGAAGGATTTCAGGTTTTGACCATTTAGTATGATATTGGCTGTTGGGTTTTCATAGATGGCTTTTATCAGATTGAGGTAGAGACCATCTATTCCAATTTTTTGTAGGGTTTTTATCATAAATGCATGTTGGATTTTGTCAAATGCTTTTCCTGCATCTATGGAGATAATCATATGGTTTTTGTCCTTGGCTCTATTGATATAGTGTATTATATTGATTGATTTGCAGATGTTGAACCATCCCTGCATCCCTGGGATGAATCCCACTTGGTCAGGGTGTATGATCTTCTTGATGATCTTCTGCATTCTGTTTGCCAGTATCTTATTAAGGATTTTTGCATCTATGTTCATTAATGAGATTGGCCTATAGTTCTCTTTTTCAGTTGGGTCTTTCTCTGCTTTGGGGATCAAGATGATGCTTGCTTCCAGGAATGAATTTGGGACTATTGCTTCCCTTTTAATTTAATTGAACAATTTAAACAGTAGTGGCAGCAGTTCCTCTCTAAATGTCTTGTAGAATTCAGCAGTGAAGCCATCAGGACCCAGGCTTTTCTTAGTTGATAAGTTTTTAATTACATTTTCAATTTCATTGGTTGATATTGGGTTGTTCAGAATTTTTAGATCTTCTTCGTTCAACTTTGGTAATTCAAACGTATCTAGGAATCTGTCCATTTCTTCTGTGTTGTCCATTTTATTGGCATATAGGTTCTGGAAGTAGGTATTGATGATCCTCTGGATTTCTGCTGGGTCTGTTGTAATTTCACCCTTTTCATTCCTAATGGCATGGGTTTGGGCCTTTTCTTTCCTTTTTCTGAGAAGGTTGGCTAAGGGTTTGTCAATTTTGTTTATTCTTTCAAAGAACCAACTCTTGGCTTCATTAATTTTTTTGTATCATTATCTTAGTCTCCATTGCATTGATTTCTCCTCTGATTTTTATAATTTCCTCCCTTGTATGAGCTTTGGGTATGTCCTGCTCTTCTTTTTCTAGAAGCTTGAGGTTCAGCATCAGGTTGTTTAGTTGGGCTCACTCCCGTTTCCTAATAAAAGTATTCACTGCTATGAATTATCCTCATAAGACTGCTTTCATTGTGTCCCATAGATTCTGATATGTTGTATTGTCATTGTCATTTAACTGAAGGAACTGTCTGATTTCTTCTTTAATTTCCTCTGTCACCCATTGGTTATTCAGAAGTGTGTTGTTCAGTTTCCACATGTTTATGAAATTTTTTGAGTTTCTTTTGCTATGGATCTCCAATTTCATCACACTATGGTCTGATAATATACAGGGGATAATTTCAATTCCTTTGCACTTACTTAAACATGTTCTATGTGTGAATATGTGGTCTATTTTGGAGAATGACCCATGTGCAGCTGAGAAGAATGTGTATTCTGATTTTGTGGGGTGGAAGACTCTGTAAACATGTTAAGTTCATTTGTTCAAGAGTTCGATTGTGTTCTAGTATTTCATTACTTATTTTTAGTCTAGTTGATCTATCTGTTTGCGACAGTGGGGTGTTGAGGTCCCCCACTACAATTGTATTAGAGCATATATGACTTTTCATGTCCATTAGCATGTTTTATATAGTTGGGCATACTAGTGTTTGGTGCATAGATATTTATGATTGTCATCTCTTCCTCTTGGATTCTTCCCTTTACAAGGATGTAGTGTCCTTCTTCATCTCTCTTAATCAGTGTTGGTTTGAAATCTACTTGATCTGCCAAGAGGATAGCTACTCCTGCTTTTTTTTGGATTTCTGTCACATGGAGTATTGATTTCCACCCTTTAACTTTCAGTCTATGAGTTTCCTTCTGAATTAAGTGTGTTTCTTGTATGCAGCATATTGTTGGATTTTGCTTCTTGACCCATTCTGCCAGTCTATTTCTTTTGATTGGTGAATTGAGACCATTAACATTGATGGTTATAACTGAAACATATTGACTTGTCATTGCCATGGCTTTTTGTTTTTGTAGGGTTCTCCCCCTTTCCATTTAATTTCTTGTCATGCCAGATGGGTTCATTCTGCTTTGCTTCCTGGGGTTGTGATCCTCAATGTCTGTTCCTAGGATATTGTGTAAAATGCTTTGGAGCGCTGGTTTGGTATTCACAAAGTTCCTAAGGTGCTCTTTGTCATGAAAGGATCTTATTTCTCCATCCATTTCAAAAGATAGTTTTGCAGGGTACATCAATCTGGGTTGGAGGCTATTTTCTTTTAGGGCTTGGAATATGTCACTCCGAGCTCTTCTTGCCTTGATGGTTTGTGTTGAGAAGTCTGCTGTGATTCTGATGGGCTTTCCTTTGTATGTGATTGGTTTCTTTTCTCTGACTGCTTGGAGAACTTTGTTCTTCTGTTGTGTTTCTGGAATCTTAACAGTTATATGCCTATGTGTAGATTTTTTTTGATCAAGGCTATTTGGAGTCTCATATGCCTCACTTATCTGTATATCAAGCTCTTTTCCCCTGCTTGGGAAGTTTTCTGCCATTATTTCTGTGAAGAGATTTTTTATGTCATCTCCACTCTGTCCTGTTTCTTCATTGAGCTCAATCAGTCTTATGTTATTCTTCTTTGCATCATCTAGCAGCTGCTGGATTGATTTCTCATGTTCCCTTGTAATTTTGAAGCAATTTTTCTTTTCCTGGTCACTAATTGCAATCTTATCTTCTATATCTGAAATTCTGTCCTCACATTGGCTCATTCTGCTGTGTAGACTTTCAGTGGAGTTTTTCATGTCCTGGAAATCTATTTGCATCTGTTTTATGGATTCCATTTGTTTCCTATGTTGGGATTCCATCATGTTCCTGAGCTCCTCTCTCGATTTATTAATCATGTCTTGCACTAGGGGCACAATTTCTCCTGTTATCTGAGAAATTATTTCTGATTTCATTTTTTCCAGATCCCCTTTTGTTGCCAGTTCAGTGGGTCCAGGTGGTTGAGTATCAGAGTGTTCCATCTCATTTCCCTTTGGGGTTGCTGTAGGTGATCTGGAAGTCTGGTTTTGAGACTTCTTTATTTGTTTTCTCATTTTGACTGGGGTGTGGGGCTGTTAGCGCCTGCACGGATTACCTCCTCTGAGATGGGAGAGGTGGGACAGGGACCATGAGCAGCGGTAGGGATGGTGACCCAAAAGCCCTTTCTGGTGGGTTGGGAGCAGCAGGAGGGATGGTGGCCAGGAAGCCCCTTCCTCTGGACCAGGAGCAGTGGGATGGTGGCTCCAAAGCCCCTACCTCTGGGCCGGGAGCGGTGGGAGGGATGGTGGCCCGCAAGCCCCTTCCTCTGGGCCAGGAGCAGCGGGACAGAAGGTGGCCCAAAAGCCCTTTCCTCTGGGCTGGGAGCAGTGGGAGGGATGGTGACCAGGAAACCCCTTCCTCTGGACCAGGAGCAGTGGGACGGCAGCTCAGAAGCCCCTACCTCTGGGCCAGGAGCAGCGGGACTCAGTACCTTGGTCTGGTGTTCTGGTGTCCTCTGTGTCTTTGTAGTGTGGAACCAGGTGGCTGCCTGTCTGCAGCGTGCTGATCTAATGGGTACATTTTAAATATAAACTACACTACATAGAAAGAAATTCCCATTATAAATGTTGAACAAATTTCAATTAGCCATTATTGTGATAGAAGCAGAATTTACAAGAATTTGCAAGTCTACTCTGCCCTAGGTAAACATTGCATTTAGTTGAGGATAAAAGTTAGCAAGCATAAGACTGTATAAGAAAGTAATAAAATAAAGGGCTAACTTCCATTGCCTGACCTACGGGTTTATACAGTGTTGTGAATCCACATAAAGAATGATACAGTTTGTTTAGGCTGAAACTTTGTGCATACTAGGTGTTTAAAAAGACATTTGTGGCTGATAGAAATACTATCATATAGTTGCCCTCTCCAGTCCTTTGTGGAATTAAACAGTCAATCAGAATCCAATATTGCATTGTCTCTTAATTTGAAGTAGCTTTAAAAAGACATGACTTTATGGCCAATGGCATACAACTAAGCAGTTTTCTTAGCTTTGTCCATTTTCAAAAATATACTGAAAATTATTTTCTGTTACAAAATACATTAAAAGTGACCATAGTAGCAGCAATAGCAATTATAAACATTTTAATGGATTTTACCTTAGACAGACTTATACTCTAATTACCCTTATAAAGATGAGTTACATTTTTTAAATGACTACTTATAATGTTTTATTCAAAATTTTCAAGAAAAATATATTTTCTATGTCATATGTATATATTCATATATGTGTGTATCCCCACACACGTGTATATTGATAACAATGAATCCTACCTTGAGACATAGAGACAGTTCCATTTCTATGTAAAAGAACTTTCTGAGTGTCAGATCTACCAAAGCATAGCACAAATAATATAAACAAAGTGTCATTATTGGTCACCAAAACCCTGATACTAATGACAGAAAAACAGAAAGTTATATTAGTAATCGTATCAGGTGAATGGAAATCATTTTGCTTTTCAAAAGTACTTTCGACTCAGGGTAAGTGGAATATATAGTACATGTATGTATTCTCTGGTGCTTCTAAAAGTGATTAGAAGTTAATAAAGACAACATGCACATAGAAACTTGATAAATCTCATCTAATTTATTTCCTTAGGACAATTGTTATCCTCCAAGGACAAACAATAATGGCTTTGGTATTTTAGCCATGTAGGGTATTTAAATAATATTTAATCAATACTAACAATTTAGAAGTATTTATTGACCCACATAAGTCATTACATCCAAGCATATGTGTGGGTATAAAATTTTTTAGTTATTTTGATTTCACTTTATTTTTATGAAATTACTGTTATTCGCTCACCTGCCGTATCTTTTGTCTAAACATACATTTCAATACTTGTAAATAATGGTAGCCAGCAGTATCTCAAGACTAATATTTATGTTAAATATGGACTGAGGGAAATTACTACACTTTTCTCAGCTTCTGCTCCCTCACCTTTAAAATTGATTCTTGCCCCCAACCCACCTGCCTAAAAGATTCCCAGAAGGGAAAGATGAAGTAACACCTGTCAAGTGGTTAAGCAACAGTGGCTGGCACACTCATTCAGCAGGTATTCTTCCCCTCACCATTCCTCATAAGGTGGTGAGGTCTTCACTGTTATAGGCCTGTGTAATACACATCTACCCAATATCCATGACACAGTGACTCAGATATAAAATAAATGAGCCAAGGGCCAGGGATTTAGCTCAGTGGTTCTGCTGCCTGCCTCACAAGTGCCAGATCCTGAGTTCGATCCCTGGTATCAAATAAAATAAAATAAATGAGCCAAAAGACATGGTTATGGAAATATGGACTCTATGTTACAGGTGGTACACATGTACAAGAGGAACCATTAACTTATGTTTCTTTGTGGATCTGATACTACATGTTATATTTCACCAAATATTCTCCACAGATTCCTCAGAGACATATTCCCAGCATGCTCAGTCTCTGGATGGCACCACAGGCAGCTCAATACCACTGTACAGATCCTCTGAGGAAGAGAAGAGGGTGACAGTCATCAAAGCCCCGCATTACCCAGGAATTGGGCCTGTAGACGAATCTGGAATCCCTACAGCAATTAGAACGGTAAGAAATGCCAGCGTGTGCGTCTGCCTGGGTCTGGCACAGACTCCACAAAGGATGGATTGTGCATGGCTTTGTGCATTCCTGGGGCCTTATATAATGAGGATTGCCCTCTGAGCCACTGAGTTCTCATGAACATTACACTGTGTGGCAGAGAAAGAGGACTGTCCAGCGAAGAGAACAGCACAATCTGTTTTTCCCTTTCAATTTTAAAAATCATGAAAATTGTGATTCTATTAAATGACAAAACTTTTTGTTTTGTTTTATCTTTTGTCAAGGAGAGGTAGAGCCATAGAGAGAAAAGACAAGAAACAACAACCAAAAAAAAAAAAAAAAACCTGTAAATTCTTAGGCTACATGGAATTCCCACATGCATTGCAAACAAAGCAGTGATTTGTTTCTTGAAATGGATGTGTGTTAACACCAAGAGATTGGGAGCCTTGAACTGGGAGTTGGGAGGTGAGATGACTGGAGTGAAGGGAGTTAATGTCAAGGAAAGGAAAAACTGTCTGAGGACAAATACACATTTCAGTGTCCCTCTTCAGTTGGTTCTGCTGAGAACTCTCCAGGGATGATAAATGAAAGTGTTGAGCTTTTTTTTTTTCAGTCTTTAAGCTCTGCCAAAGCATTGCTCAGTGTGTCGGGGCAGCCCCTTCTGGTGAAGTGCAGCAGCAGCACAGGCAGCAGGGAGCGCAGCAGGAAGCTGCTGCCGACCAAGTCCACTTGAAGAAGAGGTTTGTGCTACGGTAGCCAGAGAAGGAAGACAGGAAAGCAGGATGAGAGGCACAGCGTCTCTGCAGGTGAAATGCAGGGGAGGTGTGAGAAGGGAGCTCCCGCTGCATACACTCTGCCTGTTGTACCCACAGAAGGGGCTGGGGTATTGCCAAGAGCAGCTTCCCTGGAATGCAGACCTGGGGAGCCGGGAAGATAATGGATAGGGGAAAAGAATGGGGGAGATACGGAGGAAAGCAGTGGTCAGATCGAGAACACTGGAAAAGAACTAAAGGCAAAGTGTGTGTGTGTGTATGTGTGTGTGTGTGTGTGTGTGTGTCTGTGTGTGTCTGTGTGTTGGGGAGGGGTCCTTCCCTTTTGGAATTTTTATTTTTTATGTGAGGATTACATGTTTTATATACAGAGGCACAGAGAAAGAGAGGGAGAGATATGTTTGTTATGCTAAGCTTTCGCTTTATAGTTAAATCCCCAAAGTAAACCAATATAGCAGGCATTGAGTTTTAGACTTGTTAAAGAATGTTGAATATGACTAATTATAAAGTCCTAAAAATCTGTGTTGGAACTGATGATTGTCATATTTAAATGACAGAAAAAGTTCAAGGGTAATATTCTCAGTCTTTTGATGATTATATGTTTTTGGTGATGGTGTTTTGTCATTTGTCTTCCTTTTAGAAATTCTGGCTCAAAACGGTTAAATTCGAATTTTTCTACAATAATTTAGGGATACCAACAGAATGCCAATAAGTTTTGCTTAATTAACCCTTAAGGCATGGTGCATACTCAAACTAGGAAATCTTTGCTTGCTATCTAGTTATAGATTCTGTCTGAAAAGATTTTATCTGAAACCTCTGGGTATATTTTTAAGTCAATAAATGATATAAAGGATGGACATGCAAACCAGATGCATTCTTTTTATCTATAGTATATAATTTTTAACTGACAATTTCTTGTTTTGTTAGTTTTTAAAGAGAAAAACCGAGATGTTGGAAATGGTTTATAAAAATCAAGTAATATCAGTTTTTACATTGCTTTTCAACTGCCAAATCAAAAGCCTGCCTAGATATGCATAAGAAAACACATAAACTAAAAATGATATGCTAATTTCCCTTCTTTAAAATAAGCAACACAGATGTGCCTTATAAGGAACCATAATTTTTATGCACAATCATGCTTTACAAAGAAGGTACAGATCTGTGGAAAGTCTTCTCTTACTCATGTTTACTACTTTGCAGTCCTAAAGAGGACATCCCCAAGTATAGCTGTGTTTATAAATGTGAGTCAGGCATCTCTGAGCCATAGCAGACCAAGAATCTCCGAGGTTGTTTTTGTTCCTCATCCATAAAGAAAGCAATGATTATCACACTCACACTCAAACTGTTTCACATTAACTTTCCCCTTCGTGCATCCTCCAAAGTCAGCACTACCCCAATGTACCATGCAATGGTAGCATCTTAAATGACCAAGCAACAGAATTTTTTGAATAGTCTACAAATTCCAGAAAGCCAAGTATCAATACATACCACTTTTGAGTCCTTTTAGTGAAGGAAAGTAGCTCCAGGTCACCCTCTCTCAAGTGACCTGAGATGTCTATGTTAGCCTTTTATTGCCATTCTTAAAAACAACAACCAAAATCACTCGGGCTCAGATCCCATGAGACTGTGTAATTAAAACCTAGTTACCTGACATTCAAGATTCTTTTCTTCTTTCTTGTAATTCAAATATAACACTTGCTTGACAGTTTTCAAAGCCAGAAAGGGGCAAAAATAGAGCAAAATCACTACTTACATGTAGAAAATGTCTCTTTTCTTTTTGGAAATCTCTGCATGTCAAGTCAGTATGGAGCTCTAATGTCTCATAAACTGTATAGATGTAAAAACTGAAGTCTATTTAGCCAAGGTTATAACTGTATAATGAAGTCCTAGCCATTATTTCATGCAAAATAAAATGTATTTGAAGAACACATCTAAGAGTAAATTTCCTCAAATTTGAATAGGCTTCTATTTTCATAATCTCAATATTGGGCGTAACAATCTCTGTGATGGCATTTATAAAAGGAACTTTAAATGATTACAGTACTGCTTTTAGAAAGGGACATTGAGTCTCAGTATTCCTGTCTTACCAGTCTCATATTCTCCTTTGCCAATTGACTGACTGGGCATTTCCTGGCATCTCTGTGCTGACCATATAAAGCTAGTAAATGGCATAACTGTGAGGTCCTGCCTGATAGAGGCCCTCCAGCAAGCAAAGGAAAAATTCTGTCTGTAAAATGCATCTCCATAAGCAGTGTTATAACTTACTTTTTAAGATTCTTTGTTATTGCTGGTTGTGTCCAGATAAGGGCAGAACACATTTTTTTCACAAAGTTATATCTTATTTTTGCTTGCTTGAGTACCATAAAAAATAAAGCTTAATGAAAGAGAAATCAGTCTTTTATGAAAATAATACATGGTGGGCTGAGGATGTAGCTCAGTGGTAGAGCAGTTGCCTAGTATGCATGATAACCTGGGATCAATTTCCAGCACTGAAAAAAAAAATTTTTAATGAAAAAATAGATTTCTGCTATTTTTTTTGAAACAACAAAAAAAGACCCCTGCTTCATCTTTACACTCCTTACTACCAGCTCCCTATCACTGGACTATACAGTCAATCAACAATCCCTTCAATTTTTCATTATAGAGTCTAGAATCCAGAGGTGATTCATAACAAAGTAGCCTTTGAGTTTAATCTATATTTGTGGCGATTGCCAGAATTGTCTGTTCTCAGAGATCAAAATAAATTTAGCACAAGACCTTCATTTTCCAAATGAAAAATGCAATGACCCCATTTCTGAAAGAAAAGCCAGGATATAAAATCCCAACCAACACTTAGTCTAACAAGTACAAGAATATTTTATAGCAGACTTACCAAATTTTTTAAATCTAGAGATTGGTCTGGAAATTTTACAAGGCCTAACTGAAAAATACTGTGTGTTTAAATAAAAATATTATTACAGTAAAAGACACATTGCCATTAATCTGCCTCCATATATTCCCCCTTGCTTTGCACACAGCTTAGGCCATTGCTCCTTGCCACTTTCGGAAGCAGTTCTGGAAGTCTGCTTTCATGAATGTCTTTCATTGCACTGTCCTGGCTGCCTCAATGTCCTGATTTGATCCAAAACATTTACCTTTCATCATCATTTTGACTTTGGGGAAGACCTAAAAGTTGAACAGTGCCAGATATAGTTAATAAGGTAGATGAGGACACACTGCAATATTTTTACAAGTCTGTCTATCTATTGCATGGCACTTAGCAGCAGGATTCACCATATTTTTAGTCACGCCCCATAAAGACACGTAATTTTTTAAATTTAAATATACACCATACTTTCTGATGAGCCTTTGTATTTAATTACAGAGAATGAGGTTCTTGCCTGAATAGCTCTGAAAGAGCTGAGATAAAGATCTTGCTAACCAAAATGTTTAATTACAGTTATAAAGGTGTATGTCTACTTTTGCCACTAGCTAGAGTGAGTCTTTAGCCCCATGTAAGATGGCAACCAAATCTTCACTGGTTCTTAAGCCAGTTGACAACTGCCATTGTTGTGCATCCTTGGGGCCTCTAACAGGAAAGTTACCCACACCGAGATGCTACCAAGCAGCTGAGGGTTCAGTGTAACTGTTTTCATGTCCACACCCTGTTGGTGTTTGACTGGCAGTGATATGGGCTCCTTTAGTGTTAGTTGTCCTCCTGGCCACTTGGAGCCAGCAGCCACCAGCAGACTGTGGGAACTCTTCCTACCACTAAAGGTGGTGACTCTTCATTGTTCTCCATTGTTCTCTGCTGCTTGTGCCTGACTACTAAAAACTTTCAGCATCAGTGGCCTTTAGTGTTATCAGCCCTGACTGCCAGAGGCTTTTAGTGCCAGGACCTTTGATATTACAAGCACCTTATGTATGAGTTCAGCCTGGAAGAAGCTTTATTAGGACTTATGCTGAATCATAAGGGGGGATAGCACACTGCACTGAGCCTTCTAAGGGAATGGGGTTGCTTATAAAGGAAAAAATGCACATGCGCATTGTCACACTTTCTGGGCAGGCCTGAGTGATGGAGGCTGCAAGGGGCAGAATCATGCAGAGAGGCTCCAGGAGAGCATCCTCTGGGATAGGTCCATGAATGAAGCCTGCTGCAGCTAAAACAATTCTCAGAGTGGCTGTGATGTGCCTGATGTGGCCAGGATAGCTGCAAGGCTTTGGGGACAGCTGCAGAATAAAAGTACCTTTCAGAGAGTGTTAGGTCCTTCTGTGCTGTACAGGTGTACAATAATGTTGAACTTACATCCAATAAGCTAGATTTAGTCAATATTTTATTCTACAAATATTTGAGAAATATTTAAGTTTTTTTACAGCTTATATTTATTGACCATTTATTATATTCTAGGCCTTTCTGTATACATTATCTCATTCAATTTCCACAATAACCCTGTGATGCCGATATCATTATTTCATTGAGAGAGGAGAAAATTAGGGCTCAAAAAGTTTATAGAATTTTCCCAGATTCATATTGCTAGGAAGTATTAAACAGTAATTTGACTCTTGATTCAAGATTGAACATTAATTTCATCTTGCCACTGTATCTTTTTGTCATGTCCAAAGGCCAAGATGCATAAGGATCTTCTCTCCAAGGCCTAAGAATTTATCAAGACAGAAGTGGCATACAGCTCATTTTCCAGTTAAGGGAATCTTGGATCAATATCTACATATTTAGATTGCTCTGGGACTCTAGATTATCTACTATATTTAATATTTTAGTAATTTAGAACAGTATATATCAAATTTATTTCTCTTAACCTAAGCTGATCAAAATATAGTGTGAGTAAAAAATATTCCCTAGTTAATACCAAAAATAATGTCTTGATAGAACATTCAAAAAAAGTTTTTAAGAATAATGATACCCAAAAGAAATTAAGCAAACCTTTGCAACAATAACTTTTATTCATGGACTTTTTTTTATATATAAGTGTATATGTGCTGGTATCTATTGTCTAGTGCTGGCCACAGCTATAATTTTACCAAGTAAAACCATAGCATCAAATGTTCTGTTTCAGCCCAAACTGGAACATGAGGTAATATATTTATATTTTACTGCACATCTAACTGGATAAATTACTAAAATTGCCTTCAAATAATAGCACAGAATCTGGAAATTTTATCACTGAAAACATCTGCTATAAAAAAGATTAAATATAAGTCAGGAAAAACATTGAAGAGCAATGATGACCTAAAATCAGTTTTGTAATTTTTGGACATTCTCTTTTGCAGACAGTTGACCGGCCCAAGGACTGGTACAAGACAATGTTTAAGCAAATTCACATGGTGCACAAGCCAGGTGTGTACATTGTTCTACTTTCTGACCAGGCCTTTGTAGGCTGAATGATGCTTACACCTCTTTCACATAGTTCTTATTCACACAAAAATGTCAAGACCCCAACAAACTTCGTTCTCTGCCTCATTCTTTTCAACATCCCTCTGTTCTCCTTATATCTCCCCTCAAGTCACAGATCTGTGCCTCTGCCTGGCCCCAAGCTGCCTCTCAGGAAGTGCCCCTGGAGGACTGCCAGGTCTTCTGGTCCTACCCTTCTGTCCTTCCCCACCCACACCTACACTGGTATGTTGTCTGCTTCAACAGACTCCTTGTTCCTCTGTCTACTCTATCTGCTCCTTATTAACACAGTGAGCACTGGTAGATCTGGCTGAGTATGCTCAGTGCAATCGACAGAAGATCTTTAAAGCACTTGCTAAAGGAAAATCATGACCCAGAAAGATGGCTGCCTGTGCAAATGAGGACAAGGGACCAACTGCATGCTGTGAAGAAAGCAAGCAGCAAGATAACAAAAGTCAGTCTGCAGAGGCCCACCAAAAAGCAGTATTTGGAAATAGAAAGTGGTATTATGAACTAGGAAAAATGAATTGCTTTTTCTAGCAAATTTGTGTTGTTTCACTGAAGTTCTGCTATCATGTGAGAGTCATGGAAGCTGTATTACCATAATATTTATGTTTCATTTTCTAGATGATGATACAGACATGTATAATACTCCTTACACATATAATGCAGGTAGGATGGCTTTCCTTGCTTGCAATGACTATCTTGTGCTTGGCAATGTTGGGAAGAACTACACGATTTCTTGTTTCACCCCTTTGTTTGGCCATACCTTGTCAGTTCCTATAATTAAGAGGATGCTATCTTTTCTCAGAGTATGCATAACAAAAACACTGATCCTTTCTCATGGAATGAGAACTGATACTGTTTTATCTCATCCCCCCCCACACACACACACTGTTAGTTTATTCTCAGCTTCAAGAATGTTTAACCAAAGAGTGAAGGACAGTGTAAAGGGACATAGTGTGACCCCATAAGATAATAATCTTCTGTAATCAGCAGAGAGAGTGGTTACACTTGCGTAAGATCTTTCAGACACATTTCCCCAAAACAAGTCAAGCAAAAGCATTTTGTGACCTTCTCCAGGCTTTTGCTTGCGTATGCAACCATTTAATGAAAGATTTTAAAAATCTCATTAGGCTGGGCCACTTTTCTGATTCAAAGTTGCAAATGAGCATAATTTAATAATTTCAATCCTGGACATTTATACTTATATTCGAGGGTGTTGGCATCTTATGCAGTGGTCTTAGGGCTGGAGTGTAGGATCCCTAAAAAATGTTCCCCTTCGTTGCTTTTTCCTAAGTGGGAGATTCACTCAGGGCCTCCTTCTACTGCCCGGCCTCAAGTGACTACTACAGTTATCCCTTCATCAGCTAAGCCCTAATGTAGAGATGCTCTGGCAAGCCTGGCAGCAGAATGGCATGATGCCATCCCCTCCATGATGCCTGCACGCAGGGCTTTAACTGTTAGAGATTTTCTACTCATCTCAAATGTCAAATAGAGGAAAAGTGAGTAAAATAATCTTAGAAAGCTATCACACCTTTGGTTTTAGGTCCTGGCTCCATAATACCCATTAAGATATTCCTTTCTACTTTTCCTAATGGTCACACGTACACCAAATTCACCTCCTTTACTTAACTCAAAAGCTAAAAGATGACTATAGAATTGAGGCAAAAACTATAGGCAAAGACATTGTTTCTTTTCATTTGTCATGGAAATTGGCTTGGGCCTTCAGAAGCAGATGAACACAAATAGATGTAGCACAAAAGTTATAAGGTGAGGAAAATTCAGAATTTTAATACTTTTTTAAATAATGAAGTCTGTGTCCAATTATAATTAGTGAAATGAGAGTCACTTACATATTGCCCTGCAGAGATCTACAAGTTTCAGTCTCTTCCCTTTTAACCCAACACCCTACTACTTTATGTCTTGCTTTTTTTATGCTTTTTCCTCCTCTATGCTATCCCTGCTAATATCTTCCATCCACCAAAATTAATCCTTTTGGGCATGGGTTTCATATTATCTTCTCTGACCAATCCAATGTCTCATAATCCAGGAAAAAATTTGCTGAATTCTTCTGAGTTTATTCTTACTAATGGTTTGACTTGATACTAATACCAAAATAATTGTTGATGATTTACTGTAATCAATGCTTGGGTGCAGAATAAATTAATAATTAATTCATAAATAATGATGAGTAAATTGATATTCTTAATAAATTAATAAACAATATGCCACCTAATATATGCAATATGAATATGCTTACTGATAATAATTTTGGCAAAATCATTGGATATTTTGAATTATACAGACAACTTAATGCACTTTTAAAATGTTATTTGCTTCTTTTGTTTTTTTCATGACAGGTTTGTACAACGCACCATACAGTGCTCAGTCACATCCAGCTGCAAAGACCCAGACATACAGACCTCTCTCCAAGAGCCACTCTGACAATGGCACCGATGCCTTTAAGGAAGCTTCCTCCCCAGTGCCTCCCCCACATGTTCCCCCAAGACCAAGAGATCGATCTTCAACAGAAAAGTAAGGCATTCTCCCCCGAAGTGGTCTGTAGTTCACTCAGGGTAAAAATAAAGCCACATAACAATCAGTAGAAGAGTCTGCGCAGAGAGAACATATGCACAATGCTTTTAGTCCATACACATACTTCTTGACTCCCTCTACTGGGATTGCAGCAAACAGTGTCACAGTATTGGATCATGCCATCACAGTGCCCTAAATTAAATCCGAAGTACTATAATCAAAATATATGGTGCTTGTTTAAATTTTAAAATTCCATTGTAGTAGAAGACACATTGTCATTAATTTCCCTCAAAATACTTCCTCTCACTTCAAACACATATATCCCATTTTTGTTTTCACTGTCTGAAGCAGTTCTGGAAGTCCTCTTTCATGTGTGACTGTGAAATGTGATCAGAAAACATAATGAATGATGCTGGTTAGTGCCAATCCAACAGAAAGGCAGGCTTATAACAGTATGTCTTTATCCCCTTGATGTGGCACTGTGTGACTTCTGGCTTTTCCCCAAAGTCAAAATGACCACTGAAAAAACATTAAGGTAGCCACAATCCAATTAGAGACACAAAAGTGGAGTTTCAGAACTGCTTCAGAGAGTAGCAAGAATGACAGGATAAGTGTGTCTAAAGCAAGAGGGAGGATTTGGAAGGGATTAATGACAATGTATCTCTTACTGTAATAACTTTTTTAAAATTTAAGTATTCACTGTATTTTTTCCATCAGATTGCATATGCACATTTACTTTTTGATCAATATGTGCATATAAGAAATAAAAAAGAAATAAGTGAAATGAATTTCCTTTGCTGTATACTAGGTTAGAGACTGTACAGTTAATTTTCACTTCCCTGAGATTTAAAGTATTTAGTGTATTAATAAAATATCTTTTTGAAGCCAGAGAAAGTTATTCATAACTCCTAAATCAGGCCTTAGTTAATGAGTGTCTATCCATGACTCATTTCTACCAGCTTGCAGAGCTGATTCCAATTTTCACTTTTCCACTGAAATATTTTTATACAAACTATTCACACTCAAATAAAAAATTATGAACACATTCCTACTGTGTAATTGTATTAGGTTCATGACTAATATTCCCAGAAATAGGCAGTCTTTATTGAGAGCTCACTACAAGCCAAGTACTAAGTAAGCTAAACACTTTTCCTATATTAATCAATTAATTCTGAGATCATCTCAATGAGATATGCTCTACTACAAAGAGAAAAAATAGGTAAGGAAATTGTAGTAATTTTCCCCATTCATACAGCTATTTTATCCCAGCCAGGAGTCACACTCAGCTCTGCTTAAATGCAAGCCTTCTCTCCCTTTACTGACAATGAGTAAATAAGGATATAAAAATTAGTCTTTATTAATACTGATTATTGTGAATCATCTATTATACTCATTCAGAAAAATTATATTTTAAGGTTATGAGTAATTAATGATCAGGTAGAGTACAAGATACTGCAAAAATAGACATATCATGTGTGAAGAATTTCTCATTTTGTTAACAATATCATGAAGAATTATGTGTGATATCTTAAAACAGAGGAATAATTGTCTAGTCACAAAATAATATCTTTACTGACAAAAAGAACAAAATTAACTGAGAATTAAATGTATTATTTGTTCTGTATGTTAGTAAAAAATAAATCCCTCATAAAGTAATATGCTGGTCCCTTGAAAATTCCTCTGCAGGGAAAACAGACACAATTTTACTGTGTGTGTTTTACACAGGTGGTAAACATCAGACTGAAAAACTTGAAGGGGTTTGCCAACTACTACTCATCTGTGTAGTAGAAAACTAGAACTTCCCCTATTCTGTCTCTTAGAATACTGCTATTTCCAACATGCTCTGGAATTAGAATTTCATTCCATTGTATAAAATCCAAATTTCCCCACTCTAAAGTCAGAAAATCTATCTTCCTGAAAAAATAAATCAGTAAGTCCTTCCTTTTCCAACAAAAGCCTTCCACCCTGGAAAGTTTGGACTTGCTAAGTCCTCCTTTGAAGCATGACTTGTGAAATCCAACAACCTCTGAATGACATTGGTTTATGAAAAAGAGCAGACTGCACTGAGACAGATGTTGGACTCCAGTTTTTCAAGGCTAACACTAAAAGGGCTCTCCAGTGGCATTCGGCTTGTCCCTGTGCATGTCAGCCCAAGTGACATTGTTGTGCTTCTCACAGGCAAACTCTGATACCACTTACAGGAAATGAAATCAAACATGATGTGTGAATGACTCCTTGTCACTTTGGATCAAGGAAGCCAGGTCATGGAGTGTGGTGGGTTAAACTCTCATAGCTTCAGGGAGCATACTGCCATTTATTTTAAACTCAAACAGACACAGCTGAATTAGAGACCTAGGGTTTTACTAACAGTCACTGTCTGCATGTCTACAAACAAAATCATGTCAGTTTTTGAGCCAGCAGTAGTTAGTCACATGAAAAAATAGAGGAAACTATAATATGAAATAAGAGAAATTGCTCTTCTTAAGTCATTTATATAAAACAAAACATCAATGTGATATTCTTCATAGACTAACTTTTTATCCTGAGAGATTGTTTTTAAATCTATATCAAAATTAACTTTGAAAACAAATAGCGAGTGGAATGGTGCAGCCACGTTAAGGATACAGAATTAGTTTAATGTGTGATTTGTTATTTATTTCTAGGCATGACTGGGATCCTCCAGACAGAAAGGTGGATACCAGAAAATTTCGATCTGAGCCAAGGAGTATTTTTGAATATGAGCCTGGGAAGTCATCAATTCTGCAACATGAAAGACCAGTAAGCACTTGTCACTGATCCCTGTGCTAGCTCACTAGTCTGGCAAGGCTCCCAAATAAACCTAAATTTCATGTCATTTAGCATTTTTGGGTTTGTTGGTTTGTTTGTTTTGTTTTGTTTTGTTTTGTTGGTACCAGGGATTGAACTCGGGACCTTGCATTTGCAAGGCAGGTGCTGGAACCACTGAGCTAAATCCCCAGCGACTCATTTAGCATTTTTGCCATAAAAGTAATTTATTTATTAGGCATTACTTAGGAATCGTGTTTATTTTGTGTCATGATTTGTGCATCGTATCTCAGAACTGAAAGATGCACTTTAATAATCACATGTATATGTGCGTGTGTGCAGGATTCATATTAACATATAACCACAGCTGATTGTGAACCTGAGATCAATTTTAAAGAAACACTCATAAATGTACCACTTAATTGCTATTCTAGATTTCTAATGAAAAAAACCATTTCTTAATCCCTGTGAGATATATATATATATATATATCCAGATGCATCTTTTTTTTGCATTTTATTAAATTCTTTTATTGGTACATTTTAGGTATACAACACAATTACATTTCTCATTGGGAATTGTACCTTTACATAATGCATCTTGGTTCTTATTTTTTCCCCATTCTTACCCCTCCCTTCACCCCCTCCACCCTTCCCTATTTACAAAGACTTTATTTCCATTTTTTCCATTTCTCATCGTTTTTCCTTTCCCTCCAGATGCATCTTTTGGCTCCCATATTGTATTCTTCATATTTCTTTCACTTAAGGAGAAATTTTCCAAGTACTCTTTCTTATAACAAATTACTTAATTGATTCTCATTAAATCTCTCTCAGGTTACCAAACCTCAAGTTTCCTGTTTTTCATTCTAATGGATCAAGATAATACTCTGCATTATTTTTCTAATCATTCATTTTAATTATATACAAACAAAAAGATATATAAACTTGAGAAAAACCACTTGCCTCCTCTAAGGACAGGTTAACACACAGGCCCTTCCTTGGCCTTTCATCTTTGATCTCCCACATTTCTCTTTTCCATGGCCTCTGCTTCTCCTCAGAGATCAGTGCCCCCAAAATCTCTTTAAAACTCTTCAATTCCTCTGCCTCTCCAGCTTGTGTCTAGAAAAACATTTTATGTCAATAGCAATTTACTTGTGTCCTTGCTTTAAAAGAATTTTAGAATCAGTGAACAGGAAAAAGAGAGTTTTCTTTGTTAGCTCCTTTAAGAGTTTCCAAGAAATCACATTGTTACATAGAATGCAAGGCCAGTGGTGAAATTGAACTGGAAATCCTTGCCTTACACACCCAACATGAGTGTTCTTGATTTCATTTTCAAACCTTGCATTTGTGGTTGTGTTCTTCAGAAACATGTTCTAAATCCTTGCAATCACATAATTCCAACTTGGCATTTATCTAAGTCCTGTTTTTCTTTCTTCAAATAACTCCATTTTTTTTAGAATAACAACTTCAGAAAAACTGAGAAA
Source organism: Heterocephalus glaber (assembly GCF_053883595.1). NCBI lineage: Eukaryota > Metazoa > Chordata > Mammalia > Rodentia > Bathyergidae > Heterocephalus > Heterocephalus glaber. Next base: position 19,139,799 of record NW_028258308.1, on the reverse strand, counting down.
AAGAAGGGACATCACTGATTTGAGGCTCCTTTGCAAACTAATAATCTTTTGACTAAAAATGGGTTATATAACTGAATATCAAGCTACTTGGAGTATTTCCAGGGTGAGAATTTAGTGGACCATAATGTCAGAACTGCATAAAATTTAAAAAGCAAACTAATGATCTTGTATTCAAATGTAAATGAAAAAACTTTAATGATCATTCTAATAATTTATCAGACACTTTTAAGATGATGAATATTGTAAACTGGAAAGCTTTTGTAGCTGTGGTGTCAAGAAACAGGATTGATTCTAGAAGTTTTCCCATCAGGATATTTCTATTATTTACTCATTCAACAAAATTGGTTAGGCAAGCAAACAGTTATGTACCACACTTTATGTTAGGTGCTGGGGACACAATGGGGAACAAGATACAGTCACTACCCTGAGGAACTTCAAGTTCATCAATTTGTGTAGCTACATGACTAGATCCACATTCTGCAAGTAAGCAGCTTAAATGGCTAAAATGGAGGCACTCCTAAGGAATCAACCCTGTGTCCCCTCTAGAGCTCATTTATGGATCCTATCATTATGACTGAAATTCCTAAATTACTCGAGTCTTTGGGTGAAATCTTTGAAGGCTCTTATTTTAAAACTGAATAAGAACAATAACAGTAGTTATAAATTTTTACTAAGCACCATATGTACCAGCTCTATAATTAGTACTTTATCGGATGTAATGTTCCCAATAACCTCACAACATACATACATGGTATTCTCATTTTATAAATGAAAAGAGTAGAGTATGCATTAACTAACTTTACCTCAGGGTCACATTACTGGTGGGAGCAGGAGGTCAGGGTTGACCCCAATCACACTCATGCATGGGATGCTTGCTCACTGTTATATCAAGTTATTTGGGTAGGAAATATTTAGCTGGAAGTCAGTGTCACCTTAGTTTATTTCATTATTTAACAGTATAAATTAGATTATTTAGTATTAATTTATAATAAATTTAGTGTATTTAACGTACCAGAAACCAGGGCCCTGAGTAATTAATATACCTAATGGTCTTAAAAATATAGAAAGGTCAGAAACCATGAATGTTGACAAAGATTCAGATATGTGTAAGTCTATTTGGCCACAAGAAAAAACAAGTCGAAGGAACCTGGAAACTTGGAAGAGTATATAGTAGGTTATATGATGAGAAGGCAAGTAATAGTCAAACTAGCCATGCATATTTTACAAAAAAGAAATAGAACAGCATTCCTTTGCCCCTTTCATTTTTCATCTTTGAAAATAATTCACAACACCTATGCAACTATGAGGTGCTATTTTAAATTCCTAGATAACCCAACTATTGGTCCAGCTTTCCTAGCTTGGATACCACTCTCTTGAGTGACCTCAAAATCCCACACACAAAGAGAAATGCCAGTACCATGTCTCTCTTCAGGACAATCATAATCCATTGCCTTGGTTACAATGACATCCACCTGATCCATTTTGCTAACTCTCCAACCTAGTGCATCTTTAAAAAAATCTTTATAAAGCCTTCAGCTCAAAATTTTCTCCTAGCTCTCCATTATCCCTAGAGAAAAACTCAAATGCTTTAATATAATTTACAAAAATGTGGCATTCAGCCCCAGCTCAGCTCTCCAGCCCTGGCTCTTTTCTTCCTGCCCTCCTTGTCTATGTTCCAGCCACACAGAGAGCTTTAAATCCCCTCCTTGCTGAATCTTTCACAGACCAATCCCTCTGCCAGGAAAGCTCTCCTTCCCCCGCTCCCTTCACATGAAAATTTCATCTCATCTTTCAGGTCTCAAGGCTAAGAGGTTGTCCCTCCTGGACACTAGATGTAAAGCTCTCCCTGCTGTACCTCAGTGTCCCTTACCATAACTGGAATAACAATGAGCTGCAATGGTCTGCTTACATCTCTATCCCTCACTGGTTTTTAAGCTCCTTGAAAACAGAACTATGTGTGGTGAAGCACTGTATCCCCCACACAGAACATGCTTGGCATGTGGTAGGAGTCTAATGGCTATGTATCAAATGAGGCAATGAATGAACACAAGTTTTACCCTTGTGGTTGGTGGATGAAATTGATGACAGGCTGAATCTTTTTTCTGTTACTTATTTATGAGGTCTGTACATTTCTAGTGACAAAAGACCCAGGGAGTCTCCACCAAGGCAGGTAGGAGGCCATTGACACACTGTTATTGGTAACTGTGGCTCACTAATTCATGATTTCCTGCAGTACAAAGGAGACAGAGAAGGCAATAAATACAATGTGAACAAAAGTCTACCCCAGACCTTGGCAAAAAAGATCCTTCAGAAACCAGTAGCATATGAATTTATGTTCTTTAACAGGAAAGCAAAAGTAGATGCCTTTTTTTGAAGCTTATAAATATTCATTTGACTAAATGGCCCTAACTTTGTTCTTGAAAAGGACTTTGGAAACACCAGGGATTTATCTTTAACTGACTTGATCCACAAATCAAAACCATACTTCCACAATTTATTTATTCCATGAGACAACCATTCAAACTCCCTAGTGGGATTGTATTAAAACTTTATCATCTAAATTGGATATGCTTCTAGGTGAGCCATGTTAATATTTTTTGATTTTAAGAAAGCATTTGTTTAGGAGCTCTTTACATTTGATAAAATAAAAAAATGAACAAAGATGTTACCTTTCCTTAGGATAACTAAACCTACACAAAATAAAAGCAGAAGAAATAAACAATGAAAGCACTGTATAGAGTTGAAAAGCAATTTAAACTAAAAGAAGACATAAGCTCTATCAACAAAAATTGCCATTCAGAATTAAAGCTATACACATTTAGGGAGTTTCATCTGATGCTGTGAACCATAAGGATTATCCCAACTAACAATGTGTATAGATAGCATTTATTGTGGAGCCACAATAAATATATAAACATAAAACATACCAGCAGATGCATTGAAGCATAGAAGATAATGAACATATAAATGTTCAAGCACTTTTTGTTTGGAATACTATATAAAAACAGAAGACTGATAACAATGGAATTTCTATAATTACAAAAGAAGCAAAAAGCTTTTAAAATATGGAAAACATAAAAACTTTAAAAATTGCTCACTTTGATAGCTTTTCAATAAGAATCATGTGTGATTTACAGTTTTAGCTTTTCTTAAACACTTCTTTTTGCATTGGTGATGTGAAGCTAATGTTAAACAGAGGTTTACTAAGTTTTTAAAAATTAAAAGTTAAAGAAAATAGGATTACATAGATATATGACAATACTTGTGCTCTTTTATCTTTTATAAGCAATTAGAGTAAAGCCTATAATACTTCCTAGATGGGTTCCTGAGTGCTAACATTCACACTGAATTCAAATGGATTTCTGTGGTACACTAGGGGAGCATTGAATTAGTGAGAGGATTAGTGTGCATATATTTCTGTTGGCTGACCTTCTACATATGTGTCACTGACTACTGTGGGATTCCTGTGTGCTTTAGCAGTGGCTCAGGGTTGCTACATAATATATTAATTGTTGCATAAGAGAAGGGATCTAATAGGTCAAACACAGCAAAGACAAAATTCTAATTCTGCCACTTACCCTTTCATTAACATAAAGACTGCTCGACTATGTGCCATTCATTATACTCTAAAGTTACTGATAATTGTCAGTTAATGTTTTGGGTGTTATTTCTACTGGAATGGATTCTAGATAGTTGCCCATTGTAACTAGAAATTGAATTTTTAATAGGTAGAAATTATAATTAATGGGAAGTTGTCATTATAAGGTATGAAGCAGAATGATATTCTCCTCCCTTTCCCATATTCTATCATAAAAATATGTTTTTTAAATCTTACTTATTTTCTTAAGGTGGAAGTCAAAATGAAATTATAATGGCTAATTAGTACACCTATTTGTTTAGTAAATTTGCTGCCCTCTACTGTTCATAATGTTTTTAACCAAACTTGTTACCCCTAAGAGAAGTTTCTATCTCTTCTTAGCTAAACAAAATATACTTGAAACCAAAGGTTATAAAACCAAGAGTCAGTAATCACTAACTATGTAACACTAGAAACTATGAACTTTGAAAGAATAAGAGGTCAGTTTCCTGTGGAAGAAATACTGTGGCTCTCTTAAAAGAATAAAGCTACTGGAAAAGTCTCACTAATGTCAATTTTCCTTAAAATTCAGCTCTAGCAAAACCATTCCAGGAAATAATTACAAGCTGCATCAGAAATGATCTAAGTAATATCTGAAAAAAACATATTTTAGTAGAACCCAGATCTGTTTTTAAATTAAATCATGTTAGTAATACAGAATGATGAGGTTTGTTTTGGGAAATTGATAAATGCATTTAACATATCTTGCTTATTTTCCATTCCATTATTCCCTTTTCCCTTTCCTCACCCCTCCCAGTAATGACAAAATCTTAATTAATACTTCTGAATTCAACAACTGAAGCAAATTTTAAATTAAACAGAAAATAGATTAGTTACTACACTAATTTCTTTCTACTAATTTCACTATTCTGAAATGTACATCAATGATAATACTGGCAAAGTAGGGAAAATATTTCAGTATTTCTGTAGCATTTTCTCATACAAAATGCAAATTCTCTTTGATTTTTATGTCTTGTAAAAATATCATTGTAACAACAAAGCAAAATAATATTTAAATGAAAGAAAAATCAAACATTATCACTACCAGAACACTACAAGGTCTTTTATGTGTATTTCTTTACTGTGTTCATCCAGACACCAACTCTAGAACACCATCAAAACTACTGTACAAATACATCCTCATGTTGTCTTTTTGTTGTTGCTGTTTGGGGGGGGTTTTGTGGGTTTTTTGTACCAGGGGATGGAACTCGGGACCTTCCACTTGGGAGGCAGGTGGTGGCACCACTGAGCTAAATCCCTGACCCTCATGTTGTTTTTATTGCCTGGCATCCCATCATAAATATTTGCCAGTGTCACTACACAGCCTTCATAACTATAATTCCTACACAAGTTGGACAGCATAGGCCCTTGCACTCTTTTCTTATGATCTCTCAAACTTTTGTATCATTGTATGTAGTTACTGTCACAATCTTTTATTTTAAATATGTTGAAGCTAAACCACATCACTAAAAACAAGTTAGGTATAATTTATTATTCAATGTAAACTGCATTCTTTCTTTTTCTTAAATTCTTTTTTTGGTACATTGTAGGTATACAACACAATTACATTTCTCATTGGGAACTTGTACCTTTACATGATGCATCTTGGTTCTTATTTTTTCCCCATTCCTAGCCCTCCCTTCACCCCCTCCACCCTTCTCTATTTACAAAGACTTTATTTCCATTTTTTCCATTTCTCATCATTTTTGCTTTTCCTTCTTTTCTTTCCCCTGCCCCTCCCACTACCCTACCCCTTTGGACCTTTTCTTCCTATTTTGCATTATCAATTATTCATTCTAATCATTGGTACATTTTGGGTATACAATATAATGACATTCATCATTGGAAATTTCCACCTTTACATAATCTCTCTTGGTTCTTATTTTTCACCCTTGCCCAGCCCTCCCTTCAGCCCCTCCATCCCTCCCTATTTACAAAGATTTTCTTCCTATTTTTCCATTTTCTCATATTAATTCCATTCCCTTCTTTCCTTTCCCCTACCCCTCTCACTTCCTTCCCCTTTGCCCCTTTTCTTCCTATTTCACATTACCTATTATACATTTAGTCCTTATTTACACTTTCAGTTTCTCACACCAGAGAAACTATTCAGTATTTATACATGTGTGTCCTATTTATTTCACTTAAGAGTATCACCTCAATATCCATCCACTTAGCTATAAATGTCTCTAATTTCCCATTTACTATGGTTGAGTAGTACTCCATTTTATTAAAAAAAAAAAAAAAACACATTTTCTTTATCCAGTCTCCAGTTGATGGGCATTTGGGCTGTTCCCAAGTTTTAGCTATCACAAACTGTGCTGGTATGAACATGGGCACACATATATCACTGTGGTATGATTCCTTTAATTCTTCAGGGAAGATCCCCAGCAGTGGAATAGCAGGGTCAAATGGGACTTCCAGTCCTAGTTCTTTGAGGTATCTCCATACTGATTTCCACAGTGCTTGCACCAGTCTACACTCCCACCAGCAGTGGAACAGGGTTCCTCTTTCCCCACAGCCCTGCCAGAATTTGTTATTGGTTGATTTCATGATAGTAGCCATTCTTTCTGGAGTGAGGTGGAATCTGAGCATTGTTTTCATTTACATCTCTCAAATGACCAGTGATAGTGAACATTTTTTCATGTATTTATTTGTTATTTCTACTTCTTTGTCTGAGAAATGTCTGTTCATTTCAAATGCCCATTTTCAGATTGGGTCTTTAAATTTGGGAGGTCTGATCTTTTTAAGTTCCTTATAATTTCAAGATAGTAGACCTTTGTCTGAGGAAAAGCAGGTGAAGATTTTTTTCCCACATTGTAGGTTGACTCTTCACAATGCTGGTGGTTTCTCTTGCTGTGCAGAAGCTTTTTAATAAGAAGAGATCCCACTTGTTGATTGTTTGTGCTAGTTCACGGGCAACTGAGGTTTTGTTGATAAAATCTTTTCCTACACCGATGTCTTCAAGAGTTCTACCTAAACTCTGTTCCAACTGGTTCAGAGTTTCTATTTTAATATTTAGATCTTTAATCCATTTCAATTTTAGTTTAGTGCATGGTGAGAGATATAGGTCTAATTTTAATCTTTGGCAAATTGAAACCCAATTTTTCCAGCACCATTTATTAAAGATGCTATCTTTCCTCCAGTGAGGGTGTTTGGCTCCTTTATCGAAGAGGAGATGGCTGAGTGTGTCTGGCGTTGTTTCTGCATCTTCTAATCTGTTCCACTGGGCCTCAGGTCTGTTTCTTTGCCAGTACCATGCTGTTTTTATCACAGTAGTTTCGTAGTAGAGTTGCAGGTTGGGGATGTGATACCCCCTGCCATGTCTCTCTTACCTAGAACTGCTTTTGCTATTTTGGGTCTCTTCTTGTTCCAAATGAATTTTTGGATTGTTTTCTCAAGGTCCATGAAGTATGCTGCTGGGATCTCAATTGGAATTGCATTAAATCTATATAACAGTTTTGGAAGTATGGCCATTTTCACTATATTAGTCCTTCCTACTGAGGAGCAGGGGATGGATGTCTGTCCATTTTCTGATATCATCTTCAATCTCTCTTTTCAGAGTGCCATAGTTTTCAGAGAAGAGGTCTTTGATTTCTTTTGTTAGATTGATTCCTAGGTATTTCAGTTTTTTTGGATGCTATTGTGAAAGGAATTATTTGCCCTATTTCTCTCTCAGTGAGCCTGTCATTTGTGTAGAGGAAAGCTATTGATTTTTGTGTGTTGACCTTGTAACCAGCTACTTGACTGAATTTGGTAATTAAGTCTAGAAGACTTTTGGTGGAGTTCTTGGGGTCTTCTATATACAGTATCATGCCATTGGGAAATAATGACAATTTGACTTCTTCATTTCCTATCTTTATTCCTTTTATTTCTTTCTCTTGTCTAATTGCTGTGGCTAATGTTTCCAAAACTATATTGGACAAGAGTAGTGATAATGGACGTCTTTATCTTGTTCCTGATTTTAGTGTGAAGGATTTCAGGTTTTGACCATTTAGTACGATATTGCCTGCTGGTTTTTCATAGATGGCTTTTATCAGTTTGAGGTAGAGACCATCTGTTCCAATTTTTTGTAGAGTTTTTATCATAAATGCATGTTGGATTTTGTCAAATGCTTTTTCTGAGTCTATGGAGATAATCATATGGTTTTTGTCCTTGGCTCTATTGATATATAGTGTACTACATTGATTGATTTGCGTAGGTTGAACCATCCCTGCATCCCTGGGATGAATCCCACTTGATCAAAGTGTATAATCTTCTTAATGATCTTCTGCATTCTATTTGCCAGTATCTTATTAAGGATTTTTGCAACTATGTTCATTAGTGAGATTGGCCTATAGCTCTCCTTTTCGGTTGGGTCTTTCTCTGCTTTGGGGATCAAGGTGATGCTTGCTTCCAGGAATGAATTTGGGAGTATTGCTTCCCTTTTAATTTCATTGAAGAGTTTAAACAGTAGTGGCAGTAGTTCCTCTCTAAATGTCTTGTAGAATTCAGCAGTGAAGCCATCAGGGCCTGTGCTTTTCTTAGTTGATAAGTTTTTTATTATGTTTTCAATTTCATTGGTTGATAGTGGGTTGTTTAGAATTTTTAGGTCTTCTTCGTTCAACTTTGGTAATTCATATGTATCTAGGAATCTGTCCATTTCTTCTGTGTTGTCCATCTTATTGGCATGTAGGTTCTGGAAGTAGGTATTGATGATCCTCTGGATTTCTGCTGGGTCTGTTGTAATTTCACCCTTTTCATTCCTAATTGCATGGATTTGGGCCTTTTCTTTCCTTTTTCTGAGAAGGTTGGCAAAGGGTTTGTCAATTTTGTTGATTTTTTCCTCTGGGCTGGGAGTGGCGGGAGGGATGGTGGCCCAAAAGCCCTTTTCTCTCTGTAAACTGCATTCTTAACAAAACCCTTGTAAATGCAACAGGTTGATAAAGCACTAGAACAAACACATGTCAAGATAGTGGCTTTTATGGGAATATGCAATATTTCAAAGCTCCCAACATTACCAAAGTTACAGAGCATTTCTTTAGAACTAAGTCATAGCTACTCAGTGGAAGTTCTTGAGCTCCCTTAAGAACTGTGAGAAAATTGCTTTGAAGCAGTGAGCACTTAGGAGCCTTCCTGGGATAAGTGCTGGGTACCACAGCTCTTCTGGCTTTTAGGGAACCACATCATTTTTCTTAGAATTTTTTCTGACTTAATATTCTGAACTGACCAATTGTACCACATTTAATTAGTGTTATTTGATAATTATGAAGAAGTAGTGACACTCATGTAGTACTTTAAATACCCAGTTTTAATACAAAATCTACAGTCTAAGTCCATCTAGTCAGGCATGTATTATTTGAAAACATTAAGTGTATATGGTGCGTTAAGTAAACACTGAGCCTGTTTTCTATAATGTAATTTTATGATTTTTCTCAAACTGTTTAAGTTAACACTCGTAGTTTTTCCATCTTAAATACAGTGTCTTTAAACCACTAGAGGGGAGCAAGTCAAGCGTAAAAATTGGCTTTTTCTCTAAACTAGAATGTCAAGGAAACCAAGGTGGGAATCTATCCCCACTCCCTCGCCTGCCCCATCCACAGCACCTACTATGAAAACCTGCCTCTCCCTAGACCCCTTCCTCTAGCTGGAAGTCGGCCGGCCGGAGGGAAGTGAACTTTGGAGTGTCTCATAAATAAAATTCCATCTACACTTCCCAGAGTCTCCCGACCTTCACATCTTTACAGGGGTCCAGCAAGCCCTCTGTGGTCCCCACCAGTGGGGTCTCTGGTCTCCACTCCAGGCCACTGCGCTCTCCTGAACCGGGTCCTCTCCCGTTTCCTCTCCGCTGGCCTAATCCAGGGCGCAACGCTCCGTTCCTTCAAGAACCCTTATTTAATGAATCAGTGTCTGCTTCATCCCTCTTTCTTACAGCCCCCTCTCCCAGCAACTCCGACACCTGTTCCGAGGGCAGCTGGCCGGAAGCCTCTTTCCTCCTCGCCCCACGGAGAAGCCGCGCGTAGTCCCTCCCCTCCGCCGCGGAGTGGCGTCTCCGCCGCGCGCTCCGCCCCGGCTCCCTCTCCCATCCGGGTGAGCTCCTTCCTTCTTCCACTCGTCCAATGCCTGTCGGGAAGCTCAGGGGTAGCCCTAGTTCCTCAGCGGCTAAGCAGGCGCAGTCAGAGGCTAACTACTGAGCACCTCCCTGCGCCTTTGGCGCCTCACTTGGCCCCAACCACTTCCCAGCGCCTGGCATTCCACCCAGCCCCTCCTCCTAGCTCTTCTCAACTTTTCCAGGCCCCAGCCCTGCCCCAAGCTCTCCAAGTGCCTGCTCCCAAGGGAACTGTCTGCAGGCTGGTGACCCACGTGCTGGGACTACTAGTCACCACTGAGGACAAGGACGATGGAGCGACACTTAGAAGTGTCCCCCACCCCGGTGCCTCGGTTGAACCTACTTTAATGACTGGCTTGCTGTGGATGCCCCGTGTCGCTGCCATTGCGAGTTTTCCATGCGTTAGGGGAACATTAGGAATAAATGGTGGACAGAGGAAATAAGTAGGGATCTAAGCGTTGCCATGGACGCTCATCTTCATACCCTAATTGTACTTGTTTTACTTTACCTCCTCTGTTCTCTCCTGCTGAGAGTTGTTGGACGCGAGTCATGCATGTTTGCCTATGGATGCGCGCGTTTTTCATACCACACAGCGTTCCCTCACTTCGCTCAGTGTGCCTTTTCCTTCCCTTTTCCTTCACGTCTGCTCTAGACTGATCGCATAAATCCAGATGACATAGATTTAGAAAATGAGCCCTGGTATAAATTCTTTTCAGAACTGGAGTTTGGACGCCCGGTAAGTGAGGCTAGACTATTACTATAAAACAAATAGGAGAATGTTGTTTGATTTATAAAACATAGCTATGATCAGAGGAGAGAGGTGTCATTTAGCGAACCAAAGTTGAATGTGTAACACACGCTGAGATGTGGTATGCCTTAACCGCATTCACCTCCACACCAGCGCTTTAATGTGCTCAGACACTTCTATATGTTTTTTTTTTTCAAAATCATGCACTAGGGTTGGTCTATATATAATTAATTGAAAATTTGGTATGTTGAGATAGTTTTTACTCTGAAATATGTAGGCAATCGATTAGCTTAACAGATTTGTACTTGTTTACAGTTCATTTTGGTCAAGTTCAAACAAGAGCACCTTGGCATTTATAATAATCATTATTACTGTAGCTCTCATTTGCTGAAAAATCACCAAGCCCCTGGAGAGTTCTGGTTTCGGTACCCATTAACTGTGATTCCTCCTGAAGCCCCTCCAATAAGAAGAAATCAGAGAATTTGCCCAAAACAGTAAAAGGCAGAGTCAGAAGTTAAACCTAGGCCTGTCAAACAAACTCAAAAAACATCTCTGGGCAATTTTGACAATTATATGCTGTAATATGCTGCCAAAATATTACCAATAGGAACATAAAGAAAAAAACATTAAACCCTGTGGTCCTTGATTTGGTTGGAAAACTGCCACTGCATCTCCTCTAATCCCCAATCCCCCAACAGAGGGAGCCCCCCTTGGGCCTTATGGAAATTGCTAGGGATGAAGAGTTGATTCAGCTTCAAATAGCAGCCTCCTTTAATAATTTGAGTTTTATTTAGGACCTTTATCTACCAACAGTAATGCATTAGATGTGTCAATCACATGTTTTATGAATTTTAAACTCATGTTACATACCAATTACATACAACAGCTTTTATTAGATACCAGAGAGCATGATCTTTCTTTTACCGTGGCATATTCAGATTTATATACTTGTACACTGAACACGCATTACATATTAGGTGGTTTTGGCAGTCCCTTTCATTCACTAGAATGCAGAGATTAGGTTAGATTCATTATATTTTATTGAACTTAATCAAATGTAACTGTAAATGAATATAAACCAAATAATTTTTCTAGCATTTCTATTACCTAATAGGAAAAATATTTTCTCATTTTTTTCTAATTTGTTCTATAGTATTAGCATAAATGCATTTTATTTCAGAGGGAAAAGATCCTCTAGCCTTATTTTATATGTACTGTTTTATTGATTAGAGAGTTTACAGGGACCATACCAATTTCAGTAATGAGTCTAAATTGTTAGCATTTTTTATAATCATTTTCAGTCACGCAGTGGAAACTCACCAGCATGGTATCCACTTGCTCCTTTAATATGTCTTTAATGGGCCTTGCATACCTCTGTGGCCAAAGACTAGAACTGCTAATTTTGATTTGAGAAATGAGTTTATAAATATACTAATTGAACATGAGCAATTTTTTCCCAGTGCTTGAGAATATTTCCAACATTGAACTCTTCCTCCTAGGCTACCCCATTTTGCTCTATTCATGTCACTCTTTGTGTGTATCTGATGCTGTCAGGACTTAGTTTCTAACTGTTAAACTGTTGTCACCTTTTCCACATGTCCATTCCTTGCTGCCATTGATTCTCCTCCATTCCATCTCTACACTCTGCTTATGTGGTGCATCTACACCCAGCCTCCTAAAAAGGCTCTGGACTATGTTCAAGATCATTCTTCTGGTGTTTCCAATGAGGTAAAAACAAATTATTCTCTTTTTTTTTTTTTTTTTTTTTGGTACCGAGGATCGAACTTGGGTCCTTCCGCTTGCGAGGCAGGCGGCGGAACCACTGAGCTAAATCCCCGGCCCAATTATTCTCTTTTTTCAGATCTCTATCTTAGAAGGTACTACTGTGCATCTGCACATCTGTGCCATACTGTTCACTATAATGTCTGAGCTAGTTCTGGAAATCTATTTTCATATCGTTGTGTTGCATTATCCAGTATCATTGCCTAGACATTTATTATACCAAAATTGTTGCTTATTTCTGAACTCCAAGTCAGTAATGATTCCAACTATAACCTTCAGTTAAACTACTCAGAGAAGGGTTGGTGTGATGGAACATACCTGTAATCCCAACAACTCAAGAGGCTGAGGCAGAAGGATCACAAGTTCAAGGCAAGCCTGGGCAACTTAGCAAGGCTCAAAATAAAAAAAACTAAAAAGAGCTGGGGATGCAGCTCAGCAGTCCATGGATTCAATCTCCAGTAATACAAAACAAAACTAAACACCAATGTAGCTTTGGTATTCAGCAGCACAAAGCTCACATATGAAAAATATTGGTCTTAGTGCATATATTAACTCTCTGGTTTTATTAGGCTTGTGTAAAATACTATTAGGCCTCTCAAAGATTTGTTGTTACCATGCTTAGAGATAGAGAATAATGGTTTAGGTTCTTGGATAATCAGATGCTTATATCCCACATATTCCTAAAATTTATTTTTATTCTTCCTTTTCCTTCCCAAATACTTGTAACTTGAAATCAGACAAGAATAGGTCTGAAAAAGACCTAGCATGTATGTTACAATTTCCCAAACCCAAACCCTTGACAGACATTAATAATCCTGTAATCTATGCAGCCATTATAACATACCATGACTGGCATATATATGAGATGCAAGTCCCTTGAAATCTTTAGTTAAGAATGCTTTTGGCAATCATTTGGGTGAAATATTTATGCCAATGTAAATTTCAGTTAGGCTAAAAGAGCATGGAAAACACAGAAATAATCCAAAGGTAACGCTTTTTTAACTCTGCTCTGTGCAAAGAAAAACAGAAAAGTTTATTGTAGAGAGCAAATAAAGGACTCATTGGAAGACACAAGCAAATATGGCACTGTTTTGCTCTGTAAGAGAGCTCTTAGAAACAGCTAAGATGAAAGCAAATGAAATAAACTAATTTTCTCACAGCACTTGATTTGTGATCTTAAGTGACTACAACACTTAATGAATAACACGTGTACATTAAAAAGTCTTAAATATGTGAAACTACAAAAACAAAACTAATTGAAAACTTTAAGTTGCAGTATGTACTACTGACACATAGTGGTGATCACTGGAATTGCAAGTATAAAGTCAGGAGGAGCTGCCTACGTTTTTAAAGCTGGTTTTCAATTTCAGATTATTTCCAGAGTAGTAAGCATGAAAATATGTGCTACAACAGGGAAGTGAATAAAATATTTATATATTAAATAAAAAGTTAAATGGAATAACATTGTAAGATATAGAATTCAGTCTTTTTTCTCCAAGACTTATGTTTTGAACCCAGGTATATATTCTGAACAAAATCAAATAAAATAAGTAAGTCTGCTCTGTATGTTATATTACCTTCATATATGAAGAAACAGCATTTTGCTAGTAGTTAAACTATTTACCATTATGTGTTGGGTTTAAGAGGGGTATGGTGTTTAATAGCATATTAACTATGTTAGTCTTTTAAGATCATGGTTTTTCAGAGTATATGAAAACACAATCCTATAAAGAATCTGATTCTGGCCTTAATAACCATTTGATTAGACATTATCTTAGTTACCATTTGTCAAGTGCCTGGTATATGTCATCAACAACAAATATACTTTTTAGTCCATAAGTCTAAGTGAGAAACTGCTATTAATGAAGGTTAAGTAAGAATTTTTAGGCAAAGTTTAATCACATGATTACTTAACAGTGATTCAGTGTCTATATATCACTCTAAAAATCTTGAAAGTATGTTAAAATAATAGTAATGTGTAAATACTCAGTAGATCATGAAAGGTAAGATGGGTTGTTAAAGCTTGTTTGCAATTTCTGGGGACAATTTGCATTTCAAAATGAATATCATTCATATAATTATTATACAACTTTTCTTCTTGGTTACCAGTCTATACATTTTACTATTAATACTGAGCTTTCTTTCAGTATAAATAAATTCAAAAACTGATTTTAGCTTATTTTGGTTGTGAAAATCAGTACAAGAAAAAAATAATTGTAGTTTCATGCACTAACTTCAAAATACAATTAGTTTATCAATTCTTACACTATCTCATTTCATATTACAATATTGTTTAGGTTTATCATAATCTGACAATTCAAAATCTCTGATCTCTGGAGTGTTCCAAGACTGTTCTGAATTTGTCCCTTTTTGTGATCAACTGTGTGTTAAGGTATCACAAGAAATTCATGACCCACAGATAGCAATGCTCTAAGACTCTTAAGTCCTGCTCTTCTGTAAATATATAGCACTAATAATTTCTAAATTGTAATGCAACTATCTGGGGCTTTTTTAGTTTTCTTTCTTCTTTACTGTTTTTCTATCTTTCTGCTATCTAATTAGGAGTACAATAATTTAAAATAACCATGAAGTTTATCAGAATAGTGCATTGTATTTTTTCCAATTTTATATTTGTTGAAAACTTAGGAATCTAAGTATTTTTAGGAACTAAAATACTAAAATATGTTTCTTCTGTCTAAAAGGAAGGGGAATATTACCATGCTGAGAGATGTTTTTGTTTCTTCCTGGACAGGTCTCCATTCTTACTGAGTAAAATAGAATTAAATGAAAATATTAAGTTAGTAGAAGTGATTTTAGACTTATACATAAGGAGGCATGTCAGATTGATCTACATAAAGAATTGAAAAGTTATGTACCAATGTTTTAATTGGTTAATTGCTACCAATTTATCAATTAGTAGAAAACAGAGTTGCAGAAATCATTTGTAAAGTCCGATTTAATATCCATTAAGTAGGCTTTTAATGCTCTGGTAAAATGTTTCTGTTTGATAGGATAAAACTTGTCAAATCTTACATTTCTGGCTGGCATTTTTTTAACTTTCATACAAACAAACATTTTCTTTTTTTTCCATTAAGTTTATTGGCACATTTTAGGTATATAATACAGTTACATTCATCATTGGGATCTTGTACCTTTACATGATGTATCTTGGTTCTTATTTTTTCCCCATTCCCCTGCCCTCCCTTCACCCCCTCCACCCTTCCCTATTTACAAAGACTTTGTTTCCATTTTTTTCTTTTCACATATTTTTTCTTTTCCCTTCTTTCCTTTCCCTACCCCTCCCACTTCCCCTACTCCTTCAGACCTTTTCTTCCTATTTCACAATATCAATTATACATTTTAATCCTTATTTCCAATTTCAGTTTCTCACACTAGAGAAACTATTTGGTATTTACACATGTGTGCCCTATTTATTTCACTTAAGAGTATGGCCTCAATGTGCATCCACTTAGCTATAAATGTCTCTAGTTTCTCATTCTTTATGGCTGAGTAGTACTCCATTTTATTAAAAAAACCACACAATTTCTTTATCCAGTCTCTAGTTGATGGGTAATTGGGCTGTTTCCAAGTTTTAGCTATTACAAACAAACAAACATTTTCAAACTAGACTTTCAGTTTTTAGTCAAACTAAAATTTGTCTAGGATGATGAATTGAGCATCAAGAGTGATCAGAGCCATACCTAAAGCCATCATACCTTTCCCCATGTATACTAGACATCATATCACTGCCACTTGCAATGTACCTCCGATATTCAGGAGCTCAATATTCATCCTCTCCTGCCTTTCGGATAACTTAGCATTTGTCCCAGTGGGTGGACATGAGAAATGAAAACTTTCTGTCTATTGTTTTTTGCTAAATTTTTTCAGTGTACAGTTCAGAATAAAGAAAAATGTTTAAAGTACATCTTTAAAAAGTTATATTTTGATTCTTTAGATTATTTATTTTAAACTAACCCTAAACTCACCTTATTTGAAATTTATAAATCTGTACCTGATTGAAGTCCAAGTTAGTTTGGTTCCAAATGAAATTCTGTGTGTTTTATTAAAATGTTGGAAATATCTCAAGTTCTGCTTATATGTTGTATTTTAAAGATAACGCTTGATAATGACAAAACAAAATTATAATGAAGTTGTTTTACAAGGACTGAAGTATGACTGCAAATTTTTTTTTAAAAATCAAACCCTTCTTTCTTGTAAGAAATTTCTTACAGTTGATCAATAGAAAAGATTCTGAAGTTAATGCTGTGGTATAACTTCAACTCTTTATTCATTTCAGTATATCTGAGGAAATGTTTTTGATTTTTATTTTCTCCCCATGAAATTAATACTTGATAACTTATAAGAGAAATGCAGTACAGTACATCAGAGAAAGTAGATAGGAGAAAGGTAGAAATCAGGTTCTCTGATTTCTTTCTCTTTGGAAAGACATTTTCGTAATCATACTAAATGATACTTCCAATCTCAATATTTATAATATTCCTTTCAGAGTACCTAATTTAATGTTGACAGACAAAATCTGTCATTGTAATCATTTTCTGTCTTCACAGGCCTCCATATATCAGTCCTCTATAGACAGAAGCCTGGAGAGGCCCAGCAGGTAAGAATATATATTTATATAACCAGAAGAGTCTATACCAATCTTGTAAAATAATTATATTATTCAGCAAAATGATCGTGAAGATTATACATCATTCATTTTAAGTACCACACCTCATGAAGTTAATTTGTTTTTCTGTATCATTGTATACTATCATATTCAAGAATTTATAAAACTAAAGTGAAATAATTCTAGATTTCTTCATAGACTGATAAGTTCTCTTGTCTTTGCTTTAGTCAGTTTTCTTTCTTTAAAAGGGGATTATACTAGTTAGGTAACACTTATGATATGTGTAAAACTTTTACAAAGTAGAAAATTATTACATGTATTTGTTAATCATATTCTCGCCACACAAACCAGAAAGGCTTTTATTACTGATATATGACATATATAAGTACATATTATATAAGTACATATTCAACCGAATGACAGTACTATGAGTTAAATACTGTCCCCACTTTATTTCTGAAGAAACTAACACAGGCTCACTATCTTGTCAAGTTTTCACAGTTAGAAAGGAGAGAAACAAAATAGAATTGAGCTAAGGTAGCATGCCCCTCAGAGTCTGCTAAATGTTAAATTCTCTTAGTAGGCTTTAAATATCACACTTTTTTTTTTTTTTGGTACCAGGGATCAAACTCAGGACCTTGCACTTGTGAGGCAGGCACCATATCACTGAGCCAAATCTGCGGCCCTACCACACTTATTTTAAAATATTACTGAAATTCAAACATAGTTCAATAGCAGTACTGAATATTGCAAACATCCAGGCATATTGTATCATCAGCAAATATTTGTATAACATTAATTTGCCATTCTATAAATTTCTATCAACATCAGTAGAAAACTTTACAAGTCAGGTCCTTCATAAACTGGCTTCATGAGTGCCATGTAACTGAATTAATAATACAAAGAAAGGAACTCCACTAACTTTCTACTCTTTATCTTTGCACTGAAAATGTATGAAATATTTGAATTTTAGAGCTTCAGTCTGACCTAAGAGCTTACTGTAAAGATAAACAAACCATCATATGGCAGGATAGTCACAATAACTAAGTCTGGGAGATGGACACCCTCTTTAAGAGAATGCAGACAAATTCTGAGGACTGGCTCCAATTCTGTATTTCTCAGGCCGGTGTGTCCAGTTTGCTCATTTGTACAGATGCGATAACCTGTGATACCTCATAGGTTTCTATGTGGGCTAATTGAGACAAAGGTATAAATAAAGCACATAGCATCCTGCTGAGTTCCATAAGAGCCATACCTAGAATTGTCACTGTTTACCTAATTCTATCCAGCAATTTGACAGACCATATATACCATATCATGTATCTCTTCTTTCAGTAATGTTTTTCTTAAGTGATATTGCCCTCAACTCAAAACCTTGATAAAAATTCCCTGCTGTTATAGATTATCAACTCCACTTTATACAACCAGGTGAAAGGAATTTTTAATAGTTTATTTTCTGACCAGATTATTGGTCATTATTTAGATGAAGAAGGTTGGAATTCCAATGGGAGGTCTTCCAAAGCTAAGGTTAGGGAAAAGCTACAAGTAATTCTTGAGATAATAGAAACTTGTTTTGCTAGATGTCTTCCTTTTATCCAGTTCTTGCCTCCATTTTGGCTTACCCTCCAATCCAGAAATATTCATATTGCTGGGATTCTACATTATATAGAAAAGATATATGTTACAAATCAAAAGACGGAAGTGTTGGTAATAATATATTCACTATAGCAGAAATTTACTTTAAAAGTTGATTATAAACATGTTCACAAAAAAAGAAAAACGTGCACATAGATGCTTATAGCTGCTTTCTCTATAATTGCCAGCACTTGGGAGTAACAAACATGTCCCTCAGTAGATGAATGGGCAAACAAACTGTGGTACATCCATATAAAGGATTATTAAGCAAGGAAATTAAATGAGCTATCAAATGATCAAAAAATAGAGGAAATTTAAAGTATATTACTTAGTAAAGGAAGTCAATCTGAAAAGACTGTATACTGTGTAGTCCCAACTGTGAGATTCTGGAAAAGACAAAGCATGGAGACAATGAGAAGGTCAGTGGTTCTGAGGCAGCAGGAACAGAGAAGAATGGATGAAAAGGTGATACATGGGGAATTTGATGATAATAAAACTGTTCTACATAATTCATTAGTGATGAACACATCTCATAAGACACTCTTTAAAGCACAGAATGTGTAGCACACAGCATGAATCATCATGTATACATAGACTTAAAATGATGACTTGTTAAGGTAGATCCATCAATGGTAACAAATATGCTATACTCATAGATGTAAATAATAGGGGAAAACATGAGCAAGAGAAAAGAAAGTTGGTACAGAGCAACTCTGTACAGTTGTTACTCAATAACTACTGAGACTTGCTCCCAGGACTCCCAAGGACACTAAAATCTTTGGATACCCAAATCTCATATAAGTAGCAAGTATTTGCATATAATCTGTGCCATCTTCCCATATCCTTTCTCTCTGGGTTAATTATAATGCCTAATTCAATATAAATCCTATACAAATACTTGTTACATTGTATTGCTTAGGGAATAATGATAAGAAAACAAATCTTCACATGTTCAGTGCAGATACATTTTTAAATTATTCCAACCCACAGTTGGTTGAATATATGGAGATACGGAGGGGCTGTGCTTTACAGTCAAGTTTTATGTAAGCTTAAAAAGAATAAGATCCGTAAGATGATTCTAAAGAAATCATTTTGAACATCAAAGGATGAGTTCCTCATAATGCAGTTTTGGGGGTGAAGGGGGTTAAATTTCAGGTATTAAATTGCTGTCTCTTGCATATTCCACAAGTCTCTCTAGTGCACTTGCTAACCTCTTGCAATGCCAGTCACACTGATGCTGCCCCTTCTTTCAGTTCTGCAAGCATGGCCAGTGACTTCAGGAAACGGAGGAAGAGTGAGCCTGCAGTAGGTCCACCCAGAGGCTTGGGGGATCACATTGCAAGGAGGACCAGCCCCAGTAGGGCAGACCTCCCAGGATCAAGCACCACTTTGACAAAGTCTCTCATTAGTTCTTCTCCTTCCTCCCCCTCAAGAGCAAAAGGTGAGCACCGATAAATGAACAACAATTTACTAGTTTAAGTTTTAGCCTATAATACATATGAGAGCTGTTATTTGATAGTAATACCGATATTTTCTGGCTTTTTCCCACAGTGTCTCAAATAAAATACAGCTTCAGAACAATAACTTTGTTTCCTCACAGTCTGACTTAAGCTGGTGAGCCACTTGGATGGTTCAAAGGATCTAGACAAGCATCTATTGATGCTTTATTTCTCCAGTTAAATAAATTATTTTTTAAACAAGTTCAAATAATTTGCTGTCAAGTCAACAGAGATAACATTTATAAACATTACAAGTAGTGGAAATTTTCTAACTTCACTATAACTAGCAAATTAGTCAAATATACAGACTGAGAATTATAAGTAGCAGTAGAGAAATTATTCCCTAAATCATCCATTTTTAAAATTTTAGGTAAAAAATTGTCTAATCTATTAAAGTCATTTCTTTAAGCATTTAGTCTATATTTTGTTCAATCTTCATGTATACAGTAGAATATTCATGTTCTACCTCTTAACACAGTGGTCAATTTATAGCAGTCCACAATAAGAACTAACTGGTTTTAATTCATAATTATAATTTAGAAATCAACAAGCCACTTTTCCAATTTCCTGCCTCCTCTTTGGAAATTCAGAGAGCTAAGTGTTGAAAGAGAATAAGTCACTCATTCTGGTCTCTGAAAGATCATTTAGTGTGTTATTGCTGTGGGGACAGCAATGTTTTTGAGATGGAGAGACAGGACTGAACCAACTCCCATATAGACCTAGGGCCATACCAAATTTGGAGCCCCACAATCTCCTCCAATCTCTTGGAGTTAGAACAGAAGAGAGGATAATTTTTAAATGTGTGAAGAAAATGAGCTCTAGCAGAAGTTTCCATGAAAAAGGACACATTTGGCTACATAGATCAATTGTAGGCACTAAAACTGTTGCCACTCGGCAGTTGAAGCCAATTAGCAGTTGAGTTGTATACGAAAGGCAAACTGGGTAGAATAACTGACTATGTTTAGGCAGGAGGCTGGGCCCTTCCAAGGCCTCTTCAAGATGTGAAGAGTGGCTGGATGCTTCAGAGGAAGGGAGCCCCATTCCTTACACTTCTTCTGGGTTAACAGAGATGCCTTTATTGGCCTCCACTCATTTACACAAATACCTTAAGATAACAAGTAAGTCATGAAATGGCATTGATTCATTATTCTTGGCTACTATCCAACACTTGAAAAGATTCTGACAAATTTAAATGTTTGTTTTATCATAGGGAGTGTTAGGTCAACTTCCTTTCCCAAATACTACATATCAACTTAATGTTCTTGGTTACTTTTGAAAAACTGAAGGAACACAAGTCATTAGTTGTTAATAGAGATATTTTCCTTCACTAGGTTTTATTTTAAAGAAGAAATGTCCTGTTAGATGTAATTTGGTCTCTCATTTACTAGAGAATTCAGCAGAGCAAAAGCAAACAATATTTCCATAGATGTTCCAAATTGAGGTCAAATTTAGCTTTCTGTTGTCAAATTGAAAATGAATGGTTTAATAAAAAAAAAACCTGTCCATAAAAGAAGCATGATTCATTTACCTCTGATGAAAGTTTACATTATATCCAGTTATCCTTAAAAGAACAATGTAGCTAATAAAGGTTGAAGGTGAGCAATTAAAGAAATAAATCAGTTTGTTTAAAGAGGATCTAGTTATTTTATTGTTGAAAAACATATTGGCAGCAATAGTTCACAGTACTTTGATTTTGCAACTTTAGAAAATATTTTTCCTTACACCTTCTTCTATCCAAAGCCCATGAAAAATTATTTAATACAGTTATGAGAATATTCATTAAATGTAAAATTATAATTACTTTTTACCTGTGTATTATCACAAGTCAAATGAGCTTCAAATCCTCACCCTATTAAATTGATTAAGTCTATAACAATTTTGGCATGAATTTTTAAGCCTGTAAATTACTACCAGAGCATGATATTAGCTTAAGAGATACAATTATTTTGTTTCTCTTTTTTTATACCATATTGGCAAAAAGATCTATGAATTATACAACAGAAATGAGTATATTAACTACACTAGCTACTTATTATATATGGTTTTGTTGACTCTAAACTCTGTAACGCTACATTCATTGAAGAAGTATTTTCATGCCTGTAGAATTAGACCTTTTTCCTCTAAAATTGAAGCTACATGTGTTAACAATCAGTGTCTAGATTAAGCCACACTAACTGGTTTCTCTTTGCTGTGCTGTCTGATGCTGATATACTCTCCTCTCTTTGTGAACCTTTTAACTTCTCTAAACGTCTCTCTCTTGCCACGCTGCTCTGGATTAAAAGGCGGGGATGATAGCAAAATATGTCCATCCCTTTGCAGTTACTCAGGGCTCAACGGCACCCCCTCCAGTGAGTTAGAGTACTGTAGTCCTTATAGACAGCATCTGGATGTCCCGAGGGACTCACAAAGGGCCATCACTTTCAAGAATGGCTGGCAGATGGCCCGGCAAAATGCAGAGATATGGAGCAGCACTGAAGAATCCGTGTCCCCCAAAATCAAATCCCGTAGCTGTGACGATCTCCTGAATGATGACTGTGATAGCTTCCCTGACCCACAAACCAAGTCAGAAAGTATGGGCTCCCTGTTATGTGAAGAGGATTCCAAAGAGAGCTGTCCCTTGACCTGGGGTTCCTCTTACATCCAGGAGGGTCGCAGTAATGGCAGATCAAGGGCCAGACACAGGTCAGCCCACAACGCCCCCGGGTTCCTAAAACTGTACAAGAAAATGCACCGCATTAATCGCAAGGACTTGATGAATTCAGAGGTGATTTGCTCGGTGAAGTCGAGAATAATGCAGTATGAAAAGGAGCAGCAACACAAGGGCCTGCTCCACGGATGGAGCCAGTCCTCCACGGAAGAGGTGCCTAGGGACATGGTACCCACCCGGATCTCAGAATTTGAAAAGTTGATTCAAAAGTCAAAATCCATGCCAAATTTAGGAGATGAAATGTTATCTCCTGTTACCCTCGAACCACAACAAAATGGTTTGTGCCCCAAGAGGCGATTTTCCATTGAGTCTTTGCTGGAGGAAGAAAATCAAAGTAGACACCCTTCTCAGGTTCAACGAAGCTACAAGTCTAAAGCCCTGGTGCCAATTCACATTGAAGTCACCAGTGATGAGCAACCAAGAACTCACATGGAATTTTCCGACAGTGACCAAGATGGAGTTGTGTCTGATCACAGTGACTACATCCATGTGGAAGGGTCATCCTTTTGCAGTGAAAGTGATTTTGATCACTTTTCATTCACATCCTCTGAAAGTTTCTATGGATCCAGCCACCATCATCACCACCATCACCACCACCACCATCGGCACCTCATCAGCTCCTGCAAGGGCCGGTGCCCAGCCTCCTATACTCGATTCACCACAATGTTAAAACATGAAAGAGCTAAGCATGAAAGTGTTGAACAGCCTGGAAGACAAGAAATGGACCCTGGCCTGTCCAAACTTGCATTTCTAGTCAGTCCTGTGCCTTTCCGGAGGAAAAAAAATTTGACCCCCAAAAAACAGACTGAAAAGGCAAAATGTAAAGCATCTGTATTTGAGGCTTTGGACTCTGCCCTTAAAGACATCTGTGACCAAATCAAAGCTGAAAAAAGAAGAGGAAGTTTGCCGGACAACAGTATATTGCACCGTCTTATCAGTGAATTGCTGCCAGATATTCCTGAAAGGAACTCATCCCTTAAAGCTCTGAAAAGGAGCCCCACGCACCAGCCTTTCCACCCACTGCCTCACGATGGTGCTATTCATTGTCCAATGTACCAGACTGATTGTGGGAGAATGCCTCACAGTGCCTCTTTCCCAGATGTGGACACAACCAACAACAGCTACCACCACCAGTACCATGACAGTGCACTGAATCTCCAAGGTGGATGAACTTTTCTTTCTTTTTTTCCATGTGGTTCAGATACCCACCCTCCAGCTCTTTCATTTCCTATTCCCACATCTCATCGTTTCTGAGCTATGAGACCACTTGACATCATCATATGTCTCAAAGCAAATGCTTGTTGTGCCAACATGCCTTAGTATTTCTCATTTGCCTGTGTAATATTTGAGCTCCATGTGTGGCTTAAGGTAATCATCGATTCACAAAAATGTACTCATTCGAAAGTGAAAGCCAAACATTTTGTTTGCTAAGGTTATAACTGTTACATTGAGACAACAAATTAGTGATTTACCAAATTGAAAAGACTATTTCAAGCCAGAAATTGTAAGTGAATATTAGTATCCTTAGGGAGAACTTTCTTCACTGTAAAATTAATCAAAACCAATAGTGTAACAAATAGCCTTTTCTTTTATTTTTATAGAATCCTTAAAATTGTATAGCTATTCACTCAAGTTGCTCATATTCTGTACAGAAGATTCTGTATCAAAACATACAGGAGGCCAAACTGAATATTTGATTAGTAATTAACAAATAATAAAGATAGTTGGATTTATTTAATAACTTTCTCCATTTAAAGCATACAATCAGGATAAAATTTTTGTGAATGTATCTTTAAGCTGTATATGGGAAAGTCTCATTTCCATCACTCAATGTATTCATTTTCTCTTCTTTTCCATTACTTGTTTTATTTCTGCTAAAGCAGTCTAACATTCAAATTTGAATTAGGTTAAAAGTGACCCTCAACTTTGTTTTCATAGATAACTTTGAAGTGGCAACACAAGGACTGATAGAAATTCAAATGTGATGTTTATTTGAGGTTTACATAACCTAAAAACACAGATGCTTTTAATATTTTTATCCGATCCTTTTCATTACCTCTTAAAGTGCATTTTTTACTATGTGAATTTCAAGAGTCTGGAGTGAACATTCCAGCAGAAACTTGGGTTCTCAAAAAAGAGCCTTCTATACACCATAATACTTAACATACATTATCTAGTTAAAACTGGAATAGACAAGTGGAATGAGTTATTATTGTAAGCACTGTTTTATTGAAGACATTGAGACAGGACAAGAGAGTTGCTCAAGATTACACAGACAGCAGATAATGAGAGGAGATTCAAACTCCTGATGATCCCTAACTTGTGTATAAAATATCTCTATAGACAAAAAGAGACATCATTTAAATTTCACATTAGTGTAATTTATGTCTCAATTATTCATTATCATTGTACAAATGTACTTATTTTAGTAGTTTATTGTTTATCTTTGCTTTCACTTACACTATTCAACATACTTCAAATATGTAAGTTAGGATTTTTAAAGTCAACTTCAACAATTGGAAATTTTGACACTGAGACATGGCAGAATGTAACTTTTCAATTAGCTACCTTGTCTACTTTTCTAATACCTAATATAATCATGTCTCAATTTTATGTGCAGATAGAGTACATTATTGAAACATGATTTAAAAGGACTTTGAAATGCATTGCAAAAATATTTTGTTCTTTAATAAAACATTTGCTTTTTAATTATGTTCAGTCCAAGTAAGAAGTCGTTTATATGCCAAGTAATCTAAAGTAAAAGTAATCTAAAATGTACAATCATTATGAAATCCTTATATTCATAAAAGCATATTAACTTAGAATGAAAAACATACTGCACATAATCTTCTAACAAATGAAAAAACTAAGTTTTACTTGAAACATTTGCGGCCATGTCACCTTCATAAACCTAGACACTGGAATTCACAACTCACAGAAAGTTAGACATAGGTTGTGCAATTTATAGCCACTTGTAAGTAGTCAGTTCTCCCATTTAGTCAAAGTAGTCAAAACATTTAAACAATGTTTTCTTCTGATACATCAGCATTTTAAATTCCTTCAAAGATGGATAAAATAAATTATATTTTAATGTTTCTTGTTATTTAATATAATGAAATTCATTAAAGATATAAAAGAACTGACAAAAAAAATTCTATACCATAAACTACTGAAATAGTTTCAACCTCTAGTTACACTCCCACATAGAAGTCATAAAATGTGTAATAGTAAATACAAGATACTACTAAGGAATATTTGCAATCACAATTTTGTAATGTAATTATCTATATTTTACTTTAGGATAAACAAAAACCTCAATATTTCATTAGCCATGTGGCAACTGATATGACTGTTTATCCCTTTGTGGTTTTGAGTAAATACTTATACTTTCTGATAAGGTGGTTTATTGACTGGGCACAAGGGAAGGCCATAGATAAAGGCGATGACATTTTAAGACTCAATAAGTATTTAAAAATAGAAAGAGAGAGAGAGGCATGACACAGTCCTGTCACCATCATTCATTCTTTGATTTTATTTTTCTTTTTCATTACTACCTTCTTAAATTATTGTTTCACAAATGTTTCTGTTTCTACAAATTGCTGCTATTTTCAAATTCTCCATGCTGTAGCGGCTATCTAATAGTAATTATTAATTGGAATAGAACAGAAATAGTAAGTAGTGAAAATTATTTGATATGAAAAATCTCTATAAATATGAATTATCTACACCAGGTACTACAGTGTAATGAATGAACAATGAGCAATTATATTTACCTACATGACTATAATACTTCTTCTAGCTCAGATAATTTTCCTCTTGAAATGTTCTTGTTTTGTGTATTTTTCATCACAACTTTATAGTTATCAGTTTTATATCCATGTTTTCAATAGTGGTGTCTTTTCCACTTTGGAGAATGAGGAGTAGGGGAAGAGTTACCACAGGGAAAATAGCTGACCAAATCTGCTCTGAATGAATGGATTCCCACTCTGACTGACCCTTTCCTTTCCGACAGACCGAGAGTCCCCCAGAAGTTACGCGTCCACTTTGACTGACTTAGGGAGAAGTGCACCACGGGAAAGAAGAGGAACTCCAGAAAAAGAGGTAGTGCATTATTGGCATTGGAGTCTTTTAAAATAACATACTTGATAAAGCCCTGGTCAGTAAAACTTACACCCCAAATCAGTAAAGAACCCAGACTGAAACATGAAAATAATGAATGAGAAATGAAAAAGTTTTCCTTGGACCCTGAGCCTAGGATTCAAAGCAGTCTGACCACAGCACCTGTCCTTCCCCAGTTGTGCCTTTAAGTGACACCTGTGAATTAACATTTGTGGTGTAAAAGAGTCCTGGATCGATAGGGCTGCCTTGTTGAAGGAAGAGGTTTCCTTTACAATTTCTAAATCAATATAAATTCTACACAAATAATTATTGCGGTTAATTTTGTTAGAGAGGATCCCTGAAGAAAAAAGAAAAGTTTTAACCACCCAGTTAGTAGCACTGCCCCTGGGAGCCATGTACCAATTGATTCTTGGTACTCTGGTCCTTGCCTGTCCTGGAACCATGAGGGTTGATGGAAACTGGAAGCTGGGCTTGCCCTGACAGTCACACTAGGAGGACCTTACAGATGTCTGACAGAGTCCAGTGGCTGTGGGACATGAGAAATTGTCCAGATTTTCAGAAGTTCACTAGACTCACAGGAAAAGAGAATGTGGTGAAGGAATGGTTGATGGAAGGAAGAGCAATGGAGAGCTATAGGGTATAGGTTGTCTCACATAGATTCGTGTGCCCCAAAGTTTGAGCGTGAGTCTGTGTCACATCCCATCCTAACTAAGGTAAGTATCTGATTGACAGTGTGCTGATTGGTTAACCCTCCAGGCAAGCAAGATGATTGCACATATACTTTTGGCCACTATCCAGTCTCTCAGTAAAAACTGGGCTAATATTTCTTGACTAACATGTTAATAAATATTTAGTAAAGGGGATGATGATGTCCCTTGTGGCTTCTGGTCCTTTTATTGTGATTCAGAGTTGTGTCAATCCACAGAGTTATTGACCCTCTGCAACTGTCCCTCGAAAAACCTTTGTAATCGCCAAAATTACATCTAAGAATCTTCCACAGGTATTTTATTAGCCTATTATGGCATTAACCTACCTTAGTTCCTAAGATTAGTATGATTGTGAAGAGGTCAGCCATTATATCCCTGTTATACCTTAAATATCTAAATGCAAATCTATATGATTTATTTTTAAGTTGCACATAGGATTTATAGCACTCGTGTGTGTGTGTATGTGTGTGTGTGTATCACCCCTATGGTCTTGTTTTCCTGTGAAACTGCAAGAAATTCAAATTTTAAGTTAATGCTGATTATTTACCTCTCTTTTCAGAAATTGCCTGCAAAAGCTGTTTATGATTTTAAGGCTCAGACATCTAAGTAAGTAAGATAAGTATTCATCATATGATTTTAGTTGGTTTTAACTATGGGAAGCGTTATAAATAAGACCTAATTCCCAATTCAACAATCCACTCTAATTACCTTGTTCCTTCAGAATTACTAATTAGGATAGGCTAATTTTATTTTCATTTTGAGTTTAGTTGAAACTCTGAGTCTTAAATTACATTAAGCATGGTAGAGCACAATGAGTTCAACAGAAAAAGAAGAATCTTTGTGTCTAGAATTTTTGTGTCAAGAATTAATTAAAAATAAAGTGATGTGTATTTTAGTCACCTTTCTATTGCTGGGATAAAATACCTAACATACACAACTAAAAGGAGAATAGGGATTTTTTGGCTCATGGTTTCAGAGGTTTCAGTCCATGATTGGCTTGAAGGCAGAAACAAAATGATAGAGGAAAGCTTGCTTACTTCTTGGTAGTCAGGAAGCAGAAAGTGAGGGAAAATGTCAAAGAGAAAAAGAGAGACTGAGGCACACCCCCAGTGACCTACTTCTTCCAACCGGACCCCACCTCCTAATAGCTATGAAATGATCAACCAAGGAGGTCAGTGCTTTCATGCTCCAACCACCTCGCTAGGCCCCACGTCTGAAGATGGCTGCATTGGGGATCAAGCCCTCAATACATGAGTCTTTGGGGGGCACTTCACATTTAAATCGTAACAGGGAATAATTAACCCTACCTGGGGGAATTTGATGGCATTCATTTGTCTGGTGTCAAACATAGTCTGTAGCATCAATGACTAGCACTGTGGACAAACATTCTTGTAGTGAAATCTCTGGCTCTTACTGCTCAAAGCTTGAAGGTTCTAGCATAGTTACACCCTGTGGTTCTTCTGTGTTAGTGCTTTCCTAGTCCTGTGTGTGTTATTTCTTTTATCCTGTTTTTTTTAGGAAGTCCTTCACCCAACAGGATGTGGTTGGGGAAGGTTAGCACTGAGCACATAAGTAGACTTAAATAAGAAAGAATTGTGTAGATCTTTTGTAGTTCATATGCACAAAATTTATTTAAGAAACGTTGATCTCCTTTAGAATTCAATATTGAACTTATTGTAAATTGCCTCTAAAGTACACTGTTTAACTTGAAATATATATATGATCAAATATTTTATTTAAAATGCATGTAGTATGAATTACTACTTCAAGAAACTGTGTC
This sequence comes from Heterocephalus glaber, assembly GCF_053883595.1. Classification (NCBI taxonomy): domain Eukaryota; kingdom Metazoa; phylum Chordata; class Mammalia; order Rodentia; family Bathyergidae; genus Heterocephalus; species Heterocephalus glaber. The sequence continues at coordinate 19,110,473 of NW_028258308.1, read as the reverse complement.
TGGCAGAAGACATATTAAAAAAAAAGCCAAAAAAAAAAGAAGAAAGTAAACTTAGGCCAGGGATTTAGCTCAGTGGTTCTGGGACCTGTCTCGAAAGGGCAAGGTCCAGAGTTCGATCCCCAGTACCAAAAAAAAAAAGAAAAGAGAAAGAAAGAAAGAAAGAAAGAAAGAAAGAAAGAAAGAAAGAGAGAGAGAGAAAGAAAACCACTCAGAATTTGGTAATATTGATAATATAGAGAATGAACTAAGAGAAGTGCTGTTTAGAAATAAAATATCAAGTATGGTTTAAATCTGGTGTAAAAAATAAAATTCTAAAGAAAACTTACATCATCTTTTTGACTGGGTAAGTAACCTATTAGTCAGTTTTCCATTTCTGCAGCAAAATTTCTAAGACTTGTGAAGGGAGATTTATTTTGTTTCACGGTTTGGAGGTTTCAGATCATGATGGGGCAGATGTACTGCTTTTAGGACTCTTGAGGAGAGCAGCACACCACGGCTGGGAGTATGTGGCATAGCAAAGCCATTCACTTCATGGTCAGAGTGCAAATAAGAAAAGGAGGAAATGACCAGGACCCATCATCCCCTTCAGAGACTTGGCTCTATTACCGGAATACCTCCCACCAGGCCCCACCTCTTAAAATTTCCACTACATAATGTCAAGCCAAGGGAATGCTAAGCCGAGGACTAAGCCTAACCAGTGGGCCTTTGGGTCCCAACTACAGTGCAGCATCTGCTTTGTTTCTGTGTACTCTGGGCATAATCACCTGGGTGTGATGTGGCAATTTGCGTGATATATTTTATGACATAAAGCACATTTTCTTTCTTCTTCATGACAATCAATCAAAAACCTTAAGCACATACTTCCCCAAGGAATAACAAAGCATATAAAATAGGAAGGGTGTCTTCCCAGGACTCAGGAAGTGTTTCATCAAGTCTTAATAAAAAACAACCTTCAGACGGGGGATTTAGGTCAGTGGCACCACGCCCGCCTCGCAAGCACAAGGTCCTAAATTCGATTCCCGGTACCAGGGAGGAAAAAAAAAAACCTTCAAAGAAGATGCTATGTGGTTGTGAGGACGGTGCTTGGGTGCTGATTACCTCACTGGATTGCGTGTGCTCTAGGAGCCGAGCCCCTCACCCTCCTCCATGGCCACATCCGGGACATTCGGGGAAAGGCTCTCCTGCATGCTGCCTCTGCCTTTCACGGAGGTCACGATAGGCCTTCCTACACTGGCAAAATTTAACTGTGTATGCCCCTAGAGAAAGAGATTAAATAGCCTGCCATAGAAGCTATCTTTCATAATTTTAGTAAGAAAAAACTTTCTCTCTCATACCACAATTAAGTTGCTCTTAACACAGCTTAGTCACATTTCTCTTGTTCTGTTCTTAGGAGAGGTAAAGACAGTCATCCGTCACCCCAAATGTACTTCTGTGTTGACACAAAGCTCAGGGTCCTCGGTGGCTTGTGCAGCTTTCAAAGGCTCACGTCTTCAAAACTATTTTTCTCTACTTAATATACTTATGAATAATAATTATGAAAATATATCCAAGGAACTCACTAAATATAATGACTCAATTTTTTAAGTGGGAAAAGAGATAAAATGCCATTTCCCGGAGGTTGTCAGGAGCCACTCTTCAAAAGGGAAAAAAAAAAAAGCTGATTAAAATGAGACTCTAGGTCTGAGATGAGACAGGCTGAGCTTTGGAAACTGGAGAAGGAATTGACTTTCCTTTGTCTAAATGACTTAAAAATTTTAAATGCAACCCTCTACAAATAGAAAAAAGCTCCTCATATTTAAAAGAAAAAAATTAGTTGTCCCTAATTTGCATGTATATTTAAAATAGTTCATCCAGAAATAAAATGTTCCTTATACAAACAAAACTATTGGGTTGAAAACATTAAGTATCTTATTTTGTTTTCTGTTTTTTGCATCAAATATTTCAATAAAAGAGGGAAATACTATTCAGGCATGGTGGTGCACACCTATAATCTCAGCCCTCTGGGAGGCTGAGGCAGGAAGATTGCAAGTTCAAGCCCAACCTGGGCAATTTAGGGACTTGGTGAGACTCTGTCTCAAAATAAAATATTCAAAAGGGCTGAGGATGTGGTTCAGTGGGAAGGGTCTGGGTTCAATCTCAGTTCGAAAAAAAATGAAGTATTATATTTGAACGTAAAGCTTTAGACTGTTAAGCTTTATAAATCTTTATTATATTTTCTAAAAATTTAATGCACAACAAATATAAAGATTTTAGTGCTTCTAAATGTGTAATCATTCTTTCAATGTGAAACATTTTTGTAAACTAGTTCTTTCAATCAATGAAAAATATTCTACATTTGACATAAACCTCTGTTCATCGTATATTCTGCACTAATAAATTATCCAAATTAAAATTCTGAACTAAGCAAGGCAGAAAGCTTAGAGTGAAAGGTAGATATGTAAAATAAAAGTGGGGCCCTTGGGGAAAAGATGCTAATTAAATGCCCTTCAGTAAAGTATACTTGAGGAGGCAAAATAATGAACCAACACAACCTGGGCAATAAAGTCATGAAAAACTGGTGTAAAGAGGGTGATAGATGTAGGGATGAGTTATTCAAAATGAGCAATTTCATCAGAACTTAAAATTTAAAATGCCTCCTATACCTACTGTTTTTCTTAGAAAGAGTCAAAATAGAAAAAATTGAAGTAGTGTTTTAAAAATATTTTATTTAAAAAAATAAAAGATACAAAGAAAATAACAAACACTTGTTTGTGTCTTCACATTTAAAATATATTGTCCCATTGGAAAATAAAAGTGTGAAACCTTTTCTTTTACACAAATGAGTTCCTTATCAAATACTACCTCTGTGCTAACTCAAAGATCCACAGATATCTTTCTGGCATTGACGCCTCTGTCTTGAGACTCCCAGATGTTTTTTTTCCTTATTGTAAGCTTTAGCACATGGACAACAGAGGGGAGGGGAGGGTGGTCACTAGCTAACTAGCTTCAGGACAGAAAGAAATTCAATGCAGCATTAATCCATCATTTTGCCAAACTTCACAATACTTCAACTATAAAAATATAAACAAATAGACTGTCCCCTCTTAAATGTCATATTAATCTGCCTGTGATTTATATCAGATGTCATGTTTATACTTTTCAAAATTATTTCTGAAGTTATGTTATGAATGATTTCTAGGAATTTTCAAGGAAAATCCTTACCTAACTAAGCTTGACGGATTACATGTTGGAAGTGTATTTTCCAGACTAATGGAGATCTAACAAGGGTGTTGATCTTAAGAATAATTGCTATACATAAGGAAAAACATTTAAATACATCTCTTCCAGGGAGTTGTCTTTTAAGAAAGGTGATACTGTCTACATCCTCAGGAAAATCGATCAAAATTGGTATGAGGGAGAGCACTACGGAAGAGTAGGCATTTTTCCAATCTCATATGTAGAGGTAGGTCCTTTCCCCTTCCCCTGATTGTTGGTTGATTTAAAAGTCACCACAAGTTCAAGAATAAACTATTATTTTTCTTTGCAGAAACTCACCCCTCCCGAAAAAGCGCAGCCTGCAAGACCACCTCCCCCAGCCCAGCCTGGAGAGATCGGAGAAGCTATAGCCAAATATAATTTCAATGCAGACACGAATGTGGAGCTCTCACTGAGAAAGGTAAACTGGTTATTTTCTTCAGAGGTGCATTAGAAAAGATTGTAATTTTGAACCTAAAATAGATTATCATCTTCCTTAGACATTTTTGTATTTTCCAAAAAGGACTCCTTAAGGCTGACACTCTTACTTCTAGTTCATGTGCCCTTCCAGAAAGATATCTGTGTGAGGCAAAATCTGTCTGTGGTATAGCTTGGAAGCAGGGCCCCAAGTCCTCTCTACAAGGTGCTTTGGATGAATATCTCAGACTTAGACATGTGGAACATCAAAAGGAGACAGCATTTAAATGTACTTCAAAATATTTTTGTTCTGTTCCCTTATGATCCAACTATTTTAAAAAGAAAGTATCTCAATGCACACTTTTCTCTATCTTGGAATGAAGTAATCATCCTAAAGTAACAAAAAGTCCACCTCTCTGGGAATCCTTTTCAAATAGGCACCCATGTGATGCTATTTCCTTGATCATCCTTTTCTAGGCCACAGGCTAACCCAGATTTCACTAGCCCCCTTTTCAATCCTTCCATCCCTTCCCAACAAACCAGAAAGAGCTCTTTTGATTTGCTACTTTGCATAGTTGAGAATGATAAGTGAATTATTTTTATTGTTTCTGATACAATGATATATATTTGCTTGAACTAACTACTTCTGCACACAATACAGACAAGATAGTGTTACCGGATGTTGACCTGCCTAGTGGCCTTTTCCAGGCTCTTATTGTTCCGTTCAAAGAATTGGACAGAATATATGAACAATGTAAAAGCTTGACATTTACTAATGGTTTAAAAAAAGGAAGAAAAGAAGTTCTGTGACAAAGTGCCCTTGAAGAAAAGAGAAAATATGCCCTTCTTACAGGATGGGCCACTGCAAGAGAAAAGAAGTAAAAGAGAAGTGTTCCAAAGAAGGAGTTCCGGAAGAAAAGAGAAGAGAAAATACATCCTACATGCAGGATGGACCATTGGAAGGCAGAGAAACAGTGGCTACGTGCCCAATGGCTGCCAGCTTTTATATCCTCCCCTGATGTCAGATATGGCCATTTAATTCAGGGCTCTGTGCATGCCTCCTGGCCATTACAGATAGGACTCTATGATGGACAGGTCATGCTCAGTTCTCCAGCTGCTTTGCTTTGCCCTAATCTCCTGCCTCAATAATAATATTAATTTCAGTGCTCTGGCACCTCCCATGCCAACTGAGAAAGTTGGCCTGATAAAATGAAGGAAATTCCACAGTTCTAGGCCTGGCAGAACCTTATCTAATTCTCTCCATGTGGTCCTAATTCTGCATCATTAACTGATTCTCTGTTATACTACCAGCTATAGTGCTTGGTATTACACAAACCATATCATCATCTGTTTCATGCTTTAAAGAAAATCTTTTCCAGTGCAATTCACCAAGTAGCCCAGTGGTTACCTGCTCTTGATGTACCAGAAAACTAGTGCACTCATTGGAAAGGTTCACTTTTCTTCAGTATGTTCTGCTCAGTTGATGGTAGAGCACAGTAAATAAACCATCTAGCACTTTGACAAAAAGAGAAACTTCAGTGAAGATCTAAGCACCTGAACCAGGACACCTTATTCTCCTACAGCTACTGGCTCAGTGTCACCTTCATCACTGTGTCAGGTGCAGTTACCCAAACCTCTATATCAGCTCTGGATGTTCAGCTGCAGTTTTGCTATTGAACAGTAACTTGCTGTCTTAGTTCTGGGCCATGTGTGGTTTTGAATTAAAATTTAAATTAGGTTCAGCATGATTGCAGTTAGCAGAAAAGTAAATGTAAATAATTCTGTAGCCACAGAAGCCAAAGATTCTATTCAGATGTTTAATGACTAGTGGGACATGGCCACCAAACAATCAGAATTGTTCCCCGTGTTACAGTGTCCTGATGCAGACCAGGGGAGTGTAAATCCTGGCCACAACTATGGATATTCTAGAATGCTACCTTTGTTCCCACCCTTTATATTCACTCTTTTTTCATTCAGATAATGTAGATTAAAAAAGAAAACTAGTGTGCCATTCAACTTTACCTTCTCCAGAGGCTGATTTCTGCAACACATTTCAGGCACACTTTCTGAAGCCCTTCCTGAAGAAAGACATTCTATCAAATCTGACAGAAATAGAATGATGCCACTGTCATTGAAATGTTACCTTTTCAGTTAGTCTGCTTCTTGAAATTACCCACAAATCATTGCTCACTGTACCAGTATGAAACATGTATAAGACTATTCACACTAACCAAGTATACTTAGGAGTGAATCTAAAGAATGGATGGCTGAATTGCATATATGTTTATCATCTATATTTTTCTAGTACACACTAAGGCCTTACTTGCATTTCTCTGATTAAACAAAAAATTTCCCAAATATAAAACTATTATTTATTAGGAAACAATGATGGTTATACTTTTCCTATTGTTGTGCCTCTGTTTTTAATGCATTTTGTAATGTTCATTTTACAGGGAGATAAAATTATTCTCCTTAAAAGAGTTGATCAAAACTGGTATGAAGGTAAAATTCCAGGTACCAACAGACAAGGCATCTTCCCTGTTTCCTATGTAGAAGTTGTCAAGAAGAATACAAAAGGTGCTGAGGATTACCCTGAGCCTCCAATACCCCACAGCTATTCTAGTGATAGAATTCACAGCTTAAGTTCCAATAAGGTAAGAGGATACTCTGACATATTAACATAATACTCGGGAGCTTGGAATAAGATGCTCACTATGTGATTATAGGATATTAACTAGAACATCACATCTTTTACAAAGAAAGGAATTTACATATTATGTTTCTACACATATGAGTGCCTTGCCAGTAAATATAATTTAAGTTTTCTTAAATACATGCTGGCATAAAGGATTAATACTTGATTTTGCTAATTCATTTTCAAGTTAAAATATTAAAAGAAAAAGAAAACATTAGTGTAGTAAACTTTATAGGATAACGTATCTGTATTTCTGTGTATATATATATATGTTTTCTAATTTTTTTCTGAAGCCTGATTTATATATATAAATTTTATTTTTATCATATGCTTATATAAATATAATTATACATCTATATATGTAGGTATAATTATAATTTATATACAATATATAAGCACATATAACATAAAATGCTATATATATAAATAATGTATTTTAAAAACACATGGTTAATATAAAGTTGACAAAATTCTATGTCTTAAAGCTTTTTTATGTAGAAATGGACCTTAAGCCAAATTTTTAGAGTCTGTAAGTCAGTTCATTAATTTTAATGAAAACATAGATTATTAGAAGTCTTCAAATTCACTTCATGAGTTTAGTGGAAGTATACACAAATTCTGTTGTTCAGTGGAACTCATAGCTAAGGATGGTTATCTTTCTCAATATCCAATTTGAAGGGGAATTTGCTTCCTGAATTGAATAATTTTTTAAAATTGTTCTACTTCTTACAATGTGAATTTTTTGTTATTTTTCTGTTAAATTATATTTCTTTTATGAATGGTATTTAGAAATTTCTTTCTCCTTGTTATTAACTGCAAATATAAAATTTTAAACTGCCAAGGAATTACTTCTAAAGTATTAAGTACTTCAAAATGTATAAAGTTGCATTATTTATTGTTTTAATTGAGATCTAGGCTAGGACATGGAAAAATAAATCATCTAGAGCTAGCAAAGTAAAATGGCATATTAGACATTATGAAAGCATAAAGTCACTTCATGTCCCAGTACAAGATCATTTGAAGATATTGTCCCTAAGTAACCAAAACTACCCCCTGGAAAATGGATCTTAGAAGCATCTTAATAAATAAATGATCTAAGGATCTATCTTAAGAGAGACATTTTCTTTTAAAAGAGCTAAATCCCTAGCCTTATTCATTTTAATACCCTTTGAAGACTGGATTTCAAGTGCACATAATTACCTTCAATTCTATATCATTAGATAATAGAACTGTTTGGTGTTTTCTAATTTTATTTAATTGATTAAGTGTTCCAGAATCTTCTTACATATATTTACTTTACTACCAGGACTTAGCATTTAGAGATCAATATCCTTTCTTCAGGAGTTTCCACTGATAAAAGATGAACGTCTTCATCTATATATTTGTCTCATCCACAGTCTAATCAATCTTAAAAATTGATAAATTTTTGATTGCCAGATAAATCTCAAGTGACTGTGTCTTCAAATAAAATATTATAAAGAAGAAAAGCATGTGTCTACAAAGGCTTGTTTAGCACTTAAGAACTTCTTCCACATGCCCTAAGTAATACTGACAATATATTTTAGATCCTAATATTTTAATCATCATTATGAATAAGATTTAAGTGTATTTTGGAGCTTTTTTCTTTAATACAAAGTTTAAATAGAACAATATAAAAACTTTACTACTAAATAATTAGTGTTTTGTTCTCACTTCTGGAAGAAAATATGAAGAAAAATTATATCCATAATTTTTAAAAACACTTGTTTTATTCTAGCTGATTATCATGCTGTGAAGTCATTGGCTTAATGTAGAAAATTCATTAGTGTTCCATTAAATCATTTCCAGAAAGAGAAATATTATATACGTCCAGGTGATGAGATCCAAAATAAACTAAATCTACTTTCTAAAGATATTTGCAATAGAGTGAGGAACTCATTAATAACTTTTCACCACTCTTTTATAATTTAAATCACATTTTTTGATATTTTATCTCTATTTGGGGACACTCAAATATAAGTTGATATTACTTTTGATATATCTGCTTTTGGTACAATAGAATCCAATTATAATGTTTTTGAAAGAGAACAAAATTGTATAATTTTTGTATTATCGGTGTATTTTTGTGATATGTGTAACCTGAGATATTTATTTTGACTTTAAGTATAATCGAGTCCATTGTAAAATTGAGCACTTTTAACCTTCTAGCGTGTATATTGGTCACTGTGGTGATAATGATACTATAATATAACCACAGGTAGCAGTAATGATGATAATCATAATGATTATGATAGAATTTGAAGATCTTTCTATCTCATCCACATAATATTCCTGTCCAGGAGAGAAAGTGAAAAGTAATGATCTTAAATTACTATATTTAAATTACTAAGAATTTTAAAATTTAATTATTAAAATATTTTTGTTGCTTAACAAATTACAAAATAGAGCTTAAGCTAATAATAGAGCTTAGCTAATAGCTAAGTTCTGTAGATTATCAAGTGAAACTTGGGTAATTTATATTTCATCAAAAATTGATAGGAGTAGCTATTAGTGCAGTCACAAGCAACATGTACGATCTCACTTTGTATCAGATACTAAGCATCCTCAAGTCCTAAATCCAGATCCTCAGATGAGTTTTGTGACACATTGTAGCATTATGCCACCCTGTGATGAAATGATATATTTCTTTTTTAAAAATACCTAAAATTTCAACTAATTCCCCATTCCTACAACAATATACAGAAGTCAAAAGTTAAGTGGCGAATTCACTGGGTACATATCCCTACTGAGGCCCCAGTTCCAAGAAGTTCAGCTGCATCTGTGAAGTACTGTGTCCTAAACATTCATCTAAAACATGCATCTCTAGAAGCTTTCTTCAAGTATTTTTTCTTTCGAACCAATGATATCCATCTGGAAAGCATTAAAGTAGGTCTTCCACCAGCCTCTCTCAAGGTCTTTATATACATAGCATTTTTTTTTCTTGTCCACCAAAGATAGATTCATGTATTAAAAGTTGTCAGGCAACACGGCTAGAACTACTTTTAATGAACTTGCATAAAACTTTACATTTGTTTGATATATCCAAAACACAGCAATGATATTAAGATATACCAAAGTATATTTTTACTTCAGGAGATTAAGCTTCATTAATTAAACCTTCTTAAATTTAGATAAAATGTCAAGCTTTTGAGAGAGTTCATGAGTCATAGCAGAAGTTTACTCTCTCTGAATATTTTATGCTCCCTTTCTCTATAAACATTTACTTTGGACTTTTTTTTTTAACTTTGAAGCAGTAGTTATGTAAGTTAAATTTCATTCTGACGATGGGCTTTTGATCTTGAAAAATGTTTTTTGGGAACTTTCTTAGAAATGTGTTCATGTATAATGTTCTATTATGTGTTATAGTCATATGTTATAACCTTGCAAACATCAGTGAGAAAGTTGTGATAAATCTTGAGCATTCCTGCAGGAAAAAAGAACAGTAAATAAATTCGGGGAATAAAAAAAGGCTTAACAGTTTGTTTGCATTCTCCATTAACATTTTTTCAGAGGTATTTATACTACTGAATCAATAGCTGGAAAGCTTCAATATCTTTTAAACTAAAAAAGATAATTATTAAATCTCTAAGATTTCAGTTTATCCTCTATGACAACTCTCTCTTCTCATAGGACACTTAACCTCTTCCAAAACTAGTAGAGTTTTGTTGTCCAAGTAACTTTTTAAATTAGTATAACTAAATTTATGTATTTAAATTTCAACAAAATTTTATTCTACTCTAGATCTCTTCCAAATATCTTCAAATCTATGTCTATGCTTCAACATACAGTAATTTTTATGTTCACTACCATCCCTTTCCTGTATTTCTCTGTCTCTGTGTTTTGACGATTATTATTATTTTCTTTGTTCATTTTTCCAACTTCACAACCCTTGCTCCTTTCTAAGTTGGCTTCCAGTGAAACAGCCCTTCCTTCCACCCATAAAATGTCACGTGGTTCAGATGAAGGAGCCTTCCAGGGAAGGGCCCAGGAGTGGCTGTCCCTGACAAATGGGTGTCCACCAGCAAACAGTTTGGCCCCAGTGCCATTTTCTTTTCTGGACAACTTCTTGGATGAATTAGGGAAACTGAATGCTTTAACCTTGTCAGCCAGCCAAGCAAAACCAATTGTCCTAGAGGAGACCACCCTTGAAATTAAGGAAGAGCCTTCTGCTCTCCTCCCGTTGCCTCCAGCATCTGTACGCACAGGATCATCGCACTCTCTGCTACCTTTCTCCCACCCAATTATGACCTCAGCTGCAGCCCAGCCTTACAATGCAAGGCCACTTCAGGATCCCATAGAGACCACTCAAAACAAGTTTACAGATTTGAAAAAAATGAGAAGGGGCTTTTCAGGCCCTAAAAACTTTCTTGAAGTGCTAGGTGATAAATTTGTTGCTTCTGCATGCACCAATGTGGGTCCCTTGCCTATAACCCTCCCTGTCATTGGAGAGGAAGATGAGGAAAGTAGTGAGGGGGTTATGTCAGGCATCCAAAGATGGCGGCTGGAATCTCAAGAACAAGATGCCTTGTGGTGTGGCCATGGTGGTACAGAGGTAGCACCAGAGCTGCACATTGAAGAGGAGAAAGAAGAGGAGAATCCTCTCTGCTTTACATGTCCAGTAGGCACCCCCACAGTTCCCAGCATCTCCAAGGAAGACAGCAATGCAGCAGAAAACAGTAATGAGGTATTTCAATTTGGCCTAATTGCTGAAGAACTAACCAGTCTGACTGAAATTATCTAGGATAGTTAATCATATTAATAACATCTCTCTTAACACTGCCTTAAAATGTTTCCTTACAAGAAAAATTAGCATTATGTAAGTCAGAGGTAGAGGGATATATGAAAACATACCGTATTTTAATAAAATGATGTAAATACTACCTATGAAATAATCCCATTATCCATCTTTTTTAAACTAAACTCACATTTTAAAAGCTTCATAATTTATATAGTCTTTCCAGTTTTCCATAATAATGATAGCTAATGGTTGACTCTTATGGAGTATCAGGCACTATTCTAAGAACTCAACATCTTTAATTTACAAAATCCAGTGAGGTGGGAAATATTATTATCCTTTACCTTTATCTTTAGAAAAGAGAAAATTGGTATACAGACAGCTCAGTCCAGTTTCAGGATGGGAAAACAATATACTGCGTCTTTGATCTAAAGGCACTTTGCCAAAAAAAAGAAAAGAAAAGTAAAGAAAAAAATACCACTCTAATCCCCTTTTTTCTGTTCTAAAGAGGTCATTGACTTCAAGTTTTTAACTACTTAAACTTTGGGTCCTTTATCTTCATCTTTCAAACAAAGAACCTTGGACCATGGTTTTAATGAACAAAAGAAAGAAATATACCCTGAAACTTTAGCTTGTAAATTTCTATCTTAAAAAAACCCAACAAAAATAAAAACTTGGTCTCTCAAGTATGTACCCTATGAATTAAAAATCAAGTATAATTACACAGATTGAAATTATGATATAAAAGGAATGGGTCATCTTATGCCACTATGCAAGTTGTTTTTTTCCATGGTTCCTCTATTTCCAAATAACCCAGCCATGCCTACATTTGTATAAAACAAACACACAACGTAATCATAGAAATAATTCACTGCAGTAAGTTCAGTTCCATTCTAAGTGAATTATTTCAATAACTGGTTTTCCCTTTAATATAATAATTTCTAAGATGTGATTAGAAATGTGGCTTGATTCACAGGAAATGCTATCTGCCTGCAGCAGACAGTCCCCTGGGCATGGTGCAATCTCATTGGACGGACCTTCTCACTAGTCTACACCCTATGCATAGAGGTCAGAGCTTCTCCAGCTTGGTAACAAACTATTCACAGTTTGAAACCAACTTAAAATCAAGTTACAAAGAGTCATCACAGCATTTTAGGTTCAGTTCTGCCTTCATATTTAGAAGGAGCTCTTCCATAAATATATTAGAATACGGGCATTCTTGTTTCCTGCCACCCATGTCCACAGAACTAAACTGATTATAAGCATTCAGCCTTATGAATCAAAATCCAAAGAAAAAGCAAGAGGTTGTCATGAATGTCACATCCTTGAGTATTTGGTAACTTTAAAATTATTTCAGTTTAGAGGACAGCCTCTAAAGATCATATAACCTCATTCTGGACACAAGGGTAATCACATCTTGTCTCTCCTCAATATTGAAGCCATCTTCATTTTCTCCAAGAGATCGAATGACTCCGCCTTTGCCCAGCTGTCTGCTTTCCCCCACTCCATTTCATGCTCCCTGGGCCTCTGTTTCTGACCTGGTCTCTACACTTTCCCAGCCTACCCAGCCCACCTCACCTCCTCTCCTCCCTAAATACTCTTATCAACAGGAGATCAGTTCACCAAAGTTAAAGGTAACTGCATCATGAGTGTGGTTTATTGCATGTCTTTAAGTATAAACGTAATTAGATGTATGCATTTACGTTTGTGAAATCTTATAAGATCTAAAAAGATATGTAAATATCAATTGCTAACTTTTAACATCATTAGCATGGCCTCTGTCCAAAACTTTAGAAGATACATCTGCATAGCAGCCATACCCAGATTGAGGAGGAAAGCAAACTAAAATTTACATCATAATAAAAAATAATCATTAGTTTCTTTTTAAAAGGTGAGTCAGCTTGAGAGTCATCCCACTGGAAAGTGTCAGCTTACTGCCTGTCATCCTCCATCACTTCTTAGTGGACTCTGGTCTCCCATTACTTTCCATCTATCAGATTCTCAGAGCCTGGGGACAGGATGGCCTTGGCCTTAGTCACCTTCCGCCTTGTTCTTCCACAAGGGTGAAGTAAACAAAGTTGCAGGAAGGATGATGCTTTAGTAGCAGTTGGCAAAGCATCCGTCTCTGACACCCACAGCCTGGCAGCTCTGCTACCATTTAACTCTCCTTAAAGGATACCTTTAAAATTTGTACCAAAATTAAAAGAGAGAGAGAGAGAGAGAATAACAATGACAGCATGAAATCAAACCATCACCCAACATTTCTGTTTCTATACTCAGAATAATGCTGAGACCTTTTCCTTTGGACAAAAGGTGAAAGGCTTCAAATAAAAACGCACCCTCATGTTTAATTTTACGAATCTGAAATGAGGGCCTCTGTAGATAAGCAAAGGTTAAAGCTCTGATACAGCCCAGTTTCTGTATTAGGAAGCAGGAATGCAACACCTCAACAGTCATTTATACAATCATCAAAGCCCCGGTCTTCAATTCCATCCACTAAAACTGTCCATCTAGAATTCACCTTAAGTGTGAAAGGAACTTTTGAAAAAATGAAATATTTTAAGATTAATTTTTCTTGAGCTTTGTGGTTTGTTTGGGGTTTTTTTCCCCTGGTACCGGGAATTGAGCTCAAGACTTTGCATGTGCCACTGAGCTAAATCCCCAACCCTGTGCTTTATGTTTTTATCCTAGTTTTTAAGTACTATAATGCCACATTACATAATATCTGACCAAAATTTTGACTTCTGTGGTTTTATTTTCGAGGCCAACATACTTATTTCTTGCCTTTTATTTCTTGTTCAATAATAATCAATAAGTAAGAAAGTACCTTCAGAGCCTGAGTTCTCTAAGTTAGAGATGGAGGACTCACTATTATAGCATTAAGGACAAAACTAGAATTTTGACAGGTTTATTCTTATGCAGGAGCCAAGCTCAACTCCTGTGGTCTTTAGGTTTCAACTATTGCAAAATGCAAGAAAATGGAGGTGTTCATCATTACTAGATTTTAAAAGGATACTTTAATAACTACATGAAATAACTAAGTCCCCCAAAACCATTTTTTCCTATTCAGGAGGAAATGTTGATTTTTAATCTCTCATTGAGGAATCGAACTCGGGTCCTTGCACTTGCGCAGCAGGCAGCGAAACCACTGAGCTAAATCCCTGGCCCTCATTGAGGTTTTTTTAAAAACCTTTTGAATTTTTCTGCTCACAGATTATAAATTGACTAATAGTATTTGTTCTTGTAAATATAAATACAAGTTAAATTAACCCCACATTTTATACTCATTACAAAGAAAGAAAATATCCTAGTTCTAAAGCAAAGAGAAAATTAAATTTTAATAGTATTAAATGGGTATAATATAGTATGCACAAAATCATTACAATAAAATTTTTATCAACCCCATCAACCAGTGTGAATTCAGTGCAATTTTATTCTTTGAAAGTGGTTTCAAAGACAATGAAAAATCTGTCCTATGTAATACAAAATCTTCTATAAAAGTAAAATTTCCTGCCACTTTATGAATGACAGAAAACAGAAAGATAAATAATGAATTTGATGTAAAGATCTGAATCTGATATTTTCCCTAATCTCTTCAGAACGTTTTAAAATAATAAATTTTCATAATAAAATTATTATAAATCTCAGCTGCTCTCTAAGCTGAGCTTCCTATTCCATTCAAGAGAGTATTTCACAAGAGACTTGTAGGATGCAGGCTCAAACTGTAGCAGAAGCACATAATGAGGAGAGAGAAGGTATTTTTCTCGGGTTTCCTCCAAGAAACTCAGTTATTATGATCTATAAAGAAGTCTTATCCTCCTCAAGCAACCGCAAAGCATGATAACTCCCCTGATCACTCCCACGACATGAAGTTAGTCCTTCCTTCTTCCTGGTATGTTCAAGTGATCTTTTCAGCTGTTCTCATACACATCAGTTTCTCCTATGAGCTTGATATTTATAGAGCCTCTGCATTAGTCAGCATTTGGGTAGCTCCAGTCCAAGAAAACTCAAAGTAAGTGTAGCTTAAACAAGGTTAAATATATTTCTCTTAGTCATAAATGCAAGTTACCTCTACTGATATGACAGCTCCACAATCGCAGAGGCCCCAGGTGATTCCCAGAAATTGCCTCTATCCAAGCTCTTAGAACTTACCACACCAGCACATCCAGGTACAAGGAAGGTTAGGAAAATGTAGGCTTCACTCAGAATGGCCATGTGCCTACATCACATCTGGGGTCCTTTTAGTGAAGATGGAGAAGAGATACTGGAGAACACCAAGTGTTCTCTGCCATGACCCTTTAGGAAACATGCCAAGCACATTTCATCCCAAGACAGCAGGGATTTGAAGTCAGTTATTACTAGTTATTATGAAATTTTTCCTAAATGAGAGTTGACAAAACCACATGCTTTTATTTAATAGTCTCTTAGTCCCACCAAAGTTCTCTTAAGGCAAATCAAGTATCAGATACTACATTGCTAGATCCTGTCCTGTGGTGAAATGAAAATAAAACATACCACCATACGAGAAAGTTAGTCTGTTTGCTATCACATTAAAGATCTTACTTTGAGATATTACCAAAACAAGCTTATAGTTAGGGTGAAAGGCAGTATTTAACTACATTTCACCATTAAAAAAAAAAATAACCCTTATTTTCTTTTTATGTGTTTTGTTAGAAAATTTGCATCTAACAAATGTTTGACACTTTCCATGACATTTTATGAGTATCAAGCCAAATTTATCTTTGTCTCAACTTTGTGTCTATTTAGTAAGCACAGAGAAAACAGGTCAGATTTGTGAATGTCTTGAATCTAATTGTGAACCATTTTTAAAGAGGTAACATTTCCTACGTGTGTCCTTAGCCATGCACGTTCCAGTCAAACACCTTTTCATGTATCAACTTCCCCCTATAAATCCTTCCTGCTGTGTCTGTGAGTCCCATGTCAAAGCAGCAACCCATGTCTGCATGTGGAAACCACATGGAGTGGCCAGAAGAGCTGTCTGCAGACTGTTAACCCTCCCTGCTCTGCTATCCGTCAGGAGTTTGGCATGCTGTGTGTGCATGGGAAGAACAAAACAGGAAAACTCCTCCAGAAGGCTGAATGATGAAGGCTAACTAACTTCTTATGGCTTTTCCAGGCTGATTTAAAAAGTGAGATATTTGTCCTGGGTAAGCCTCCTCGTAGCCCGGTGATGTCTAAGAGATCCTGCAGCTCACCTGGCAGCAGTTCAAACAGGGTAGGGTCAGACCCTCCACCCCACCCTGTGGCAAGCATCCTGGCCACCCTCCCTCTCCCTGGGCTCGCTCATTTTTAGTTGTCTTTGCTGTGATCTGACAATAAAGTAGAGCTAGAGAGACCCTTGAGATGAAGTGAACATTTGATAGTGGTGAGTCATGAAGTCAGGTTGACAGGAAAATTCTATCCTAAGTATCTGGATAGTGTGTTTCCTTGAGTGTGCCAGGTTTCCCAAACTCAAAGAGACATGATGGAATTCTCCACTATATTCATAAGGTTACAGTGTGTGTTGTTTTCTACACCAATCTCATGACTCTATATTAAATTGCCACTTTCTAGTCACTGCTTTTAGTGCAAAGAACAAAATTGTTGCAGATCATATACGGAACTCACTTGCTTCCCATCTTCTTGGCTTCTGTGTCGTTCAGTTTGCTTGGATTTATTTTAATACCTAGCCCTTGTTTCAAAATATTTTGTTGCTCTGGTGATGTGTACTATGATCACTCAAGGTCCCAATACTGCTCTCGAGTCATGTACTCCTAATGTCTTGACAGCTTTGATTGAACTTAAAGATCCAGTTACTTTCCCTTCATTCAATTCTATAACATCTATCACATTTTAGAATGAATGAACTCTAAATGGTACTGTCAGTACTGGAGAATACAACCAAGGAGTTTGGGGATTTTCATTTATGCATAAGTTAGGATTCTTTTCACCCTTTCTATTTTAATGGACCCTGCTTTAACTCTAACTGCTGTACCACATAACTATGTTTCTATATTTCAAGTTCACATGGGCTTGATTTTTTAATTTTTATTCTCATTTTTTTTAAATGTAGATTCTGTTCTGTATTTATGCCATTTTGTGCTTTTTGCTTTGCAGAATAAGGTCACATTTTGTTGCTGAAGCAGAACCTTGTGTTGCCATAGAGAAAGAGGAATGTGACTTTGTAAATACTCTTAGACTCACTTGACAGTCTTCCAGAGCCCCCACACACACGCGCGCGCACACACACACACACATGCATGCGTGCACACACACGCACGCACACAGTTTTCCCAAAAGTTAACACATCCTATCCATAAATTTTCATAGATTAGTGACATAGTATGCTTTGGGTCACTTTAAAATTTTTCTTTGCCAGATCTTCCTATTATTATAACTTTGTATGTTAGGTTATATGTGTTTATATGAATCATAAATATTCTATTTTCTTTCAATTTATGCAAATTATATTTTACCGTTTTAATTTCAGAAGGAAAAATAGGTCTATAAACATAAATATGGTAATATTCTTAGAAGAATGTCATCTAATTCTTGTGACAAGTACTACAACTACAATTTTCTGGAAAAAATATTGACTTACAAACTTTAGAACTGCTTACAACGCTTTCAAAGACTTTTCCCCATTATTATTTAAAGTAACAATCCATCTTTATTTAAGGATTATTTAATATAAGATATAGCTAACCCTCCAAAGACACTTTTGCAGAAGCACAAATAAATGGCTTTCAGACAGACTATTTCCCATGACTTGAAACAGTTAAGTATATATTATAGTGATTTCAGAGAGCTATCTAGGATATTTCAAAACAACTGTCTTAGGAGCAGTGGTTTATGGTTGATCCTAGCTTTGAAAATGACCCCATGTTTAAAACCTGTATCTTTTGTATCCATTTTTGACAGCATAAAAAAAAATAGCTACACTAAAAAGGAGGGGAGAAATTGTTATATTGCTAAGGAAAAATTAAATGTTTATAGGATACCACGAAAATAGCACAATGCTTCCTTGGATTTTCTAAGTTTTATCGTACTGTTAGGATTCATCAAGGAAATAGAAGCATGATACAATTCTTGCTCAAATTTTCCAGCACAGTGATAGTAATGTGTTAATTTGAAAACCATCTTCTTCAGCTCACAGTTCATGTAAGCCTCTCTGAATGTCACAAATGTATATTGTTCTATATTTATCTCAGCTCTGCTAAGAAGTCATGAGTAATAGATGCCTGAGCAGACAGTTAAAATAGAAATGAAGATAGACCAAAAATATTGGTGGCTAACAAATGATTCCTTCTCAAGAGCTTCAAATGTGGGAAGAGAAGAAAGTGTTCAGAAAAATAGATAGTTATTCCACATCATTCTGTAGTCTTTAAAAGAGACTTTCAAAATTAATCCAGCCTGAAGGAATTTGGTTAAGAGCAGACGGAAGGGGAAAACAACTTTTACCTTGTTGCTGCCACTAGCCACCATTAGGTGGCAATAGAGAGCAAACACGGTACCAATCTTGAGGTGCGCGAGGAGTTTCAACACCAGCGGGCAAGGGCAAAAGATCTCTCCTGAGATAATTTGCTTGAATATCCATATAAAACATAAGCACCTGTCTCAGAAACAAAATTAAGACACTAATTTTTCACCAAGATAGGCCATTATAATATTTCATTCAACAAAGAGTGCTAGTCAAAATTATCATTCTATTTCTTTTCATCTATTTATCATTTTAAGAAACTATCCAATATCTTGCGGGTTTTTTCGTATGTTGTGGTTCTGTTTTGCTGATCTGCAAAATGAAGTTGAATTATTACCAATATTGTTTTAACACAACTAAGACACGTAAGAATTAGCAAGTAAATGTCAGTTGTGACAGCTCACTGACGACGGAATGTGTAAAGTTGATGAAAAGCAACTTTACATAGCAGGGAAAACCGACTGAGGAAACACGGATTCTTTATGGGCTCCCTAAGGGGAGCACGATTTATCTTTATCTTGTCCAATTCATTGAGTTTAGAGATAAGGAGCTAACATGCATCTCCAACCTCATGCGGTAGTGCACAAAACAAAGACACATATGTGCCCTCATAAATAACTATCAACAACATTGATTCCTGTATTGCTTTTTAAATATAGTCAAACTCTGTAATTAGTCACTTTTCCTCAAAACTGGCTCCTAGTTAACATGAAGGCGATTCCTATTAAAGGTAAGCTTTGAAGTAGAGATCTATGGAATTAAAGGAGCCGCACACTTAAAGCAATAGCCTAGTTCTCCTAATTGTCAAAGGGACAGTTCATGTAAATGATTTAGGAAGTGGGTTGAATTAAATGAACTAGAGGAATTATAGTGGTGATAACTAAAAGGATATATATCTTAAAAGTAGCCAGCTTTATATTAATGAAGGACTTAATTTTTAAATGCTGTTCACATTTTAATGAAAGGAGTTATGAAAATAGACCAACCAATTTTACCAAGCACTGAATGCTATGACTTAAAAGCTACAATTTCTACTCAATTTTAAGATTTTAGAATGATTTAAATATGTGAAAATAAGCATGCCATTTTTAAAACATAATGACATATAGTTTAAAACTTTTTCTAGGAAAATAACAAATTATTGTCATATCTGAAATTTTGTTATGCACTGCAAATGGTGCTATGGATGTTTTGTGAGATAACAGTAGCTATCTTGGTTGTGATTTGAAATATAGCATATGTGGTTTGAAATATAGCATATGAGATTTGTTTACAGTTTCTTTTATATACACAGTATTTTGAAGTGATGGACATGAACACTCAAAATCGTATGGCTTTAATGTATACTCTGGCCAAAAATTTTACTCCAAGGAAAATATTCTAAGGAATAGCTCAAAAGAAGAAAATAGCATTTTGAATAAGAATGTTTATAGTACTGTTATTTATAATAGTCAAAAAAAGATTAGACCAATCTTAACTTCAAAAAGAGAGAGAAAAATGGTCAAAAGAACTATCATATGTCAGTACAGATGTGAGGGAACATTATTCTGAAGTCATTTAAGATGAAAAAGAAAACTGGGAAAAGAAGACTATTACAAAACAGCAGTAATGGTAATTAATATATACAAGTCTTTTGTATGAATGTTTTACACAGATACAAAATTCTATTAATTAAAAGAGAAATTGAAGAAATGTAATCAAAACATCTGGAAATTGTTTAGGCTTAATCATTCTTAAAATAATCCATTTTATAATTTTAATAATGGATACATTGTTAGTAATTTTACACTGATTTATGAGTTAACTATTTCATGATCTCAAGTGATCCAGGTGTCCAGTAGTTCTTGCCTGCACTTTAGTTCTAAGTTTGTATATTCCATTTAAAGACTGTCAAGTGAAATTTCTAAGAATATTGTTAGTGAGTGCTTCCAAGTAATAGATTGAAAGCTTGAAGTTTTGCTAGTGAAGGTATTTAGAATATCCTCTATGGACACCATAGCTAGGAAGAGAATGAATAAAGAATTTAAGAATGGGGCAGAAAATAGTCTCAGGCCAAAGGGAACCTCAGAGTTCCCCCTCTAAGCTTGAACTAGTGATGTTTCTATAGAAAAGTTGCAGGAAGAACTTTCCAGCCTATCAATAATCCAGTCATAACTATGAAAGTCCAAGAATTGGTCCTGATGTGTAAATATATGGATCTAGTAACTAATCTAGTAGCCATCAAAAAGTCACTTACATAACTCCCATGCAAACTCCCTGATTTTCTTAATGCACTTTGTAGCTATCATTTAGAAGATTATGCTGTGGAAATGTGTTGTGAATGAGTTGTATGCATTTCTTTCCCGAAAATGGAACACATAGGCCAATGTAAGTTACACCAAGTTTTATGTATTCAACAAATGTGTTAACTTTCCTTCATTGAAGTATTTATGTGGCTATACAAGATGCTAAGGCTTGTCATTTCCAATATTATAAGTATCTATTACAGATACTGGTCTTGATGCTTAGTTTAAAAAGAAAGGAAACTCTTTTGAGAGTTCAGTGCACTGGGAATTCCTACCAATATTTCTCTTCTAAGGTAAAATGTTACATGTTACCTGGATATTGTTTGTTGCATTTTATTTAAAGTTCTCTGTTTTCTCTTTTGAAAAATGCATGTGCCCTCTCCACATTGAGAACAGAGAATGTTAATTCAAATGTAGCATGGGATGTCTGCCTATTGATATTTCATCCGTACTGTATGTGGAAATGTTGTCTGTGAGGGAAAAGTTTACAGAGTGACTGTGGATATTTTGCCGTTCAACTAAATGTGGCTTACCTTCTGCTTGTCTGAGAAAACGCTGGAGAATAAGGCTGTATGAAGGTGTCGCTCCTGCCTATCCTAGTGGTTTGGTGTCCATGTTCTTACCATATTCCTGACCTTTGAAAAATCAATGGGACTAAACCCTGACTCTTCCTTAATGCTTGAGCAGACTAGATTGTGGATGTGTTCAATACATTGGAACCTTGGTTATTTTGATTTAATTTAAAGCACCCTTCAAAATATTTTAGCGATAAATTCCTCAGAAACCCTTTATTTGGTGATTTTTTTCTTCCTCTTGGTTTTTTACAACAGGAAACATTAAATGTCAAGAAAAGTATCATGCCATTATCCAAATTATCTTCTAATTAGTAACAGTTTAAACATTTACTACATTGAAAATCATTTCATTTCAGCCACAGCATCCTGTGTCTACTCATGAAAACATTCAAGGTGGGGGGGAACCGTAAGTATTCTTCTTATCTTCTAAATTCAAGACTAACTTTGACCCACAAAATAGGTGATAGACGTACCAAAACAGAGGATTACAACTTTGCAAAAAAAGGAGATCCAAATACTGACATGAGATCTCTCGACTTACAAGAAATTATAATGGTCTCCATTTTTTTATGACAGAGATCAAAAGCTAATATTTAAAAGAAAACAGGGAAAGTTTTCATATGCACTAGGAAAACCTTCCAATGCTGCAGTGATTCCAAAGATTTATAAATCTCTCTCCCTCTGCTCTTCCAGCCATGTAACTGGTAACTACAACCTTAAAGACATACAAGAAAAGGTCCTAAAATTGTTTCTCCACTTACTGGGACACTTTGAAAGTAGACCTATTCTACTTTAATAACATCACTGCAAAGTTACATACTTAGAAGTGTCTTTTGAAAATGGCCATATTAAAATATTCACTATCCTTCAGTTATATGATATTATTTCCACAGCACCTACAATATGCCTTTTCAAACTTTACTTTCAAATTTCCTCTCCTAATATATAATTTAAACCAACCTCAAAGTATTAGATGTTGCCTTTAGGATTCTCTTTTGTGATCCTTTTTCTCTCTCATCTCACCTGTGAGAGATGCTCAGATCCATTTCTGATTGGTTCTACCTATTGTAAGTCAAGAGTGAGACCCTGGAAGGAACAGATAAGGCCCAGGCCTTGCCTGCGCTCCTGAGTCATGCACAGCAAGCCTCCAGCTTGCTGCCCATGCTCTGCAAACATGGTGCAAAAAGGGCAGACAGAAGATGACTCCTCCTAGGCAGGTCCTGGTGTGTGCCTTGACCTTCAGCACCATCCATTCCCTCCTCTCTCCTCAGAGGTCCAAAACTTAGCTAAAAGCATGTTCTCCAGAACTCATCTCTCCCTGGGACTGGTTGTCATCTTCCTGTACATCCAGAGAGGTGTTCTTGCTAAGGGAAAGTTCACATTATAGAACTAATGATCATTTAAAATCTCTCTTAATTGGAAAATGTTAAATATAACTTGTAATTCTAAAGCTTTTGTTTGTTCTCTTATTTGTACAAATGATGATAGGATCACAACACAAAAATAAATTCCAGGGCTGTTTATTGCATTACCA